>NC_136515.1:75814949-75917449 GCF_053919585.1 Euprymna scolopes
CATGTTTAAGCCTTAGCATATTACTTTTCATGCTCGCATTTTTTCTATTGTAATAAATATATATGTAAAAATAAAATGTGCAATCTCAAATTAATTTCAAGCAAAATGTGTTCCTTTTCTGCAGCTCCTCCACTTTTATATATTTCAAATCCACTTGACCTCCAACGAAAACTCATGCAATTAAAAAAAGTCAAATATAAAAGACCTTCCCATATATTTTTTGGAATGAGGAATGTCTCATTTCAACATGCTCATGATTTGAGGGGGGGGGGACAAAAAAGTATTACTGGTATTCATAGGGAGAGGGTTGGGGAGAAGAGATTAGCGATTTTATAATTAGAACAAAGGGTTTGATTGTTCAAGTGGAGAGAGAGGTTGTTTAAAAGGACAAACAAAATCACATATATAAAGTCATCTTGCCGGATTTTAGTTTCTTGATTCAGAAAATGATTGGCAGATAAACAGTTCCTAAAACTTTACATCTTAATACATGAGGATTTGCTAAGAATTTAAAACCCAACAGAAATTACTTTTTATTAGACAGTTTAAATGCTTCAAACTTTCGTCCAAATTTAGAAGAGTGCAAAATAATTCTTTTTTGCCAACTATTAACAAAATAAAATGGCTGATTTATTCACAAAGAAAATGAAATGCATTCTGATGAATTCATTTCGTAATTAAATTATTTTTTAATAAGATTTTTTTAAAAGTCAGTTATAGTACTTTACATGATTGAGCACCTAGGGTGAAGGACAGACAGACACTGTGTGTGTGTTGATTTATATATATATTTATTTTCTCTCTCTCTCTCTCTCTCTCTCTCTCTCTCTCTCTCTCTCTCTCTCTCTCTCTCTCTCTCTAAATCCTTTTTCATTCCATACAAAAACTTTATAATAGATTATTTTTTAGGAACATACATTGTTTCAGAGGAGTTGTTTTGTGATTGTCCGCTATTTAACAAAACGCAATAGAAGTAGAAACAGAGAGACAAGGAGAGAGAGAGTAGACAGAGAGAGACAAGAAGAGAGAGAGAGTAGACAGAGAGAGACAAGAAGAGAGAGAGAGTAGACAGAGAGAGACAAGAAGAGAGAGAGAGTAGACAGAGAGAGACAAGGAGAGAGAGAGAGTAGACAGAGAGAGACAAGGAGAGAGAGAGAGTAGACAGAGAGAGACAAGGAGAGAGAGAGAGTAGACAGAGAGAGACAAGGAGAGAGAGAGAGTAGACAGAGAGAGACAAGGAGAGAGAGAGAGTAGACAGAGAGAGACAAGGAGAGAGAGAGAGTAGACAGAGAGAGACAAGGAGAGAGAGAGAGAGTAGACAGAGAGAGACAAGGAGAGAGAGAGAGTAGACAGAGAGAGACAAGGAGAGAGAGAGAGAGTAGACAGAGAGAGACAAGGAGAGAGAGAGAGTAGACAGAGAGAGACAAGGAGAGAGAGAGAGTAGACAGAGAGAGACAAGGAGAGAGAGAGAGAGTAGACAGAGAGAGACAAGGAGAGAGAGAGAGTAGACAGAGAGAGACAAGGAGAGAGAGAGAGTAGACAGAGAGAGACAAGGAGAGAGAGAGAGTAGACAGAGAGAGACAAGGAGAGAGAGAGTAGACAGAGAGAGACAAGGAGAGAGAGAGTAGACAGAGAGAGACAAGGAGAGAGAGAGTAGACAGAGAGAGACAAGGAGAGTGAGAGTAGACAGAGAGAGACAAGGAGAGAGAGAGTAGACAGAGAGAGACAAGGAGAGAGAGAGTAGACAGAGAGAGACAAGGAGAGAGAGAGTAGACAGAGAGAGACAAGGAGAGAGAGAGTAGACAGAGAGAGACAAGGAGAGAGAGAGTAGACAGAGAGAGACAAGGAGAGAGAGAGTAGACAGAGAGAGACAAGGAGAGAGAGAGTAGACAGAGAGAGACAAGGAGAGAGAGAGTAGACAGAGAGAGACAAGGAGAGAGAGAGTAGACAGAGAGAGACAAGGAGAGAGAGAGTAGACAGAGAGAGACAAGGAGAGAGAGAGTAGACACAGAGAGACAAGGAGAGAGAGAGTAGACACAGAGAGACAAGGAGAGAGAGTAGAGAGACAGAGACAGAGAAAAAAGTAGAGAGACAGAGACAGAGAAAAAAGTAGAGACAGAGACAGAAAAAAGTAGAGAGACAGAGAGCGTGTAGAGAGAGAGCGTGTAGAGAGAGAGCGCGTGTAGAGAGAGAGCGCGTGTAGAGAGAGAGCGCGTGTAGAGAGAGAGAGCGTGTAGAGAGAGAGAGCGTGTAGAGAGAGAGAGCGTGTAGAGAGAGAGAGCGTGTAGAGAGAGAGAGCGTGTAGAGAGAGAGAGCGTGTAGAGAGAGAGAGAGCGTGTAGAGAGAGAGAGAGCGTGTAGAGAGAGAGAGAGCGTGTAGAGAGAGAGCGTGTAGAGAGAGAGAGAGCGTGTAGAGAGAGAGAGAGAGCGTGTAGAGAGAGAGAGAGAGCGTGTAGAGAGAGAGAGAGCGTTTAGAGAGAGAGAGAGCGTGTAGAGAGAGAGAGAGCGTGTAGAGAGAGAGAGAGAGCGTGTAGAGAGAGAGAGCGTGTAGAGAGAGAGAGCGTGTAGAGAGAGAGAGCGTGTAGAGAGAGAGAGCGTGTAGAGAGAGAGAGCGTGTAGAGAGAGAGAGCGTGTAGAGAGAGAGAGCGTGTAGAGAGAGAGCGTGTAGAGAGAGAGCGTGTAGAGAGAGGGAGCGTGTATATAGAGAGAGGGGGCGTGTAGAGAGAGAGAGGGGGCGTGTAGAGAGAGAGAGAGTTTAAAGAGAGAGAGAGTTTAAAAAGAGAGAGAGCGAGAGGGTTTAAAAAGAGAGAGAGCGAGAGAGTTTAAAGAGAGAGCGAGAGAGTTTAAAGAGAGAGCGAGAGAGTTTAAAGAGAGAGACAGAGAAAGCCACGAGAGAGTCAGAGAGAGAGAGAGAGACAGACACAGACAGACAGACAGACAGAGCGTGTAGAGAGAGAGAAAGAATAGAGGAAATAGCGGGAACGCACGTTAGACATTATCGCACACCCCAACGTTATCGGCCTCCTCCACACTTGCGTGCACACACAAGTATAACGTTTACACCCACACCCATCATCATCATTATACACAAGGACATCATCATCGTCATCATCATATGCACGAGTCGCATCAATAATAGTAGTTGTACATTTCGCCTATTTGCAGGTACAACAACAAAAAATAGCATTTAAAGCAAGAACTTAATGATCATCACGAGAGACGATGTTTTTTTTCTTTCTTTTTTTTAAATAAAGAACATTTTTTTAAACAAAGAACACGACGTCGTTTAACGCACACAATTCAAATTATTTCGTCTGCCCAAAAGACGCAAATAATACATTCTTTTGACATTTAATATGAAAAAAAAAAAAAAAAAACTTGGTTACGATACGTTTTTGCTGGAATAGTAATGATCCTCTCAAGAAGTACTATTTTATATTTGGTTTAGAAGCACAAAAGAACCATAATACTAGACTTTCGCCTACACAACTTGAAATGATTGATACTTTCGAATGTTAGAACAATTTCGAAGAAATCGTTGTAGCGATATTTTTAAATAAATAATTATATTTAATGTATATTTAATATACGTGTATGTGCAATTAATTTTAGTAATTAATAAAAATTCTTTTTTTTTTTTTTTTTTTTTTTGCTTGTCCTCGTGCACACTGGATAACACCAAAACGCGCACAATAATAAAATAATAAAAATTTTCTCTATTAATTCGCACTTTTTATTTTAAGATTCAAATATTAATAACTACATTTTATTTCAGTATTTAATTTATGTATTTCTGTTGTATTAAATGCTAGCTTTAATTTTTTTTTTTTTTTTTTTTTTTTTTTTTTTCTCGTCCATAAATGTTTATCTACCAAGTTGATCTTAAATATTGTATAATCAATCCATTATATTATCATTTTCAGTCCCCCACCCCTAATTTCTGGCTCCCATCTTATCTCGCAATTACTTATAACGTCACCAACTAACCTTCGGAAGAAACCCCCCCCCATCCGATTTTGTTTTATATCATAAGTTGCTTAAAACGTGATTAGTTAAAGTTCAGAATAAAATCACGCTTTCTCTTAACGGTTAATTTAAAAAAAAAAAATCTTCTGAACGCTATTAAAAGTTAAATTCTTCACTAGTTTGGAGACGGAATGCGTTGTTGTGATAAGTGATTTTCTCTATTAATTCGCACTTTTTATTTTAAGATTCAAATATTAATAACTACATTTTATTTCAGTATTTAATTTATGTATTTCTGTTGTATTAAATGCTAGCTTTAATTTTTTTTTTTTTTTTTTTTTTTTTTCTCGTCCATAAATGTTTATCTACCAAGTTGATCTTAAATATTGTATAATCAATCCATTATATTATCATTTTCAGTCCCCCACCCCTAATTTCTGGCTCCCATCTTATCTCGCAATTACTTATAACGTCACCAACTAACCTTCGGAAGAACCCCCCCCCCCATCCGATTTTGTTTTATATCATAAGTTGCTTAAAACGTGATTAGTTAAAGTTCAGAATAAAATCACGCTTTCTCTTAACGGTTAATTTAAAAAAAAAAATCTTCTGAACGCTATTAAAAGTTAAATTCTTCACTAGTTTGGAGACGGAATGCGTTGTTGTGATAAGTGATTTTCTCTATTAATTCGCACTTTTTATTTTAAGATTCAAATATTAATAACTACATTTTATTTCAGTATTTAATTTATGTATTTCTGTTGTATTAAATGCTAGCTTTAATTTTTTTTTTTTTTTTTTTTTTTTTTTTTTTTTCGTCCATAAATGTTTATTTATCTACCGAGTTGATTGCAAAAATAGATTACCTAATTGTACTCATTTTTAGTTCGTGGGAGGGGAATCTATTACCATACTTTCCCTTAAACAGGTCCGTTGGACTTTTATTAAGTACAATACTTAATAGTTATTTTTTTATTTTTTTTTTATTTTTTTTATTTTTTATTTTTTTTTTTTTTTAATGGAGAGTAGAAAACGCATTGTGGATGCGTTATCGGCAGCTCCTGTTACTCTCGCTTCTTCTTATTTGTCCCTCAGTCCTCATTTTTAAATGAGTGATTTTTCTGACAAAGGGAGAAGAAAAAGCTGTTTTCTAGGTTGGCAGTATTTTTGCGCGAACAGTTGGCAGAGTTGGTGGAAATTTTCTGTTTCTATGTCTATCCTTGTAGCCATGTCACTAGTAAGGGTGCTGGAGGTAAACGTTTTGTCTGGGCTGACGTTATCCGCCTGATAGTCAGGGACCCGAACCTTGGATTAACCACTAAGGAGGCTGTCCTATCAGCAGGTGCAAAGTACTGGGGCTGCTGTATTGCCATTTGGTGAATGGAATCTGGACCATGCAGTAGCTTCTGGTGGGGCCTCTCGATGCCATACTAGTGGGTAATTGTTACGGCTTTACCTTATCATGTGGTACAAAAAAAAAAAAAAAATTCTTCGTTTCTTTTTCTCTCTTAGTTTCCCCTCTCTGTCCTGCTCTAAGTAAATCTGTCGACCTAGTCCACAAATTCCAAAATTTCATCATGACAAGTTTCAAGAAAAAATACACGATTAAACCCGGTTCTCCAACTTCCAACGTAGACCCCTACTACCATGTCTCCTTCTCCAACATCAGGGGTCTACGTTCTAACCTTCCAGAGGTTGAAACCCAATTACAGGAGACTAAACCAGACCTTTTATTTTTAAGTGAAACTGGCATTGGACAGGCTATTTCCCTTGATGAGTTTGCAATTACAGGATACTCTAACTTAACTTCTAAATCTGACCCCCAAGATCGCCATGGGCATGGAATATGTGCCTATATTAAAGATAGCTTTCCATGTGGGAGGGACATCTCCAGGGAAGATCCTAACTTACCTTATATGTGCTTCCGGGTTGCTTTAGCTCACACTACTGCATTTATATTTACTCTCTATCGCCCCCACAACAGCGGAGTTACTATCTTTCAAAGCATATCTGAGAAAATTGACCAAGTCCTTTCTACTTATCCTTCAGCTAACATTCACGTATGTGGAGACTTCAATGTTCACAACGTCGAATGGTTGACCCACTCAAACAAGACCGATGATGAGGGGAGGTTCTGTCATGATTTCTCCATTGCCTATGACCTCACTCAGATTGTTCAGGAACCTACCCGTGTGCCCGATAATGACGGCCAGTATGCGAGCCTACTAGACCTTTTTCTCACAACTTGCCCTGAACTATGTTCAGTTTCTGTTCTGTCGCCTCTTGGATCTTCCGACCACTCTGTTGTATCAATTAAGATAAAAATGAAATGTAATAAGTCCCCAGACGTACCTCTTCATCGTACAGTATATCGATACACTAAGGCTGACTGGGATAGCTTCCGTACATTTATATCTGATCTACCTCTGCATTCCATGTTTAAAAAGGATGTGTCCTCTATAGTATTAGACCTAACTGAATGGTTAATTGTAGGTATTGACCATTTCATACCCTCTAAAAAATTTCAGCAAAAACCTAACAGCCAGCCATGGTTCTCTCCAGAATGTGCTGCTGCCATTGCGCACAGAAATCACTTTTTCCACTGCTTCAAACGTAATAGATGTATGGAAACTAAAGCCGTTTTCAGGACTGCCAGCAACCATTGTAAGAAAGTAATAAGGAACGCAAGAGAGTTGTATGCTCAATCTGTTAAGTCCAAAGTAGCTGAGCAGCGGCTTGGTTCCCACCAGTTTTGGCAAATAGCAAACAGAATCCTGAACAGAAGCGTGTGCTCCATCCCAACTATTATCAATGGATCTGAGGTAATCTCGTCAGCATCAGACAAAGCCAAACTCTTTGTCAAGAACTTTGCAGCTAATTCTACCCTTTGCGACCAAGACCGCCAACCCCCAATATTTCCTCTTGTATCAGAAAACACGCTATGTGATATACGTATATCTGTACGTGATGTTGCCAAGCTAATCAAAAACCTTGATTCCAGTAAAGCAACTGGCCCTGATGGTATTCCAATTATAGTACTCAAAAAACTTCAACCTGAACTAGCGCCCATACTTACAAAACTGTTTAAACGTTGTCTTAAGGAGAATAGTTTCCCATCTCCCTGGAAAATCTCATCAGTATGCCCTGTATTTAAGAATTCAGGTGATCGCTCATCCCCCTCTCAGTACAGGCCAATAAGTCTCCTGTGCGTCATGAGTAAGTTGCTAGAATCTGTATTAAATACAGAAGTAATCAAACATCTCAACAAAAATAACCTTCTTAGTGACACTCAATATGGTTTCCGTTCTGCTAGATCTACAGCAGATGTCCTTACAGTTATATCGCATAGGATTAGCAAATCTCTCGACGGTGGCAATCTTTCTAGGGCAATTGCTCTTGACATATCTAAAGCCTTTGATAGGGTATGGCATAAAGGTTTACTTCATAAGATCGCTAGCTATGGTATAGCTGGAAAAGTCTTCTCAATTATTAAATCATTTCTTTCTGATAGATTCATAAGAGTAGTAGTTGAGGGGCAAAAATCAGAAGCTCACAATATTAATGCCGGTGTCCCTCAGGGATCCATCCTGGGCCCAACTCTTTTCCTGATCTACATTAATGATCTTCCAAATCATATCCTTACATCATTTGTAGACATTTATGCTGACGACACTACCATTTATGGTACCACATCTAAGACAGTAAACGAGCAAGTTCTCTCCAATTCTCTCTCCTCTGATCTTGAGCACGTAGTACAATGGGGAAAGGAGTGGCTGGTTACTTTTAATGCATCTAAAACCAAGCTTCTCTCTTTACATCATCAACATTCTAATCCACATTTGTCATCAATTGAAATGAATGGCTCTCGTCTTCAGGAGGCCTCAAGTTTTGACAAGCTTCTGGGCTTGACCATTACTCCTGATCTTAAATGGAACACGTATATCAAATCTGTTGCCAAGGCCGCTGGAAAAATGGTGGGATCTTTCTATCGATCCAGTAGATATCTCACTGCTGATGCTATTCTCTATCTATATAAGAGCCAGGTACGTCCAAGGATGGAATACTGTTGCCACATCTGGGCAGGAGCTGCTAGAAAGGACTTGGCCTGCCTTGATAGAGTTCAAAATAGACTTCGTAGCCTCGTAGGAGATGTCCTTTTCTCCTCCTTGCAACCTCTATCTCACAGAAGAGATGTTGCGAGTTTGTCTCTGATGTATCGTTATTTTCATGGAAAGTGTTCAACTGAGCTTCAATCTATGGTCCCCCCTCGCCAAACTTTCACAAGAAACACTCGTCTAGCTGTAAACACTATCAATAATTTCCCCCACTCTTTATCTGTGCCTAAACCTAAACGTAGATTCCATGAACAAAGCTTCTTTCTTAGAACTGCACGCCTGTGGAATTGTCTTCCGTTTTCCTGCTTTCCGGCTGACTACAATATGGTTTTGTTCAAGTCTAAAGTAAATAAGTTCTTGATGAGCCGTTCCATATAAGTTATTAAATTTACCAAATTTTCATTACTAATGATTACTATATTGACCAACTTCTACTGTACACTCTTTAACCCTTATCCTTGAGTGGCCTCTGGGCCTTGATAATGTGGTGATGCCTTTGTAAAAAAAAAAAAAAAAAAAAAAAATAAATGACGTCACTCATCAAATCAGAAAGAAAGGAAGGAGCTCGTTTTTCTGACCTTTCGCGTCACTGGTAGTTTACTATCGGAATCGGGAAAACTTTGGAATCGCCCAATCACTCTCTCTCACACACGCGCGCGCGCGGAGGAAGACTCTTGAAAATTCACCATGTTATTGCTTTTACAGCTTACATGACATGACCGACCAATTTTTATGATTTCTGGTTTAAATGAACAGCAACAGTTAGAATTGAATTTGAGAACAGTTTCCGAAGAACGATATGCAATAAAATTCTGTTTTTAAACTTGGAAAAAATGACGCAGAACCGTATGGAGTGCTTCAGACTGCTTTTGGACCATCTTGCATGAATCGAGCATCAGATTTTGCGTGGCATAAGAGAGTCAAGGAAGGCAGGAAATCTGTGAGGGATGATGAGAAATGTGGGAGAAGTAAGGAAGTCAGAACACCAGAGGTGATTGGCCAAATAAAGAATTTCATGGATAAGAACCGTCGTGTGTCTATAGAGACAATAAGTGCACAGTTTGATGTCCGTCTGTACACACAATTGTTCGTAGGGAACTGAAGATGCGGAAGATTTGCATGAAATTTGTCCAAAGGGTTCACAACTCCATCCTTGTCACAGACTTTTTGACAAAGATGGACATCAAGACAGTTCTTCACCCTCACTATAATAATCCAGAACCTTGCTCCCTGTGCCTTTTAGTTATTCCCCGAGCTCAACAAATACCTTTGAGGCTGGCATTATGAGACAGTTGAGGAAATGAAAGAGGCTGTGACATGGGTCAGTGACACACTCACACATGAGAACTTCCAGGGAGCCTTCCAGAAGTTGCTGGAACAATACAAGTGCATTGCAGCCAGAGGAGATTACTTTGAAGGGGGGGGGCAAGAGTTTCATGTGTCTACTATCAATAAAAGTGTCCATACAAAAAAAGTCTCGAAACTTATTTTAGGCATCTCGTATATAGTTAGGATAGGTGAAAAAAAATGATATGTGTGTGTATATTAGTGATGGGACGATTCCAATACAATTACCGATTCCGATTCTATATAAATCTCTAAATATTTTACTATGAAATTGTTATTTTGTCCTGATTACTGTAAAAACACATCTTAAATGTGCTTGTATTTTCTCAAACATAAAAACACACTTGCGATGGGGTGATCTAGAGATTTTAGTCTCACTAGAAGTTTAAATCAATAAATATTTATTTTATTATTACTACAAGCAGTGGAAGATGTTGGCATCGGAAAATAGGCTCAAATTTCCCCGATTCCGATACCCCAAAAAAGTTCCGATTTTTCTGATTCCGATTAATCGTCCCAACACTAATATATATATACATATACAAACTTTCTGGGAGTGCTATAAACACTACAATAAGTTGTTTTTTTTGTTTTTTTGTTCTCGCAGATTTTATATATCACCATTTTCTTTTTCTTCCAAAAATCCTTTTTTCATTCCGTATAAAAAACTTTTTTTTTTATGGAACATGTTTGTTAGATTGGTTTGGTTGTTTTTTTTGTTTTTTTTTACAGCATATCAACCCTTTACGTGTTATTTAATGTTGAATCTGGTTATTTTGGAAAAAGTTTTTATGCTTCAAGTTCTTTATATCTTAAAATATTTATTTGTAGAATTTAGTTTGGTTGTTTTACAGCATATCAACCCTTTTCGAGTTATTTAATGCTGAATCCAATTATTTTGGAAACAGTATTCATGTTGCATCCAGTTATTTTGTAGAAGGTTTTTTATTCATCAAGCATTTTGTATTTTCAATCGTTAGTTTGTGGTGTTTGATTTGGTTGTTTTGTAGTAGATTTTATAGTTTTTATTTGCTGCTCTGCAGAGTATGAATGAGTTTTGCAATGGGAAAGGGTTACAGTATTAATGTTTGGTACATTTTAAGTTAGGAAACCCTCAGAAAGCGGGGGGGGTAGATAGACAGAGAAAGGCGAAAAGGTGGGTTGTTGCTTTTGGTTTTGCAGAACCTAATTAAGTTTTGCAAAAGGAAGTAGAAAAACAAAAAGCATCAGTGTTAGGTGCATTTCGTCTCAGGATTGGTTGTTTTTGTTTTACGGCATATCAACCTTTTTTAGGTTATTTAATGCCGAATCTAGTTATTTTGAGGAACGATTTTGGTCAGAGTGGACCTGGGAGCAATGGCAATTAAAGGGTGGCTCCACACTCCCCAAGGCCCACAAGCTGGGGCCTCACCATCGGATATAGTTTAAGGTCATATCCAGGACCCCCATTGAGGGACTTTTACCCTCTGCAGGGCCTTCATCTCAGGAAGCCAATAACTTCAGACAGCTTGATCTGGTAGCACCAGTATTTGTTTCTGAGGAGTCGTTTAGTATGGGAACTTATTGAAGGCACGTTGTACCTTAAATTCCACTGCACTTCTTGCATACACAAAGCTTACAAATATCACAAAAATTGAGTTGCACCCAATTACCTTTCCACAAACTGAGCAAGGGAACCATACAGCACCACAACCTCTGATGATCACTTTGGTCTTGGTAGGATTCACTCTTAGTCATCTACTTTCCATAGCATTCCTCCAAGCATTTAACTTTAGAAGTAACTAGCAAGGAAACCCGACATTGCACGGGAATGAGTGAGGATCCCATTGTTATTGAAATTGGTAACAAAAAAAGAAAATCACCCATTTTTCAATCATCCCAGAAGTTATTTAGTCCACAATACATTGTAGTCTACACTGCAGAGAACCTACTGTTAGTTTTATAAAAAAAAAAAAAAAAATTATAATGGCTTGAATTAAAGTTTCAAATGAAAATATCAAGTAACATGGTTCAAGTGTGGTCTAAAGAGAAAAATTCACTTTGAACACGTCCCTGTCATATCAAAAAGTCTACTGTTGATTTTATATGCCAGGCCTTTCTGCTTGTGTCATAATAAAACTTCTCAAATGCACTTGTAATGTTAGGCTGTGTAAGGTGTTAACTTTAGTCAAAATCACCTGTTCCTTCTTTGATCGGATTATTTTGATTAACGATAATTATCGAAGACATTCTGATACAAAACCTATCTAAAAACATTGCCAGGCAGATAAAGTACATTTGTGTAGATTTTTTTTTTTTAAATCGGTCCAGCCATTTAGGAGTCCATAGGAAATGAACACACAAAGTTCCTTTTATATTATAGTAGAGATTCTTCCATTACACTATGCAACAAATTTCAGGTAAAAAAGTACCTGCCACATAAGACAAGTTTCAGTAGAAGAAAAGTATCCCGATACTAACTCGGACTTGTTTCTCTAGATTAGCCACAGTTTTCATGTACTATCAATCATATTTTGTTAATGAATGAAAAACAAAAAATTGTCAGTTCAAGCAACATTTGTCCTCTTAACTGTATTGTGTTGAGCATTATCTTCCCTTCTTATATTCCAGCAATAGAGTCTGCCAACATGCCCAGGCTCCAATTTTCATTTAAAACGTTCCCCCACCACTGAAATATCCTGACAGAATCTCTCGCCACGTTCATCACTCGCATCACTAAGATTTTTTTTTTTTTTTTTACATAGGCGTCACCACTTATCAAGGCCGATAGGCCACTCAAGGATAAGGGTTAAAGAGTGTACAGTAGTCAAAAGGGCAATATAGTAATCGAAGTTCGGTAAATTTGTTAACTTAAGTGGAACGGCTCATCAGAAACTTGTTCACGTTGGACTTGAAGACAACCATATTATAGACAGCTGGAAAGCAGGAAAACGGAAGACAATTCCACAGGCGTGCAGTTCTAAGAAAGAAGCTTTGATCATGGAATCTATGTTTAGGTTTAGGCACAGATAAAGAGTGGGGGGAATTATTGATAGTGTTTTCAGCTAGTCGAGTGTTTCTTGTGAAAGTTTGGCAAGGGGGGACCATAGATTGAAGCTCAGTCGAACACTTTCCATGAAAATAACGATAAAGCAGAGACAAACTCGCAACATCTCTTCTGTGAGATAGAGGTTGCAGCGAAGAGAAAAGGACATCACCCACCAGGCCACAAAGTCTATTTTGAACCCTCTGCAAAATACTCGAGAGTGAACATTTTGCAAAAAACTATACCTAATTCGAAAAAATAAAGACCAGAAATAGATTTTCGATGCCACTGTGTAGATAAAAATGACCACAAATGTTCTGTACTTTTTTAAGTTTTGGTACAGTGTTATTACATGGGCAGGTACTAAATCATCTTTCAGACAAGCTGTATAATCATGAAGAATTCTTTTAAGAAAACCAACTCGGTACAGAACTTTGATGTATTCTTTTTTTTTTAATTTGCTATTTCCGCTGAGATTCGTTTCATTTTACTTCGATTGAAGTTCTCAGAAATCAAGAGACCCCTTCCTAAAGGCTAACATTTGATCTCTATACGAGATACAAAGATATTTTAATGTTCCATTAAAGTTCTCCTTTACATCTCAAACACGGAGTTAACATGATCTTCTTCTCCCCAATTGATCATTTAAATATGTCATAGTATACCTTTCTCTTAGTCTCTTTGACTTAGCAAACTTCAGGGCAATAATTAATCTAGTCTGGTGGAGTATCCAGTTTCGTGCTGTTACTTGAGGTAACATCACTTGGAGAAGGTGCACCATACCTTGTAAAAGCTAGTGTGGGGACGAAACTAGATTGTGTACTAACATAAACATTCTCATGACAGTTTTCTGAGCCTTACTACTTCCAGGCTGGCTTAAGACAAATTAGAAGCCGATGTTTTGTTTGTGACACCATAACTAGAAGATCTCTCTACACGGTCAACAGATTATTTCCATACAAAGCCCTTATTAAATGTATTACCTTCATCACGGCTAAGCAACTCTATTTACTTCTGGTATGATAATCCTCCAGAATATTAGGTGGCTAACATGTGCTAGATCTTGCCTGCGGGTGAACTGGAACTGTGCAAGGCAGGGGTCTCTGAGCTATTATAAATACCTGTTACCTGAGTACATATAGCACCTAGTATTCCCAGATGGTCACCAATCTGGTACTTATCAGGTCCAACATTGCTTAACCTTGGTGATCTTATGAGAACTGATGTATAAACATGATTATGTCATACTCTGTTTTAACATTAAAGCCGTCACTAAATATACTGTCAATTCTAAATGATTGAGAATTTCTGTGCTCAGCTTAAATAACTGTGATAAAACTACGTGCTACCCTGCACAATGATAAACACCAATCCCAACACCGCCTCCATGGTCTTCTTCATTTTCTCTTCTGGTCATGTTGTCGTCTCTCACACTGGATGCTGCTGAAGGTGTACACATAGGTTCAAAAGTATAAAAGTAAAATAAAACACAAACACCAACAAATTCTCTAAATATCAGTTGCACTCTGGGCATATATGTGACACCATAACGCTAATGTCCACATCTACATAGTCCATCGAGGCCTCTCCAACGTCGGTCGACATCAGTTCATCTAAATCTACTGAAAACTACTGTATCAAACTTAACTATTCTTAATTGTTACAAACCCAATTCTGTAAACCGTTGCAGAACTCTGTCATTTCTAATACTGCCCGTAAACCAACTTTAAAAATATTGACCTTCATTGTTCATGTCCTTGCTAATTGACCAGAGTATCTCCAAGCCACACATGTTGGACCGAATTCACCTAGATTATGCGGATTCGTTTGTCTATCTTTGCTCTTCTATCACACCGACTGGGCAGGCAACAGATAAACTTGGACTGCGAATAGGAGCACGGTCCGCATTCTTCCACCTCAACCGCTACTCTGCGGTTTCAAGGGGAAATACGTTTAGACATAAAGGGACGCATCTATCAGGCAAAGGTGAAAACCATCCTTCTATAGCCTATGAAAGTAGTGGATTTTCACAAACTGGAAGTCTTCAACAACGACCGTTTTTTTTCAACATTTAGCCCTGCCACTGTGGAGATCGTATTCCAGGTTCTACTCTCCACTAAAGACTAAATCTACGCTCCCTACCATCTGTTCTTCAATCATTTCTGGTGAGCAGAGAGAGAGCTTCTTCACAAGGTCCTTGCATGCCCGCTCTCTGCCTAGCTTGCACAAACGTGTCAGTGGGTAGCTGAAAACCTGGGCAACAACAATCAAGGACGACCTGACAGTACAGGAGTAGTTGGTCTCCAGCACTGGAATCTGGAGTGGTTCGCCATTTTTTGTGAACTGGCCCAGGATCATCAAAACTGGACTTTGGCGGTTCAAGATGAAGTTAGTGTTCTATCCAACCGGAATGATAGCCGTTACAAGTACAAGTAAGACTTTCATTGTTTGTACATTATTTTTTATTGGAATCCTTTGAGATGAGTAATTTCTAGATTTTTTTATTTGCGGACTGTTTTCCTCATCTTCATAGTTGTTATTGTTTCAGCCAACTATTCCTCTGGCCTTCTTCAGTTAACTGCGATGAGATAGGAATGCCGAGACTCTTAACTGTATTCTCAGTAATTACTGCCTCCCATAGTTGTTTTCTTAACCACGCTTTTGGTCCTCTGGCCTGCTTTGGGTAAAATTGAAGCCGCGATCTTCAGACAATGCTCACTTGGAACCGTAGAGATTCAACACGTGGTGAAACAATAACAACTATAAAAATGAGGATAACAGTCCGCAAATAAATAAATATACTCCATTGTTTGGTCCTTTGTTCTTGTTCATTGCCACACCTTGATTAACAATCCTATTTCAGCTTCCCTTTGTGTGCATTGATGAACAACTTCCGATACTGCTGATAAACTTATTTCCATTTTGTTTTTGATTCCTAACATTTGGGGAGCAGGGAAGAAACGGTAATGTCACAGCCTCTGCCAACCACTTAATTTGCCCATGGTTTGTACAGATTTTCAATATCCATTTTCAAGGCTTTTTAAAGTTTTTCAAGGCCTTTGCCAGACAAAAATTCAAGTTTTCAAAACAAAATTTTGGGTTTGTTTTACAATTCACAGTGATTTGAAAAGGTGCTAAAAACAATCAAATATACAACAAATAAATGTTACCATAGTCAATACTTTGCAATCTACCTGCATCACTTTTTGGTGTTTTTAAGTAGTTTTAAATGTTTTTTTTTATATTTCATCTTAAATATTAACTCTCTTTGTGGCTTAAATTTCCAACCAAGATAGCTACCGTCTTGTCCATTTTTTTTCGCTGCCCAGTCAGTCTCATTATAGGTTACCATCATTGGAGAGTCCCGTCTGCAGAAGGGAAGTTTTTTTTTAGAGAGGGGGGGGGTCATTTATATTCATGGCAGCTTGAAAATATGGAGACAGATAAGCAGACATACAGACATTTATATATTAGATTAATAATGGTGCATCAAAAAAAAAAAAAAAAAAGTCTGTTACTAAATTTGTTAAGCTTTTCCATGAGTGGTGGCATTAGTATACATTTCTTTAAATGAAAAGCTCATTCTCCTATGTCAAATTATCAGCAAGCAAAAATAAAATATCAATCAGGATGAAGTATGTATTGGATAAAAATCAGGATTTGAAAGATTTTTATTTTTAAAAACACAGCCAGATCATCCATTTGATTATAGGGAAACAGAATTTTTTTTTTTTTTTTATTATTATTATTATTATTCAATTTTCACTCCAAACAAGGCATAGTGCCACTTTGAAGCAGGGGGCTACTATCAGGGACTTAATTAGCAGGGTCATTATGAAGGGAGAAGAGTAGAAAGATGTTTGTTAACATTACACTTGAACTTCTGCATATCAGTGCAGTTGGGAAAGCAGAATCCCGGAAGGGAGTTCCAAAGACCCACAGTTCTGGAGAAGAAACTATTGGAGTAAAAGGCTTTCTTGCACCTAGGGATCTCTACTGTAAAGGGATGAGACTTAATAGCTTGTCGGGTTTGTCGGGGGTAGTTATTAAATAATTAATTAAATAAATAAATTAGATTGCATGAACTAAGCTATAATGCACAAAAAAAAAAATTACAAAGAGACCGACTTTGCTTTATAGATATGTAACAGGTTAAATTACTGTTTAATTTATTTGCTTTATAGATATGTAACAGGTTAAATTACTGTTTAATTTATTTGCTTTATAGATATGTAACAGGTTAAATTACTGTTTAATTTATTTGCTTTATAGATATGTAACACGTTAAATTACTGTTTAATTTATTTGCTTTATAGATGTGTAACAGGTTAAATTACTGTTTAATTTATAGATTCTGCGGTGATACTGAAAGGACATCTCGCTTGCCAGCCGCGAAAAGAATTTGCATGGTGGCATGCAGTGTAGGCAAGCCCACCTGTGGCATGATTTGATCTTGGGCCTCAAGATGACGGCGACACCATGCAGGAAAATGTGTATATGTAGATATTGTTTATGAATGAAATCTCAAGATGCCAAGTCATTAAACGTTATGCAATTATGTCGATAGAAGAATGAGGAATGTATTAGTGCTGAAAGAAGATTGACGTATTGCGACCATTGTAGTTTAAAAAATAGGAAATGTCATTTAGTTATCTCCCTTGTCATTTTCCCCTAAACTACAGTTAACATAAAAGGGAGGGTAAAAAAAGGGGGATGACTGAATGGCATTTCCAGTTTCTGAAATTAAAACTTTAACATGGACGCTATTTTTCTAAAAGTTTAACGATAGTTAACTCATCTGCAAGACATTAAATTAACTATAAAAAAAGGTGTTTCTAATTTTGTGGCTAAAACATGGTTCTAAGTAATTCGAAATTGCATAAGAATAATAGAACTTATTCCACGAAATTTATACAACTAAAAGAAGAATTTACGAAAATATGTGCGTAACTAATGGGGTTGCCCAGCATACTAATTTCTATAAATTCTAGAAAAAAAATTAAAGATAAAAAATCTGCTTGATATTGTAATTTTAAATGTTTCGGTTTACTTTTAGACAAAATCAAAAAATATTTATGCTCCGAAAGAAGTTTGAACTCAAATCTTTCTATAAATACAAAGTCATATTAGCATTTTTAGTGCGTGTGAATCTTAGCAATTTTTCATTCTTCTATTTCAACATGTATACCTGTGATTCTAGATGAATAAAGCTTCATTAACTGGTAATCATTCGTCTTCCGTGTTTCGAATAATTACAATTCATCCATCTAGAATCTAATCCAAAAATGGACCAATTTCTGAAGCCACAGCTACCCAGTTTCGATGGTAACCCTTCAGCGCCTGATTCTGCAGACCATTAGACACATTAGCTGAGTACATTCAACATCTTCCCGAAATCAATCGACTATCCAACAACTAAGAAACTAGACTTTCTTACGAATTACATCTCCCACCCCGTGCACAAATTAATAGCAAATTGTGACTCGTATGAATCAGCCATTGCTAAACTCCAGTCTCTTTTCATAAAGCCCGCTAACATTTTTTATTCTAGATATCTTTTTGCAACGTCCAGGCAGGAGCCTGGTGAAATGATTGATGATTCTTTGCGGAAGCTAGACACGCTTACTGCGGATTGTCACTGAGGCAGTAACGGCTGAAGAACATCATGAATAAGCAGTTCGTGATGCCCTCATAACAGGCATTCGTCCTCATACAATTCGACAATGATTCTTAGAAAGGACACTCAATTTGAAAGATGCTTCGGAGTATACTTGTTCTTTAGAAATGGACCAAAAACAAGTTGAATCTTATACCAACCTCACACCATGTGGTGCCACCGCTGAAACATCAGTGACTTGTGAGGTTTCTCGTAGTTCCAAAAATGCTTCGGCTGCAACGGGGGAAAATGTTTCTTCTGTGGTAATTGATGACATCTATGAATTAAATGCCCCACCCGTGATGCAGTCTGTAGATGCTGCAGCAAGAGAGACATTTCCAACTAATCTGCTGATCAAATCACTCCCCTAAGAAGGTGACTTCTGCTCGTGAATCATCACTCGCATCCATTGTAACTACTGCACCACGTGATTGTCTGTCGAAAGCCATAATTAAACTTTCAGTGAATGGAATAATCCGGGAGGGTCTGGTGGATACTGATAGCTCAGAAAGCTATATATTATTGAACATCATCTATAAGTACTAATGATTGACACAAACTTTTCGCAGGAAGATATCGATGGCGTCCGCAACCTTATCAAGCAGTACTTCAATGTGACATTAAAATATAAAGGGTTTACCTACCGCATTTGAAACTTTCAGTCCTTTCTTCTCTTTGCTTAGACATCTTACTTTGCCACGATTTTCTAGAAACACCCTTTGGGGGTCACAAAGATCCCTTCTCTGTATATGCCATAATGACGTCCAATCTTGTTTCTCCACCAATATTCGAACATTTATCGCCTGGTTGCAAGCTTATTACTACAAAATCCAGGTAGAATAACTAAATGCTACGTTATGAAAAACGATATCACTGGCATTGAAGTCGCAAAGACTGCTAATTTCTCATTGAGCATCAATTTTATGCGATGCCTTGCATTCCATTCATTAGTTATTGTATACTGCCACTAACGCTACACCTCACAAACGAATATTCCAGTGTAATCAGAAATCAACATCTGGTACCTCTTTTCCCAGTTAGGTTTTGAATCCAGGTCCAGTCCTGATAAACGCAACATACGGTCATCTAAGTATGAACCCTTTGTCAAAGTTCAAGGGCTAGAATGCAACTTTCAATACACTCATGTTAGACTTCCAATTGAAAGGGAGGAAACAGTGTTGCTGCATCAACTTGCCCCATAACCACAAAATGTAGCACCTAATATCAATGATTTATCTTCATCTCTACAATCAGATGCCTCATTTGAATAGAGTGTATCCAAAGAACCTTGTGAAACCTCACAGGCTGATACAACGATCAATAAAAACCTATCGAAACTCATCCTTAGACAACAACGTGTCCATCCCTATCATCTACGAAACAGAGATGCTTGAACTTGAACCTTTGGATATCATTTCATAACCCCTCCCCCTGAACTCTTTCCACTCAGGGTGAAAGTCATATTAGCATTGTTACTTTGTGTAAAATCTTAGCAATTTTTCATTCTTCTATTTCAGCACGCATACTTGTGATTCTAAATGATAAAACCTTATTAACTGGTTTTCATTCATCTTCCATATTCCAAATCATTACAGTAGCTCTTATTTGGCGTGAACAAGAGTAAAAAATTAAATATTGATGAGGATTAAATATTAAAATTGATAAGGATCTTTTTTTATTATTATTAACAACACAGAACAATGTTTGCCTTGTACGAGTAACCAACAAATTTGATTATGTACCTTATGTTAAAAAAGTTATTTATTACAACGATACCAGAAGATGAGGTTTCAGTTTTACGTGATTAGAAAAACACCTGTCCCAGGACAGATAAAATTCCTCAAACAAAATAATTTTGCACTACTTTCTATGTCTGCTTACCAAGATTAAAATTAAGATATGATATTAAATCATATATCTAGAATCCTTATTCTAGTTTTTATCAAAATCCATTACATGATTTTGATTCTAAATAAAGCTTGAAATTGAAAGTTTAAAAGCTCTAATGAATTGAAATTTTAATTGAAAGTTTAAAAGCTCTAATGAATTGAAATTTTAATTGAAAGTTTAAAAGCTCTAATGAATTGAAATTTTAACTGAAAGTTTAAAAGCTCTAATGAATTGAAATTTTAACTGAAAGTTTAAAAGCTCTAATGAATTGAAATTTTAATTGAAAGTTTAAAAGCTCTAATGAATTGAAATTTTAATTGAAAGTTTAAAAGCTCTAATGAATTGAAATTTTAATTGAAAGTTTAAAAGCTCTAATGAATTGAAATTTTAATTGAAAGTTTAAAAGCTCTAATGAATTGAAATTTTAATTGAAAGTTTAAAAGCTCTAATGAATTGAAATTTTAATTGAAGATTTAAGAGCTCTAATGAATTGAAATTTTAAGAGCTCTAATGAATTGAAATTTTAATTGAAAGTTTAAAAGCTCTAATGAATTGAAATTTTAATTGAAGGTTTAAAAGCTCTAATGAATTGAAATTCAAAAAATTTGAGGTATCAAAAGAAAAAATCCAATCCACTTTTTACAAAACTAAATATAGCTCACATTTGGACTTATTACCTAGCATCTGTGTCCAAAAATTCATAAGGCTCATAATCAACTTTATAAATATAGTGATGATAATTTTTTTTAAATATATGTATGTGTGTGTGTGTGTGTGTGTGTGTGTGTGTGTGCCTGTGTGGTACGTATGTGCACGCAAGCATATGTATATATATATTAATCATTTGTCTCTCTTTCAATATTAAAACATACGAATCATCTTAAGAACACAGAAAATGAATTAAAACAAACAAAATGCAAATTATGGAAAAATAAATAAAATAATCTATATATCTATAAAAGTGAAAATGTCTGTGTGTGTACATTTCCCTACCAAACTACTCTGTCAATTTTCAGTCTACAGGCTCAAGATTTGACATAAAGGGTATTGAGATTTGGGAAAATCTTTTTAATCGGTTTTCAGCCAGAAATTTGGATGTCAAGGGGTCAAAGTTCAACGATTTGACCTTTGCAGACTATACCAAACTCCTGCCGATTTTGGGTCTAAACACTTGGAATTTTAGATGTAGGTTACTTGGACATGGATCAAACTTTTGAAATTGATTTGAGCCCAAAACAATAAATGTTAAGGGCTCAAAGTTAAAAAAAAAAAAAAAAAAAAAAAAAAATTGACCTCTTTGTCTACCAAATTACTCAGCCAAAAATCAGTCTAAACATTTCAAATTTTATATAAAGTGTATTCAGACATAGGGCAAGCTTTTTAATCGGTTTTTGACCAAAAATTTGGCAGCCAAAGGGTCAAAGTTCAAAAGATTTAACCTCTGCAGTCTCTAGCAAACTATTCAGCCAATTTTGGGTCTTAACATTTGAAATTTTACATAAATGGTATTCAGACACGCAGCAATCTTTTTAATTAGTTTTTGGGCGAAAATGTGTCTGCTAAGAGGTCAAAGTTGAAAGAATTGACTATTGCAGACTATCAAACTCCTCTGTTACACTTGAAATTTTAGATGTAGGTTACATGGACAGGAGTCAAACTTTAATATACATACATACACACATATTATATATATATATATATATATATATGCAAATAAAGTTATGAACAGTATATAGGGTCCGAGCAAAGCCGGGCTGAACTGCTAGTGTTAAATATTAACACAGGTCCTACATTATTAAGTTTAAAAAATAGATTTTCAAACAAAATAAGATTAGTTTCAGATTCTTTTCAATTTCTGCAAAATTGCTCATGTTTACGATAGGCCCTCATATGACACATATTCATTTGAACACATATCTGAGGAAGGTTTTCCCCGAAATATTATAAGATATGGAACTTCCATCTGACCATACTGATGCAAATAAGAACACACTGCAATGTTAAAAGTATAAAATATGTATATATATATTGTATTAATAAAATGTGAATCTGCATAGTTTGTTCCACTGTTATATGTCTTAACTAGCAGTGCACCTGGCGTTACCCGGTTGTAAAATATGCTAAATATATATTTTAATTTATGCGGATTTTGTATTTATTATTATACAGCCAATTCTTTATTGATTATTACCCAATATATAGTAGTGATTTTAAAAGTAAGAGATAAAAAATTATGACTTTGGTGTCATCAACTAGAATGAAACCAAAATATTCAGTGCCCAAGTTTTAGTCATTACCATTTAAGAGCTATCGTCTGACAGATGAGAAATAGTTAAAAAATGAACAAATTTAACATATTAATATATTTATACATACAAGAGCACTTTAAGTTGACTCACAACTACCAAGTTCTAATCATTTGGCCTACCTCACGCATCTCTGAAGAGATGCACTTTGGAAAAATGGCAACAGCCACACACACACCAACAGTGAATTTTAGATATTAGATTTGCTTAAGTTTGTGCATTTGTTGCACTTCTGCATTGCACTGACTTCTATAAATTACCTTTGTATGAAAAATAGGGTTTGTTTTACAATAGACAGAGGTATGAAAAAGTGGGGAAAAAAAATAAATTACCTTTGTATGAAAAATAGGGTTTGTTTTACAATAGACAGTGGTATGAAAAAGTGGGGAAAACAAATAAATTAAAAAAAAAAAAAAGCAAATATACAAATGTTACTGTGATATTTATTGAGTGGATTTCTAACAGTATTTTGTTTTCTTTTTAAGTCATTATCGAGACTTAAAAGATGTAATGGTGGCCATTTTTTTTTTTTTTTTTGTTCTGGCGTAATGCTAGACACTATTTGTTTTTCGAACTGAACAAGCTGCACGTGCGTGGTCCCCGTCTGGTGCTACATGTGAGATGACGCCACAAAAAAATAGTGAAGAAATGATGAATGTGACAAGTGTGAAGGGCCAACGTTGTTTTTACGTCTTCACCAAGTTTCCGAAAAATCTAATGGATGGAACAAAAGTTATGGGGTAAAAACTGTCATTTTTTGCAATTTTGGAACTTTTGTGACCCTTTTTGAGCTCCTGGGAACACCGAATCCAAGTGAAAATGGACAAACGGTACAGTTTCATGCCTTAAGACATGTATATTTGAATTCAGCACCATGGAAAACCACTATATAGACATGCATATCAAGTTTGAGTAATATGAAAAAGGAGCTCCAAAAACGCATGTTTTTTTTTAACCCTAAAAGTCCCAGAGGGAGGCAAACCAGAATTTTGCCAGTGTCACCCATACTGAATTTATATTAAAAACAATGGCCTCCTCATTTTGACCAAGTTTCAGGAAAATCTAATGGATGGATCAAACGCTATTAGCTAAAAGTGTCATTTTTGGCCATTTTGGGGCATTTGTTACCTTTTGAGCCCCCGGAGAGGCGGAATCCCAGTGTAAATGGATAACGGTGTTATTTCAGTCCTTAACACGTATATTTGAGTTGACCACCATGAAAAACCACTATATAGTCAGATATATCAAATTTTTAAGAAATATGAAAAAAAAACAAAAAGTCACAAAAAGGGGCATTTTTAGCACAGAAAGTTCCTGGGGATGCGAACCAAAATTTTGCCAAGGTCACCCATACTGGATTTATATTTAGAACAATGAGCTCCACATTTTGGCGAAGTTTCAGAAAAATCTAATTGATAGATCAAAAGTTATGGGGCAAAACATGTCATTTTTGGCTATTTCTGACCTCTTTTGAACCCCTGGGGATGAACGGGAATTTTTGCAAAAAATATTTTTTTTACTGTGCACATCTATTTAATGAAATACAATTTGTGGCAAAATTTCTAGGAAAAACTAATGGACGGTTATCTGGCAATCGTTCAGACTAACGGACGCCACTGAAAACATAGGTCTCTCTCCAATAAATTGGGGGACCAATAAACGTTTATAAAAGTAAAATGAAAAAAAAAAAAACTTTTTCAGATAGGTAGAAGAGTAGCTTATCTTGCCTTTGATAACATTTGTTATATATTTGGGTTTTTTTTACCACTTTTTTGTACCTCAGTCTATTGTAAAAGAAAGATAAGTGAAAAATAAAAAGCTCCCATAATGAGTGGAGTACGTTTTGGGGTTTTTCTCCCCCCCCCCCCCGTTTAAAACATAAAACTCACTCAGACAAAGAATCCAATATCCCCCTAAATTATTCTTTTGAAAGGAATTAAGATTAGGTTGGATTATCTAAAAGAGATAAGGTTTGAGGAAACCCGGTTCAATTGTAGCATAGGGACTACTGAAAATTCTCACCTATTTTGCTGAGTATCTTTATGCACATTTTGTTTATCTTCTTCCCACAGAAAATGCGACACAAGGGTCGGAAAGTAGGATTAGAAAAGTCAGTTCTCTAAAGAAAGCATTATGGCCTGAAAAGAAAAGAAAAAAAAAAAGCCTGGGCAGCTCAGTCTGCATTCTCAGGTAGGGTTGCATTAGACGAGTAACAATAAACTAATGTCTTTTCAAAGGGAAAAGGCTAAATCTGGAGGCTGGACCTCCTAGAACTACACAGGACCAGCAACATACAATCGACAATTGTATTCAATTTTATTGTTTCATAAACTGCATTGCTTTGTCTTCCAATGATCAGTTCTCATCTTTTTCCTTCTGCAACCTTGTACATGTTTACACATGCATTAACATGTATATACTCGGGACCCAACACGTTGTAGCAGAGTACGTCACAAGGAACATAGGCCAAGTAATAACTACGACATTTATTTCTGGGTTTCTTTCCCCGAATAAACTGATCCTGCTCCTTCTTTCTGACCACCCCCCTGTCCTCTCGAACATTATCGTCTATCTATGCACACATTCTTTTTATCGTCTTATTTTTCCTTACCATCACATCACTTTGCACATGGCTTGGCATTTGCATAAACGCATCAGGTAGAATATATTATTTAAGGGGACGGCTCAACAAGAATTTGTTTACATAGAACTTGAAAACTACCACATTGTAGTCGGCCAGAAAGCAAGCCAGCGTAACAGTATTCCACAGGCGGCCAATTCTAGGAAAAAAGCTTTGTCTTTACGTTTAAATATATGCACAAATAGAGAGTATATGGACATATATATATATATGTTTTTATTTGTTTTTGTTAGAGATACTTTCTTGAATGAATTCAAGTATTTATACGAAAGTGCATTTTTACCTAAATGCTTGTTGGGAATAATTTTCTCATTGACTAATCTGGTACCCCCTTTTAATGGGGAGCGGTATATATATTATTTTAAAATATAATTATCTACTGACACGTGTTTCGTCGTCCACGGCTCATCAGAGAGGCTCATCAATTCTGATGAGTCGTGGACGACGAAACACGTGTCATTGGATAATTATATTTTAAAATATAACAGATTGATTTTATTATTTGTTAATTAAATTTTTTTTTAAATATTTGCAAAAAAAAAAAAAAAAACATCCAAAATTATAAGAGGTGATTTTTTTTTAACTTCGATCGAAATTTCAGATTTCAGATTTGGCCGCCATAGCACAGTAGGAAATTTCTATTTAACCAATTTTTAATTTCAATAAATATTCGATTAATAGTAAATAAAACCTATAAATCACATAGATGCGATAACCAGTGTGAGGCAAGGAGGCACGGCTGCAAACGATGTTTACGTTGTATATTTAGACATTTGAAAATGATTTTGAAGCCCTTAAACTGGCTAATAGAAAAAAAAAATTGTTTCGAGTCAAGCATTATGGTTCATTTGTGCTCTTCTCGATGGAGACACTTATGGCAAAGAACTATGTAAATATAGATACAGGAGAGAGAGAAGTGTTTGTCAAAGAAAAAAAAAAGACTCAATATAAAACCCGATATAAAAAAAGACCTACAAACAAAAATGCTTCATAGCACAATTTTTTTCATATTTTTAAAATTTATTTTCTGTTTGATAGCGAAAGATACAAACGTTTGTTTTTGGGTTGTTGTTTTTTTTTTCGTTCGTTTTACTATTTTTTCTGATCTCCATTAGTTTTTTTTAATTGTGTCAAATGATTCTTTTTTTTATTCACCGATATTTCACGTGAATCATCACAAAAACCCACAAATCAATAATTAAACTCATCTAAACTATTAAATACACATAATGAGAAATGGCAATACAATTTGTTTTTTCCACATTAATTTTATAATAGTAATAATATGAATATAATAAATCTACTTCATCCTCGACTACATCAGGAATTTCTATGACATAAGAGAATCATTTCAGATTTACGGATGCGCATAAGTGAAACAATTTTTTTTTTTTTTAATTTTAAATAATTATTAATGTCACACCTTTTAATGTTTATTTAATCTGTTTTCTTTCCTTTTAGATTCTTTTTTATCAAAAGATGTTAAAATGCTGAATCAAAAATAAAATACAAACGTTTGTTTTTTTTTTATTATTAAAATTTAGCAAATAAATAAGATACTAAATAATACTGAATTAACAATATAAAAAAGAACTATACGAAATACGCTGAAATATTTAGAAACGCTTTTTTTAACAAGATGAGGGTTTTTTTTTCTTTTTCTTTTTTTTCTTTTTTAACTATTCTGTGCTTTCACCTAACAATTTTATAAAACAAAATATACCGTAAAATTGACTAACTTGAAAAAAAATACTATCTTAAAAATAACACTTCGTATTCTGCATAAATACCAAAAGAACATTTATTTTTGTATTTATCTGAGACCGAAAGTATGACTATTACTTCTAGCAACTGTATTATTTATCTTCACGATTACTGTTTCTACTCCACTTCCTGTTGCTTCGTTTTTCGTTGATTTTTTTTTTACTGTATCTTTTGTTTCTTAAATTATTAGATTAAAGTACAGAATAAGAGAGACCCCCCCCTCTCACACAAACACACATGTGTTAAGAATTTTTTTTCTTTCTAAATAACAGCGTTATTATTTAAAAAAGAAAAAAAAAACACTTTAGCCTGGGGATAGGCAACCGGAGGTGAATTGGAAACAATAATTATAAAAATCATTGTATTCTTCAAAACGCTCAGTTCAGGGGAACAGAGGATGTAGTATCTGTTCTTTAGCGAAGACCATCCTCCAAAACATTACCTCCTTCAAGTATACTAGCAAAAATACGTTGGGTTTTTTTTATTATTTATTTTAATTAGCGGACTAATCATAAAAGAACGGTCCATGAAAAATCCAATTATTTGAGGCCTCTTAGCGCCGCTCGATGACTTAGTTTCGGAGGAGATAGAGTTTGAAAATATGGAGACATAGTGAGTTTTTACACTAGCATCGATATCCGGCGTTGCCCGGGTCCACATGAAGTTCCGTTTGAACCCAGCTGCTATACTAAGGATATTGAACACTTTTTCATTATTATATGTCAACTCCATCGTCACCCTGACGAAAAAAGATTATAAAATACAGACAAATCTTTGATATACGCACCCGTCACGGAACGAAGATGTTATGTTCTAAAAATCACGTAAATTGATCAAGTATTTTTTTTTCAAACACCGTCTCGCGTTGCCATCTTGAAAAAAGAAAGGGGGGGGCACATAACTCCACATTTCACATTTTCGAGACCAGCCTTGTAATGCTAACAATTTCACATTAATCGTTTAAAAATTATTTTCTTAAAAATATAAAAAATAATATATATATATATATCAATTTACGTGATTTTTGGAATATAGTATTTCCGTCCTGTTATAGATATGTATAGCAAAGATTGTCCTGTACTTTTTCCTTTTTTTTTTTTTTTTTTTTTTGGTTGAACTTTACTACATCCAATGTTTTTTTGTTTGTTTTTTTCAACAACTGTGACCAAATAAGACAAGACAAAAACGCCTTTTTTCCCACATGCCCAATTTTCAAAGTCAAAGGACTTCAGAAAATACATTGTGATGGCATTAGATCCGCTTTCACCCACACCCCGTTTCTCTCTTCGTGGTTTGCATCATTCCATTCCTCTAATCAGTTCTTTTTTATTCGCCCGTTATTAATGTTATTCGCCCCCACCCCACAATCATAGAAAACATTTATACCCTGGTGAAATGTGCACGTTGACAAAGTAACAAATCACATTCTTAGAGTTTTTACAGTATACAGTTTACATTGTAAAGGATGTTTTACCACAAACCGAACAAGTGGTAAAAATTAAAAAAATAAAAATGAAAAATATTTTTAAAAAAAAATACAAATAAATGTTATCAAAGGCAAGATAAGTTACTCTTCAACCTAGCTGGATAAGTTTTTGGTGTTTTAACTTATTTTAAAATGTTTACTTAGTTTGAAACGCGAGTAGTGTCGAGCGCTCAAGTTAAAACGACAACAAAGATGGCGGACATGAGGCTGCCACATTTGGAGTCTCGAGAATCGCTCAAAAGTCAAAATAAATAAAACAATGGTAGAAATCCACCAAATAAATATCACCGTGATATTTATTTGGTGGATTTCTATCAGTAGCTTTGTTATATTTTCTAGTTTTGAGCAATTCTCGAGACTCCAAGGGTGGCAGCCCCATGTCTGCCATTTTTGTTGTCGTTTTAGCTTAATTGCTTCTTGGCACTATTCGCGTTTCAAACTTAATAAACATTTTAAAATTAGTTAAAACACCGAAAACCTCTATATGTAGGTAAAAAATTAACTTATCTTGCCTTTCGTAATATTTTTTCTGGACCAATTTTTTGGTTATTGTCTACACTTAAAACATGCCCGGATCTCATCCTATAATATACAACATAGTCAAGCAACGTTGAGCCTGGTCAGTTCCAGACTGGTGACCTTTTATGATAGCAAGCGCTTAGAGGACATATCCTGGCAACAACTGCAAACACCTAACTTCTTAATCTCTGCTCTGCTGTGCAGTTGCATCCCTAGACACTTCATCCTTTGGAGAAGGCCAGTTCAACCCGCCTAGGGTGAATGTCACTGGATGATGATCTCTTTCTATACGACTAGATAGATGACGTTACCCACTGCGCACGATTACTCCCACATGTTTTAACGGGTGACGTCACAAAACGTCGACGTCATCTTATGTAGTATACAACAAATAATGAAATTGAAATTAGGTTTAAAGTTTTTATGATTCATTCTCAAAGCTCTTTAAAGAAAATATATCACAATATAAATATTTTGTTATTCTTTAGTAGTGGGGAGGGGGCCGCGACCGGCCGTTAAAATACGCTTAAATATATTTTAATTCATGCAGATTTCGTATTTATTATTACAAAGCCAATTCTCTCCCTCTATATATATATATATATATATATATATATATATATATATATATGTAACTCGATAGTTGTATGTTCGATCCACGACTGGGGAAAGGTGCATGTCTAGCCACACTGATGAGTTGTGATACAACGAAACAGTACTGTATGTCGATAACTATATATATATAATATTACTTGCATAAAAAGTATACCCATGGACATGAATAACAAAAAGAGCTTATAGCTCTTGAAAAACGTTAACGTAGCGAAATAAACAGCATCTCGAAGCTGTTGATGTCGCTTAAAACAATAACAAATTTTATGGTACTGATTTGCAAAGTTAAAAAAAAAAAAATGACTCCAGGTGCCTTCAGCTAGAATCGAAACCAAAACATTTAGCACTCCAGCCACGTTCCCTATCGTTTGAGTTATCGACAAATAAAAAAAGGCTTAAAATTAAACCATTTCAAGTTATGAATGAATTCGCGCATGCGCAAAACTAATGACCAAAATGTGAAGGCAAGTTGAAATGATTTTGTATTTGCCGACATATTTCTACACGCGTTGTTCTTCATTCACCCAAAGATTTTACTCATTATAAACCATCCTAGGTATATGATTACTATTTCCTGCTAATTTCAGTGTCATGTGACCAAGAGTTTAAGAGTGTTTACACACACATTTGTTTTATTTATATAGATTATGTTGTTTTAGTTATTTTCGGGTCCCATAGTTTTAAATTAATCATTTCTACTGAAGGCGGTGAAATGGCGTAAAATAGTCTCAGGGTTCAGGGGTTCATACCATGCAAACGGTAAATTTGCGACGAGTTTGATTATCAGATTCGTTGTCAGCAACCTTGAATATGTCTAAAATAAACAAATTAGAGTGGTCGGTGTTCCTATTTATAATGTCTCCCCACGGGACAGAGTTAGACACCAGGGTGTTTTTTTTTTTTAATGTGGAGAAAAGGAACAAAAATTAAAATTGTCTCAGTCATGAAAGATTTCTCCTCCACTGACAGAACAAGAAATTGAAGTGCAGCATCTGAAGAACAGATACTACACTTTGATCTTGTAAACATGGTAATTTTTATTGATTAACTAGCATTTCAGCCGGCGTTGCCCGGGTGTTTGGAGGTGTATGTTGAGCAAAAAAAAAAAAAAAAAAAGCGGTCAATTTTTTTTTTTTTATTTGCCACCTATTATGACCCCTTACAATTCATTATGTTGGACTCAAATCAAGTTATTAAGTTAGATCCATATCCAAGGAACCTACATCTAAAATTTCAAGTGTTTAGACCCAAAATTGTCGGAGGAGTTTGGTAGAGTTCTCAAAGGTCAAATAGTTGAACTTTGACCCCTTAACAGCCAAATTTCTGGGCGAAAACAGATCACAAAGATTTTCCCAAATCTCAGTACCCTGTATATCAAATTTCGAGTCTGTAAACTTAAAATTGACAGAGTTATTGCGTAGGGAAATGTACACACGCACACACACACACACAGATACGTTCACTTAAATAAAGAGAATGTGATACTTATGCACTTATGTTACCCAAACTGAAATAACATTAGGGGAGGGTGTTTTGTAATTAAATTCTGCACTTTCACCTAACAAATTTTAAGGTATTTTTTACGACCTGCCCGAGCGTAATATAAACACCCCTAACTACCCCATGTTAAGAAAGGCTTTCGGAATAAACACCCCCCTCCCCCAGCCTCGGGGCACGTCGTAAAAATTTACCCAATTCAATAATAATAATAATAATAATAATAATAATATCTTAAAACTTGAATTTAGCTGGAAATACTATTTTTAAAAAATAGCACGTAACAGGAGATCATTAGGCTTCATTATTTTAAAATTTGGTATCATTCAATGAATATTGTCATTGGAATTCGAGGTTTACTAAAATAAAATAAAAGTACAAATATGCAATTATAACACAAACGTGTGATCAGTTCTCGTATTTGTGTTTCTCGCCTCTATGTGACTTACACTTTTTATGGTACTTGTGCAGTTTACGGACCGTATTGAAATAATTTATTTTTTTTTTAGAAAATACGCGAGGAGAAGCAAATGTCATGGTAACATTTGATAGGTGGGTTTTTAACAGTATTGTTTTATTTTTATGTCATTATTGAGACTTCAAAGATGCAAGTCACATTTTTTCTTGTTCTCACGTAACACTAGACACTATTTGTTTTTCGAACCGAATAAACGCTTCAAAATACGTTAAAACAATAAAATCTCATCCAGCTAGTTAGAAGAGTAACTTATCTTGTCTTTGATAGCATTTCGGTATTATTATACAAACACCGTGACAGCGTTAGGGTTAGGGTTAGGATTAGTGTTAGGGTTAGGGGTAGGGTTAATTCGCTGTCACGGTGTTTGTATAGTTTTACCTTTACTTCTAATGGTGCTAGTGCAGTAGTGCACTTATTGACCCGCGCTATTTTTTTTTTAAATAGTATTTTCAAGTTTAAAGTTTTATTATGTCTTTTTATTATATTGTGAAGTTAAAGTACAGAATAGCTACAAAACACCCTCCCCCTCCTCATGTTAAGAATTGCTTTCTAAATAATAACGTTATTATTATTTCGGCACGGATCAATAAGTGCACTAGTACCCTCGTTATATATACTTTGTCACTTTTCGTCTGTCTATTGTAAAAACAAATCACTATTCTGCGCTAAGTACTTTCACCTAACAATTTAATAAACGAAAGACACCGTAAAAATTACATTTAACTCGAGATTCCTAGTTAAAAAGTAGCATTCCATAAACTGCACAAGCACCCACTTTCTATAATTATTCATTTACTTATTGAAATAAATAATGCAGTAAGTTTAAAGTACTAAAATGACATAATAATATTAAACAAAAATAACGAGATTAAATCCAACATAATGCATTTCTGTTTCTTTGTAAACAAGTTAGCCACTTTTAAACTTGTTAACAAGAAATTACTATTTGCCATTTGAGTACGGAATGCTTTTGTTTATTTTTTTAATAGGATTTTCAAGTTAAATTCAACATTTTACGGTATTTTTTTTTATTATTAAATTGTTACGTGAGAGTACAGAATAGTTACAAAACGTCCTCCCCATCCAAAGAATGGTTTTCTAAATAACGTATTCTGGGTAAATACAAGTTATTTTAATAGGTACGAGAACTGTCAATTACAGGATTTCTAACTTTTAAACACACACACACACACACACACACACACATTATATAATTTATGGTAAATCTAAATTATTTCACATATTTCTGATAGCTTTATTGTTTCATCAACAAGGGGAAAAAAATGAGGATCGAAGAAACCAAAAAATCGTTTTGTGCGAAAAGATTCATTATTGTCCTTATAGGCTTCCATACGCAATTTCCGTGCTTACAAGAACCTTCGTTCGTCGTGAGTTGACTGCTGTTAAATAATTTATAACAAATTCAAATAATTATTTCCAGTGCTACGGTCAGTAAATTAGTAAAATACAAAAATTAAATTAAATCAGAATTTTGAATAAGATTTTTTAAAAAATAAAGAAATCTTAACGGAGAGTGGGTGGGGAGGTCGATTCAATACGACAAGTCCCCTTTAGAGGAGAAACCTATTTTGTAAGAGAAGGCTGACATTTATGTATACTTAATTCTATTTAATTATAGATCAGTATTTACCGTGTGTATATTTTGTTGTTTTTTTTATAAAGGAAGAAAAAAATCTCAGAATTGTTATTTATAATAAAATCGAAAAAAAAGTGATTTTATTATCTTCATTCGTATCAAAAAAAAAAAAGAGAGAGGAAGGAGAGAGAGAGACATTATTTAGAATTGGATGGGAGAGGCATTCGATTTGGTTAACGTCAACAACAAATGTTGACTTTAGGAGATTAAAGGATTTAAAATAAAAACTCATATCAAATGAAAAGAAATGAGGTTAGAACTTACCAGAAAAATAACGTTTTATTTTTTCGTGTACTACATGGAAAAAATCCCAGCAACTGTATTTCCTTTTTGATGCAACCAAGCAAAGTTATGGCGACTTCCGGTACGAAAATCGGTTCATGCAAAACGCAAATCACGAACAGCGGAAAACGAAATTAATCTCTTTTTTTTTTTTTGCTTTTTTTTTTTAAAAATGCGTTTTTGTTGTTATTTTCATTTTTATTTATTTTTACTTTTTTGGTTATATAAAAATATATTTTGGTGCTTATGCACTTATTGTACCGCCCTATTTTCGAATATAAATAAATATATTTTCAAATTAAATAAATTATTTCCACATTAAATCAAAATTTTACGATACCTCCTATTTTTTAATTAAATTGTTAGGTTAGTAAAAATAGTTACACAATACCCTCCCTATGTTAAGAATGGGTTTCTATAATAATTAATTATGAAACGTTATTATCTCAGCACGGTACAATCTATGGTACTTATGCACTTATTGAACCGTGCTGAAAGAATAACGCTATTGTGCTGTCACTCAATCACACACACGCACGTGCGCAAATAAACGAACGTTTATTAATTTTAATTTCCCCGCGCATTTGCACAAAAAAATAAGTTCTCCCAGTGACGACATAATTTCAAATACGCCCACACGCTTTTCTCACAACAACAAAAGCAAAATGAACATATTTCTGGCGGACGTAGTTGAAAACAGTACCACGTGACACAAGCGACCAATGAGAAAATTTAGAAGATTGTCTTTTTAACGCTTTTCCAAAAACCAAATACCAGCAGCATCAATCTTGTGCTGGAGCCCGTTCAAAAAGTATTTAAACGCAACAAACGTTCTTTTTCCCCTTTTTTTCCCCCTTCTTTCTTCTTCTCTTCTCACTCCGACATGACACGAGAGCATGCCTCTCGTTTTCATCTCATCGTCGTTTTCAAATCTGTCGAGATCATAATTACATGCACCACACTGGCACCCAAAAATCACACTTATGCACACACTCACTCATTCCATACATTTTCTCTAAGAATTAATAACAACGGACTACTTTCCACATGGGACTTTTGAATAAGGCGAACTTTGCCAGTTAAAACACAAACCTTGAAATAAAGACATTATTTTCACACAAGACTTTAACCTTCTAATCTTATTAATTCAACGAAGGACTTTCATCTAACATGACCTTTTAATCTCAATAATTCCACAAAGGATTTTTCACCTAGTTTGAACATTCTAATCATAATGATTTCTCAAGAATTCTTACCGATCGGACCTTTGCTTGTTCATCTTGTTATTTTGTTGAAAAATAAATGCGATGCATTTTAAATGAGAAGGAGGTGTCATTTTGTTTTATTCCTTTTTTTTATTATTTTGTTTGGGGCAGAGAAATTTAATTTCACTTAAACTTCTTTTCCCCTACACTATTTAGAAAACCATTCTTAACATGGGGAGAGGTGGGGTGTTTTTTAACTATCCTGTACTTTCAGTCACCTAATAATTTAATAAAAAAAGATATCGTAAAACATTAATTTAACTTGAAAATACTATTTAAAAATAGTGCGCTTCAGTAAGCACACAAACACTGTACCTATTTCTTTAATCTAGAAAAAAAAGGTTATGATTACATTTCTGGTATAAATTCGACATTAAATAGCTAATAAATTTAACAGTCGTCTCTGCTTGACTTGTTCACCAAATTTTTGTGAGAATGTCTTTTCCTATGGACGAGGTTGGTTGGTTGTTTTTGTTTTACGGCATATCAACCCTTTTCAGGTTATTTAATGTTGAATACAGTGATTTTAAAGAAAAAATTTTTTAATAGAATATATTTGTTTTTTTTTTTTGTTGTTTTTTCAAGTCGGTTTCTATTTAACCCATAGTTGGGACCCTAACAGATACTACCACTTAGGGTCAGAGTGGACCAGGGAGCAATGGTAATTAAAGGGTGGCTCCACACTCCTCAAAGCCCGCAAGCTGGGGCCTCATCATTGGATATAGTTTAAGGTCATATCCAGGACCCCATGGACAAGGACTTATGGACTGAACGCAATCGTTAAACAGAACACACTTATTTATTTATTTATTTATTTATTTATTTGCGGACTGTTATCCTCATCTTCATAGTTGTTGTTGTTGTTTCACCACGTTTCGGTTAACTATTCCTCTGCCCTTCTTCAGGTTCCCGTGACATAGTGGATAGAGGCGTTGAATCTCTACAGTTCCAGGTGAGCATTGTCTGAAGATCAATTTTCAAGTTTCAATCCTACCCAAAGCAGGTCAGAGGATTAGTTGGCCAATACGTCATAAGACAACAACAACTATGGAAAACAGTAATTACTGGTGATACACTTAAGAGACTCAGCATTCCTATCCTGTTGCGGTTAACCACCTGATAAAGGCCAGAGGAATAGTTGGTTGAAACGTCGTGAAACAACAACTCTGAAGATGAAAATAACAGTCTGCAAATAAATAAATAAATATACAATTTACTCACCTTAAAGGATTCCAATAAAATATAATATGTAAGAACACACTTCAAATAAAATATTCAGTTCTTATACTATTTGGATTCTTAGGACTACCGTTCTCTTGACTGTAATTTGCACAACATTTCAGTCGATATAACCGCCAACCTTTTTTTTGGGTGTATCATGTCGAAGTCAAGAATCTTTGTGTTGAACTCGGGAATTTGCACGGAATTTAGAACAGAACTTTATTTATTTAATCCACGAGGGTAGCATGCTCACGCTACGTCAGCTATGACTGGGTAGAAGTCCTAAGTAATTTGCAGTTGTAATTATGGGTGTCGTTGCACTACAGATGGAACCTTAAACCTTCAGAAAAGTGTGACTTTTACGACAAAATATTGCCAAGTACTTTATCCACTGTGTCACAGAAGGATTCCTGGGTTCCACAAGATACACCTGAGACAAAATGCACGTAACATTGATGCCTTTTGTTTTTCTATTTCCTTTTGCAAAAAGCCTTCCACTCTAATAGCTTCTTTCCAGGTGCTTGTAGTTCATCAGAGCATTCACCATTAAAATACTTGTAGTACATGCAGAGGCATGCAACAGTTCGTCGATGGGACAGAGGTTGAAGCTTAGATGACAGTTCAGGACCTATCAGGTTGGCGACTCTCTTTTGAACTCTGTTTAGGAGGGAGAGACTAGTAGCAGATGCACCAGCCCAAATGTGGTAACAATACTCCATACATGGGCGAATGGTGGCCTTATAGAGGTACAGGATACTTTTAGGCGTAAGTAGCTTTCTAGCACAGTAGAGAGAGCTCACCTTCTTTGCAGCAGCCTTGGCAATGTTCTCAATGTATCTGTTCCAACTCATGTTTCCTGTGAACGTTAGGCCGAGGAGTTTAAAAGAAGTACTTTCAGGTTGTGTGTTCTTGGCCATTGCTATTGGAGGTAGAGAAGGTTTCTTGTAATTATTGAAGGAAAGAAGCTTAGTCTTAGCAGCATTGAATGGGACCATCCAATCAATAAACATTGGTAATTGTTGATTGATATCATCTATGTATCTCGTTTGCGATATTAACAGACTTTTTGTTGATATTTCTTATTTAATGTTTAGATTTTGTAAATTAAGGTTTTAATAGGAAAAATAAAAAAATAAAAAAAAAAACACGTTTAAATGTGATAAAAGTCTGCTTTGATTTTTTTTTTTTTTTTTTTAATTTAGATTCAATTCAACCATAATCATAGAGAGTTTCTAAAAAGAAAAAGTGATGCTGACAATTCTACAACTTCATTAGAAAAAAAAAGTTCACCGCTTGTATAGTGATAATTACTTGAAATTTCGATTTCACTGCACTTGAGATACACAGATTCCTTCTCCACTGTGTGTTGTGTGCAACCAAATGCTGTCTAATGGAGCAATGGTTTCAAGATGAAAAGACACCTTTTTTTTTTTTTTTTTTATTACATTTTCACCCCAAACAAGGCACATTGCCACTTTGGTGTAGGGGGCTACTATCAGGGTCAGCAACTATTGGGGCACTATGTAGGGATTTGGGCAGCAAGATGTTGGTTCACGTTGCACTTGAACTTCTGCATGTCAGTACAGTTAGGGAAGCAGGATCCTGGAATGGAATTCCAGAGTCTAGCGGTTCTGGGGAAGAAACTACTGGAGTAGAAAGATCTTTTACATCTAGGGATCTCTACTGTGTGAGGGTGGGATTTAGCTGCCTGTCGGGTTTGTCGAGGGTGTCTGCGTCGTGAGGGCACAAGTGTCTGCAGTTCGTCAGAGCATTCACCATTAAAATACTTGTAGAACAAGCAGAAGGACGCAACGTTTCGTCGATGGGACAGAGGCTGAAGCTTAGATGCCAGTTCAGGGCCTATCAGATTGGCGACTCTTGTTTGAACCTTGTCTAGGAGCGAGAGACTAGTAGTAGACGCACCAGCCCAGATGTGACAACAATACTCCATACATGGGCGAATGGTGACCTTATAGAGATACAGGATACTTTCAGGTGTCAGTAGTTTTCTAGCACGGTAGAGAGAGCCTACCTTTTTTGCAGCGACCCTGGCAATGTTTTCAATATAATTGTTCCAGCTCATGTTTCCTGTGAACGTTAGGCCAAGCAGTTTGAAAGATGTACTCTCAGACAGGGAGTCACTGGCCATTGCTATTGGTGGCAGAGAAGGTTTCTTGTAGTTATTGAAGGAAACCAGTTTAGTCTTGGCAGCATTGAATGTGACCATCCATTTATGTCCCCATTCCACTACAGATTGGAGGTCATCCTTTAGTGTTTCTGCCATTTCTTTAGATATGTGTTCATTTGTTTTCCCCCGTTGCCTTACTACTAATTATCCTAGCCTTCAAACTAAAAATGTTGAATAAAATAAATATGTATTAGATACGTTTGAAGCCCAAACAACGCATTATTACAAAATAAACAGATATTTATTTTATTTGAAATTTATTGGCTTCAAACGTATCTAATACGTATTTATTTTATTCAAACTCAACCAGCGCTTCTATCAAGGGACACAAACCCTAACATGAATTTTGCATGACCAACACACCATTCCGACATTTAAAAAGACTATCATAAAACAACAAACGGACTTCTACTGATTCTATGCTCTAACAACAACATGGCAAAAAAAAAGAAAAGAAAAAAGAAAAAAAGACATACTGAAGATGAAGGTTTCCTTCGAAATATATTTATAAATTTCAATATAAAATTTCAAACAAAATAAATATCTGCTTATTTTGTAATAATGCGTTGTTTTGGCTTCAAACGTATCTAATATGTATTTATTTTATTCAAACTCAAACACCGCTTCTATCCAAGGAACACAAACCTTAATTTAAAAATGTTTTTCAGTATTAAATGCAACGCAAAGTCAACTATTTAAGAAACCAACAATCTGAATCAGCTTTATATGAGGTGGCAGAAATTATTGATCTTAAATCGAAGTTTAATGTTCTTGCAGAATCGGTGTTCCTTGCAGCATGCACAAAGATGATGGAAATTATGCTTGGCGATAAAGCTGAAGAATAAATTAGTGAGATCCGTCTTTCAAACAATACACTTCAAAGAAGGATTCTTGACTTATCTGATAATACTCAGGAGAGTGTAATATTCAAATTTCAAATTAGTCTGTTTGCTCTCCAAATCGATGAATTCATTGACATTAGTAATCATTAAGACTAGGACCATAAAATATTCTTTTCATTGTTTTTACTCTCGAGCATATATCCGACACATTTAGATGCAATAAATCAACTGAGAACCACATTACTCTACATAAAAACATATAAGATATTAATGAATATATATAGACTCTATTTATAAAAGTGTGTATGCAACGTGCCTTTCCCTTTTCATGTTGTAAACATATAAAATAAACAGACTTGTTTCTCTGTGTGTAAAAAGTCTAAAAAATATGTTATGTTATTAATTTGTTTGTTTTATTTCGTCATTGTCAATATAACTTCCAGTATGAAGTCATTTAAGGAAGAAAGGTACGTTTTCTTTATTTACCTAATAATTAACTAGACAAAGGTTTTTAATTAACCCAACAGCACTGATAGTTCACCCGTGAATGGTGAAAAACTTGACAGCTGGCAGTCATTCCATCGTCCATCTATAACTATGAACCGTTCCCCTTAAGTAAACCAATTTACCAAATTATACTTCTAACGATTACTATGATATTGTCGCTTTGAGTACTGTAAACTCTTTCACCCTTATCCTTGAGTGGCCTCTGGATCTTGATAAGTGGTTATTCCTTTGTAAAAAAAAAAAGAAGAGGTCTTCCTCTGTAGCCTACTTAACTTCTTTGTCTGAGGAAAGGGGTTCCAAGCGAGAGTCTTCCAGGCATAATCAGAAAATGAGAGACCATGGCAAGATGGAGAGAATTGACCTCACATCACATATCGGGTCAGAACAGAACACAGGTATTAACAACAGCCTGTGTAACATAGTGCATATGAATGCGTAGGAAAATATCAGCAGCGGCAAAGGATAGCTGGCTTGCAAAGAAATGAACTGTAGCAGCAATAGCCGTAAACACACATGCATATTAGGAAATGTGCATGAGAAGAAAAAGGGAAAAAAGGGTGAAAAATGCACCACATAGTGGAGGGAAGCAAAGTATGATGTGGAAGAAAATGGACGTGTAAAGTCGAGGACCAGAATGGGCCAGCTGTGGCCGGCATGCGGTCGGAGGACGAAAAAAGGGTACACTGGCTTAGATGGACGATGGTGAGAGACTTTTAAGTGGTGTTGAGATGGGAAAGTAATGGTAACAAAAGATTTTGGTAAAAAAGAAAAAACGCAGACCCGAATTTTTATTTATTTATTTTCTTTTTTGTTTGTATGAAATGGCAAAGTTAGACCTTTTTGAGAATTTTAGTTCTTTTAAACCCACCTAACATTAAGGTGGACATTCTTCTTGAGATGGAATGGGTAGGGCTTTTCAGCAGTCAGGTTGACGATAATGTACCGACAACCTTTGGACTCCCCCTTCCTCCCCTAGAATTGTAGTGTCTCCTTCAGTACTAAGATGACACTCGCATGAATCAGACGCATCGTTTTGCACTCCATCGAAATTTCAAAGTATTTTTGCTTTATTCCTCTTTAATAAACCCTGCATTAGTACCATCGATTGTTTTGTCACCCCAATTTTGTTTAAGTGCTCATAATTCCTAGTTGGTAACTTATTTCTTTTCCTCCCTCCAAGTACTCTCCTGAATCAGTGAGGGTACAGCACACATAGTATGGCGCAGTTGTAGCTCATTAAAACCATTTCCTCCGCAGAAATTCTTTTAAAAAAAACATCATCATTGCAAATATTAATAAATGAGAAACGAATTACCTCCCTATATTGTTGCTCTTTATCAGCTAAAAACCATTAAAACCATTTCCTCTCAAAAATTTTGAAAAAAAAACCAAAAACATGACTGTCTGTTTACGGTTTCAAATTGACTATTTTATTTTATAATAAAAAAAAAATCATGTTGAAAGGAGACTGTAAGTTTTTTTCATTATAGTTTCGTTTTAAAATTTAAAAAATGTGCAAGTGAATTGACATCTGTTCCTTTATAATTGAAATGAATGGCTCTTGTCTTGGAGAGGCCTTATGTTTTGATAAGCTTCTGGGCTTGACCTTTACTCCTGATCTGAAATGGAACAAATACATCAAATCTGTTGCCAAAGCCGCTGGAAAAATAGTGGGATCCTTCTATTGATCCAGTAGATATCTCACTGCTGATGCAATTCTCTATCTATATAAGAGCTAAGTTAGTCCAAGGATGGAGTACTGTTGCCACATCTGGGCAGGAGCTGCTAGAAAGGACTTATCCTGCCTTAATAGACCTCAAAATAGACTTCGTAGCCTCATAGGAACTGTCCTTTTCTCTTCCCTGCAACCTCTATCTCACAGAAGAGATGTAGCGAGTTTGTCTTTACTTTATCGTTATTTTCATGGCAAGTGCTCGACTGAGCTTCAATCTATGGTCCCCTCTCACCAAACTTTCACAAGAAACACTCATCTAGCTGAAAACACTACCAATAATTCCCCCCACTCTTTATCTGTGCCTAAACCTAAACGTAGATTCCATGAACAAAGCTTCTTTCTTAGAACTGCACGCCTGTGGAACTGTCTTCGGTTTTCCTGCTTTCCAGCTGACTACAATATGGTTGTCTTCAAGTCCAATGTAAACAAGTTCTTGATAAGCCGTTCCCCTTAAGTTAACAAATTTACTGAATTTCCATTACTGATAATTACTATATTGTCCAATTGACTACTGTATACTCTTTAACCCTTATCCTTGAGTGGCCCCCTGGGCTTTCATAAGTGGTGATGCCGATGTAAAAAAAAAAAAAAAAATTATATAAAAATTATTCAAAAGAAAAACAAAACAAAACATTGTGTTGTGCGTTGAATTTTCATTAAAAAAATAAACTAAATTTTTTAAATCAATTCTTTTTAGCTTTAAAGGGTTAAAAACGAATTTGCTAAAAAATTGTTTAAATTCGTTGTTATTGTTTTATTTTACTTTTTTTATTCATTTTATTTATAGTGTGGTTAAAATATTTTCAACCACCATGGAATTTCCACGGGTTCTGCTAGTTATTATTATTATTATTATTATTATTATTATTACTTTGGTTAACATTTTTAGACCTGTTTATTTGTAAAAAGTTGAATATCAAATGCAGCAGCAAGTCTTAGGAACATGTTTACCAGAAACAACAGTTGGAAATAAGTCATACACCATTCTCTATGACTATGCAATCTCTACAGCCAAGTACCTAGAAAACAGAGCCATAAAATCTGACATAAGTAATGTGGGACAATAAGTAGAGGGAAGCACATTTGGGCGGGAGCTGCTAGAAGGGACTTATCCTACCTTGAGAGAGTTCAAAATGGACTTTGTGACCTCGTGGGGGGGGATGTCCTTTTCTCTTCCCTGCAACCTCTTTCTCACAAAAGAGATGTTGCGAGTTTGTCTCTGTTTTATCGTTATTTTCATGGCAAGTGCTCGGCTGAGCTCCAATCTGTGGTCCCCACTCACCAAACTTTCACAAGAAACATCCGTCTAGCAGAAAATACTATCAATGGTTTCCCCCACTCTTTATCTGTGCCTAGAGCTAAACGTGGATTCCATGAGCAAGGCTTCTTTCTTGGAGGCTGCACGCTTATGTCTTCCGTTTTCCTGCTTTCCAGCTGACTACAATGTGATTGTCTTCAAGTCTAACGTGAGCAGGTTTTTGATGAGCCGTTCCATATGAGTTAACAAATTTACCGAATTTCCATTGCTAACGGTTGCTATATTGTCCAATTTCTACTGTACACTCTTTAACCTTATCCTCGAGTGGCCTCTTGGCCTTGATAAGTGGTGATGCCTATGTAAAAAAAAAAAAAAAAGAAAAGCAACCTTAGTAGAAGATAATGTCCCCAATGATGCTGGGTAAACAGAGCTGATAGAGAAAAGATGACAGAATACCAAGGTCTTATGTATGACATGAAAAGAAACTGGAATCTTGGGAAGATCTCTATTATTCCAGTTTGTAGAGGAGCAACTGGACTCATGAAAAAAAAAATTACAAAACCTATTTAGCAAATATACCCAGTGAATTAAGTGCAAGTGAGATTCAAACAATTGCACTCAAAGAGTCGGTTAGAATTTTAAAAAGATCTCTCGGTTGGAATATCTGAGCTAAGCGGGTCAATGCTTTGGCATCCGGTAGATTGACACATCCCCAGCTAGAAAAAACTAATAAGACAAAAAAATTAAAAAAAAAGAAAAACATAAAAGCGATTTAAGTTAATAAAATTGGATTGAATTACAAGCAGACCCCCCCCCACTTTTTCGCTCATTTTTTTTGTTCGTATTAATTTTCTTCTTTTTTCTGTTTCTTTCACCTTTGATACCCAAAAGTCGGATTTTGTTAACGACCACAAGGTTACGACACTCTGCTTTTACCTACTCGTCGTGTAAACTCGTGTACCTATTTACTATGCCTCCCCACGGCCCACGGGGCCCACGGCCCACGGGGCCCACGGCCCACGGGACAGAGTTAGACACCAGGGTCGTTTTTTAACGTGGAGAAAAGGTACAAAAATAAAAATTGTCTCAGTCGTGAAGGATTTCTCCTCCACCGAATGAGAACAAGAAATAGAAGTGCAGCATCTGAAGAACGGATACTACACTTTGATCTTGTTTATATATTTTATTGAGAAAGAAAAAATTGAACATAAAAAACGTACAAAAAATTCAATTCAACAAAATTAGGCACAAGGCCCTACAAGAAATTGGGAGGGGGAGGGTACAGGGTCTTTTTGACTATGTAACAGATGAGACTTTGAAGTCTTACTCTTGACTGGCAACATTTACCAAAATACCTCAATCACTCTGTGGATCCTAATCTAACTAATAACCCCAGCGTTCAATGTAAAATTTAACTATGTACAATTTGTATATTCATTTCTGTATGTTGTGTGTGCATTTTTTTTTTTGTTTTGTTTTTTTTTTGTGTGTGTGTGTGTATGTGTGAGAAAATAAAGTTCGATTTCATTAGAAAGAGTTCTTGAATTAATTGGCATAAAATGTTCGTGGAGTGGGAAAAAACTAATGAAAATGTTCATTTCAAAAATAAGGAAAAAACTACTAATGTGTTGTTAGTAAGACCCCCCTTTGATCTTGTCCCGAAGGCCAAGTGTAACTGACTTACAAACCTTTATGTTTTCATAGCGCATGCTTTCAGAGGTGTTGAAATGGGAGATAACTCTTTAAGATTTATGTCCCTTTGATTGCAGCATGCGATTGCTTTGTTCTTTTAAAAATCTATTTATAAAATAGCTTATTTTCGTGTGTGTGTGTGTGTGTGTGTTTGTGTGTGTGTGTGTGTGTATTTTCGTGTATATATATATATATATATATATATATATATATATATATATATATATATATATATATATATATATAAAGGCAAAATGTGTATGTGTGTGTGTGTGTGTGTGTGCCAAAAACTTTTGACACACGAGATCGGTATCGTTTTGAAGCTCAATGTCTCGGACAACAAACATCGGGACAAGATCAAAGTGTAGTATCTGTTCTTCAGATACTGCACTTCAATTTCTTGTTCTCTATCAGTGGAGGAGAAATCCTTCACGACTGAGACAATTTTTATTTTTGTTCCTTTTCTCCACGTTAAAAAACGACCCTGGTGTCTAACTCTGTCCCGTGGGGAGGCATAGTAAATAGGAACAAACATCGAAAAATCGGCCAAAACATTCATTCCTTCACCCTCGCTTTTTTGATGACATTTTTGCCAGCCATCATCTCTGTTGGATTGACTACACTTAATTTCAATGCTCTCGACTACCGGTTTCACCATGGACGTATCGGCTAAGACGTTACGTTTTGTTTTCTTCTTTCCTGTTGTGGGTTCGAGTCTGCCTGCCTACTACTACTTTTTTTTAACAACACCTCTCTCCATCCAGGCTCCTTACTGTTGTTTTGATCTTCCTCTCGCCGCTACTACCACTTTTAAAAAATTTTTTCCAGGTTCCTTACTATACCACCTCCACACACCTGGGCAATACCAGATACCCCCACTAGTCTATAATATAAAAGGCAAAATGTGTGTATGTCTGTGTGTATGTTTGTGTGTATGTGTGTGTGTGTTTGTATGTCTGCCAAAAACTTTCGACACACGCAACCGATCCTCACGAGATTGTTATTGTTTTTTGAAGCTCGGTGTCTCGAACGACAAATATAAAAAAATTGGCCAAAAACATTAATTCCTTCGCTCTCAACTGGGCAGTTTTCTACAAGGAGGGGGTCACTTTTTTGTTGACATTTTTGCAAGTCATTATCTCTGTTAGATTGACTGGCCTTAATTCCAACACTCACGACTTCTGGTTTCACCATGGATGCATTGGCTAAGACGTTATATTTTTTAAAACTTCTTTTTCTCCTTCCCGTAACGAGTTCGAGCCTGCCTACCTACTACCACTTTTTTTTTTAACACCTCTTGGGCTGCCTACCGGGGTGAATTAATACACCACTTTGACATACCCGAGCAACACCAGGTACCCCGCGAGTATATATATATATATATATATATATATATATATATATATATATATACTAACAAAAGTACCCGTCCTTGACTGGGTTCAAAAACAGCCTACAGAAAATGGACTCTGATTTATGAAAGTACTAGCGAGGGGTACCCGGCGTTGCCCGGGTGTTTGGAGGTGTGTGGGAACTCGGGGGGGGGGGTAAAAAAAAGTAAGTATGAGGATCGAACCCGAACCCTTGAGGCAAAGTTGTAAATTAAAGTGTGAAAAAAAAAGTGCACCGTTAACGATTGCCCACCGTGAGATGCTAACGGAAACACGTTTGAATTTATTTAATTACTTGGATTTGGCAGGTGCCCGTTTTAATGAGTTAATGAGGTCAAGTTTGACTGCGGGATAGTATTTCATTTACTGTGGGAACGCTTCCCAAGATGTTATAGGAAAAAGACTAACCCACATGCGGCGAGCGACAAATGTTGAATATTTATCTTCCCAAAATCGAGCAAATTAAATAGACAGGCGAGCTTCGTTGTTGACTCTGAGATGTTACGGTGTATATGTGATATAAAAAGTTTTAAAAAGTTGTGAAGCGACCGACCGCTTCTCTGAAAAAAGCCTTTTGTAGACATACAGAAAAAGCGAACACACATACATACATACATACATTTTCGCTTTTATATTTATAGATGATAGGTTATGAAAAGGAAGGGTTGTAAAGAGATAGCTTCGAATTGGGGGGGGGGGTATCAAAACCAAAGCAAAATATGATGAAAGTAAAAATAAAATAGATAAACCCCATAATTTATTATACCATACCTGTTCACACCGAAACAGTTTTCACAATAGAATGAAACATAATTATCAAAGTATACTTATGCAGATAGATATGAAAAGTCTTTATTAAAGTTTGTGCCTATTTCCATTCTATGGAAATTTTATTATATCATCCCTATTTAAGTTAAAACATACTTATCAAACTATTCTTATGTACATCTATATCAAAAAAACTTGTAAACGTTTTTTTAAATTTTTTTATTTTTTATTTCCATATTTTGTGGACCAGGCGCGAACGCAGACCCCACAATTTTAATGAACCACCATTTTGCCAGATCAAACATACCCATTCCTGTGTCTCGATATGTCTTCTATCATTATATGTAATCAGTTTTTTAAAATAGTCAACCATATAAGAGTCTAGTCGTGACCAGACACACACACGCACACATACACACACAGACATTCAGCTATATATTATAGAAGATATATATATATATATATATATATATATATATATATATATATATATATATATATATATATCCAGCTTGGCCGTAGCCAAGATTGAACTCACTACACGAGTTTGTAGTGTAATTCGAATCTTGTCGGTAGCTGAATACTTGATGCTTCGCCAGGGCTATCACGGGTATTTTTTATTGTGACACCATCACTAGATGGGGTGCCTACTATGGCTTAAGAGAGTCCCATATACCCTCGAGAGAAGGATAGACCATGCCAGTTTCTTTTTTTTTTTTTTTTTTACACAGGCATCACCACATTATCAAGGTCAAGAGGCCACTCGAGGATAAGGGTTAAAGACTATACAGTAATCAATTGGACAATATAGTAATCATTAGTAATGGAAATTCGGTAAATTTATTAACCTATATGGAACGGCTCATCAAGAACTTGTTTACGTTAGACTTGAAGACAACCATATTGTAGTCAACTGGAAAGCAGGAAAACGGAAGACAGTTCCACAGGCGTGCAGTTCTAAGAAAGAAACTTTGTTCATGGAATCTACGTTTAGGTTTAGGCACAGATAAAGAGTGGGGGGAATTATTGATAGTGTTTACAGCTAGACGAGTGTTTCTTGTGAAAGTTTGGCGAGGGGGGACCATAGACTGAAGCTCAGTCAAACACTTTCCATGAAAATAACGATACATCAGAGACAACTTCGCAACATCTCTTCTGTGAGATAGAGGTTGCAGCGAAGGGAAAAGGACATTTCCTACGAAGCTACGAAGTCTATTTTGAACTCTATCAAGGCAGGAAAGTCCTTTCTAGCAGCTGTGGCAACAGTATTGCCAGATGTGGCAACAGTATTCCATCCTTGGACGTACCTGGCTATTATATAGATGGAGAATTGCATCAGAAAGATCCCACCATTTTTCCAGCGGCCTTGGCAACAGATTTGATGTACATGTTTCATTTAAGATCAGGAGTAATGGTCAAGCCCAGAAACTTGTCAAAACTTGAGGCCTTCTGAAGACAAGAGCCATTCATTTCAATTGATGCCAGATGTGGACCAGAATGTTGATGATGTAAAGAGAGAAGCTTGGTTTTAGATGCATTAAAAGTAACCAGCCACTCCTTACCCCATTGTACTACGTGCTCAAGATCAGAGGAGAGAAAATCGGAGAGAACTTGGTCATTTACTGTCTTAGATGTGCTACCATAAATGGTAGTGTCATCAGCATAAATATCTACAAATGATGTAAGGATGTGATTTGAAAGATCATTAATGTAGATCAGGAAGAGAGTTGGGCCCAGGATGGACCCCTGAGGGACTCCAGCATTAATACTGTGAGCTTCTGATTTTTGCCCCTCAACTACTACTCTTATGAACCTATCAGAAAGAAATGATTTAATAATTGAGAAGACATTTCCAGCTATACCATAGCTAGAGATCTTGTGAAGTAAACCTTTATGCCATACCCTATCAAAGGCCATACTAGTGGGTAATTGTTACGGCTTTACCTTATCATTAGCTACAAAAAAAAAAAAAAAAAAAAATTCTTCGTTTCTTTTTCTCTCTTAGTTTCCCCTCTCTGTCCTGCTCTAAGTAAATCTGACGACCTAGTCCACAAATTCCAAAATTTCATCATGACAAGTTTCAAGAAAAAATACACGATTAAACCCGGTTCTCCAACTTCCAACATAGACCCCTACTACCATGTCTCCTTCTCTAACATCAGGGGTCTACGTTCTAATCTTCCAGAGGTTGAAACCCAATTACAGGAGGCTAAACCAGACCTTTTATTTTTAAGTGAAACTGGCATTGGACAGGCTATTTCCCTAGAAGAGTTTGCAATTACAGGATACTCTAACTTAACTTCTAAATCTGACCCCCTAGATCGCCATGGGCATGGAATATGTGCCTATATTAAAGATAGCTTTCCATGTGGGAGGGACATCTCCAGGGAAGATCCTAACTTACCCTATATGTGCTTCCAGGTTGCTTTAGCTCACACTACTGCATTTATATTTACTCTCTATCGCCCCCACAACAGCGGAGTTACTATCTTTCAAAGCATATCTGAGAAAATTGACCAAGTCCTATCTGCTTATCCTTCAGCTAACATTCACGTATGTGGAGACTTCAATGTTCACAACGTCGAATGGTTGACCCACTCAAACAAGACCGATGATGAGGGGAGGTTCTGTCATGATTTCTCCATTGCCTATGACCTCACTCAGATTGTTCAGGAACCCACCCGTGTGCCCGACAATGACGGCCAGTATGCGAGCCTACTAGACCTTTTTCTCACAACTTGCCCTGAACTATGTTCAGTTTCTGTTCTGTCGCCTCTTGGATCTTCCGACCACTCTGTTGTATCAATTAAGATAAAAATGAAATGTAATAAGTCCCCAGACGTACCTCTCCATCGTACAGTATATCGATACACTAAGGCTGACTGGGATAGCTTCCGTACATTTATATCTGATCTACCTCTGCAATCCATGTTTAAAAAGAATGTGTCCTCTATAGTATTAGACCTGACTGAATGGTTAATTGTAGGTATTGACCATTTCATACCCTCTAAAAAGTTTCAGCAAAAACCTAACAGCCAGCCATGGTTCTCTCCAGAATGTGCTGCTGCCATTGCGCACAGAAATCACTTTTTCCACTGCTTCAAACGTAATAGATGTATGGAAACTAAAGCCGTTTTCAGGACTGCCAGCAACCATTGTAAGAAAGTAATAAGGAACGCAAGAGAGTTGTATGCTCAATCTGTTAAGTCCAAAGTAGCTGAGCAGCGGCTTGGTTCCCACCAGTTTTGGCAAATAGCAAACAGAATCCTGAACAGAAGCGTGTGCTCCATCCCAACTATTATCAATGGACCTGAGGTAATCTCGTCAGCATCAGACAAAGCCAAACTCTTTGTCAAGAACTTTGCAGCTAATTCTACCCTTTGCGACCAAGGCCGCCAACCCCCAATATTTCCTCCTGTATCAGAAAACACGCTATGTGATATACGTATATCTGTACGTGATGTTGCCAAGCTAATCAAAAACCTTGATTCCAGTAAAGCAACTGGCCCTGACGGTATTCCAATTATAGTACTTAAAAAACTTCAACCTGAACTAGCGCCCATACTTACAAAACTGTTTAAACGTTGTCTTAAGAAGAATAGTTTCCCATCTCCCTGGAAAATCTCATCAGTATGCCCTGTATTTAAGAATTCAGGTGATCGCTCATCCCCCTCTCAGTACAGGCCAATAAGTCTCCTGTGCGTCATGAGTAAGTTGCTAGAATCTGTGTTAAATACAGAAGTAATCAACCATCTCAACAAAAATAACCTTCTTAGTGACACTCAATATGGTTTCCGTTCTGCTAGATCTACAGCAGATGTGCTTACAGTTATATCACATAGGATTAGCAAATCTCTCGACGGTGGCAATCTTTCTAGGGCAATTGCTCTTGACATATCTAAAGCCTTTGATAGGGTATGGCATAAAGGTTTACTTCATAAGATCGCTAGCTATGGTATAGCTGGAAAAGTCTTCTCAATTATTAAATCATTTCTTTCTGATAGGTTCATAAGAGTAGTAGTTGAGGGGCAAAAATCAGAAGCTCACAGTATTAATGCCGGTGTCCCTCAGGGGTCCATCCTGGGCCCAACTCTTTTCCTGATCTACATTAATGATCTTCCAAATCACATCCTTACATCATTTGTAGACATTTATGCTGACGACACTACCATTTATGGTAGCACATCTAAGACAGTAAATGACCAAGTTCTCTCCAATTCTCTCTCCTCTGATCTTGAGCACGTAGTACAATGGGGTAAGGAGTGGCTGGTTACTTTTAATGCATCTAAAACCAAGCTTCTCTCCTTACATCATCAACATTCTAATCCACATTTGGCATCAATTGAAATGAATGGCTCTCGTCTTCTGGAGGCCTCAAGTTTTGACAAGCTTCTGGGCTTGACCATTACTCCTGATCTTAAATGGAATACGTACATCAAATCTTTTGCCAAGGCCGCTGGGAAAATGGTGGGATCTTTCTATCGATCCGGTAAATATCTCACTGCTGATGCTATTCTCTATCTATATAATAGCCAGGTACGTCCAAGGATGGAATATTGTTGCCACATCTGGGCAGGAGCTGCTAGAAAGGACTTGTCCTGCCTTGATAGAGTTCAAAATAGACTTCGTAGCATCGTAGATGTCCTTTTCTCCTCCTTGCAACCTCTATCTCACAGAAGAGATGTTGCAAGTTTGTCTCTGATGTATCGTTATTTTCATGGAAAGTGTTCGACTGAGCTTCAATCTATGGTCCCCCCTCGCCAAACTTTCACAAGAAACACTCGTCTAGCTGTAAACACTATCAATAATTCCCCCCACTCTTTATCTGTGCCTAAACCTAAACGTAGATTCCATGAACAAAGCTTCTTTCTTAGAACTGCGCGCCTGTGGAATTGTCTTCCGTTTTCCTGCTTTCCGGCTGACTACAATATGGTTGTGTTCAAGTCTAAAGTAAATAAGTTCTTGATGAGCCGTTCCATATAAGTTATCAAATTTACCAAATTTTCATTACTAATGATTACTATATTGTCCAATTTCTACTGTACACTCTTTAACCCTTATCCTTGAGTGGCCTCTGGGCCTTGATAATGATGGAGAGAACCATGGCTGGCAGTTAGTTTTTTTCTCAACCTAGCACTTTACTTCGTGGCACATACAGCACCTCGCTTTCCCAAATGGTCATCCATCTGGTACTGGCCAGGCTCAACGATGCTTAACTTTGGTGCACTGGCAAGAACTGGTGTGTCAACGTGATTGTGCCATATGTATATGTATGTATATATATATAATGCTAGGTTTATTTGTGGTGTCTTTTAAATTCAATAAAAACCCTCCAAAATTTGCTGATGAGGAGACCTTGCTTACCAAAAAACTATATATAATTATTCTACATAACTTGATGTATACCACAATAAAAAGCATTGTTTTCCGAAACGATCGTACAGATAATTGATTTTGTTGTTGTTCATTCTTATGAAACGGATTTTTAATTTAATTAAAATTTGATTTTTAAATTTTAAATTATAAATCACATTACTTAATATATATATATATATATATATATATATATATATATATATACAAACACACAAGAAAATATCATGTGACCTAAATTTTCCGAAGCCAAAAATATCAGATTGCTCAAATTTCGTTGTTTTTTTATGCTATTACATTTTAAAAAAAATGGCTTTGTTCAAGTTCTGCATATCTCTGTTTACTTCCATTTTGTGCTGACCGTTCTGTTTCACAATGAATGCCCTTAAAAAGTCCCTTCTGGTCAATGCTTACTTGTTTTAAAATAAGCCAATGTACTTGGCTGTTTTTCAAAATTGCAGAATATTTTTGAACTGTAAGACATTAACCAGAAAAGACTTTTTCAGAGCATTCATCTTGAGGTAGAATGGTCAGCACAAAAGGAAATAAACACAGGCATGCAGAGTTTGAACAAAGCCCGATAAATAATGGGTAAATATTAAATGCACAAGTTACATAGAGGCGAGAAACACACACAGAAGCGAGAAACACACACAGACGTTAATTTTTACAACTACTTCAGCTGTTACTAACTATTTATTGCTATTTAGTAGTAGACTTCTCGTCATAAGATTTTTAAAGCAGCGTCGGCTCAGGGAACGTGCAACTAGTGGCTGCACAAACTTCGCTTTGTTGTAAATTTCTCATCGTGCATGTACCGTTTCAGTGGGGTACTCATTGTCTATCAAATACAGCGTTTTCACGATTGACTACCAAGTTATAGCAGCAGTGGAAATAGTTGCAGAATTACTAGTGTGTAGAACGACTATTCAAGTCATCAATATTGGCAGAATTCCGTTTCATTCCAAGAATGCGAAAAATGGTAAAAATGGCGATACGAGTTAGTTGCTTCCTTATGAGGTCTGGATTTCAAATAAGGTAGAACTAACTGTGTGGTGCGGCCATGAACTTTGAAATTACCTATAAAAATAGGTAATTTCAAAATATAGCTGAGAAAGTGACCTATGAACTGTAAAACTTGTTTGAAATTTGGTCGCAAAATAAGTGAGAAAGAAAACTGACACTTAACCATCTATATCTTAATGCCCCAATTGTGGTGGTTGTTAACCCCCCCCCCCCGTCCAGCATGGCCAGGAGGTGATTTGGCTGTAAGCAGAGGGATACACAGGAACAAGCAACCAGAATGCAATTCCACAATTCCCCTCCTTTTCTTAATCTCAGTATGAGATAAGATGTATATTTTATCTCTCCATAAACGAGAGGAGGGGGGAGGCACCCTTCCCCCAGCACTAGTTAAGGTTAGTTAGTTAGTTAGTTTTAATTGCAAACGTTAATTATCACTTGTAAATTGTTTTTGTAAAATATTGTAATATTTTCTTGTAAAAAAGTAAATACTTAATTATATTTCTCATATATTACCAATGTGTCGTGCAATTTTTTTTGTGTGTCTCCCTTAAATGTTTACATTAATAAACAAAACGGACCTGGGGAAGAAGACTTCAACCATGTCAAACCCCCAAGGAACACGACGTCATTCTGGGAGAAGGACGAGACAGTTACATCCGACATCTCAGGTATGTTTTTCTCTTCACCTCGACAGAAAGACGTCTAATCGACAGGTCTTCATATGCAGACCGTTTTCAAGACATTTAGTTTAACACATGGATCGGTCACACGCCAATAATGACCGACCTGTAGGCGTACAAGTGTTTGGATGATATATATTGGAAAGTCATTTTTACGCCATTAAACTAGTGGGAAGAAAATAAAATGTATAGTCAAAAGGCAAGAATTATTGTTCATTCATAAACTAAAAAAAAAACACTGTTTTTCAACGACGCCACTATTATAGCAAAGAACCGTTGTCAGTGCTTGTTAAGATAAACTCGACTGATCGATTTTTTTTTTTTAATATGTGGTTTTAAGCAAAAACAACAGTACGTACTTAATGGTTATGTCGAAAATAGTAATGTATCAAAAAATTACGAAAATTCATTGAATAGAACAACTGCGATTGTGTTTTTAGTAAAAAAAAATAAATAAAAATTATGGCTATAAAACAGAGCGTCGGCTATTAAAGTCACGAAAAAGGAAGATAAGACGTATTCGCGATCTTCAAGGTGTTCACATCTATGGAAAATGCATTTTCCTACAATTTTCCGTAAAAAATACATTTAACTATGAACGATTTTCTAGCTAATGAATTTTCGTACTTTTTTGATATATTACTATTTTCGACATGACAATTAAGTAAGTACTGTTGTTTTTGCTGAAATCCACATATTTTTAAAAATCGATCTGTCGTGTCGACTCTATTTTAACAAACACTCCGTTTTCAAGTATAAAACCAAAAATTAATTAATTAATTAATTAATTAAATTAAAAGAAAGATTTAAACTGGTCTTAACAAGACAAGGGGGACAACTCTAATATTATCACCATAGGAATTATCTAACTTGCATTATTAAGACTAAATATTAAATGTTAATTTAATTTATTAACGATTCACAAATCATAATCGGTATTATTAGTTGCTTGTTTTCAGGGTTCACAACACTAAAAACATGATCAATAGTTATATGATACATGGTGTACTTTAAAAGGAAGTATTTTAAAGATTCTGTTTAATTTGTGACGCAACTAATGTCCTTTTTAAAATGCCTTTTAGTGCTGGCTGGCTTCTGATTTGAAGATTGATGGCTAAAAATATATACAATTCGCGTCTATTATCCCCTTTATTATTAACCGTTGGAAATTTTTGTATGTGCATATATCTATATGAATAAAACCATAACATGGAGTATTGTTGCCATATTTAGGCTGATGAATCTGTGTCCCATTTGAAGATTCTTGATGAATTGCAGAAACGTATCCGTGATTGGCTTCACACTTTTTTCTTCACTGAAACATCTCTCTCACTGGTATGATGTTGCTAGTCTCAGTCTTTTCTACAAATACTAGTATGTCATGTGTTCCTCAGAATCGTCTGATCTATTCCCTGCTTCCTTTGTTCCAGCTAGTTTGACTCGTTGAGCTAGTGGTCTCCATGAATTCATTGTTTTAATATCTCATTGTAATACAACTTCTTATTCGAGTAACTTCTTTTCCAAGGGCTGCAAGGTTGTGGAACGCTCTTCCTGCTCACTGTTTTCCTTCTACCTACAGCCTGGATCTTTGTTACGTGTCTGTTACTGATCTTTGTTACTGTTACGTGTCTGTTACTGATCTTTGTTACTGTGTCGTCCTCATTTGGATACTAACCATGATGGTTAGTATCCAAATGAGGACGACACAGTACTAAGTGTAATGGCAGCTTCATTGAGCGGCCATCTTACAAACGAGAAGTCCTCCTCTTTTTATTGGAGAGTTATGCAGAAAGGGGAGAGGGCTAGATTGGGCAATGTCGTGGCTTACTCTCGGTGGCCGAGGCAATGTAGGGGTTTGGTTATACGTAGCACCCCCCCCACCCGCTGGGGAGGATATTTGTTAATTTTGTTTTCTTCTTAGGTGGAAGGGGTAGGGACCGGCTTTTTAATGGCAACATGGGACAGGGTGGATTGTTCATTCATTGTAGCGTGCAGGTTTTCAAATAATGTGTCCTGAACGCCTAGTCGCTGTTGGCTGTCATTCCTTTAATAAATGCTTTCTTCAGCCGACTCGTTTTTCTGTGCAATACTTTCTCTTTGTAGTATGGGTTTGTCAGGCTGTGTTTGGGACTGAAGGTGAGCATCAGCTGTGCATGTAGTTTGATGCTTTCCTAGGAAGGAGTGTTTTGACTTGGGCATTTTGTGTAAGAATCACCTGTTTCGGTGGTATAGCCTTGTTTCCACTTCATAGGACTTACCAGTAATTCGTTTTTGGGTTGTTGCCTCCCTCCACTCTTGTAGCACATGACACCCTCAAAAACAAATCTAGAAACATATTAATAAAAAAAACACTGTCATTTTAGCTATCTCACATTGTAACCTGCGCCTGCCTATCATCGAAGCCCTACTCATTCGTATAAAGAAACTGACCATCAATCAGGCTTAATATGAGAGGGAAGGCATGCTTAAGCGCTTTTAACGATTTTAAACGATTTTCATCAACTTTTCAATAAATTCCCCAAATGCAATTTTTAATTTCATCACTCATCTGAAGATGACTCATGGAAGTCGAAAACGTTCTTGACTATGGCAAATTTCTTATTACACTCGATCAGAACGTTCAGACATTGGCCCGCCAAATGGAAAAAACGGATTGCAAGAAAAACAAACAGGATACATATATACATACATACATGATGGCAGCAAATTTGTTTTCGAACTTTGTCATTACTTAATATAGCACAAAAAAAAAGGAAAAAAAAAAGAAGGTATACAGAAACATGAAAACATTCAGTGATGGGGCGCACAAAGGTGGCTTTTAAGCCCTGCCAAACACTGGTATTCCTTGGCACACATTGTACAGACATGTGCGCCACTAGCTGCAAGTTCTTGATGTTCTTTTTTATGCATGATCAAATGCCGTTTCAAACTGCCTGCTGTTTTGTATGTCCGTCTGCAGTTGACACAGGTTAACTCTGGCAACTCAAGACTGCTTTGTGGCCGACTGCGCCGATGAGTAGTCTGGTGGTTCATCAGCCCAGCTCTACTCAGACATCTTCCGCACACCTCAAACACCAGACCAATTTGGCGCCCCCTCCCATCTACAGCTCCTTTCATCCTCCCTTTCCGGATATCGCGCTTCAGCTGCTCATACTGGGTTCGATCTGCCTCAAACTTGCCCACACCTCCCCGCAAGGTCCTTCTTCACTCTCCGCGATCCAAAGGAAGACTCTCCCAGGTTCTTTCATCTATCTCACATTTTTTTAAAGTGGACCTTAAACAATCTTTGAATCTCAGTTTAGGCTTTTCAGTCAGACGTTTTCCCTCAGCAAGCTCGCCATAAAGGAATTGTTTGGAAAGTCGACTGTCTAACATCCTCACCATATGTCCACTCCATCTCAGTCTATGTTTGATAATGTGAGTCTCAATGCTAAGGCATTGGATCTGTTCAAGCACCTCCACATCACTGACATACATCTGCCAACCTACACCTAAGATTCGCCGTAGGCACATCTGGTGAAACCGCTCGAGACGTCTCAAATGCTCCCTGTTTGTTGTCCAAGTTTCACAGCCATAGAGAAGAGTAGAGAGAACGCATGCGGCATAAACCTTAATCTTAGTTAGCAGCAAGATCCCATGACATCTCCACAAACGGCCGTCCAACTTTCCAAAGGCATCACTTGCCCTGATGATGAGGTAACAATACCTCATCATCCAGGGCAGTGGACATACTCAGTGTGCTACCCAAGTATACAAACTTAGTGACAACCGCTATCCTTGACCCACAGATATAAACTGATGGCTCATAGTATGGTATGCTCGGAGCAGGCTGATACATTAAGACAGTTTTTCTTTCAGATTGATGATCAGGCCCAATGTGCTGCAGGCAACTGCAAAGGCATCCACAAGATGCTACATATCAGTCATCGTATGAGCCACCAGATCAGTCATACGCATAGAGCAAGTCACGAATCATGTTGGTGAGTACCTTTGTACTTGTGTTGAAGTGCCTAATGTTGAACAACCCTCCAGTAGTTCGGTAACGAAAATAAACACCATCAGAGCAACCCCCAAATGCCATCTGAAAGACCATGGTGAAATATAACGCAAAGAGTGTGGGTATTTCTACTGAGATAGGATCAGCCAGCTTTCCCATAATGTTGATTGCAGTCTTCATATCATCATGGAAGAGCTTTAAGATGGATACAAACTTGGCAGGACAGCCAAGCTTTTTCAGCATCTCCCACAAAGCATCCCTATTGACTGTATCAAAGGCCTTGGTTAAATCAATGAACACCTGATACAGTCTCTTTTACTGTTCTATACATTTCTCCTGTAGTTGCCTGGCTGTAAAAATCATATCCACTGTCCCTCAACATCTTCTGAAACCACACTGCGACTCATGCAAAACATCTTCAGCAATTTTGTCTAGCATGATCCTACAGAGCACCTTACCGACTACTGACAGCAAAGAGATGCCCCAATAATTTCCGCTTCATCTCTGCTACCCTTCCCCTTTTATAGCATTACCATCAATGCACCCCACCAATCCTGTGGAATACACTCATTCCGCCAAACAGTCTGCAACATGTCCGCTAAATATTGCATCATCTTGGGTCCAGAATATTTAAAGATCTCCACATGCAAACGATTCAGATCAGAAGACTTTCCATTGTTCAGCTCATGGACAGCTGCTTCAACCTCCTGGAGTGAAGGAACCTCTGCCAAGATATCCTTGACCGGATTGCTAGGAATCGGCCTAAAAAACTCCTGATCAACGTAAGAAGGTGTAAAATGTTTTTGATGAGGGTATGAGACGAATAGATTCGCCAATCATTTTTATAACCAACGGCTGTGCTAAACAACCAATCAAAACGTCGCAAAATTATTATAAAAATCGTCAAATTTTGGATTCAATCAGTTTGCCATTTGCTACATCACGGACCGCATTTAATTCTTCGCCGCCATCTTGGTTACTGATCTGAACTACGCCGCCATCTTTGTTCAACATAATATCTCAGAACTTAAGAGGTTAACTACGCGACGGACCGCATTTGATTCTTGGTCACCATCTTGGTTACTGATCTGAACTACGCCGCCATATTTGTTCAACACAATGTCTCAAAACTTAACAGAAGGTCTGTTCAGGAGGTTATCGAAATGCTCCCTCCATCTATGAAGAATGTCAGTAGGGTCTCGAAGAAGACCCCCACCATCCCTCGAGCGCAGAGGAATGATAGGTGATCTGGATGGTCTGTAAACCGCACGTAGTAGGCTATATAAAATCTTGGTGTTATTCGAATCTGAGGTGAGCTGTATTTCCTCAGCTTTCTGCCTCCACCATTCATCCTGCATGTTTTGCAACCTCCTCTGCACCTCGTGCTTGATTGCCTTAAACTTGTCCCTCAATCGATCTTGCTCACCATCTGCCAAACCATCCCCGAGATAAGCATGCAATGCCCTGGCTTTTGAATCAAGCAGAGCCTGAATTTAAGTATCATTCTCATTGAACCAATCCTGATGTTTACGCTCACAATAACCTAATACTCTCTCACATACCTCATAGACAGACTCGTTAAAAAAAAGCCAAGTGTTTTTAGTCAATCTCTTCCATCTCCTTAACTAGTTTCTCCCTCACAATATTGTCCCTTAGATGGGCAACATTAAGTCACTTTGGGATAGCCACACTTGGGCTTCACAACGCACTTAATCTTTGCACGGAAACCGATACTCTTTGCACGGACCAACATACATGCATACATACATACATACAATCTTTGCACGGACCAACATGATGATTGCAACGTCTTGTCAGACGAGTGGCACTCCCTCAGTCACTGAAAGGCCATGAGCCCGAAGATAACCTTTTTTTTTTTTTTTTAGTCCTGCCAGCGAATTCACACGCTCAAGCAGACATGACATTGAAGATGGTCCTTGGCATACATACATATATATACATATACACACATACATACACATACATACCCATAAACATACACACATCCATACATCCATACATACATACACAATACATATAACACATACATACAAACATATACATACATACATGCACACACATATACATACATATGCATACACATATATACTATCATATACAAATACATACACACATATACATACATATTCACATACACATATGCACATATACATACACATAAAGTTACCTACATATACCTACACATACATATATATGCACCTATACGCATACATATATATGCATATATACACATACATACATAGACACAAATATATATACGTATATACATACAAACACACATAAACATATATACACAATAAATAAATAAAAAAAATATATACACACATACATATATACATACATATACAAATAGGTATACATACACAGACATACACTAGTACATATATAAACATACATACATACATATATACATACACACATATGCATATATAGAATGATGGCAGATCAATTATTACATGCTTCCAGCATTTCAGGGCTACACATATGACACTTTTTTTCTATCGCCACGGACAATTTTTATAGACAAATGTCTGAGGAAGTATCTATACAAAGATGATGTTACAGAGTTTTAGCTTTGTATGACAGCTAAGTCTCTCTCAACATACATACATACATGATGATGATTGCAACGTCTTGTCAGACGAGTGCCACTCCCTCAGACATTTAAAATCCATGAGCCCAAATGCCTGAGGGAGTATCTATACAAAGATGATGTTACAGAGTCTTAGCTTTGTATGACAGCTAAGTCTCTCTCTCGGTTCAAAATGTTGAGATCCAGCAACAAGCAAGAGCAAGATAGCCAGCAACAAATTAAACTGCAGACCAGCTTAATGCGGGTACTGGTCTCCCACTTTGTTTTTTAAATCAGAGATTTGCTTCTCCTAGAAAGGTTGCCTTCACCACGGCTTACGGGAGCCCTCTCCACCCCAATACACATATACACACACAAATATACACTGTGCTAGTTGGCCGTTGACCCAGAAAAAGAGTTCATTCGCCCTTTTGGATTTGTCAAGTCATGTCATATGCTACTGGTACCATGTAACCCAGTACTACCTGCCTCATGGTCGGGTCACCGGCGACTAAACTGGTTCCCCCACCAGACTTGTTTGGTGAGGAGGGTGGCTAGTCTCCCTGAAGGATTAAAAACAAGACATACATACATACATACATACATACAACAGACCAACATACATACATACATACATATATATATATATATATATATATATATATATATATATATATATATATATATATACAGAGAGAGAGTGAGAGAGAGAGAGAGAGAGAGAGAGAGAGAGAGAGAGAGAGAAGTGGTCACTAGAAAAGAAAGAAATTCGAGGTTGTGAATTTTATTATTTCATTTGTTGTATAAACCTTATTGCATTTGGTAATCTACTTCTGTATACAGAAGTGCATTATAATATTCGTCTTTGAAATTTTATTGTATGTAAAAATATATTACAGTTTGACAACTTTCCTGCTTTTTTCTAGCAGTCACTGTCTTTTCTTATGTTGACTAAAGTTATGTCAAAAGCAAGAAATAGGCTGGGCGAAGAAAAGGGGCGGTGGGGGGGGGTGTGAGAAAGATAAAGAGACAGAAGTTATGGTATACGTTTGCCCCAGGCAATGCCGGCTAATCCCGCTAGTCTACATTAATGAGCTTTACATATACTAACACCTTAAATAAGCCAAACTAAATTTGAATGTTGAACATAACGATTCTGCACCTGTTTTGATTGCCATAAAATCAAGTTACAACGGAAGTTTTGTTTTTAAGAATCGAGTTTCGATGAAAAAACTTCGAAAATAGGCTAACCATTACGGTGTTATGTTTCGGAAAATTTGTAATTACTTCCCTTTAGCTTATAAACTCCATGATTTTTACAAACATCAGCTATACTAATTTTAGTCTTTATCATGTTTGAATTTTGTATTTGTTGTCTAATCCCTGTGCTGACCAAAAAACATTATTTTTAATAAACATTTTTATCATCCCAGAAACAAGTGTACACAGATTAGTTGTTAATGTTAGATTCTTGGAGCCTAATTAATATTTTTTTCCATAAATCGTATTATCTCATATCTTATTTTGCAAACCTCTTCCCTCTGATGAGAAGAATTGTTTTCTTCGAAACTCCATGGAATAAGGTTTTTCTTATTTTATTTGTACTCCTTGACGAATATTTAAAATTTTGTATACCTTCCCTACAGGTTCATGAAGGTCTTTGAAAATGTGAATATTTTCAATATCAAAATTTTTTTTCGATCCACGGCTGGGGAAAGGTGTATGCCTAGCCACACTGATGAGTTGTGATACAACGAAACAGCACTGCATGTGGATGACACATAAAAAAAGCCCCCCTCTTTGGGTTGAGCACTTTGTAAATGTTTTTTCACCTGACACATATTTAAGCAATTAAGCGAAGCCCACCATTAATTTATTTGCAAACAAACTTATGGTTTGAGCACTGTAAGCAATAGGCGTGTGTGAATTTAATACACACTCGAAGAGAAATATTTACAGCACTGATTCATGGTCCGATGGTTAGAGCTGCCGACTGTCAACGTGATGGTTGTAGGTTCAATCCATGGCTGGGAAAAGGTCTAGCCGCACTGATGAGTTGTTATACTACGAAACAGTACTGTATGTGGATGACAAATATATATATATATATATATATACTTGTACTTTTTTGTAGAAAAAGAAATCCCACACAGTGCTCTATTATTAGGGAAAAAACCTTTCTCGAAATAAGAGCAATATATTTTTTGTATAATATATACAGGAATTTACATTTATATCGGTAGTCGGTACCGACGGTTTCAAGCCCGGTAGTTGAGGACTGCTCTTAATGTCCGCCTCAGGCTCTCTTCAGCCGACTCTCATCTGTCTTTAACCGGAACCTGAACTCTATATATGCACACCGTAATTTTTATTTATTTATTTATTTATTTATTTTATCCTTTATATTTTTTAAATTTTTTTTTTGTATGCTACTTTAATAAGGTAGAAGCAATAAATTAAAAAGTATGGGATGATGCCTTCTATATGATTATTTTTCTTTAAGCACCCCCCCCTATCATTCACTTCCTAGGTCTATTTCAATCTAAATTTTATTACCCTACTTTTAAACGAGATTAGACATAACTTCAAAATGAACTTTTAAAACGCTTTTATACGAGACTTAAACTGAATGATAGGGGGGCGGGATGCTTAAAGAAAAATAATAATATAGAAGACATGATGTCTTCTATACTTTTTAATTTATTGCTTCAAATTTATTACCTTATTAAAGTAGCATACAATAAATAAATAAATAAATAAAAGAAATAAAGGATAAAATAAATAAATAAATAAATAAATAAAAATTACGGTGTGCATATATAGAGTTTCGGTTCCGGTTAAAGATAAATGAGAGTCGGCTGAAGAGAGCCTGAGGCGGACATTAAGAGCAGTCCTCAACTACCGGGCTTGAAACCGTCGGTACCGACTACCGATATAAATGTAAATTCCTGTATATATTATACAATATATATATATATATATATATATATATATATATATATATATATATATATATATATATATATATATATATATATAACTACTTTTCAGTTAATTTAATCCAGTAGTTTGCCTGCACGAACATTGAGTTATTTACAGGGCTTTTAAAAAGGATTCTATCACATTGAAAATAATGGATTACCGCATATGCATAACTTGGATTTTATCTTCCAGCATGGACTATGCTTTAAAGAAAAAACACGCTATTCATTCTGGAATATATCAGCATTTATTGGATTTTAAACTGTTCCTGTATCCTCATTTGTGCAACCATGAAGTATCTTTTTTTCACCATCATTTCAAATTTGATTTTCAATTTATGTGTTTCTAAGCAAAATTTTATAATTACCCACATCTATTATGTTAATAATATTTTCACCAGACGAGAAGAGTCATTCATTGAAAATCCATGGATTAAGGGGAAAAAAAACTTTAATTATCTGTACACCTTTGTCAAACAATTTTGTTGTGATTCTACATAATTTAATTCACAATTTTCATATATATATATATAGAGAGAGAGAGAGAGAGAGAAAAAAAGTGAGAGAGAGAGGGAGAGAGACAGACAGACAGACAGAGTTGCAAATTATTTATTGTATATGTAAAATAAATTTCGACCTGATGGCGGCTTTTTCAAAAATAAGAAAGTTATTAAACGTTTATAAGGCGGTACACTTCTAAAAATTAAATTATTAAAAAATATTTTTTTAAAAATAGTTTATATATTTAGTTTGTGTTTTTATCATAGAACCCCATTCGAGTCATCAGTTGTTATAAAAAACGGCCAGCACAACCAAAAGCATCATTGGGAGGTCAATATTGCTCAGGGCTGAAGCACCTGGAAAATAAAAACAAATTGAATCATCTTTAAAACAAATTTGAATAAAAAAAATAACGAAAGACGTAAAAAAAAAATAATGTTAATAAAATTATACGACCAGAAATATATTTTTGATACCTGAAAATCAAATAAAAAAACAATCAGAAATTAGTATCTCCCGATTTCTGGCAATCAGTTTACAATCAACAATTTGCAAACCATCCAATTATCGTGATATCACTTGCATAACAATGGATCAACCTAAACCGCTTGCCTAACGGTTCGCCTTAAACTCTACTTTGAACTTCACAAATCACTCCCTCCCTAATTCTTTACTACGGACGGCAATCACTTATGATGACGTCATCATCACCTCCTTCCCCTATCATGACCCCCCCCCCAAATTGGCATCTTCAAACCATGTAGAAGAAATCTTATTCTTGCTATAGCTATACAATAATACCTGAAGTGTTCCTGGTTTAGGACAACAAAATTAAAGAATTAAAAAAAAAAGAAAAAAGAATTCGTCTTTGCAAGCCAACAACCGCCGGGTTCAAGATCACCACTGTCATCAACCTTCGTCTGTCTCTCTCGCCCCAACCTAACCTGTCAACTCCTTTTATAAATGTCTCCCGCATGATTACGTGTGATTTTGCGTGACTTCCACCAGAGCACACCTTTTAAAACTATGGGTGCCATCTTGTTTTCTCTCTCGCACTTTCGCCCAACCTCGCCCGACACACACGCGGTAAGACTTCTGTTTATTTGATCTGTTTTTCCCTTTCTTTTTCTTCTTTCGTTCTGCTAACTTTAAACAACATGCCTCCCTGAAATCTGGATCACATTTCATAATCCCTCATCCACTGTGGCCGTCATCTTTCACTACTTGGTCTCTGAGGTGCCTCGACATTCTCCCGCTGCACATCGCTTTCCACCGTTTCATTTTCCATTGGCTTGATATCAAGAATATGTCTCGGTACTCCATCTGCCGCAATGTTGTTGCTAATATTATTCTTGCAGTTGGGAGCAAATCACTTACCTCCAAAATCTCGATACCTGGGACCTGCTCCGTAGCCTCTTTGAAATCTCTTCCAGGAACCCGGTAATGAATGCTACTTTTGCTACGTGATTTGCTACCTGTCTTCGAGTTCCTGCCAGTTCCACCAATCTTTTGACTTCATTTGCATACACATCGATGGATTCCCCTGTCCACCTCTTCTCTTTTAATTTGTTGTACGCCTCAAACGGCCCTTCCACAAATGCCTGGATCAATCTGGCTATGATCGTCTCGGCATCTTCCTGTTCACAAGAGCTCAGCTCCAAATATAGGGCTAGTGCATCACCCTCCAGAGACAACGGTATCACTGTAGCAACGTCGCCTATCTTTAGGAGCTTTGCCACTAGGTCCACTTTCTTTAACCAAGCCACCACATCGCCTTCGCCACTATCATGTTGTTCAAACGGGTAGCCATCGCCGAAATAGCTTGAAGTGTTCCTGGTTTAGGACAACAAAATTAAAGAAATAAAAAAAAAAGAAAAAAGAATTCGTCTTTGCAAGCCAACAACCGCCGGGTTCGAAATCACCAGTCGTCAACCTTCGTCTGTCTGTCTCGCCCCGACCTAACCTGTCAACTCCTTTTATAAATGTCTCCCGCATGATTACGTGTGATTTCGCGTGACTTCCATCAGAGCGCACTTTTTAAAACTATGGGCGCCATCTTGATTTCTCTCTCTCTTTCGTCCAACCTCGTCTGACACACACTCGGTAAGACTTCTGTTTGTTTGATCTGTTTTTCCCTTTCTTTTCCTCCTTTCCTTCTGCTAACTTTAAACAACAATACCTTAAGATATGAATGCGCTAAGAGAAGATTTTTTTTTTTAATATTACTGTTATGGTGAGATATGTAATCACCACTGGAACATTTTAAATAAGGAATTGTGTCACAAGTCACCGGATATATGAGAAGAGACATTCTCCCTGGACTGAACATGTAAATACCTTAATAAACTTCCCTTTCTTATTTAAACCTACAGTACATTCCTTTATTTCCTTTGCATTTTGATAAAAAAGAAAAAGAGGGATGTTAGGTAAATGCTGGGCAACACCGAGTAGAAGGCACTTATTCAGTTTATCTATCTATCTATCTATCTATCTATCTATCTATCTATCTATCTATCTATCTATCTATCTATCTAATTGTCTATCTATCTAGCGGACTAAACAACAGATTGAATCGTGTGAAACAGTAAGTTGAGAGAGCATGCAGGTGCAGAAAAGGTCAAGGGGTCATGTTGTGACATGTATCAAACTGGGTGACTGTTGAGTTGCACCAGAAAGTATGCAAACGGGGACCGGATCTGACGTGTCAAGGGTTCCGGTTTGAATAAGCAGAGTTAATTTTAGTGGTTGGTTTTGAGATGCCAAAGAGAAAAGATTGGTTAAAAAAGTTTCCACATAAGGAAGTAACAGTTTCAAAATAGAGAGAGAGAGACACCCAAACTAAAGATTGTCATTAACTCCAGTTCTGCTGTGATAAAATGTCTGAGAGTTAATAAAGAATATATATATATATATATAAATATATATATATATATATATATATATATATATATATAAACATACAGCGTCTTGTGTTTTTCTTGAAGCGTTTCCTTTAGGCAGAATCCAGCTTACCCAAAAAAGGAGGAGCAGCAGAAGATAAGTATGTCGTCATGTCCGTATACTCTATGTTCTGGCACATATGCACACACAGAGACCAGACAAGTCACGGTCCGTTAAACATACCGTTAAATAAAGCAGTTAAATACACAAATAGATAAGTAACACACACACACACACACACACACACATACACACACACACACACACACACACACACACACACAGACTTTTTAACACAAAGCCACATTGGCAGAATGGATAGACAAGGGTATAAAGACTCCAGAAGTGTCGGAGACCTTTCACAAGTTTTTGGGAAGTATGAACCTTTCTATGTTCGGAGAAGGCCCGAGCAAACGAAACGACGAGAAGCAGACAGTATCTGTATGGATTATTGGATCCAGAAATGATCCTGCTTGCCTATGCGTCCGCGAAGGCGCCGGTCTCCTGGTTTATAGGAAAAAATACAAAGAAGCCCCAGCTTGTCTTGAGACAACCTGAAAACAGCATTAGTCGAGGAATATTCAATAATGTATTTGTAATACCAAATAAATATATAGAAAATGAAGCGTTTTACTCACCGCACCCTAATTTCTTCAGTTCTTCATTAATTTCTTGACATATGTTCGTACCGCACTTGTAAAGGCAATCCCTATACATACTTTTCTTACTTAAAAATAAAAGGTATAGATCGCATAAGATTACATTAAAACACAGATAAAAGAAAGACACAATGAATAATATCAAAAGTTTTTGTTGCACTTTACAATCAATAACATTACTTACAAGAAGGACCCGTTAACCAGCGTTGCCCAGTGGAAGCATGCGCACCCCACCCTTGTAAAAAGTTTAAGTACGGCTGTTGTTGGTATTGCCCAACCCCCAACTCCAAACCCCTTTACAATTAATAACATTGCTTATGAAACCAGTGACAATATATTAAAACGTTTAATGCAATAAATTGTTTTTAAGTAACTCAGTCTTTTGCAATCACTGCAGTAATTTGCTTCCAAGAATTACACATGTCTTAGTAATATTGTAGGGATCATCAGTTGTTCTGCAATGAACAAGGCCGATAGCCATTAGTCGCGTGCTCTCGTGTAATGAATGAATGCGTGAATGTAGGATTGACATGAAATTCTTAAAGATAAATTAAAATGACCGAAAAATGGGCTGAAATGACTTAAATAAATAAAAATTTCAGGAAAAGCTAATGGACGGTTATCCATCAATCATCTGGACTAACGGAGAGACGGACCCATTGGAAACATAGATCCCTCTCTGATAATGCAGGGGACAAAAATGTTACTCCATACCCCTTGCTTAAAAAAAATAAAATAAAATGTAAATGTGTTACAGACCGACCGATGGAGTGACTTGCATGCAACTAAAAATGCCTTAGCATGGAAGGGTTTCCCCTTCCATTATCAAGGAAAAGTTACAAATGTAAGTGCAGCATCTGTTAAGAACATATACTACACTTTGATCTTAGCCATGTGGCCAAGGAAAAGTTACAAACATAAGTACAGCATGTAGTAAGAACAGATACTACATTTTGATGGTATTTATTTGCTTCCCCACTAAGCAAATTAGGCACAAGGCCGTTTTTTAATGTGGAGAGAGGGGAGGGGGAGGGAAAAGGGGACCAGGTCCTGATGGGTGGGAAATGCTCAAACACCACTTCCAATAATAAAATAAAAAAAAAACAAGCAAGAGTAAAACGTTCCGGATATTGGATCGGTTTTTACTCCAGATTTTTATATTATTATTGCCTCGCAAGGAGCTTCCACACAGGTCTTCGGAGATCTTTCCCTGAAAACAGCCTGTGGGTTTTCCTGGAAGCTGAATGTCAATAAGTATCCCCAGGTTTCCAGTACTCTCCACCTCTTTCGATAACATTTGCAAATAAATTTGCATTATTGCAACAGCTGTTTGCCATTGATTTCTCGTTGGCTGCAGCTATTGGTCTTTGCTGGGATTTGAATTACTCCAACACTGCAATGAGTCCCAATTTTCTCAACCCACTGGTGAAATCCGTTTGTTATACTCCTCAGGGCTCCCATCACAATAGGTACAACTTCTGCCTCCTTCAACAATCTTTTTATCCCCCTTTTCAAGTCTTGGTACTTTTCGATTTTTTCCTTTTCTTTTTCCTCCACATTCACATCAACTGACACTGCTATATTATATATATTATATTAATGATTATTGCCCTATGTTTCTTTTTTCCAACAAGACTAAATCTGGTCTCCTTGCTTCCATCACATTATTACATTGGACATTCATATCCTACAATAATTTTACATTATCACTCTCCACTAAGTGTGTACCGAATTATCAGCGGGTAATCGGCCTAATCAGCCACTTTGCCAATTAATCGGTAATCGGCAAATTGCCGATTAATCGGCTGATTACTTACTTTTCTCTTTCCTATTAAATTTAAATCATTTCATCATTGCCAAGTGACTCATCAGATAGTTTTGACACATTAACACAGTAACTACTAAGTGTCTGGTATTATGTTTTTTGTCTTTATTAACTAAAATTACAAATACAAAGTGCAATTTCCGATTCTTAAATGAATATACTTAAATAATTAGATAAGAAAAAAGAAATTACAAACCAACTACAAAATACAAATTGTAATTCTTTAAGTGAATAACTATAAGCTGAAGTCCTGCGCCTGCTGCTGCTCTACTTCCCTATTCTTGCTGCTTGCCTCCTCTCTCTTATAGTCTCCTCAGTATTTAAAGTTGAATACTTTTAAGTTGTAATGTAGAAACATTAGTTTCTACATTCTCAGAACACAGCCTGTTCCTCATAGGTTCATACACATTACAATCTGTACTAAAAAACCTCTCAATCTACACAGATGAAGGTGGTGCGCTTAAATATTTTTAAGCTAGTTAACTCAGCAGTAGTAAAGTCTCCTGTGTTTTCTTTCACTACTGAAATGAATCATCACCTTTTGCGAGTAGTTGTAAAGCTACATAATGATCTAGTTCTTTTGTGCACTTAACCATAAGGGATTTACTCCTTTTGGGTTTAGATGGTGATTCTTGTATTTCTGTTGTAGTTGCAGTTTCTAGGATTTACTCAGCTTTTACCTGCTCTTACTGTAAGCTTATTAAAATCTAATTCATCAAACAGTTTTACTTTTACAACGATAAAACAAGCATAGGCTTGCAACGTCTCTTTTGTGGGAGAGAGGTTGCAGGGTAGAGAAAAGGGTATCCCCCACTAAGCCACGAAGTCTATCCTGCACTCTGTCAAGGCAGGATAGGCTGTTTTTAGCAGATCCTGCCCAGATATGGCAGCAGTACTCCATCCCTGGACGCACCCGGCTCCCATATAGATAGAGAACTGCATCAGCAGTGATATATCTTCTGGACCGGTAGAAGGATCCCACCATCTTTCCAGCGACCTTGGCAACAGATTTGATGTAAATGTTCAATTTGTTACTGTTGGCTAATTCAACGTTAATTCATCAAACAGGTTTACAGTTTTACTTTTACTTTGATCTTTCCGACCCTCAACATTCTGCTAATTCTGCTTCATTATCATCAGTAGAAGATGTAGAAGATGTAGAATCCAGTTCTGATTGTTTTCCATGTCATTCTTTTGAAATTTCAATCTTGGATCGTAGATCTAGGAAAGTTGACACACAAGTTTTTATCATTTAGGTCGGATGAAAATCTTGTTTCCATTGAGTCATTGAATCGTTCACCAGTGGTAATTATTCCAATAAAGTCAGAAATACCAGACATAACCTCAAGGCTAAAATTGTAAGCTAAGTATTATCATCGATATGGTTGAAGTTCTATGACTTGTTTCTTTAAGGATTTCTTCAAATGAACTCAATAACTGGACAATAATGTCCCCATTGGTAAGTTGTTAAGGTAGGCATCTTATAGTGTCCCAAATTCTCATATGAAAATTCGAATGAATCTCTTATTAAAAAATCCGGTGTGTGCGAATCATTCTGCTTCACTTACAAGGGTCTGACAATATTTTTCAGACACTTTAAAAAAAGTACTTCAAGGTGGTTACTAGTGCCAAAAACTTTTGAGATTGTAAGTACGTAGTTAAGGAGTGAAAATCCACTACAAGTGACACTATTTTTCGGACATGACAAAAAATCCTATTTTATTAAGAGCTATGTTCATGTATATGTTGCTGTATGCAAATTTTATTCTTGTAATCATTAGAATAAATTATTTGTTCTATTCTACTGGCAAAACAATTAAGTTTAATGAGGAAAATGCATTTAAAAGAAGTCGTTTGTTTTTTGGCACGGAAGAAGCGGGAAGATGGTCTCAGCATCAAAAGGATCGCCATGGATTTGAAGCTGTCGAAATCAACGGTAAAATACATGCTGAAGACAAATTCCGGAAAAAGAAGACAAGGCGGAAAAGATCAATTGGCAAGAAAACTGAAAGGAGAATGAAGAGGACTGTGACACGGCTTTTGACATCTGGAGAAAAAGTTACAGCAGGAAAAGTGAAGGAGAAATGTGAATTGGATGTAAACGTCCAAACAGTACAAAGAACGCTGCATAGGATTGGTTGGAAGTATGCAAAAGCTAAGAAAAAAAGTACACTAACAAAGAAACATAAAGGAGCAAAGCTGGAGAGTGCTAAAATGTGGTTAGCAAAGTATGTTGACTTTAAGAAGGTTATATTTACTGATGAGAAGCGTTTCACGTTTGATAAGCCCGATGGATGGTGTACTTGGCCGAGAATGGGTGGGCCTGTTGTACTGTGCAAACGACACATGGGAGGAGAAAGAGGAGTTCTGGTTTGGGGTATAATATTTGCTAATGGAAATATATGGTTGGAGTGGCTGAAAGGACGACAGAACAGTGAAAGCTACAAATAGTTGCTGGACGAGAAAGCCCTACCAAGGATAAGAAGAAAGATCGGGAATGATTTTGTTCTACAGCAAGACAACTGTAGCATCCATGTGTCAAAACTCATGAAAGAATGGATGGTTTCTTCCATTTTTATTACAGGTATTGTCTTTATATGTTTATGCTATTCTATTGAAGGAATTTCGTCACTCTATGGTACTTGGAAAGTCGAATACTAAAGTGTCCAAAAAATATTGTCGGGCCCTTGTATATTTCATAAAAAAGTCGTTTCTGAAAACTTAATCGGTAATTGGATCGGAATCGGGAAAAATTTTGGAATCGTCCCATCACTAGTTCGTACATTCATTACACACCCCACCTGTCCTAGATATTGGTGGGATAAGGGTGAAGATCTGAACAATTGTCTGGAAGGTAATCTCCAACCTCCCCACTGTTTATCATAGCTGGTGACATCCTGTGTGTGTGTGCGTGCGCGTGTGTGTGTGTGTGTGTGTGTGTGTACGATAGTGGGTTTTGATGTATCAATTAAATGAATAGGAAATTAAAACTTAATTACCACAACCGTAATTTTTCAGCATTTCTGTAAGTTTTGAGGGTATGTTCAAATCGCATCTTTTTAAGCAATCGACGACCTCAAACAGATCCCTGAAAAAATAAAGAAATAAAAAGCATAGATCGCACAGGATTATTGTAAAAACAAAGGTTAAATAAAGACACAATAAAACAGCATCAAACGTCAAATGAAACTATATAAAATTTGTAATTCTTTTTAACCTTTTTTATACTACTGTCGCCAATATTTCGTTATGATATCATGTTACAAATTTGTTTTTATATAAGGATTGACACCTGTGCGCTTAAACACACCCAAAAGAAGTGCATCCACTTCTTGTTCTAAAAATAACAAATAAATAGATAGATGGTTAGAGTCAATCTGACTACTTTGGTTGTGCCTGCAAAAAGTCAGGTCTAAATTTAATGGAAAATGTTTGGGAAATGCTTGCGCAACTTGTCTATGATGGACCTGAAATAACGAAAGAGGCTCAACTATGGGAACGAATACTAGATTCCAAAAAACAACTAATAGAAACATGTAGAGATGTTATTGTGCATATGTTTGATCATTATGAAGCGTGATTGATAAAAGTTATTGAGAAGAAACGTGATCTAACAGACTATTAACAGTTTTTCAACGATGTCTAATAAATAATGTTGCGTGTGTTTTGTAAAAAATGATGAAAATTAAATATTTTTCTTTACCTAATCGATTTTCTTCCATTTTTATTACAGGTATTGTCTTTATATGTTTATGCTATTCTATTGAAGGAATTTCGTAACTCTATGGTACTTGGAAAGTCGAATACAAAAGTGTCCAAAAAATATTGTCGGGCCCTTGTATATTTCATAAAAAAGTCGTTTCTAATCAATATTTACCAGTTAAAAATTTTATTATTCTAAAATCAATCAAGGTCATTTGCTTATTTTAAAAGTGGTAAACATTAATCAGAAGGAACTTCTTCTGGGCATTCAATGTAAAACAGAACGGTCCGCATAAATCAGAAATAAATTATTTGTAAACAATCACAGCGTTAACTTTTTAACTACAAAAATAAAATAATGATGTTAAAGTAATAAAAAAAAACCCATTAGTATTCATGCAAAGAACGTTTTGGAAATCCATTTCTTAACATGTGGAGAAGAGGGTATGTTTCTAACTAGTCTGTACTTTCACCTAACAATTTAATAAACAATACAAAACAAGTGATTTGCGCCACAAACATTGAAATAGGACAACTGAAGTTTTTTCTCTGTGTTTGACTGGGGATGACATCAACCAACACCAAAGCCAACCTAATCGGAACAAATATGCCGAGTATTCGCCGAGCTCTCGCCGATGCTTGTGGAAAAGGAAGGCGCCCAATTCCGAACCTGTATCGAGGTGGTGAATGAGGTCGAAGGCGGCTACATTGAATAGATGTAATCTCTACTACATAATCAATTTACCTAAATTGATTTTTTTCAATAAAAGTCTTAAAATAAAGCTGTAGATGTGTTTTCTTTAGGGCGACAATTTTATCGCTCCACCCTGTACAATATATGTATTTTTTTATACGTTATACATTTTATACTAAATGTTTTATAAAGTTTGTGATACATTCTATGTACTTAATTTGATACAACATAAATATATGTGTTCATATAAACTTACTTGCAATTGGAGCCCTCCAATTGCCATTTATTATTGCACTGAGCCAATTCATCAAGAGAACAACTGTAAGGTTTGACTCCATTCGCTAAATAAAATAAAATAAATGGATCATTTAAATATTAATAATGATAATGATAATAAGAACAATAATAATAAAAACAACACAAACAATAATAACAACAATAATAGTAATGATAAAAAGAATTAAAATAATAATAGAATCCATAATAATAACAAGAATTATAATAATAACAACATTAATAATAGTGGTAATAATAACAATATGAATAACTAGCATTTAAGACCGGCGTTGCCCGGGTGTTGGAGGTGTATGCTGAGCAAAACAAAAAAAAAAAAACGATCACTTTTCAAAGATTTGACCCCTATTATGACCCCTTAACATTTATTGTTTTGTGCTCAAATTGAGTTATTAAGTTAGATCCATGTCCAAGTAATCTATATTTTATTTTTCAAGTATTCAGACCCAAAATTGGCGGAGGAGTTTGGTAGAGTTCTCAAAGGTCAAACGCTGACCCCTTAACAGCTAAATTTCTGGCCGAACAGCGATCACATCGATTTTCCCAAATCTCAGTACCCTGTATATCAAATTTCGAGTCTGTAGACTAAAATTGACAGAGTTATTGCATAGGACAATATACACAGACAGACAGACAGACACGTTCACTTTTATAGATATACTAGCATGTGTGGCCGGCGTTGCCCGGGTGTTTGGAGGTGTATGCTGAACAACAAAACAAAAGGTCAATTTTTTAAACTTTGACCCCTATTATGACCCCTTAAAATTTATTGTTTTGGGCTCAACGTGAGTTATTAAGTTAGATCCATGTACAAGTTAGATTCATGTCCAAGGAACCTATATCTAAAATTTCAAGTGTTTAGCCCCCAAATTGTCGGACGAGTTTAGTAGAGTTCTCAAAGGTAAAATCGTTGAACTTTGACTCTTTAATCGCCAAATTTCTGGACAAAAACCGATCACATCGATTTTCCCAAATCTCAGTACCCTGTATATCAAATTGACAGAGTTATTGAGTAGGGAAATGTACACAGACACACACACAGACACGTTCACTTTTATAGATATACTAGCATGGGTGCCCGGTGTTGCCCGGGTGTTTGAAAATGTATGCTGAGCAAAAAAAAAAAACAAAAATAAAAAGGTCAATTTTTTAAAATTTGACCCCTGTTATGACCTCCTTAAATTTATTGTTTTTGGCTCAAGTCAAGTTATTAAGTTAGATCCATGTACAAGGAAACTATATCTAAAATTTCAAGTGTTTAGACCCCAAATTGTCGGAGGAGCTTGGTAGGGTTCTCAAAGGTCAAATCGTTGAACTTTGACCCCTTAACAGCCAACCTTCTGGCCGAAAACTGATCACATCGACTTTCCCAAATCTCAGCACCCTGTATATCAAATTTCAAGTCTGTAGACTAAAAATTGACAAAGTTATTGAGAAGGAAAATGTACACAGACACACACACAGACACACAGACACGTTCACTTTTATACATACATAGATTGATAGATAGATAATAAATTCATAATAATAATAATAATAATAATAATAATAATAATAATAATAATAACCACAAAAAGAAGAATTAAAATATTATAATAAGTATATTTATACTAATAATTATAACAACAATAATAGGAATAATTTTTGAATTGAAGGCCATGTTTAATTTTGGAAGAGAAGAGTTTCTGATAGATATCTATTCTGTACAGATACTGGTGATGAAGAGTTTTTGCTGGGTAGCTGTTCTGTATAAGTCTCGGATTTTAAAATTTTGCAGGAAACAAAAGGCAATAGATCTTTCTCGTGATGTGGCAATGATAAAGATTCAAAATTTTATGGAACAATTCTAGTTTCTGATTGGCTGCTAGCAGAACGTGGCTCTGTTTGATTGGTCAATTTCTATTCCCAGTGTCTATAAGCAGAACCTTCTAACTTTCTTTAATCATACCCTCCTCAGTATATAAAAAAATATGTAATAATAATAATAATAATAATAATAATAATAATAATAATAATAATAAAAATAATAACCAAACAATATATATAATAACAATAATATTTTACCCCTGTACCTATAATCACCACAAAAAAATTCAGAGAAAAATGCGGCAGAGCGAAAATATTTATCATCTACAAGGAAGACTCTTTCTTTGAACACGAACCTAAAAATCAACCGTTCGACTTGGTTGTCTCCCCTTATCTATTCGCGTCCATGTTAGTTACCCCTTTTTTATAGATCTTTATCAATCTAATTGTTGTCTTCGTTTTAACTTGCTAATTTCATAAGCCTATTAACTATCTATGTAAAATTAATTCCAAATTATAAATAACAAGCTATAACCGGCCACGCGGTGCTGTGGCATAGTGGAAATGAAAAAAAAATGACGAGTGTTACAGAAATGACCCCCCCCTCTCTGAATTCGTAGATGCTAGAAATAATTGTAAGCGTGAAATAGCAACAGCCAAAAGAAAGCATGCTTAAATAATCAGGGAACGCATTGAATCGCAAATGATAGGAACTCGTGATTTCTGGAAAATCTATAATAGTGTAGTGAATAAAGGTCAATCAGTAATTCCCCCACTGAGCCTGCATGCACGGCAATGGAGAAGACAAAACTACTTGCCCGGCGATTCGCTTCCAACTCCACCTTAGATACCACAAACAACTCCCTCCCAAATTTCTCTATGAGGACTGAAGCCACATTAGATGATGTAAAAATCACCTGTTCTCATGTTCACGATATCATAAAAAACTTAGACACCTCAAAGGCGTGTGGGCCGTATCTCATCCCTTCTATATTAATTAAGAAATGCTCAGCCGAGCTAGCCCCCCCCCTACTTTCCAAGTTCTACAATAAATGCCTTGCTGAATCTTGCTTTCCTAATAGCTGGAAGATGGCCTGTGTAGTACCAGTGTACAAGATTGTCTGGTGAAAGAACAGACCCTCTCAATTATCACCCAATTAGTCTCCTTCTCCTCTTTGCTAAAATTTTTGAGACCTTAATTAATCAAGCACTAGTTCACTACCTTGAAAAAGCAAATCTTCTCTCTTACAAACAGTATGGATTCAGGCAATGCCGTTCTATTGCAGATATTTTAACAGTCATTTCTGAGCGCATTTACCATGTATTGGATAAGGCAGGTGAGGTCAGGGATATAACCCTTGATATATCCATGGCCTTTGATAAAGTTTGGCACAAAGGGCTGCTAATGAAAATTTAATCGCACAGTATAACTGGACGTATACTAAATATAATTAGATCCTTCTTGGGCAATAGAAGTATACAGCTTGTCATTGACGGATGTACACCCAAGCTGCATCACATTACTGCAGGAGTGCCTCAGGGGTCGATCCTTGGACCATTATTTTCTCCCTCTGAGATAAGGTCCAAAAAAAGAGTTGTCAATCTAATAGGTCCCTAAATGCTAGAAAGCTTTCTATTCTAATAGTTTCTTCCCTTGAACAGCTAGACTTTGGAATTCCCTTCCTGCTGCCTGCTTCCCTGGCTGTACTGATATGCAGAGGTTTAAATGTAACTTAACAAATATCTTGTTAATCTTTCCTAGACATGGCCCCAAATAGTAACCCCTTACGTCTAAGTGGCGATATATGCTTTGTAAGGGGTGAACATGAGTAAAAAATAAAAAAAATAAATAAAATAATAATAATAATAATAATATAAAAAAATAATAATAATAACAACAACAATGATAATAACCTTACAAAATAAATAATAACAATAATACTATTTTACCACTGTACCTATCATCACCACAGAAAAATTCAGAGAAAAAAGCAGCAGAGTGAAAATATGTATCATCAACAAGGAAGACTCTTTGAACACGAACCTAAAAATCAACTGTTTGACTTGTTTGTCTCCCCCTATGTATTCGCATCTATGTTAGTTACCCCCTTTTTTTTATAGAACTTTATTAATCTAATTGTTGCCTTCGTTTTAACTTGCTAATTTCATAAGCCTATTAACTATCTATGTAAAATTAATTCCAAATTATAAATAACAAGCTATACCCAGCCACGCGTTGCTTCGTAGTAATGAAAGAAAAATCCGCTACAAAGTCATATTTGACTATTTGCTAAGCAGTTATCTCCCGGCTACCAACAGTTGACTCGGGAATTTGTGAAAATTAAACACCTATAAATGCCAAATGCCGGTATCACTGCAAACAGCCGAGAGAATTTAAACAAGTAGAAGCCGTAAACATTGCATAATACTTAGTTGACTGTTTTTTTTAGTTTTATTTTCCAGAGAGTGCTCAATTTCAATAGTTCTTTAGTAGTTCTTAAAAGAACTGCATAATTATAAATACTTATTTTTATACATACAGATACAAGTGAAATGTACTCTTTTCTATACAACTTTATCTAATTGTTGCCTTGGAAAATAAAAATGGTCAGAAAAAGTGGAGAGAGAAGATGTTGTGAGGATTGAGGAGGGTTAACTGCGAACCGGATGGTGGCACATCCACGGTTAGATACTGAAAAAAACCGGTTTTGTACGCACCATAAAATAAAATCACACATAATTGCTATATTTTTCGTATTGCCACTCGTACTTATGGTTAGTAATAGGAAAGAAGCGTAGTTTTATTACTTTTAACAATGCTATATGTTAATATGATAGCGTGTCTGTTATTTATTTTGTGTGTCACGATTACATCTGTTGTTTAATTGTTATGGATTCCCATTTTCTTATAATAAATAATTTTACCAAGAACTCTTCATAAGTTTTGGTTTCAGTTTAAATTATAGCTAATGGCACTTAAACCATCTATTTTTTTATAAATGATTTTAGCAAGTATTCTTCATAAGTTTTGGTTTCGATTATAGCTGATGGAACTCCAGTGATCCATTTATTTATATAAATAATTTTATCAAGAATTCTTCAAAAATTTTAGTTTCGGTTTCGGTTATAGCTGAAGGAACTCAAGCTGACGCACCAAAGTTATATTGATACATTTTTTTTATTTTTAAAATTGCAACTTTATAATATATAATAATCGATAGAATATTAACTCTATAATAATATATACGAAACCTGTAAGAATTAAAATATCATATTTAAGCGTACTTTACGATCTGGCTACACCGGGCGTCCATGCTAGCTTAGATGAATACTTTAGCAGTTTTAACAATAGTTACAATAATATGAGAGCATCTCAATTTACGCCATGAATACCAACGTCAATATATTACATATGAATGAGTCACCTGTGGAATTCCCACAGGTTTCGCTAGTTATTATTATTATTTGAATCTCGTTTTTTTTGTTTTGTTTTTGTTTTTGTTTTACAGTAAAGCAAAGCAGTTTAATAATCCACCAAATTCATATAATTAAAATAAAATTTAAACATTCATAGAAGGAAGGTATATAATAGTTAACGAAGCCCAACGCCCTCTCCAGGTTAAAAATGGTTTTCTAAATAGTAACATTATTATTTAGAAATTCGTTCGTAACAATGGGAGGAGGCGTTGTTAATATTTAGTTCTTACATTGTTTTCTCATTTTACTTATCAAGCGTCGACTATTTTCAACTGTTTATGAAAACTTTCACGTAGCATGTTGTACACTAACAACGAACTGATACAATTTGTCTTTGTTTAAAATCAAAATACACCTTTTTTGTATTTCAGTTTTGAAATACATTACAAGGACAACATTTGAGAAAAAATATACCCGGAAATTAACCGGAGGTTTATGTAATAATTTGAACATTTACAAAAAAAAAGAACAAAAAAAACCCCCAAATCTCTAATTAAATATTTATAAATATTAAAAGAATCTGAATCAGAATCGGGGATCGAATCGGAATCGGAAATTTAGAACAGAATATGTAATTGGATCGGAACCGGGAAAAATTTTGGAATCGTCCCATCACTAGTTCGTACTTATTCATTACACACCCCACCTGTCCTAGATATTGGTGGGATAAGGGTGAAGATGTGAAAAATTGTCTGGAAGGTAATCTCCAACCTCACCAGTGTTTATGATAGTTGGTGACATCCAATATCTGCGTATTTGCACCAGAGAAAATGCTATTTTTATACATGAGTGTTACTGTGGCAATACACGTGTGTGTGTGTGTGTGTGTGTGTGTGTGTGTGTGTGTGTGCGTGCGTGCGTGCGCGCGCGTGTATGTGTGTGTACGATAGTGGGTTTTGATGTATCAATTAAATGAATAGGAAATTAAAACTTAATTACCACAACCGTAATTTGTCAGCATTTCTGTAAGTTCTGAGGGTATGTTCAAATCGCAGCTTTTTAAGCAATCGACGACCTCAAACAGATCCCTGAAAAAATAAAGAAATAAAAAGCATAGATCGCACATGATTATTGTAAAAACAAAGGTTAAATAAAGACACAATAAAACAACATCAAACATCAAATGAAACCTATAAAATTTGTAATTCTTTTTAACCATTTTTTATACTACTGTCGCCAATATTTCGTTATGATATCATGTTACAAATTTATTTTTATATAAGGATTGACACCTGTGCGCTTAAACACACCTAAAAAAAAGTGCATCCACTTCTTGTTCTAAAAATAACAAATAAATAGATAAAACCCCAATTACGCGTTCAAACAAAAGAGTTCGAAAAAAATTCGAGCGTGCAACCTCCTTCGTACAATGGTCCAATACAATTTCTGACATTACTTGGCAGTTTAAAGACCTCAAAACTACAAACTTTCGCAACCAAACCAAACATAAAAGTTTTCGACCACAACAACAAGCGTCCCGAACTCGGAACGGAACAACCAACAGTTTAAAATCTTCAAAATCACTTTCACACACCACTAAAGGAAAAGAAAGAAATGGAATCACCGCCGGCTGAGATACCCCTGGCCGCGTTATCACTAAATATACCACTCTCCAATCCCACTAATATAAAGTCATGGTTCGTACAACTCCAGGCACTTTTCGGCGCGAAACAGGTTACGTCCCAGAGAACCAGATATTGTTGCTTAGTCGGAAAGCTACCAACAGACGTCGTCACCGAGGTGACGGATTTACTGGAGAATGTACCAGAAGACAATCAGTACTACCGGCTTAAGGGGGCAATATTGAAACGGACTGGCTAATCCAACGAGACAAGGTTGCGCGATCTCTTCACACAGATCTAATTGGGAGATCGTACCCCCTCACAACTATTACGACATATGCGAACATTACTGGGTGACAACAAAATATCCGAAAACATCATGAGGAGTCTATGGATGGACAAACTACCCGATACAACGATACAAATTTTCGCACCCACGGCGGAAGAAACAAAAACCGAAAAACTAGCGGACATGGCAGACCGAATACATGAAAATCTTCGGAACCGCAAAGTGAACTCGGTGCAATCACAACCGTTACAAACAAAAGAGGAAAATGTTTAGGAAATGCTTGCGCAACTTGTCTATGATGGACCTGAAATAACGAAAGAGGCTCAACTATGGGAACAAATACTAGATGCCAAAAAACAATTAATAGAAACATGTAGAGATGTTAATAAACGACCGAGCTATAGAAGACAAAGTCTTAGTAAAGGTCGAAGCAACACACGGGGGAGAACGAGCAAATATTGTTATTATCATGTAAAATTCGCTATCGAAGCGAGACGTTGTGCTTAACCTTGTTCCTTTAACAATAAGAAACAGGGAAACGAACATACCAGCCAGAAGAGGCAACAAATGTTTATGAATTTTCAACAAAAGGTCGTCTATTTTACATTCGTGACAACACTCATGGGTAGAACTTCTTAATAGACACTGAAGCGGAGATAAAGCGTGATACCACCGCCGCCAAATCAAAAAATGACTCCACAGTCTTACCACCTCATAGCAGCTAACTGCACAAAAATACCGACGTATGGAGAGAAATCCTTATATATTAATCTCGGCATACGACGGATTTTTTCGTGGATTTTTACCATAGACAACGTGACGGCACCAATATTAGAGGCAGATTTTCTAGCCAGGTTTAATTTGTCTGATAAAATGACTAATCACACACTGAGGGACAATCAAACGAAGATCGTGATTAAAGGTATCACCACGAGATATCTCTCTACCGGAATCAGTTCTGCCTTACCCGAAGATACTCACATTTGTCAGTTTCTTAAAAAATATCCACAACTCTCGCAGCCATTAAAGGACATGGATACTATTAAGCATAATGCAAAGCACTATATGAAAACGAATGAACAACCCGTCTACGTTACCCCCTCACGTTTGAAACACGACAAATACAGGATCGCGAAAGATGAATTTCAACGCATGTTACAGCAAGGAATTATCCGACCCTCCAAAAGTGCTTGGTCTTCTCCTCTACACATGTTACAAAAATATAGCCTATACCCCATGTTCATGATTTCGCAATCGGATTACAAAATGCCACAGTATTTTCCAAGTTGGATCTAGTGAAGGCATATTACCAAATTCCAGTGGCAGACTTCTGTTTTCCTTAGCATAAGACAGTAGGATCACATTCTTTTCGCTTTTTTCTTTCATTTTTTCCCCTGGCAATATTGTCTACTAAATTAAATCATATTTCGACAAATGTACATTTTGTTTTCATTATGGTTATTTAATCTATTAAGTGTGAAATAATCAATACGTTTTAAAACTATGTTCAGTAACATGCATTCAATTTATTTCCATTTATTTTACTTAAACTCATTATATATATATATTTTCCATTTATTTCATTTAAATTTATTATATATATATATATACATATATATATATAATGAGTTAATATATATATATATAATGACTTAATATATATATATATCAACTCATTATATATATATATATATATATATATATATATATATATATATATATTAAGGACAAGCCTGATGAACCATATATATATATATATATATATATATATATACTCATCCAAACGATAGAACTAGTTAGGTCAAATATGTCTCCTTCCATATATATACCATGTAAACCCTGTTGTTAACATATAATCAACACCATCATCATCGTCTACTGGATTCATATTTATTATGTAGTTTAATTATATTTCGACAATTGCACATTTCTTTTTATTAGTTTTATTTTATTTATTGTATTTATTTGCTTCCCCACCAAAACAAATTAGGCACAAGGCTGTTTTTAATGTGGGGTAAAAAACAGCTTCCCGGAAAGTAGGCAAAAAGGGGGCACTCTGGTTACGAAAAAAATAATAGTCCCAGCATAGAGGGTTTTAGACTGGTACAAATTATCTTAAGTGTAGCATCTGCAGAACAGATACTACATTCTTTTGAAATTTAAATTTGAATCGTAGATCTAGGAAAGTTGACACACAAGTTTTTATCGTTTAGGTCGGATGAAAATCTTGTTTCCATTGAGTCATTGAATCGTTCACCAGTGGGAATTATTCCAATAAAGTCAGAAATACCAGATTAGATTGGACAGCTCTTGAAAGAAATAACCTCAAGGCTAAAATTGTAAGCTAAGTATTATCATCGATATGGTTGAAGTTCTATGACTTGTTTCTTTAAGGATTTCTTCAAATGAACTCAATAACTGGACAATTTTTTGAATATGTCCCCATTGGTAAGTTGTTAAGGTAGGCATCTTATAGTGTCCCAAATTCTCATATGAAAAAGTCGAAAGAATCTCTTATTAAAAAATCCGGTGTGTGCGAATCATTCTGCTTCACTTACAAGGGTCTGACAATATTTTTCAGACACTTTAAAAAAAGTACTTCAAGGTGGTTACTAGTGCCAAAAGCTTTTGAGATTGTAAGTACGTAGTTAAGGAGTGAAAATCCACTACTAGTGTAATCATTTTCTTAGTTTGGCTTTGATAATTTTAGTTTTTTTGTGATTTTTACAAAAAACTTGCGTGACACTATTTTTCAGACATGACAAAAAATCCTATTTTATTAAGAGCTATGTTCATGTATATGTTGCTGTATGCAAATTTTATTCTTGTAAATTTAGCTGTCATCATTAGAATCAATTATCTGTTCTATTCTACGGGCAAAACAATTAAGTTTAATGAGGAAAATGCATTTAAAAGAAGTCGTTTTTTTTTGGCACGAAAGAAGCGGGAAGATGGTCTCAGCATCAGAAGGATCGCCATGGATTTGAAGCTGTCGAAATCAACGGTTGAATATATGCTGAAGACAAACGCCGAGTGGAAAAAGAAGAGAGGACGGAAAAGATCAATTGGCAAGAGGACGGAAAGGAGAATGAAGAGGACTGTGGCACGGCTTTTTACATCTGGAGAAAAAGTTGCAGCAGGAAAAGTGAAGGAGAAATGTGAATTGGATGTAAAAGTCCGAACAGTACAAAGAACACTGCATAGGATTGGTTGAAAGTATGCAAAAGCTAAGAAAAACTACACTAACAAAGAAACACAAAGGAGCAAAACTGGAGAGTTCTAAAAGATGGTTAATAAAGCATGTTGACTTTAAGAAGGTTATATTTACTGATGAGAAGCGTTTAACGTTTGATAGGCCCGATGGATGGTGTACTTGGCCGAGAAGGGGTGGGCCTGTTGTACTGTAAAAACAACACATGGGAGGAGAAAGAGGAGTTCTGGTTTGGGGTATGATATTTGCTAATGGAAATATATGGTTGGAGTGGCTGAAAGGACGCCAGAACAGTGAAAGCTACAAATAGTTGCTGGACGAGAAAGTTCTACCAAGGATAAGAAGAAAGATCGGGAATGATTTTGTTCTACAGCAAGACAATTGTGGCATCCATGTGTCCAAACTCATGAAAGAATGGATGGCTAGAGTGAATATGACTACTTAGGAATGGCCTGCAAAAAGCCCAGATCTAAATTTAATGGAAAATGTTTGGGAAATGCTTGCGCAACTTGTCTATGATGGACCTGAAATAAAGAAAGAGGCTCAACTATGGGAACAAATACTAAATGCCCAAAAAAACAACTAATAGAAACACGTAGAGATGTTATTGTGCATATGTTTGATCATTATGAAGAGTGATTGATAAAAGTTATTGAGAAGAAACGTGATGTCCGAAAAATAATGTTGCGTGTGTTTTGTAAAAAATGATGAAAATTAAATATTTTTCTTTACCTAATCGATTTTCTTCCATTTTTATTACAGGTATTGTCTTTATATGTTTATGCTATTCTATTGAAGGAATTTCGTCACTCTATGGTACTTGGAAAGTCGAATACAAAAGTGTCCAAAAAATATTGTCGGGCCCTTGTATATTTCATAAAAAAGTCGTTTCTAATCAATATTTACCAGTTAAAAATTTAATTATTCTAAAATCAATCAAGGTCATTTGCTTATTTTAAAAGTGGTAAACATTAATCAGAAGGAACTTCTTCTGGGCATTCAATGTAAAACAGAACGGTCAGCATGAATCAGAAATAAATTATTTGTAAACAATCACAGCATTAACTTTAACAAAGCCACTACAAAAATAAAATAATGATGTTAAAGTAATAAAAAAAACCATTAGTATTCATGCAAAGAACGTTTTGGAAACCCATTTCTTAACATGTGGAGAAGAGGGTATGTTTCTAACTAGTCTGTACTTTCACCTAACAATTTAATAAATAATACAAAACAAGTGATTTGCGCCACAAACATTGAAATAGGACAACTGAAATTTTTTCTCTGTGTTTGACTGGGGATGACATCAACCAACACCAAAGCCAACCTAATCGGAACAAATATGCCAAGTATTCGCCGAGCTCTCGCCGATGCTTGTGGAAAAAGAAGGCGCCCAATTCCGAACCTGTATCGAGGTGGTGAATGAGGTCGAAGGCGGCTACATTGAATAGATGTAATCTCTACTACATAATCAATTTACCTAAATTGATTTTTTTCAATAAAAGTCTTAAAATAAAGCTGTAGATTTGTTTTCTTTAGGGCGACAATTTTATCGCTCCACCCTGTACAATATATGTATTTTTTTATACGTTATACATTTTATACTAAATGTTTTATAAAGTTTGTGATACATTCTATGTACTTAATTTGATACAACATAAATATATGTGTTCATATAAACTTACTTGCAATTGGAGCCCTCCAATTGCCATTTATTATTGCACTGAGCCAATTCATCAAGAGAACAACTGTAAGGTTTGACTCCATTCGCTAAATAAAATAAAATAAATGGATCATTAAAATATTAATAATGATAATGATAATAAGAACAACAATAATAAAAACAACACAAACAATAATAACAACAATAATAGTAATGATAAAAAGAATTAAAATAATAATAGAATCCATAATAATAACAAGATTAATAATAATAACAACATTAATAATAGTGGTAATAATAACAATATAAATAACTAGCATTTAAGACCGGCGTTGCCCGGGTGTTGGAGGTGTATGCTGAGCAAAGCAAACAAAAAAAAACAAAAACGATCACTTTTCAAAGATTTGACCTCTATTATGACCCCTTAACATTTATTGTTTTGTACTCAAATTGAGTTATTAAGTTAGATCCATGTCCAAGTAACCTATATTTAAAATTTCAAGTGTTTAGACACAAAATTGGCGGAGGAGTTTGTTAGAGTTCTCAAAGGTCAAATCTGAGAACGTTGACCCCTTAACAGCCAAATTTCTGGCCGAACAGCAATCACATCGATTTTCCCAAATCTCCGTACCCTGTATATCAAATTTCGAGTCTGTAGACTAAAAATTAACAGAGTTATTGCATAGGGAAATATACACAGACACACAGACAGACAGACAGACACATTCACTTTTATAGATATACTAGCATGGGTGCCCGGCGTTGCCCGGGTGTTTGGAGGTGTATGCTGAGCAACAAAACAAAAAACAAAACAAAACAAAAGGTCAATTTTTTAAAACTTTGACCCCTATTATGACCCCTTAAAATTTATTGTTTTGGGCTCAAAGTGAGTTATTAAGTTAGATCCGTATCCAAGTAACCTATATCTAAAATTTCAAGTATTTAGACCCCAAATTATCGGAGGAGTTTAGTAGAGTTCTCAAAGATCAAATTGAACTTTGACCCCTTAACAGCCAAATTACTTGTTGAACAGCGATCATATCGATATTCCCAAATCTCAGTAAACTGTAAATCAAATTTCGAGTCTGTAGACTAAAATTGACAGAGTTATTTTGAAGGAAAATGTACACAGACACACAGACAGACAGACAGATAAACAGACAGACACCTTCACTTTTATAGATATACTAGCATGGGTGCCCGGTGTTGCCCGGGTGTTTGGAGGTGTATGCCGAGCAAAAAAATCAAAACAAAAAAAAAGGTAATTTTTTTTTAACTTTGACCCCTATTATGGCCACTTAAAATTTATTGTTTTGGGCTCAAATCAAGTTATTTAGTTAGATTCATGTCCAAGGAACCTATATCTAAAATTTCAAGTGTTTAGCCCCAAAAATTGTCGGAGGAGTTTGGTAGAGTTCTCAAAGGTCAAATCGATTTATTTTGACCCCTTAACAGCCAACTTTCTGGCCGAAAACCGATCACATAGATTTTCCCAAATCTCAGTACACTGTATATCAAATTTCGAGTCTGTAGACTGAAAATTGACAGAGTTATTGAGAAGGAAAATGTGCACAGACACACACACAGACACACAGACACGTTCACTTTTATAGATAGATAGATAGATAGATAGATAATAAATTCATAATAATAATAATAATAATAATAATAATAATAATAATAATCACAAGAAGAAGAATTAAAATAATCTAATAAGTATATCAATACTAATAATTATAACAACAATAATAAGAATAATTTTTGAATTGAAGACCATGTTTAATTTTAGAAGAGAAGAGTTTCTGATAGATATCTATTCTGTACAGATGCTGGTGATGAAGAGTTTTTGCTGGGTAGCTGTTCTGTATAAGTCTCGGATTTTAAAATTTTGCGGGAAAAAAAGGCAAAAGATCTTTCTCGTGATGTGGCAATGATAAAGATTCAAAATTTTATGGAACAATTCTGGTTTCTGATTGGCTGCTAGCAGAACGTGGCTCTGTTTGATTGGTCAATTTCTATTGCCAGTTTCTATAAGCAGAACCTTCTAACTTTCTTTCTGGTGAAAGAACAGACCCTCTCAATTATCACCCAATTAGTCTCCTTCTCCTCTTTGCTAAAATTTTTGAGACCTTAATTAATCAAGCACTAGTTCACTACCTCGCAAAAGCAAATCTTCTCTCTTACAAACAGTATGGATTCAGGCAATGCTGTTCTATTGCAGACATTTTAACAGTCATTTCTGAGCGCATTTACCATGTATTGGATAAGGCCGGTGAGGTCAGGCATATAGCCCTTGATATATCCATGGCCTTTGATAAAGTCTGACACAAAGGGATGCTAATGAAAATTTAATCGCACAGTATAACTGGACGTATATTAAATATAATTAGATCCTTCTTGGGCAATAGAAGTATACAGCTTGTCATTGACGGATGTACACCCAAGCTGCATCACATTACTGCAGGAGTGCCTAAGGGGTCGATCCTTGGATAATTATTTTTCCTAATATTCATAAACGACCTCTCTGATAATATTGTGTCCGAGATGGATTTATATATATGTATATATATATATATATATATATATATATATATATATAATTATATGTTAAAATGCAAACCTGATAAACCGTGTGTTTAACGTGTATTGAAGCGTAAAGACAAATACGCGGGAAAATAAAAATCACATGTTCGCGTAAAGAAAGCTTCCGGGACTTCTGTGTGGCGATAGAAAAATTGCGCCGCGAGGGTCGAAAAAAAAAATAAATAAAAATGAGATGCAAGCGACAAGAGACACATGCGTGAAAGAGCGTCTTGACAGACATGTTCGATGCATGAGTGATATTTTGAAACAGTGAAATGCATTGTTGGAAATTACTGGAATAAACGCTTTTTGTAGTCACTGAAAAAATACTCAGTTCTATATCGTTTTTAGAACCACTATTAAACTCAGTCGGTGCAAATGATTGTCATGTAAAGAGCAGTCATAAAATAAACAAACAGACGACTTATTATACAATTCTATTTTTACTTGTAGTATATATATATATATATATATATATATATATATATATTTACATGAACTTCATTTGCACCGACTGAGTTTAATAGTTTCTACACACGATATGTATAATAAGTTTGTTTGTTTATTCTATGACTGTTCTTATATATATATATATATATATATATATATATATATATATATATATATATATAAAACGTAACCCGGATATAAGAAATTCTTTTTATCCGGATTACAAGCATAACAGCGTTTCTAATATTAAGGTCTCCTATATCCGGGTTAAACTATATATATATATATATATATATATATATATATATATATATATATATATATATATATATATATATAGATATATATAGGTTTCGATCCTGGTAGTTGCTTCTCTAGCCACAATGATGAGCTGTAAAAGAGCAAAACAATACTATATATATATTAATATATATATATATATTTATATTAATATATATATATTAATATATATAGATAGTCATCCATATCTATATATATTAATATATATATATATTAATATATATATATATATATTAATATATATATATTAATATATATAGATAGTCATCCATATCTATATATATTAATATATATATATATTAATATATATATATATATATTAATATATATATATTAATATATATATATATATTAATATATATATATATTAATATATATATATATTAATATATATATATATTAATATATATATTAATCTATATATAAATGTATATATATATACATATATTAATATATATATAGTTGTAATGGTAAGTTAGAGTTATATAATGAATGAAGATACGAGCTCCAGTCTGTTATTGAATTCTGGTCGTAATTTGGATATTAGTATATATATATATATATATATATATATATATATATATATATATATATATATATATATATATATATATATATATATATATATATATACAACGTAACCCGGATATAAGAAATTCTTTTATCCGGATTAGAAGCATAACAGCGTTTCTTATATTAACGTCTCTTATATCCGGGTTACACTATATATATATAGATAGTCATCCACATGCATTCTTTTTTATACATTTCCATTCATACACACACACACACACATATATATATATATATATATATATATATATATATATGAACAAATAATTAATAAAACATGTTAAAAGACATATTGAAAAAGAGTTAAAAACATATTTAATTTTAAAAAAGGAAACACAAGATAAGTGGATAGTCCTTAATCCGCGGAGTTTCGAAGAAATACTCTCCGTCTCATCAGAGTGCAGGAATTAGCAAAATGCAGGACCGGATTTTGCATATAAAAGTATTTAATGAAACTACAAGTAAGTCACAGATCTTACTTGGTTAAAAAAAAGGGTGAGGTAAGGGGAACAGGAGGCAAAAGAAAAATGATAAAAAGATTTCACATGAAATGATAGTCCGGTGAAGGGTAAAAATCCCAAAATGGTAAAATCCAAAAAGGTCGAATTTAAAATTTCAATCCAATGGGTAAATTCCAAATGGTCCAAAATGATCCAAAAGGCAGAGTTCCTTGGAAAAAAGCGCAAATGGAATGAATTCCAAATCATTAAAAGAAAAGCACTGGAGAGAATATTTAAAAACACGTCTGTCAAGGCTGAATGAATAAAAAAAATTAAGGTTAAAAAAAAAAACGAAAATCGGTGAAGTATTAAATTTGAAAAGCAAGGTCAAACTGACCCAGACAAGAAGCGCGAAAATTAGCGTTAATAATTAGGTCAGCTTAGACATGCACGTAAAAGTCACATAATTAAATTAAGAAAACTGATCAGAACAAATAAATGGCTAAGTTTATGAAATGGGGGGCGTCTGTTATATATATATTTTTAAAAAAATAAAAATATATATATAACAAATAAAAATAATGAAAGTAAAAAAATAAATAAAAAAATAGAAAATTATATATACACACACACACATATATATATATATATATATATATATATATATATATATATATATATATATAGATATACATGCAGACACACAAATGCACACATACATGTATATACATACACACACGCATATAAATATATATACATATATGTATACATATACAATAACACACACACACACATCTATATATATACATATATATATATACAAACACACACGCATGCATAAATATATACACATATCCAAAAACATATACAAGTTAAACAAAAACATACATACTTACATACAAAATAAGGGGAGGGAGAGGCCGGTATCTACAAACTCTGGAATAAGGCAAATAAATGTGTATGTAAATGCATATAGTAAAATATAAGTAAACAAATACATAGAATAAAAATGAGTAGGTTGATGTATATATTTAATTAATAGGTATACTTATACCATAAAACGGAGACAGCAGATGGAAAACCGGCCAAAGAAATAAAGAAAAAGCAAATAAAATTAATAATATAAAAAGCTTAGAAAGTAAGATTATATATAAAAAAAAATTATGGGAAAAGATATATATTTGAAGGGTTAAATTAATAGCTATGTGATTTCAAATTTACCATATATAAACTTGGACATATGTTTGCAATAGGAGATCAGTTCGTTTTTAGAGTTTATTATATTACTACTTTTAGGGGAGGTTATAATAGTTATAGCTTCAGATGTACAGAGGTGACAAGACTTAGATCCTGGAGTGTAAGACTTAACTTTTTTTAGGATGGTCCATTTAATTGAAAAGTGGGTATTGGCAGAGTTAAGCTTTTTAACCAGTGTAGTTAGAGAAGTTCCCTGGTTATTATTTGAATTTTGGTTATTGAAAGAAGAAGTGTGGTTTGAAATTCTTTTATAGATTTATAGATAGATAGATAGATTTATAGATAGATAGATAGATTTATAGATAGATTTATAGATAGATAGATAGATTTATAGATAGATAGATAGATTTATAGATAGATAGATTTACAGATAGATACATAGATAGATACATAAATAGATACATAGATAGATAGATAGATAGATAGTCATCCACATACAGTACTGTTTTGCTGTTTTACAGCTCGTCAGTGCGGCTAGACAAGCAACTACCAGGATCGAAACCTGTATCAGAAGTCTTTGTCTAACGCAAACCAACAAAACTTTTGGGTTAAAACGTTAAGCAGAGGCTCGCTAGTAACAAGTTGAGTCGAGTAGTTCGTTGTTCACAACACGAGATACACGTCGAAGTACTCTATTTGCAAGTCTTAAACGCTTCTGCCACTCCTCCCAGCGACTTGCTTTTTATAATGTTTCGGGCACACCCAATTTACATATTACCACACGAGAATGATAATACTTGCAAGGTCCCCTCTCTATATGTAAAACTAAATATGATTGCAAAAGAGTTTAATCTATAAAGATTGTAAAGATTAAACACTTAAAACAAAAGTAGGCTAAAACAATTAAAAAGGATTGATGGTCCATGGAAAATAATATCAAGCTGCCATAAAAGTTGTTGTTATTATTATTATTATTATTATTATTATTATTATTATTATTATTATTATTATTATTATTGTTATTATTATTATGCTAGTGCAGAGAGTGATCCCCGCTATTTTTTAAATCGCATTTCCAAATTTAATTAAAGTTGTATGATGTTTTTTATTCAATTGTAAGGTTGAAGTATAGAATAGTTACAAAACACCCTCCCCTCCCCATGTTAAAAATGGCTTTTTAACTAATAACGGTATTATTTACGTCAGGATCACTCTATGCACTAGTACCATTATTATTATTATTATTATTATTATTATTATTATTATTTAGTTTTTATTATTTTTTTAGATTTTTTTGGAAGGGGACACCATCAAATCTATAGGAGTAAACGAGAAAAGTGCAAAAGAGTACGCTGGATGGGTGCGAAGGAGACTGGGACCTTGGGCAAGCTTATTGCCATGCAAATTCCAGTGAAGAAAAATGGTCGTTGCCAACGAGAAGTCGATGGTAAGCGACTGTTGTGATAAGCCAAATTCTTTTGTAAATGTTATTAAGAAGTGAAAAGCACTGCTAACCTGGGCAGACTAATTGTCACCCAGACTCGAGAGAATACCATCGATTGTGGATTACCTAAGTGAGATAATAATAATAATAATAATAATAATAATAATAATAATAATAATAATAATAATAATAATAATAATAACTAGCAGAACCTGTGGCAATTCCACGGGGGACACATTCATATGTAATATATTGATGTTGGTAATCTGTAGATGTTTAACGTAAATGGAGACGCTCTGATATTATTGTAGTTCTTTTGTTAAAACTGCAAAAGTATTTATTTAAGCCAGCGGAGACGCCCGGCATAACCCGGTCGTAAAGTACGCTTAAATATGATATTTTAATTCTTGCAGGTTTCTTATATATAATAATAGAGTTAATGTTCTATCGATTCTTATATATTATAAAGTTGCGATTTCAAAAGTAAAAAAAAATATACATTCATATTTCACATCAACCCCTAAAGAATTCGACAGGTGAGGCATTTATAAAGATTGTTGAAAGATGGGATCAAGATACAGAGATCAAAGGTCGTTATTGTTGTGATTAAATTTTCAAGATGACATTTAAAATAGGCAAAATCTTTTGCACCAACTTGATAGAACGGACAATAGTCCGAAAAGAAAATAATCCAAATAATAAATTTTCAACTGAAACATTCAGACAAAAAGATGCTAATCAACGTATTAGTTCATCTCTTCTTTACTGACATCCCAGGCTTGAGTATAAATGCTGTTTTCTACAAGGAGTGACGATAAAATTAGTAACTACCCCACTTTATTCCATGTGAAACCCCACATCTTCTCTGGATGAAGGAATTTTGGAAAAAGCAGACGAAATGAAAACGACGTTTTTTTCTTTTCAGAGGACCAGGTATAAGAGAAAGAAAAATCGAGTCACATCGTTCAGAGCTAGCAGAGGAAGATTAAAACGTGTGTATTTTCGTATTAAGGTTGGGACGATTAATCGGAATCGGAAAAACATTTTGATGTATCGGAATCGGAAAAATTATTGTCGAACTTTCGATTCCAAACTGATTCCAAAATTAAAAAAATAAATGAAACAAGCACAGATTTTATTTTTATTAGAAGTTGTTTCTTTACAACATAAGACTGAGAAGGCCCACATTTACAGATTGAACACTGATTAGCAGAGTTTAATTTATTTTATTTATTGGCTATTTATCAAGAGATAACGTGCCTATTGCACTTATAATCGGTTTGCATCTAATCGCTAAAATGTCCATACGCCCTCATTCGAGGGAATTCATATGATTATTAAAAACGTTTAAATGCTCTGGGCGGTGTGTATGGGGAGGTAAATTTCGTTGGCGCCAGCTGTACATTGGAGTGTCTGTTATCGGCCTCTTTCTGAAATAAGTTTTATGGCACACGTTTGGACCTAAGGAAATCTTTCACGGCTGTGACAATTGTTATTCCAAGCATATTTGAGAACCTATTCCTAGATGTAGACTCTCCAAACCTAATTTTATTTGTTGTTATTAGTTTTTATTGTAAACAAAGAAAATATTCTGGAGTTCACTTGCCTAATCAATATCACAAATTTTTAAAAGCTTTTCGTACCTATTTGACAATATGGTGTCTATTAGAGACTTCACACTTTAATATCAAATATTTAACATGCTTGAAATTTTTCCTGATATTTTGTTTGGTTTTGGCACAAGTGAAAACATAGATGAAAATCTCACAAGTTTATCAAAACTTTGGAAGAGCAAACATTTAAAATTTGTTAACTTAAAAAAAAACACTTTTATCTATATTTAAAATAACCAAAACATATGAGATTCTACTTTTTTAGGCGATTATGTGTGAGCACACCGAAACGTTATTATAGAATTTAGAAGGGGTGTTCATTTATGCATATAAATATAATGTAAACTGATCCGATTTCTGTGCATTATAACGTTTTAAGCAGTTATATAATTTTTACGATTAATTCTAAGGCCGATATGTAAAATCATAAAATCACATGTAATTTCTATATTTTTCGTATTGCCACTCGTACTTATGGTTAATAATAGGAAAGATGCGTAGTTTTATGACTTTTAACAATACTATATGTTAATATGATAGCGTGTGCGTTATTTATTTTGTGTGTCACGATTACATCTGTTGTTTAATTGTTATGGATAACAACTAGCGAAAACTGTGGAATTCCCACAGGTTTCGCTAGTTGTTATTGTTATTTGCATCTCGTTTTTTTACAGCAAAGCAAATAAATTTAATAGCCCACTAAATGTATATAATTAAAATAAAATTTAAACATTCATAGAAGGAAGGTATATAATAATTAACGAAGCCCAACGCCCTCTCCATGTTAAAAATGGTTTTCTAAATAGTAACATTATTATTTAGAAATTCGTTCGTAACAATGGGAGGGGGCGTTGTTAATATTTAGTTCTTACATTGTTTTCTCATTTTACTCATCAATCGTCGACTATTTTCAACTGTTTATGAAAACTTTCAAGTGGCATGTTGTACACTAACAACGAACTGATACAATTTGACTTTGTTTAAAATCAAAATAAATCTTTTTTTGTATTTCAGTTTTGAAATACATTACAAGGAAAACATTTGAGAAAAAATATACTCAGAAATTAACCGGAGGTTTATGTAATAATTTGAACATTTACAAAAAAGAACAAAAAAAACCCCCAAATCTCTAATTAAATATTTATAAATATTAAAAGAATCTGAATCAGAATCGGGGATCGAATTGGAATCGGAAATTTAGAACAGAATCTGTAATTGGATCGGAACCGGGAAAAATTTTGGAATCGTCCCATCACTAGTTCGTACTTATTCATTACACACCCCACCTGTCCTAGATATTGGTGGGATAAGGGTGAAGATGTGAACAATTGTCTGGAAGGTAATCTCCAACCTCGCCAGTGTTTATGATAGCTGGTGACATCCTATATCTGCGTATTTGCACCAGAGAAAATGCTATTTTTATACATGAGTGTTACTGTGGCAATACACGCGTGTGTGTGTGTGTGTGTATGTGTGTGCGTGCGTGCGCGCGCGCGTGTGTGTGTGTGTACGATAGTGGGTTTTGATGTATCAATTAAATGAATAGGAAATTAAAACTTAATTACCACAACCGTAATTTGTCAGCATTTCTGTAAGTTCTGAGGGTATGTTCACATCGCATCTTTTTAAGCAATCGACGACCTCAAGCAGATCCCTGAAAAAATAAAGAAATAAAAAGTATAGATCGCACATGATTATTGTAAAAACAAAGGTAAAACAAAGACACAATAAAACAGCATCAAACGTCAAATGAAAGCCTATAAAATTTGTAATTCTTTTTAACCATTTTCAATATTTCGTTATGATGTCATGTCAAAAATTTATTTTTATATAAGGATTGACACATGTGCGCTTAAACACACCTAAAAAAAAAGTGCATCCACTTCTTGTTCTAAAAATAACAAATAAATAGATAAAACCCCAATTACGCGTTCAAACAAAAGAGTTCGAAAAAAATTCGAGCGTGCAACCTCCTTCGTACAATGGTCCAATACAATTTCTGACATTACTTGGCAGTTTAAAGACCTCAAAACTACAAACTTTCGCAACCAAACCAAACATAAAAGTTTTCGACCACAACAACAAGCGTCCCGAACTCGGAACGGAACAACCAACAGTTTAAAAGCTTCAAAATCACTTTCACACACCACTAAAAGAAAAGAAAGAAATGGAATCACCGCCGGCTGAGATACCCCTGACCGCGTTATCACTAAATATACCACTCTCCAATCCCACTAATATAAAGTCATGGTTCGTACAACTCCAGGCACTTTTCGGCGCGAAACAGGTTACGTCCCAGAGAACCAGATATTGTTGCTTAGTCGGAAAGCTACCAACAGACGTCGTCACCGAGGTGACGGATTTACTGGAGAATGTACCAGAAGACAATCAGTACTACCGGCTTAAGGGGGCAATATTGAAACGGACTGGCTAATCCAACGAGACAAGGTTGCGCGATCTCTTCACACAGATCTAATTGGGAGATCGTACCCCCTCACAACTATTACGACATATGCGAACATTACTGGGTGACAACAAAATATCCGAAAACATCATGAGGAGTCTATGGATGGACAAACTACCCGATACAACGATACAAATTTTCGCACCCACGGCGGAAGAAACAAAAACCGAAAAACTAGCGGACATGGCAGACCGAATACATGAAAATCTTCGGAACCGCAAAGTGAACTCGGTGCAATCACAACCGTTACAAACAAAAGAGGAATTTAATGAACTTAAGTCTACGGTTGAAAAACTTTCACGGCAGTTACAAGATTTAATACAAACAGACCGTCGGTACCCACTCAATAAACGACCGAGCTATAGAAGACAAAGTCTTAGTAAAGGTCGAAGCAACACACGGGAGAGAACGAGCAAATATTGTTATTATCATGTAAAATTCGCTATCGAAGCGAGACGTTGTGCTTAACCTTGTTCCTTTAACAATAAGAAACAGGGAAACGAACATACCAGCCAGAAGAGGCAACAAATGTTTATGGATTTTCAACAAAAGGTCGTCTATTTTATATTCGTGACAACACTCATGGGTAGAACTTCTTAATAGACACTGAAGCGGAGATAAAGCGTGATACCACCGCCGCCAAATCAAAAAATGACTCCACAGTCTTACCACCTCATAGCAGCTAACTGCACAAAAATACCGACGTATGGAGAGAAATCCTTAAATATTAATCTCGGCATGCGACGGATTTTTTCGTGGATTTTTACCATAGCCAACGTGACGGCACCAATATTAGAGGCAGATTTTCTAGCCAGGTTTAATTTGTCTGATAATATGACTAATCGCACACTAAGGGACAATCAAACGAAGATCGTGATTAAAGGTATCACCACGAAATATCAGTCTACCGGAATCAGTTCTGCCTTACCCGAACATACTCACATTTGCCAGTTTCTTCAAAAATATCCACAACTCTCGCAGCCATTCAAGGACATGGATACTATTAAGCATAATGCAAAGCACTATATGAAAACGAATGAATAACCCGTCTACGTTACCCCCAGACGTTTGAAACACTATAAATACAGGATCTCGAAAGATGAATTTCAACGATGTTACAGCAAGGAATTATCTGATCCTCCAAAAGTGCTTGGTCTTCTCCTCTACACATGTTACAAAAATATAGCCTATACCCCATGTTCATGATTTCGCAATCGGATTACAAAATGCCACAGTATTTTCCAAGTTGGATCTAGTGAAGGCATATTACCAAATTCCAGTGGCAGACTTCTGTTTTCCTTAGCATAAGACAGTAGGATCACATTCTTTTCGCTTTTTTCTTTCATTTTTTCCCCTGGCAATATTGTCTACTAAATTAAATCATATTTCGACAAATGTACATTTTGTTTTCATTATGGTTATTTAATCTATTAAGTGTGAAATAATCAATACGTTTTAAAACTATGTTCAGTAACATGCATTCAATTTATTTCCATTTATTTTACTTAAACTCATTATATATATATATTTTCCATTTATTTCATTTAAATTTATTATATATATATATATACATATATATATAATGAGTTAATATATATATATATATATATATAATGACTTAATATATATATATATCAACTCATTATATATATATATATATATATATATATATATATATATTAAGGACAAGCCTGATGAACCCTATATATATATATATATATATATATATATATATATATATATATATATATATATATATATATACTCATCCAAACGATAGAACTAGTTAGGTCAAATATGTCTCCTTCCATATATATACCATGTAAACCCTGTTGTTAACATATAATCAACACCATCATCATCGTCTACTGGATTCATATTTATTATGTAGTTTAATTATATTTCGACAATTGCACATTTCTTTTTATTAGTTTTATTTTATTTATTGTATTTATTTGCTTCCCCACCAAAACAAATTAGGCACAAGGCCGTTTTTAATGTGGGGTAAAAACCAGCTCCCCTGAAAGTAGGCAAAAAGGGGGCACTCTGGTTACGAAAAATAATAATTGTCCCAGTATAGAGGGTTTTAGACTGGTACAAATTATCTTAAGTGCAGCATCTGCAGAACAGATACTACATTCTTTTGAAATTTAAATTTGAATCGTAGATCTAGGAAAGTTGACACACTAGTTTTTATCATTTAGGTCGGATGAAAATCTTGTTTCGATTGAGTCATTGAATCGTTCACCAGTGGTAATTATTCCAATAAAGTCAGAAATACCAGAAATAACCTCAAAGCTAAAATTGTAAGCTAAGTATTATCATCGATATGGTTGAAGTTCTATGACTTGTTTCTTTAAGGATTTCTTCAAATGAACTCAATAACTGGACAATTATGTCCCCATTAGAAAGTTGTTAAGGTAGGCATCTTACGGTGTCCCAAATTCTCATATGAAAAAGTCGAATGAATCTCTTATTAAAAAATCCGGTGTGTGCGAATCATTCTGCGTCACTTACAAGGGCCTGACAATATTTTTCAGACACTTTAAAAAAGTACTTCAAGGTGGTTACTAGTGCCAAAAACTTTTAAGATTGTAAGTACGTAGTTAAGGAGTGAAAATCCACTACTAGTGTAATCATTTTCTTAGTTTGGCTTTGATAATTTTAGTTTTTTGTGATTTTTACAAAAACTTGCGTGACACTATTTTTCGGACATGACAAAAAATCCTATTTTATTAAGAGCTAGTTTCATGTATATGTTGCTGTATGCAAATTTTATTCTTGTAAACTTAGCTGTCATCATTAGAATCAATTATCTGTTCTATTCTACGGGCAAAACAATTAAGTTTAATGAGGAAAATGCATTTAAAAGAAGTCGTTTTTTTTTGGCACGGAAGAAGCAGGAAGATGGTTTCAGCATCAGAAGGATCGCCATGGATTTGAAGCTGTCGAAATCAACGGTCGAATACATGCTGAAGACAAACTCCGAGCGGAAAAAGTAGAGAGGACGGAAAAGATCAATTGGCAAGAGGACGGAAAGGAGAATGAAGAGGAATGTGGCACGGCTTTTGACATCTGGAGAAAAAGTTGCAGCAGGACAAGTGAAGGAGAAATGTGAATTGGATGTAAAAGTCCGAACAGTACAAAGAATACTGCATAGGATTGGTTGAAAGTATGCAAAAGCTAAGAAAAAACTACACTAACAAAGAAACACAAAGGAGCAAAACTGGAGAGTTCTAAAAGGTGGTTAATAAAGCATGTTGACTTTAAGAAGGTTATATTTACTGTTGAGAAGCGTTTCACGTTTGATAGGCCCGATGGATGGTGTACTTGGCCGAGAAGGGGTGGGCCTGTTGTACTGTACAAACGACACATAGGAGGAGAAAGAGGAGTTCTCGTTTGGGGTATGATATTTGCTAATGGAAATATATGGTTGGAGTGGCTGAAAGGACGCCAGAACAGTGAAAGCTACAAATAGTTGCTGGACGAGAAAGCCCTTCCAAGGATAAGAAGAAAGATCGGGAATGATTTTGTTCTACAGCAAGACAATTGCAGCATCCATGTGTCCAAACTCATGAAAGAATGGATGGCTAGAGTGAATATGACTACTTAGGAATGGCCTGCAAAAAGCCCAGATCTAAATTTAATGGAAAATATTTGGGAAATGCTTGCGCAACTTGTCTATGATGGACCTGAAATAAAGGAAGAGGGTCAACTATGGGAACAAATACTAAATGCCAAAAAAAACAACTAATAGAAACACGTAGAGATGTTATTGTGCATATGTTTGATCATTATGAAGAGTGATTGATAAGAGTTATTGAGAAGAAACGTGATGTCCGAAAAATAATGTTGCGTGTGTTTTGTAAAAAATGATGAAAATTAAATATTTTTCTTTACCTAATGGATTTTCTTCCATTTTTAGTACAGGTATTGTCTTTATATGTTTATGCTATTCTATTGAAGGAATTTCGTCACTCTATGGTACTTGGAAAGTCGAATACTAAAGTGTCCAAAAAATATTGTTGGACCCTTGTATATTTCATAAAAAGTCGTTTCTGATCAATATTTACCAGTTAAAAATTTAATTATTCTAAAATCAACCAAGTTCGTTTGCTTATTTTAAAAGTGGTAAACATTAATCAGAATGAACTTCTGGGCATTCAATGTAAAACAGAACGGTCCCTATAAATCAGAAATAAATTATTTGTAAACAATCACAGCATTAACTTTAACAAAGCCAATACAAAAATAAAATAATGATGTTAAAGTAATAAAAAACCATTAGTATTCATGCAAAGAACGTTTTGGAAACCCATTTCTTAACATGTGGAGAAGAGGGTATGTTTCTAACTAGTCTGTACTTTCACCTAACAATTTAATAAATAATACAAAACAAGTGATTTGCGCCACAAACATTGAAATAGGACAACTGAAATTTTTTCTCTATGTTTGACTGGGGATGACATCAACCAACACCAAAGCCAACCTAATCGGAACAAATATGCCGAGTATTCGCCGAGCTCTCGCCGATGCTTGTGGAAAAGGAAGGCGCCCAATTCCGAACCTGTATCGAGGTGGTGAATGAGGTCGAAGGCGGCTACATTAAAAAGATGTAATCTCTAGTACATAATCAATTTACCTAAATTGATTTTTTTCAATAAAAGTCTTAAAATAAAGCTGTAGATTTGTTTTCTTTAGGGCGACAATTTTATCGCACCACCCTGTACAATATATGTATTTTTTTATACGTTATACATTTTATACTAAATGTTTTATAAAGTTTGTGATACATTCTATGTACTTAATTTGATACAACATAAATATATGTGTTCATATAAACTTACTTGCAATTGGAGCCCTCCAATTGCCATTTATTATTGCACTGAGCCAATTCATCAAGAGAACAACTGTAAGGTTTGACTCCATTCGCTAAATAAAATAAAATAAATGGATCATTTAAATATTAATAATGATAATGATAATAAGAACAACAATAATAAAAACAACACAAACAATAATAACAACAATAATAGTAATGATAAAAAGAATTAAAATAATAATAGAATCCATAATAATAACAAGATTAATAATAATAACAACATTAATAATAGTGGTAATAATAACAATATAAATAACTAGAATTTAAGACCGGCGTTGCCCGGGTGTTGGATGTGTATGCTGAGCAAAGCAAACAAAAAAAAAAAAAAAAACGATCACTTTTCAAAGATTTGACCTCTATTATGACCCCTTAACATCTATTGTTTTGTGCTCAAATTGAGTTATTAAGTTAGATCCATGTCCAAGTAACCTATATTTAAAATTTCAAGTGTTTAGACACAAGATTGGCGGAGAAGTTTGTTAGAGTTCTCAAAGGTCAAATCTGAGAACGTTGACTACTTAACAGCCAAATTTCTGGCCGAACAGCAATCACATCGATTTTCCCAAATCTCCGTACCCTGTATATCAAATTTCGAGTCTGTAGACTAAAAATTAACAGAGTTATTGCATAGGGAAATATACACAGACACACAGACAGACAGACAGACACATTCACTTTTATAGATATACTAGCATGGGTGCCCGGCGTTGCCCGGGTGTTTGGAGGTGTATGCTGAGCAACAAAACAAAAAACAAAACAAAACAAAAGGTCAATTTTTAAAAATTTGACCCCTATTATGACCCCTTAAAATTTATTGTTTTGGGCTCAAAGTGAGTTATTAAGTTAGATCCGTATCCAAGTAACCTATATCTAAAATTTCAAGTATTTAGACCCCAAATTATCGGAGGAGTTTAGTAGAGTTCTCAAAGATCAAATTGAACTTTGACCCCTTAACAGCCAAATTACTTGTTGAACAGCGATCATATCGATATTCCCAAATCTCAGTAAACTGTAAATCAAATTTCGAGTCTGTAGACTAAAAATTGACAGAGTTATTTTGAAGGAAAATGTACACAGACACACAGACAGACAGACAGATAAACAGACAGACATCTTCACTTTTATAGATATACTAGCATGGGTGCCCGGTGTTGCCCGGGTGTTTGGAGGTGTA
>NC_136515.1:75922449-75959949 GCF_053919585.1 Euprymna scolopes
CTTAAACGCTTCTGCCACTCCTCCCAGCGACTTGCTTTTTATAATGTTTCGGGCACACCCAATTTACATATTACCACACGAGAATGATAATACTTGCAAGGTCCCCTCTCTATATGTAAAACTAAATATGATTGCAAAAGAGTTTAATCTATAAAGATTGTAAAGATTAAACACTTAAAACAAAAGTAGGCTAAAACAATTAAAAAGGATTGATGGTCCATGGAAAATAATATCAAGCTGCCATAAAAGTTGTTGTTATTATTATTATAATTATTATTATTATTATTATTATTATTATTATTATTATTATTATTATTATTATTATTATTATTATTGTTATTATTATTATTATGCTAGTGCAGAGAGTGATCCCCGCTATTTTTTAAATCGCATTTCCAAATTTAATTAAAGTTGTATGATGTTTTTTATTCAATTGTAAGGTTGAAGTATAGAATAGTTACAAAACACCCTCCCCTCCCCATGTTAAAAATGGCTTTTTAACTAATAACGGTATTATTTACGTCAGGATCACTCTATGCACTAGTACCATTATTATTATTATTATTATTATTATTATTATTATTATTATTATTATTATTATTTAGTTTTTATTATTTTTTTAGATTTTTTTGGAAGGGGACACCATCAAATCTATAGGAGTAAACGAGAAAAGTGCAAAAGAGTACGCTGGATGGGTGCGAAGGAGACTGGGACCTTGGGCAAGCTTATTGCCATGCAAATTCCAGTGAAGAAAAATGGTCGTTGCCAACGAGAAGTCGATGGTAAGCGACTGTTGTGATAAGCCAAATTCTTTTGTAAATGTTATTAAGAAGTGAAAAGCACTGCTAACCTGGGCAGACTAATTGTCACCCAGACTCGAGAGAATACCATCGATTGTGGATTACCTAAGTGAGATAATAATAATAATAATAATAATAATAATAATAATAATAATAATAATAATAATAATAATAACTAGCAGAACCTGTGGCAATTCCACGGGGGACACATTCATATGTAATATATTGATGTTGGTAATCTGTAGATGTTTAACGTAAATGGAGACGCTCTGATATTATTGTAGTTCTTTTGTTAAAACTGCAAAAGTATTTATTTAAGCCAGCGGAGACGCCCGGCATAACCCGGTCGTAAAGTACGCTTAAATATGATATTTTAATTCTTGCAGGTTTCTTATATATAATAATAGAGTTAATGTTCTATCGATTCTTATATATTATAAAGTTGCGATTTCAAAAGTAAAAAAAAATATACATTCATATTTCACATCAACCCCTAAAGAATTCGACAGGTGAGGCATTTATAAAGATTGTTGAAAGATGGGATCAAGATACAGAGATCAAAGGTCGTTATTGTTGTGATTAAATTTTCAAGATGACATTTAAAATAGGCAAAATCTTTTGCACCAACTTGATAGAACGGACAATAGTCCGAAAAGAAAATAATCCAAATAATAAATTTTCAACTGAAACATTCAGACAAAAAGATGCTAATCAACGTATTAGTTAATCTCTTCTTTACTGACATCCCAGGCTTGAGTATAAATGCTGTTTTCTACAAGGAGTGACGATAAAATTAGTAACTACCCCACTTTATTCCATGTGAAACCCCACATCTTCTCTGGATGAAGGAATTTTTGAAAAAGCAGACGAAATGAAAACGACGTTTTTTTCTTTTCAGAGGACCAGGTCTAAGAGAAATAAAAATCGAGTCACATCGTTCAGAGCTAGCAGAGGAAGATTAAAACGTGTGTATTTTCGTATTAAGGTTGGGACGATTAATCGGAATCGGAAAAACATTTTGATGTATCGGAATCGGAAAAATTATAGTCGAATTTTCGATTCCAAACTGATTCCAAAATTTAAAAAAAAAAATGAAACAAGCACAGATTTTATTTTTATTAGAAGTTGTTTCTTTACAACATAAGACTGAGAAGGCCCACATTTACAGATTTAACACTGATTAGCAGAGTTTAATTTATTTTATTTATTGGCTATTTATCAAGAGATAACGTGCCTATTGCACTTATAATCGGTTTGCATCTAATCGCTAAAATGTCCATACGCCCTCATTCGAGGGAATTCATATGATTATTAAAAACGTTTAAATGCTCTGGGCGGTGTGTATGGGGAGGTAAATTTCGTTGGCGCCAGCTGTACATTGGAGTGTCTGTCATCGGCCTCTTTCTGAAATAATTAAAGTTTTATGGCACACGTTTGGACCTAAGGAAATCTTTCACTGCTGTGACAATTGTTATTCCAAGCATATTTGAGAACCTATTCCTAGATGTAGACTCTCCAAACCTAATGTAATTTGTTTTTATTAGTTTTTATTGTAAACAAAGTAAATATTCTGGAGTTCACTTGCCTAATCAATATCACAGATTTTTAAAAGCTTTTCGCACCTATTTGATAAATGGCAATATGGTGTCTATTAGAGACTTCACACTTTAATATCAAAGATTTAACATGCTTGAAATTTAATTTTTTGGCACTGGTTTTGTTTGATCACCACATCCTTTGAAATATTTTACGTTTCCTGATATTTTGTTTGGTTTTGGCACAAGTGAAAACATAGATGAAAATCTCACAAGTTTATCAAAACTTTGAAAGAGCAAACATTTAAAATTTGTTAACTTAAAAAACACTTTTATCTATATTTAAAATAACCAAAACATATGAGATTCTATTTTTTTAGGCGATTATGTGTGAGCACACCGAACCGTTATTTTAGAATTTAGAAGGGGTGTTCATTTATGCATATAAATATAATGTAAACTGATCCCATTTCGGTGCATTATAACGTTTTAAGCAGTTATATAATTTTTACGATTAATTCTAAGACCGATATATAAAATCATAAAATCACACATAATTGCTATATTTTTCGTATTGCCACTCGTACTTATGGTTAGTAATAGGAAAAGCGTAGTCTTATGACTTTTAACAATGCTATATGTTAATATGATAGCGTGTCTGTTATTTATTTTGTGTGTCACGATTACATCTGTTGTTTAATTGTTATGGATTCCCATTTTCTTATAATAAATAATTTTACCAAGAACTCTTCATAAGTTTTGGTTTCAGTTTAAATTATAGCTAATGGCACTTAAGCCATCTATTTTTTTATAAATGATTTTACCAAGTATTCTTCATAAGTTTTGGTTTTGATTATAGCTGATGGAACTCCAGTGATCCATTTATTTATATAAATAATTTCATCAAGAATTCTTCAAAAACTTTAGTTTAGGTGTCGGTTATAGCTGAAGGAACTCAAGCTGATGCACCAAAGTCATATGGATACATTTTTTTTATTTTTAAAATTGCAACTTTATAATATATAAAAATCGATAGAATATTAACTCTATAATAATATATACGAAACCTGTAAGAATTAAAATATCATATTTAAGCGTACTTTACGATCTGGCTACACCGGGCGTCCATGCTAGATTAGATAAATACTTTAGCAGTTTTAACAAGAGTTACAATAATATGAGAGCATCTCAATTTACGCCATGAATACCAACGTCAATATATTACATATGAATGAGTCACCCGTGGAATTTCCACAGGTCTCGCTAGTTGTTATTATTATTTGCATCTCATTTTTTTTTACAGCAAAGCAAATCAATTTAATAGCCCACCAAATTTATAGAATTTAAATAAAATTTAAACATTCATAGAAGGAAGGTATATAATAGTTAACGAAGCCCAACGCCCTCTCCATGTTAAAAATGGTTTTCTAAATAGTAACATTATTATGTAGAAATTCGTTCGTAACAATGGAAGGGGACGTTGTTAATATTTAGTTCTTACATATACGTAGATATCGGATGTCACCAACTATCATAAACACTGGCGGGGTGAACAATTGTCTGGAAGGTAATCTCCAACCTCGCCAGTGTTTATGATAGCTAGTGACATCCGATATCTACGTATTTGCACCAGAGAAAATGCTATTTTTATACATGAGTGTTACTGTGCCAATACACGTGTGCGCGCATGTGTGTGTGTGTGTGTGTGTGTGTGTGTGTGTGTGTGTGTGTGTGTCTACGATAGTGGGTTTTGATGTATCAATTAAATGAATAGGAAATTAAAACTTAATTACCACAACCGTAATTTGTCAGCATTTCTGTAAGTTCTGAGGGTATGTTCACATCGCATCTTTTTAAGCAATCGACGACCTCAAGCAGATCCCTGAAAAAATAAAGAAATAAAAAGTATAGATCGCACAGAATTATTGTAGAAACAAAGGTGAAATAAAGACACAATAAAACAACATCAAACGTGAAATGAAAGCCTATAAAATTTGTAATTCTTTTTAACCAATTTTATACTGCTAAAAACAGCCTGTCCTGTCTTGACAGAGTACAAAATAGACTTCGTGGCCTAGCGGGGGGGGGGCTTTTCTCTACCCTGCTACCTCTCTCCCACAGAAGAGACGTTGCGAGTCTATCCTTGTTTTATCGTTATTTCCATGGCAGGTGCTCGTCTGAACTCCAATCTCTGGCCCCCCCTCGCCAATCCTTCACGAAAAACACCCGTCTAGCTGAATCCACTGTCAAAAATTTCCCCCACTCTATATCTGTGCCTAAATCAAAACGCGGATTCCATGAACAAAGCTTCTTTCTTAGAACTGCACGCCTGTGGAACTCTCTTCCATTTACCTGCTTCCTAGCTGACTACAACCTGGATGTCTTCAAGTCCAACGTTAACAAATTCTTAATGAACCGCCCCCTTAAGTAAACACTTCATCAAATCTCCACACTAACGTAATGTACTTGCAATAACCCTTATCCCTGAGTGGCTTCCGGGCCTTGATAAGTGGTGATCACTGTGTAAAAAAAAGCAAAGGTGAAATAAAGACACAATAAAACAACATCAAACGTCAAATGAAACTATATAAAATTTGTAATTCTTTTTAACCTTTTTTATACTACTGTCGCCAATATTTCGTTATGATATCATGTTACAAATTTATTTTTATATAAGGATTGACACCTGTGCGCTTAAACACACCTAAAAAAATGTGCATCCACTTCTTGTTCTACAAATAACAAATAAATAGATAAAAGATGGCTAAAGTGAATATGACTACTTAGGAATGGCCTGCAAAAAGTCCAGATCTAAATTCAATGGAAAATGTTTGGGAAATGCTTGCGCAACTTGTCTATGATGGACCTGAAATAACGAAAGAGGGTCAACTATGGGAACAAATACTAGATGCCAAAAAACAACTAATAGAAACATGTAGAGATGTTAATAAGCGACCGAGCTATAGAAGACAAAGTCTTAGCAAAGGTCGAAGCAACACACGGGAGAGAACGAGCAAATATTGTTATTATCATGTAAAATTCGCTATCGAAGCGATACGTTGTACTTAACCTTGTTCCTTTAACAATAAGAAACAGAGAAACGAACATACCAGCCAGAAGAGGCAACAAATGTTTATGGATTTTCAACAAAAGGTCGTCTATTTTATATTCGTGACAAAACTCATGGGCAGAACTTCTTAATAGACACTGAAGCGGAGATAAGCGTGATACCACCGCCGCCAAATCAAAAAATGACTCCACAGTCTTACCACCTCATAGCAGCTAACTGCACAAAAATACCGACGTATGGAGAGAAATCCTTATATATTAATCTCGGCATGCGACGGATTTTTTCGTGGATTTTTACCATAGCCAACGTGACGGCACCAATATTAGAGGCAGATTTTCTAGCCAGGTTTAATTTGTCTGTAAATATGACTAATCACACACTGAGGGACAATCAAACGAAGATCGTGATTAAAGGTATCACTACGAGACATCAGTCTACCGGAATCAGTTCTGCCTTACCCGAAGATACTCACATTTGTCAGTTTCTTCAAAAATATCCACAACTCTCGCAGCCATTAAAATACATGGATACTATTAAGCATAATGCAAAGCACTATATGAAAACGAATGAACAACCCGTCTACGTAACCCCCAGACGTTTGAAACACGATAAATACAGGATCGCGAAAGATGAATTTCAACGCATGTTACAGCAAAGAATTATCCGGCCCTCCAAAAGTGCTTGGTTTTCTCCTCTACACATGTTACAAAAATCAGACGCGACAACATGGCGTCCTTGCAGCGATTTTCGGAGATTAAATACACAACCCGTATCGAATAGATACCCTATACGTCACGTTCATGATTTCGCAATCGGATTACAAAATGTCACAGTATTTTCCAAGTTGGATATAGTGAAGGCATATTACCAAATTCCAGTGGCAAACTTCTGTTTTCCTTAGCATAAGACAGTAGGATCACATTCTTTTCGCTTTTTTCTTTCATTTTTTTCCCGGCAATATTGTCTACTAAATTAAATTATATTTCGACAAATGTACATTTTGTTTTCATTATGGTTATTTAATCTATTAAGCGTGAAATAATCAATATGTTTAAAAACTAAGTTCAGTAACATGCATTCAATTTATTTCCATTTATTTTACTTAAACTCATTATATATATATATATATATATATATATATATATATATATATATATGTATGTATGTATGTATGAGCAAGCAGTTAATAAAATATATTAAAAAAACTTTGAAATGAGTTAAAAAAACATATTTAATCTGAAAAGGAAACACTAGATAAATGGATAGTCTTTAATCCGCGAAGTTTCGAAGAAATAATTTCCTTCTCATCAGAGGGTAGGAATTAGCAAAATGCGGGATCGGATTTTGCTTGCGGAAGTATTTGATGAAACAACAAATAAGTCAAAAATCTTACTTGAAAACAAAAAAAGTGAAGCAGAGGAAAGAAAACGTGATTACACATGAATGGATAGTCTGGTGGAAAATAAAAAAAATCCAGTGATGGTAAAACCAAAATGTAAAACTTCAAGAAAGTTAAAAGAATTTCCATTTGTACAAGTAAAATCCAAGGAAATCCCGTTATTGGAAGAAGATGGTCCATAATAATCGAAAAGCAGAAATCCATGAAATTATTCACAAAAATGTGTACAAGGAAAAAAAGAAAAGATTCCAATAATATTAATAAAAGAAAAATAAGATATGCTTTTCACTCTGAAATTGTCTTGGTTTCAGATTACGTATTGTCCTATTTCATTTCAGCCTATTACTCAGTTTTTAATTTAATTCATGCCTGGCTAAGTAAATATTGTTAAATCTAAATGTGACGACGTTTCAAAATCTATTCAAAATATATAAGCAGAATATTGGTTTCTTTCTGTAGTGAAGTAGAAGAAAAAAAAAGAAATTAAAAATATATATACATAAGACACAGCTGTTCCTTCCAACCGTCGTTTCACACTCTGCGCTCTTCGCTTTGCTTAAAAAAAAAGTACCGTTTATATGCTGCCCATTTCTCCACTTATGCAAATTGACTATCAACCAGAGCCATGTAATTTTCCATTTCTCCAAACAGCCAATTTGCAAAGGGGGACAACTCAAACCACACGCCCCTTTGATCTACACGATCATCACATGTCAACCCATCACGTAGTCGCTCGACCAACATGGCGGCCGTCTCTCTCGCTGCGATCTCCGCGGAGCCTCTTCGTGAACGTCGCTACTTGGCTCGACGTCGCTGTCTTCCTCTGATTACACCACTACCGGCCGCACATCAAGGATGTGTCGGGGGATGCCGTCGATAGATACATTGTTCGAGGACTGGACACTTGTCACAATGTCCTTCCCCCAGCGTGTGGTATAGCGAGCATCAGGCGGTTTGATCCACACTTCCTCTCCCACTCGCACAGTCGCTCGCTTCTAGCCTTCCTCCGCGGGTACCTGTGCTGTTCGGGGATGTCGCCACTCGTACTTGAAGACTGCCCTCTGCGGCACTGACTTCACTTTTTGCTCTGACTTTGGAGCCATATTATACCAGAAGACAGCTTCTGGCGGCGAAATCTGGCCCCTTTCAGCTATAGCCTTAATGGTCCTGTGATGCAGCTCCACAATTCCGTTTCCGCCTGGTCTATATGCAGCCCTGAAATAGCGCCGCACTTCCCACTTATCCAATACATTCTTCATGGCAGCTGAGCAAAAGGCAATTCCATTGTCCATTAGCACTTACGTCACTGGACCCCTCTCCAAAAACACCTCTTCCAAGACCTTTGCAATTTCACCTGCATTTTCCGCCTTGATCTCCCTCCAAATTGCTACTCTTCCTGGTCCACAGTCGACCATTGACAGATACGGCCTCTGTCGATAGTGCGTTACGTCTATCGCCAACCTGCTCCAGTTCTCTGCCACCTGAACCTCACCAGCTTCATGTCTACTCTGCGCAGGGTCGATTGATTGACACCGGCTGCATCTTTCAATCACTGTCCTAACGGCCTCCTTTGTGATTCTGGGGTCCACCTTCCTGGCCAAGAACAAGGTTCTATCGACTCCAAAATGGTGCATGTCATGCAGATCCTTCAGAGTGTCTTCATTCACACAACATATTGCAACAGCCGCCTCATTCGGCGCCTTTAGCCAGGTCTTCTGCACCCTCGTCATCACATCTGCCCTGTTCTTCACTGAAGGAACGATAGTAACCCTAAGTTGAAGATCAAATTCCCTAATCAGCTCCCTTAACATCATCAATCGATGCTTTACTAGCATCTCGGCAGCGCCTTTCGTCTTCACCCTCCTTTCTCCTGTAACTTCGGACTGGATCCAAGAGAACACAGTGGCTGAGTCGGTCATCACCTCAATATTCTGTAGCCCCCATTTCAAGGCTAAGTTGATGCCCTTCATAACCGCATCCAGTTCCGCCACATTTATGTGAGCCACGTCGTCCTTCTTCCGCAACCAAGCAGCATCTTCTGCAGTAACACCACGTATCTGCAAGGTGACCCCCGCTGCTATACAGCTTGCATCACACCACACAACACCTTCTGCACTGTTGGGTACATGCCAAAAACCTCTCACTGGATCCTCCCTCTTCACCTCTTCAATAATCTCTCTCATAATTTCCACAGTCTCTTTATCAACTCCATCCTCCCACTTCGCTCCACTAGCTAGCCTTTTGATATAACTACATGCAGTCCGTAGCCATCCTGCAATAGGGTAATGGCCCACCAGTCTTCCGCATATTGAGAAGAGTTCTCGCCTGCGCAATTTTTCCGACACCTCCGGGATCTCATTTCCCCTCCGGAACACTAACCGTCCTTTCTGGCCCTTTCTTAGTTGAAGCCCTAACACAGCTCCCCCCTCCAATGATTCCGGGCGTTTTGCAATTAGCCCAAAGCTGTTGAGGTGTTTTACTACGTCCTCCGCAGTTGTTACCGTCTCATCCACCAAAATATCATCAATGTAGGAACTGGTGGCTCTTCTGACTGCGTCCTCCTTGCTTAGCACGGTTTTGAGGATCGCTGCCATGATTTTTGGTGCAGAATTCAGGCCAAAACCCAACCTAGTCAGGCAGTACGTTCGGCCCTTGTACCTGACCAGTTGGTATTTCCAGAATTCCTCTGAAATGTGGATCTGTAGGTATGCAGATTTTAAATCCACAATCGTCGCAGTCTTCTGAATCTGCCTCCACTCTCACATGGTCTCTCCGCACACGTCTATCACATCGCCTCTCGTGTACGTTCAGCTCCCTGAAGTCCAGTACTGGCCGAACTTTTTGTTTTGTGGGCTGAACAACCGCCATTAACGGCAGCACACCTTCCACCTTCTCCGTCCATGGTCTTAAAATCCCCTCTGAGATCCATCGGTCCACCTCCTTCTCAAATTCAACTCTTGTGCCTCCTCGCAACGTATGCTCGTAGCATTCTACTCTGTTGTTCAGTATGGGAGGTTCTCCCTTCCATGCCCACTTGACTGTCCATTTCTCACCATCAAAGTGTGCAGAGAAATCTTGGTCCTCTATCGTGCAACTTTTGTCTGACCCGGCCGTTCCTGTGACACCTTTTTCGAATTGCACACCTGCAGCCCCTTGATGTCCTCCAAATCTCACGGAGTTCCTATATACTGTCACGCCCCCTAGTCGAGCAATTGCGTCCATCCTAGCACCACATCGACAATTTTGTTAATAACAATCGCCTGGATTGTTAGTGACATCCCACGTACCATCAACCGAACGATACCTGTGCCATTGCACTTCACCTCTCTGCCGTCAACTGCCGTAATGCTGCTGGTTCCATTGCATGTGTCAACCATGTCTTTGGTGACAATTGTTGACGTACAGCCCGTGTCGACAAGGGCTTTTGCACTTCGTCCATTTAAGGTCACCTCTACTTGTGGTGACATACCCTGAAGCGCCTTCATCGAATAAGTGGGTAGCCACCGGCGCAGTAGCTTCCCCCTGTTCGTTTCTGGGGACAGAATCTGCTGATGTGGCCGACTTCCCCACAGCGGTAACACGTGACTTCTGGTTTTGGCTCCCTGCACTCCCGCGCCATATGGGGGCCTTGGCATCGGTAGAATCTGCCAGAGAACCTGGATGTCTGCCACAGTTCTCTCTGCTTTTCGTCCTTCACAATTTCCTGCTGCAGTTTGCTTCGTTGAGTGACAGCTACGATTCCCTGCTCATTCTCTTTTTTCCTGGCCAGCACCCTAACCTGTGTAATCAACTCCGCCACCTCCATAGTATTTACACCGGGAAGTTGCTGCAGAGCTATAGAAATATGGTCCGGGAAGCCATTGATAAAGGCCATCTTAACCATCTGTCCTCCATTGAATCCTGCTAGTCCCGTCAGCCTCCTGATATTGTTGGCGTAAACATCGACAGGCTCTCCTGTCCACACCATACGGCTTAGTTTGCCATATGCCACAAACGGTCCTTCGGTAAATGCTTCCCTCAACTTTTCCTCTATGGCGTCAACAGACAGTCGATCCTCCTCCCGCATCTCCAGATATAGGGCCAGAGCATCACCATCAAGATACAGCGGTATCAAGCTGGCTACATCCGCGATGTCCTGTAACTTAGCGACAAGTTTAACCTTGATCAGCCAGGTTATAACATCTTCCTCTCCAGAGAATGTCTTAAGCATTTCACTGCTGATCCTCTTTGCTTCCATAGTTCCCGCCGAAATAGCTTGTAGTGAAGTAGAAGAAAAAAAAAAGAAATTAAAAAAATATATATATATAAGACACAGCTGTTCCTTCCAAAAGGTTGAGCTCTTCAACGTCCAAAAATAATTCACCGTCACAAAAAGAATTCACCGTCACTTCTTCCAACCGTCGTTTCACTCTCTCTGCTTAAAAAAAGTACCGTTTATATGCTGCCCATTTCTCCACTTATGCAAATTGACTATCAACCAGAGCCATCTAGTTTTCCATTTCTCCAAACAGCCAATTTGCAAAGGGGGACAACTCAAACCACACTTTCCTTCTTAAAAAAGAAGAGGATAGTTCCACTGGACGACCTCAAATGTAAAGTGAGTCCCCCCCACTCCAATGACCTGTGATAGAAAGGGTAGAATTCCTTAGCGTCATTTGCACGGTGGACGAAGTATCGAGACCTCGAAGATGAAACCTTAAGCTAAGTACATTTTTCTGCTCACTTTTTTTAAAGTCAATCAAATCTAACCCTCTTTTTTCGTTTGTGCTCATATCATTCTATGTAGTTTTATTTTATTTTTATTTCTCACACATCTTAACTATTCTTAATTCACTTATTTTAAAACAATTTCCTGACTAATTTCTTTCTTTTTTACCATGTCACATCGAGGTAGTAGTGGGGTAGGGGGAATCCCTATTAGCTTAATTAGATGACAGAAGAACTTTATTTAAGTACGATACTTAATATTAACAGCCATGGTGAGATGCAAAAAAAAAACCATATATATATATAAAATTAAAAAAATTAGAAAATTAAAAATAAGTGCCCCCAATTAAACTTTCACTATATTCGTAACTGAAATATGCAGTATCTTAGCTGTGATACTCGGACTATTTTTACTGAGTGGATGCTATGCTCTGTGCCTTACCTTATGCCTATAAATACAGAATACGAATTCCGAATCGCCATGAACTAATTCCTGTAAATGGAAAAAAAAAACACCCAACGGCTAGCTACGAAATCCCAATATACATCTTACCTCCAAGACGACTACCTCTGTCTAACCTGCATGCGCAAAAAACTTCACCTGAAACTCTAAATCCTAATGGAGATCTGTTATTTTAAGTTAATACCCGCTGCCTCTTGAACGCTAACAATCTGCTCCCTCCCACCAAACCGCCACTTAACTCCTACATTGCACAGCGTTTGTAGTGGAATCTTTAACCCAGCCCCTTTACCCTTACATGCTAACTGCTTAATCACTAAACATCTATACAATTCTACCTATTAGACATGCATTGGAGTTCATTCCTATTCCAGTTAGGTACAGTCAAAGTATGTACTCGGAAGCAAAGCGCACTGCGTTACATAACTGTTTCCTCCTAGATAGCTTGCAATGATGCAATGATTTATACGAAACTGAATCCAATACTCCTTGTTACGCTAAATGGCCATGACTCCTACTTGAAAGATGAAATTATCTTCCCTCAACAGAAACACACTTTGTACCTTCAACTTTATTCGCATCTACTAAAAACTTGCCCATATATCTATTTACCTAATTACACATGACTCAAAAGTTAGTTTTATCCGTACTATATTGCACTCGCATCTCAAGCCCTCCTGACATCTAAAATATAGTTTGGGCACAACTCGTCGTTCAATTCTTAACACCTACTGACCTACTCACACTTCAATGTCATCCTAGACCCAAGCCAACATGAATAAAATAAAAAATATATAAAAGGAAAGCCTCAAACCACATTATCTCCTTTCTAACAAGCCTTCTACAATCATAGCTGCTTACACTGCATGACTCTACTCACCCCAGTAACAATGAAATAGCAATGCCCCTAATCCATTTTGAGGAGTACCTATTCACCAGATATATAACCTCTACAAACTAACCCAGTAACATTAACTAACCACGCGGGGTCACAGAAATACCTGGATTAGAATCCAGGCGCGGAGCAAACCCTCTCAGTGCTAACGGACACAGTAGATCTTTCCAGATCATCCATCTAGGAGAAGGAAAACTCTGAAACTAAACCAAAGGGGAGGAGGCCTCTTCAGTCGAAGATGACAACCTTCCTCGAGCTGGTGACTCAAACAAATTACCGGTTTGCAAATCTAATTTGCTTAAGGAGTAGATAGGTTCTGTCTATCGCCCGGCTTCCATACTCCTTCTTTGCCTATTAGTCAGGTGCAGAGACACTATCAGTGATTCGACAGAAACACCCAGTTGTCGATCTTGTTTCTTGTCTAGGGCAATGAACGCCGTTTCCCAACTCCCGACACACCCCACCCCTAAAACTGGGCACTTGAGAGTGCTTGAGTACCACATATGCCTGAGCAATTAGATTGGGTTGACCTTCTTCTAATAGGTTGAGGGTACCGGATTGACAGTTACTGACTGCTGTTTCCGACTGGTAGTACAGGTGCCCTAACTCTTTGGTAGCGCTTAGAGCAGCTGCTCCATCAACAGTTGTATAATATCGGGATGTTTGTAGTGCCATGTCGCGCATGGAAAGAGACCCTGCACTATTCACCAGTGGACTTTCCTGAGGCCACAGTCCTAGTTGAAGAAGGGTCAACTGATGGTCTACTTGTGATGTATGTGTGATACTCTGCATAACCTCCTGTTCAGCTCCCCCTTACCTAACTAAAACTTGTAAAAAAACTATGATGCAGTACAATCTAAAAATAAGCTTAAACCAGGCTTAGGGTCAAACAGATCCAACTTGCCTCTTCCCTTGAGGCTTGCATTCACAAATATCCGTGGGCTAAGAACTAATTTAGCTGATGTTGAAGCATTTCTCCTAACAAATACCCCGGATATCTTAACGCTAAGTGAAACTAACCTACACTCCTCCGTCCCTTCTAACTACTTTAACAGGCCTGGATATCTCCCACTCTGCCGTAAGGACTCTGACACACACATGCACGGACTTGGAGTTTACATTTGTAATACCCTTCTCTTGACTAGAGAAAAAACCTAGAATCGGATGATCAAGCCTTTATGTGCTTTAGACTAATCTTGCAACACAACGTTAGCTACTTTTACTTTCTATACCGCTCTCCCTCGACCCAAGACTGCACCATAATAAACAAAGTCTCTGACAGCATAGACATAGCACTCTCCCTCGACAGTAGCGCACAAGTACATGTATTTGGTGACTTTAATGTCTATCACAAAAACTGGCTTGGATTCTCTACTTACACAGATGCAGCAGGCAGAACAACTCATAGCTTCTCTATATCTCACTCCCTATCACAAATTGTTACTTTTCCAACCCGTTTCCCTGACCAGGAAGAACAACACGCATCACTTTTAGATCTGTTTTTGACCACAGTTCCTGATGATTGTATAACGAATGCCGACAGCCCACTTGGGAACGCTGATCATCCAGTGATAATGGTTGAAATCGCCCTAAACTCTAGAGTCAAAACTGAAGAGCCAGTGCTCAAAACAATGAGATATTATAAAAAGGCTGACTGGGATGCCATTAGAAATCTTATCAGAGATGCCCCATGGGGAAATATCTTTTCTCTTCCTGCTGAACAGTGTGCAAACGAGACCACTGAATGGTTCAAAACTGCAATTGAAGCGCACGTTCCCATGCGGAAATTTTTTAGCGAGCCCACTCTCCCCAATGGTTTATTTCGACCTGCGCAACTGCCATTGCTCAAAGGCAGCATGCATACCGCAGATTTAACCGACATAAGTCCAGTTCAAACTGACAGAAGTACATAGAAGCTAGAAATAACGTTAAGAAAGAAATAGCGACAGCTAAGAGAGAATTTATGCAAACCACTAAAAAACGCATAGAAGCACAAAAGCTAGGAACTCGTGACTTCTGGAAAATCTACAACAGGGTAGTAAATAATGGGCAATCAACAATTCCCGCACTAACCAACAATCACGAGGTTCTTTGCTCAGCAACTGAAAAGGTTAACATGCTTGCCAGTCGATTTGCCTCAAACTCCACACTGGACCCTTCCAACCACCCTCTACCTGACTTTCCTTTGCGGACAGACGCCACGCTAGACGATCTACAAATCACCCCTGCTCAAGTACATGCTATCATAAAAAATCCTGACAGTTCAAAAGCATGTGGACCCGACCTCATCCCAGCTGTGCTATTAAAAAAGTGCTCAGCTGAAGTAGCTCCAGTTCTCTCCAAACTCTACAACAAATGCCTTAATGAATCTTGCTTTCCGGGCTGTTGGAAAACTGCTTCTGTGGTACCAGTATTCAAGAATTCTGGCGAAAGAACTGACCCATTAAATTATCGCCCCATTAGCCTCCTCCAACTTTTTGCCGAAATATTTGAGACCTTAATCAAGTATGCTCTGGTCCGTCACCTTACAGATGCTAAGCTTCTGACTGACAAACAATATGGATTTAGACAAGCCCGTTCCACAGCAGACATTCTATCTGTAATCTCTGAACGGATATACCATTCACTGGGCAAAGCGAGGGAGGGCAGAGCGATAGCTCTAGATATATTTAAGGCTTTTGACAGGGTATGGCATGAGGGTCTCCTCAGGCAGATTAGATCATACGGTATCATTGGTAGAATACTTAGCATAATTAAATCCTTTTTAGATAAGAGAAAAATCCAGGTTGTCCTCGACGGTCGTACATCTAAACAATATGATATAAATACGGGAGTGCCCAATGGGGTCTATCCTTGGATCACTGCTGTTCCTGATATTCATAAATGACCTCCCGACAAAATTTCCTCTGAGATGGGTATATATGCTGATGACACCACACTCTATAATAGACACGACAGGAAAACAAATGAACACATATCTAAAGAAATGGCAGAAACTCTAGAAGATGACCTCCAATCTGTAGTGGAATGGGGACAAAAATGGATGGTCACGTTCAATGCCGCCAAGACTAAACTAGTTTCATTCAATAATTACAAGAAACCTTTTCTACCATCTATAGCAATGGCCAACGACTCTTTATCTGAGAGCACATCTTTCAAGCTCCTTGGTCTAACACTCACAGGAAACATGAGTTGGAACAATTACATCGAGGGCATTGCCAGGGCCGCTGCAAGGAAGGTGGGCTCTCTCTACCGTGCTAGAAAACTATTAACACCCGAAAGTATCCTGTACCTCTATAAGGCAACCATTCGCCCATGTATGGAGTATTGCTGTCATATTTGGGCTGGTGCATCGGATACTAGTCTCTCGCTCCTTGACAAGGTTCAAAAGAGAGTCGCAAATCTGATAGACCCTGAACTGGCATCTAAGCTTCAGCCTCTGTCCCATCGACGAAATGTTGCATCCCTCTGCCTGTTCTACAAGTATTATAATGGTGAATGCTCTGACGAACTGCAAGCACTTGTGCCCCCACGACGTAAACACCCTCGACAGACCCAACAGGCTGCTAAATCCTACCCCCACATTGTAGAAGTCCCTAGATGTAAAAGATCTTTCTACTCCAGTAGTTTCTTCCCCAGAACCGCTAGACTTTGGAATTCCATTCCAGGTCCCTGCTTCCCCAACTGTACTAACGTTCAGAAGTTCAAGTGCAACGTGAACCAACATCTTGCTGCCCAAATCCCTACATAGTACCCCAGTAGTTGTTGCCCCTGTTAGTAGCCCCCTACACCAAAGTGGCAATGTGCCTTGTATGGGGTGAAAATGTAATAAAAAAAATAAAAATAAAAAAAATAAGAAAGATCAGGGAAGAGAAAGAGGAGAAAAAAATGATGATAAAGTTAAATATAAAATATATAATAAATCATAAATAAATCATATTATAAGATCTATTTCCTATTTGGTTTTATCGAGCTTTTACATCTGGCTGATATAATTTTATAAATATTAATTCTTTAATATTTATAATATACTTTACTTTTACCATCTTGGATCATTTTGGTAAATTTGATTGTAATTTTTATTTTATATATATATATATATATATATATATATATATATATATATATATATATATATATATATGCCTGATGAACACTACTGTGTAGCTTAATTGCCATATATATTTATAACTTACTATATATATATGTATATATATATATATATATATATATATATATATATATATATATATATATACATATATATATATATATACACACACATTATATATATATATATATATATATATATATATATATATATATATATATATATATAGATGTTGTTTGTAAATCGCGATATATCCACACAGTCGTGCGAGATGGATGAGTGGTAAGGGGTTTAGGCTCATTACCGTGGGATCCTGATTTCGAATCTCGCTAAATTCAGCCACTCTGATGAGTCGTGTCAGTGGATAATTATATTTCAAAAATGATATATTCAGCCACTCTGATGAGTCGTAAACGACGAAATACGTGTCAGTGGATAATTATATTTTTAAAATAATATATATATATTTTACATTCAATATTACTTTTATTTCTGTAAAAACTGTTTTTTCTGAAATAAATATTTTTTTTAATCAGTTTGCGGATTATCTTATTATTGTGAAATTCGGGAATTTGCGATGGAGTATATTTACTCATCCGAACGAGTTCCGGTCTCGAAAGTCACCAGAAGTAAACGGTGTTAGTTAATTTGAAGAATAATAGAATATATTTAGAATAAATATTCATTTACATTAATATAGTAATGTTGGCTTAAAAATGACAACCTATAAATAATGACATGTAAAATCAGCAGATGATTATCTTAGTGACGTCATTTGGAGTGGTCTTTTTTTAATATAAGTGGGAATTAGTTAGAGAAGAGAGTTAGCAGGAGGATGTCAGAAATGGCGACAGTCAGAACGTAAACAGGATTTAGATGAGTGTACAACTTTACAAGAGAGGAAAACACTCTGGAGTTAAAGTTGCCGAAAATAAAATCCGATGCTCTGTCGTTCTTGGGGGAGGGGGAATTTACATTGCAGCTTTCCGTCAATACAAGACCCAAGATGGCACGGATATGTTTCCCGATTGGTCAGATGTTGAAACCCCAAATAAATGTTATTCGTCCTTTGTAAAGGCATATATATATATATATATATATATATATATATATATATATATATATATATATATATATATATATATATATATATATATATATATATATATATTATTGTCCTGCCATGGCCTGTACTTAAATGTACATACACACACAACGAACTTTAGATAGATGATCACATATATATATATATATATATATATATATATATATATATATATACTAGCTGTACCCTGCAACGCGTTGCTGTGGCTTAATTTCGTGTAATGGAAAATTCTAATAAAAAGAGAAAATGCATGTTTCTTATATTCTTAGTACAGCAATCTACTCCAAAAAGTAAAAAAAAAAGGCGAAAATGAAAAAAAAAATGGTACTCTTGCAGAATTGGATCCGGATCCTCGGGAGTTACCATCAATCATGGCTTGGGCTCGACCAACATTCAGTGGATTAAACCGAAAGTTGCTAAACCATTGAAACGCTAAATAGTTTTCTTTTTTATTGTATTCAAAAATGTGAGTTTTTAATTAATATTTCGGTAAGGCTTGGTGTTACTATACACAGATTCGAAAAAGTTGTTAAAAAACGAATAAATGAAAGCAAAGGTAAGGTAAATTACGTTTCTATCTAACTGGATAATTTTTTAGTGTTTTTATTTAATATAAAATGTTTAATCGGCTCAAAAACGCAGTGTTTATCTATGTATTTGAAAAAGACGAATAGTCACGGACTCTGTTGAATATGTTAACAATGTCAGACACCTACTGATTATATGTTATTGTGACATAGGCTGACATATTCGGTGGGTTTCTGATAGTATTTTGTATAGTTTTTTAGCTTTAAATCATTTTCTTAAACTTAACATTATCAACAGTGTCCATCACCGTTTGTATTTTTCAAATACACTGATGAACACTGTTATTCGAGCTGACTAAACGTTATAGTAAATAATACGGGTTTGTATTACTAAACACAGAAACGAAAAAGTTGTTGAAAAATAAATATAACAAACAAATGTTATCAAAGGCAAGAAAAGTTACTTTTCTACCTAACTGGATAAGATTTTAGTGTTTTTATTTAGTGTAAAATGTTTAATCGGTTTGAAAAAATGTAGTGTTTATCTGTATATTTGAAAAATACAAATGGCGGCAGACTGTTGAACACATTAACTTTGGGAAAATGAGTTAAAACTAAAAAACTATACAAAATACTGTCAGGAACTCATTCAATATATGTTACTGTGACATAGGCAGACATGTATTCAGTGGTTTTTAACAGTATTTTGTATAGTTTTTTTTTTAGTTTTAAATCATTTTCTCAAACCTAATGTGTTAACACACTCTGCCGCCATTTGTAATTTCAAATATAACAATAAACGCTATGTTTTTTGAGCCGAATAAAAATTTTGCATTAAAAAAACAAAAAAAATTATCCATTTCGGTAATAAAGTAACATATCTTGCCTTTGATAATATTTGTTATACATTTATTTTTGACAACTTTTTCGAATCTATATCTACAGTAGTACAAACCCAATAAAAACACTAAAAAGTATCCAATTAGGTAGAAAAGTAACTTATCTTGCCTTTGATAATATTTACTTGTTATATATTTGTTTTTGTTGACAACTTTTTCAAGTCTTTGTGCAAGTACAAACCCAAAGGTGTATTTTTCTGTCTAATTTTATTTTTGTTACCGCGCTTAGATTTAAATTTCAAAATATATTTTTGGGGGGGAGGGTATTATTTTTACATTAGGTCCACCTCCACAATTTTCGACTATGCTGAATAAGATAATCTCATTTAAAATTTGCAGAGGCAATTAGTTTTCGAGATATAAAGACCAGTACTATGTACTATAATTCACTGATGGTCATGAATAAACACTCCCAACCTCCCCATATTAATAACGGCTTTCGGAATAAACAACACCCATGCCTAACCACATGTTTTAACCTTTTACCTGTCTTTCGTCTTTTAAAAACGGCTTTTGGAATAAATACCACCATTCTCCCCATGTTAAGAACGGCTTTCAGAATAAACACCCCCAACCTACCCATATTATAAATTGTGGAGGTGGACCTAATGTGAAAATTTACCTTTTGTTTTTTTTAATAAATTGTTAGTTGAAAGCACAGAACAGTGACAAAACATCATCCCCTCCCCTTGGTAAGAATAGAAAAAAAAATAATAATAATGGTTTTCTTGGTAGAAACATTTCTATGTTTCACCTAACAATTCCTGGTGCTAACGTTATTATTTAAAAAGCCATTCTTAACATGGGGAGGGGAGGAGGTTTGTACCTAATCTGTACTTTAACCTTACAATTGAATAAAAAAAAAACCATCATAAAACTTTAATTAAACGTGGAAATATGATTTAAAAAATAGCACGGATCACTCTCTGCATTAGCACCGAAAGTACAGAATAGTTAGAAAACATCCTCCCTCCCCATGTTAAGAATGGCTTTCTAAATAATATTAATGCTTCAGTACTGTTCCTTGTCTGCTTAAGTTTAATTTTTGTTTATTAAATTGTTAGGTGAAAGTCCAGAATAGTTACAAAACACCCTCCTCTCCCCATGTTAAGAATGGCTTTTTAAATAATAACGTTATTATTTCAGCACGGATCAATAAGTGCACGAGTACCCAATTTCTTTAATAAAGAAAAAGCATTAATATTTTCTTATGTAAAAACCACTTCTGTAAAAAAAGAAAAAACGTGTACTTTCAATTTTTGTTAAAAAAGGTTTTCTTGAAAAAAAAAACAAAAAAAAATACGGTAAAAAAAGCAAAGAACAAAACATTAATCGGTATTCATGCAGAGAGTGATCCGTGCTGAAATAATAACGTTATCATTTAAAAAGCCATTCTTAACATGGGGAGGGTGTTGTGTACCTATTCTGTACTTCAACCTTACAACTGAATAAAAAACATATCATAAAACTTTAATTAAACGTGGAAATGCGATGTAAAAAATAGCGCAGATCACTCTCTGCATTAGCACCGAAAGTACAGAATAGTTAGAAAACATCCTCCCTCCCCATGTTAAGAATGCCTTTCTAAATAATGTTGATGATTCAGTACCGTTCCTTGTCTGCTTAAGTTTAACTTTTGTTTATTAAATTGTTAGGTGAAAGTCCAGAATAGTTACAAAACACCCCTATCCCCATGTTAAGAATGGCTTTCTAAATAATAACGTGATTATTTCAGCGGGGTAGCTTCTCTGCATAAGTACCATGTTTTGTTTTTAAATTGTTAGGTGAAAGGACAGAATAGTTACAAAATACCATCCCCATGTAAAGAATGTCTTTCTAAATAACATTATTTCAGCACAGTATTTTCAATGCATGTGTACTATTTATTTTTGTTTATTAAATTGTTAGGTGAAAGTATATGTTAAGAATAGCTTTCTAAATAATGGTATTATTTAAGCATGGTACCTTCTCTGCATAAGTACTATCTTTTGTTTATTAAATTGTTAGGTGAAAATATAAAATAGTTACAGAACACTCTCCCTTTCCCATGTTAAGAATGGCTTTCTTAATAGCATTATTTCAGCACGGTACCTTCTCTGCATAAGTACCATCTTTTGTTTATTAAATTGTTAGGTGAAAGTATAGAATAGTAACAAAACGTCCTCCCCGTGTTAAGAATGGCTTTCTAAATAACGTTATTATTCTATTATTATATTATTATGGTACTTTTTCTGCATGAGTACCATGTTTTGTTTATTAAACTGTTAGGTAAAAGTACAGTACTCATGCAGAGAGTGATCCGTGTTGAAATAATAACGTTATTATTTAAAAAGCCATTCTTAACATGGGGAGGGAAGGGTGTTTTGCACCTAATATGTATTTTAACCTTACAATTGAATAAAAAACATATAATAAAACTTTAATTAAACGTGGAAATACGATTTAAAAAATAGCGCTAACCACTCTTTACATTAGCACGAAATATTATTTAAGCAAGTTACCAATCCGTAAAAAAAAACTGTACTTTTACCAACTAATCTTATATTGAAAAAAAAAAAACTCAAAAAGCAAGCGACAAACTTTTTTTTGCCTTATATAATAAACAAAAATGTTTAAATTAAAAAATTTGGAAGATAAACAAATGAATTATGTTTTTTTTGTTTTTTTTTTACTTATCGAGTAAACAGAAAATGAAATCTTCTACTTCGTTTCGTCAATTCGTGGCTGTGACATGGATCGAACCGGAAGTTCAGTTTTATCAACAAAACAGGTTCGCACTAATGATTACGAAAATATATTTATTTTATTTAATATTTTAATAATTCGCGAGGTAAATTTATATTAATAACATAAAAACATCCCTCGACTCTAAAGATGGGTTTCCTGAAAATTTAAAATAAATTGGTAACGTAGAAATATGGTTTTATTCACTTATAACGAACCAAGAATTACATTTTATGTATATACACTTGTGCCCGATATTATTCATACCCCACCTTGAAAATTGAGTTTATTATGTGTAACTTTGTAAGAATTTATTGTTTACGTCCATATCGATACATATTCTTAATAAACCTCTTCTGATCATTTTCGTCATTTTAAAATCTCGGGATACTTGTAATAAAAGAAATATACAGCTATTTATAAAATCTGCAATGTTCAAAAATAATCATACCCCCTTATGTTTTCAGTATTAATCGAATTTCTGACTGTTTGTTTCCTGTTTGATTCTTATTTTGAATGCTTTTATACAACCTTTGATTAATTTCATTTCTTTTTTTGCATTTTTCAGAAATTAAAATGATATCTACTGAAAACCAATAAAAGAATAAAAATTATTAGAATGGGGAAGGAAAAAGAGCTTAGTAATGATCTTAGGACTAAAATTGCGAATTCACATAAGGATGGTTTAGGTTACAAGTCAATTTCCAAGAAATTTGAGGTCCCTACAGCAACAGTACAGAGCATCATCAAAAAATTCCAGAGCCACCACACAACAAACAACTTGATTGGTAGAGGAAGGAAAAGGAAACTGTCTGATAGAGCCACCAGGAATATTGTAAGAAGTGTTAATGCAAATCCAACCACCACTACTAAGGACATTTTAGAAAATCTGGAGTCTTCTGGCATAAAAATATCAAGGCAAACATTGCAAAGGACTCTGCATGAAAATGGTCTGAAAGGAAGAAGACCAAGAAGGACTCCATTGCACACCGGAAAACACCTTGCAGCACGTCTAAAGTTTGCTAGGACCCATGTAAATTCTCCAGAGTCCGTTTTCTCAAGTATTTTGTGGACTGACGAAACAAAAATTGAATTGTTTGGCCATATGGATGCTTCTTACGTTTGGAGGAAGAAAGGAGAAGCTTACAACCCAAAGAACACCATACCCACGATGAAACATGGTGGTGGTAGCCTAATGTTTTGGGGCTCCTTTTCGGCTAGTGGTCCAGGTAGTTTGGTCAAGATAGATGGAACCATGAAGAAGGAGCAATATTTGGAGATACTCCAGAAAAAACATTAGACAGGATGCGGAGAATCTCCATTTAGGACCAAACTGGGTCCTTCAACAGGATAATGATCCAAAACATACTGCCAAAATAGTCAAGAAATGGTTTGAGGATAATCAAATTAATGTTTTGGAATGACCTTGCCAGAGTCCCGACCTGAACCCTATCGAAAACCTCTGGCACATATTGAAAACTGAGGTTAAAAAGCGGAAACATAGAAATTTGAGGGATTTGGAGAACTACTGCATTGAAGAATGGTCAAAAATCAGTGTTGATGCTTGTAAAAACCTTGTTGATAAATATCCAAAACGGTTACAGGCAGTTATTAAGAATAAAGGGCATGCTATTGACTATTAGTAAGAGAGGTATGAATAATTTTGAACTAGTGCCATTATTGTTTTTCTTTGTATAATGTTTCAAACTTGGATAATTTATTTATTTGTTGAGTTTAAATTAAATGCCTATGCTTGATTTATTGTCTGAAATCCCTTTAATATTGTCTACCTTCTGGTTTGAGCAATATTCTTATAGAAATCTCAAAGATCCGAGGGGTATGAATAATATCGGGTACAAGGGCATCTATGAGTATATATATATATATATATATATATATATATATACTCATATATGCCCACGCATACAATCACAACACTAGACACTAATATAAACTCATGAATATATATAAAATGCGGAATACTATATATATATATATATATATATATATATGTATATGTATATATATATATATATATATATAGTATTCCGCATTATATATATATATATATATAGTATTCCGCATTTTACTGGGTTTATATAATTGATAATTCGGTAACCGTTTATATACTAATAAATTTTAAGTCAGAATGAGATGACTTAAATTATAAGCTTCAAAATTACTATCTTTTGTAATTGAGCATTCATATATTGTTTAAAAACATCAAGACATCAATGAATAGATTGATTGCAACAAATAGTGTATTCCATCGTTCGTTACAATTGTTTCAAGACTATTCGGAAAATTCAAAATAAGAAAGTATTTTACCTACATCATCAAGAAGAGATTTGGGTAAAAAATTTTCTCATATTTCTTCTTAAAAGGGAAATGGATTCCATATTGTTCATTGTAAAAGTGTTTTTTTTTTCAAAACGTCTGATGATAGGCTGTTCTTGTGAAAATTTTCGAACGATATAGGGTTTTAATTTGTCCGAATAGTCTTGAAACAATTGTAACGAACGATGAAATATGCTATTTGTTGCTTTCAATGTATTCTTTGATGTCTTGGTTTTGTTAAAACAATATATATATGTATATATATATATATATATATATATATATATATATATATATATATATATATATATGTATGTATATATATATATGTATGTATATATATATATATATATATATATATATATATATATATATATATATATATATATATATATATATATATATATACAGTCCTGGTCCAAATCATCAGACCATTCAAGAAAGTAAGCGTTTACGCATAATATCGAATTTTTAATCAAACAAATGGTTGAAACCATTGCCAAAGGGGAAAATATGATGGAAAAAAAATGAAATCCGTTTCATTCGAAACCTTAATCTTGATCTAATAATTATTTTTTAAAAAACAAACATTTTCACTTGGTCAAAATGATAAGATCACTTTAATAAAATCGGCTTGTTTTGAAAAAATGAATATGAAAAGCTTTCTATGTTACTAAAAGCAACTTGTTAGTGGATAAAAAACATCTTACTAAATTATAAATGGCAAAAGGGAAACCATTATCGAAGTTTGAGAGAGGAAGGATCTTTGAGCTTAATAGGGGTGGACTCTTCCATAGATCCATTGCAAACGAAGTGAATCGTAGCAAAACGGTCATCACAAATCTTTTAAGAAATCCAGATCAATATGGGCACAAAAAGAGTTCAGTTCGACAAAAAAAAAATAAATAAATAAAAAATAACCACATCACTGGATCGCCGTATCAGAAGAAGTTTAAAAAGCCAAACAGCAGCCGAATGTAGTCCTAAAACCATTAGAAGGCATCTGAAAATGAAGAGTTTCAAACATTTAAAGCCACTGCAGAAACTACGTCTTCTTGAACAGCACAAAACTAACCGACTTAAATATGCCGCCAAATACCAGACTTGGGATGAAGAGAAATGGGAAAATGTAATTTTCTCCGATGAAAAAAAGTTTAATCTAGATGGTCGAGATGGATTTCAACACCACTGGCATGATAAAAATTTGCCCATAGAGACTTTTTCCACTCGGCATAGTGGAGGAGGGTCTTTAATGATTTGGGGTGCTTTCTCGTCAGCTGGGACTCAAAAGTTGCAAGTAGTGAAAGGCCGGCAAACATCATTGAAGTACATTTCAATGCTTGAAAATACTTCTATCAGGGCTGAAGGCCCACGTCTGTGTGGAAGAAATTGGATTTTCCAGCAAGACAACGCTGCGATACACACTTCTCGACAAGTAGGAGAATACTTTTCTTCAAATAATATAGAATTGTTAGATCATCCAGCATGTTCTCCGGACCTCAATCCCATTGAAAATCTTTGGGGATGGATGGCAAAAGAAGTGTTCAAGGATGGAACTCAGTATGATTTGATAAAGGAACTTTCTGATTCAGTTTTCTGTACATCGGATAAAATTTCTTCGCAACTGATAAAAAACTTAGTCGCAAGCATGTCGAAAAGAATTTTTGAAGTAATTCGTAATAATGGAGGTTATACTAAATACTGATACCCTTTTTAGTAATTTATAATTGCCTTTTGTTAGATAAAATATCAGTGGTCTTATCATTTTGACCAGGTGAAAATGTTTGTTTTTTAAAAAATAATTATTGGATCAGGGTTAAGATTTCGAATGAAGCAGATTTCATTTTTTTCCATCATATTTTCCCTTTTGGCAATGGTTTCAACCATTTGATTGATTAAAAATTCGATAATATGCGTAAACGCTTACTTTCTTAAGTGATCTTATGATTTTGACCAGGACTGTATATATACATTATTCCATATCATAAAAGGCAGGCAAGTTCATAGATAAGCTAGAGAATTGACAAAGAAAGATCACTAAACTGGCTAAGAAATGGAGAAAGGCTGAAAATGAGTTCCCAAAACCATGCCCTCATGACGAGCGGCTAAAAGAAGAGTGTCTGGAATTTCCCAGAATGACAAATGTAGGAGTGTGCTGAGAGCGCAAACTACCTAATATCAGGTTGCAAGACCCTATTCGCTGATGGCGATTACACCAAGCGCCATAATAAGATCTAGAAGCACTTACACTGAAAAGCTTGCAAAGAGTTAGGACTTGCTGTAAGTGATAATGGCTGGGAACACAAACGGAAACCAATCACTACAAATGGGAATGTTAACATCTACTACGACACTGTAATAACAGCCAGAAGATACATTGAAAATAGTGCCGTAAAACCGGATAGTGTTACATGGAACAAAATTTTACATATAGCAAAAATCATTGATGTCATAGTTCCTAATGACAACGGAATAAATAGATCTAAAAGAGAAAAACTGACGAAATATGATGTTCTCAAAAGTAACCCCAGAAAACATCGAGGCTAAACCAAATAGGCATAATACCAGTAATGGTCAGTCCAACAGGTCTGATGAAGAGTAATCTTGTAAACTCCCTGAACTCCATTCCTGGCCCTCTAAGTGTTTATGCTATATAAATTGGGGCAATAACGGAAACTGTAAAAATCATCAAAAGAGCCCTTGGATACCTTGCATCATTACTCCACAAACAAACAAACACTATCATCATTACTCCACAAACAAATAAAACACTATCATTATTACTCCACAAACACACAAAACACTATCATTATTACTCCACAAACAAAACACAAACAATATTATTCCACAAACAAACAGAACACTACCATCATTACTCCACAAACAAACAAACAAAACAATATCAACATCACTCCACAAAAAACAAACACTATCATCATTACTTCGCAAACAAACAGAGCACTACCATCATTACTCCACAAACAAACAAAACACTATCAACATCACTCCACAAAAAAACAAAATACTATCAACATTACTCCACAAACAAACAAAACACTATCATCATTACTCCACAAACAAATCAAACATACACGAACAGACATTACCCCCTCAAATACTATCAATCCGGAGAGAAAATTATTTTCTCGTATGTTTCCTGTGAATAAAGTTTTCGCTGTAGTGTATAACATAATTGAGAAAATACCACGAAATATGATCTACAGAATTCAAAAGTTTACAATACTTTTGACGTGCGTATACTGCGACAATCCTGAACAACGCCGTTATAAAAGAAAAAACGAAATAACGGACTTTCGTCAATATTAAAGCAGATAGCTCTGGCAATCAGACCGAACACTTTTGCTGATAATCTTGTCATATGTACATTTTTATCTGATCTTTGTTAATCTATTCGTTTACTTAATTACTCTCTTATGCCTTTATTTCTGGATCCTTACAAAGGCTTAACTAATTGGGTTGTGAAGATTAAGCACATGAAGTTGTTAGCGTTTAACTCGATCATTCAAAGTCGTCGCATGGGTTTTTTACTATGTTAGCAAAAGTTATGTAGTCTTCGCAATCTTTCCTTGTGAGATTCATACATTTCCACCTTTTATGAAACTTTTACGTTTTGGGATTGAATAATTCAGTTGAATAAGATAACACAGGGATACAATTCTGAAGCCATGTGACTAGAGCGGTAGCTTGACAGACAGTCTGGGCAATTCTTTATGGTAGCTTGTTCAAGAGAGGTAAGGGGACAGTCAACCAGATCAGATGTGGCAATAGTATTCCATGCACGAGCGAACAGTGGCTTTGTAGAGATATAGTAAACTGGCCGAGAAGTTTTCTATGCAGGTAGAGAGAGCCTATTCTCTTTGCAGCAGCATTGGCAGTATCTACTATGTACATATTCTGTTTTATTATTAAAGTCTCATCAAACCATAATATATTAAATGCATAAGTAACACGTCGATTTCAAAATATTAGATATAAATATGTATATACTTACTCGCAAGTGTTGCCATGCACCGCGCAATTCAATAATTCCACACTCGAACAGCGGCCATGGATGGTAGCAGCCACTGAAAAAATAAAAATTGAAAAAACATAGTTCATCATCATCATCATCATCATCATCATCATCATCATCATCATCATCTACTGATGATGATGATGATGATTATGATGATGATGATGATGATGATGATGATGATGATGATGATGATGATGATACAGAAACTAATCCACATAAACTACACACACTTATCAAACATTTGGAAACTGCAACAGAAATGAAAGAAATGAAAGGAACACCACATGAAACCAAGGAAACTGAAAAGAATCTTATTCGCTTCCTGTTGCAATATTTTTGACATACTAAGAGGATACATATTTACTTGTTACGACCAAAGAAAGATGTGACACAAGGTCAGAAATTGTGGTCTTCACGCAGCGCCCCCGAAGAAGAGGTACTCTGGCATAACAAAAATTGTCTGGACAACCCTCTCAGCATTCCCCGGTAGTAAGCGATAAACTTACTCCACCTGAAGGCTGGGTGGCAAGGCCTCAAATCAACTGAAGCAGCAAGGAGACCAACTTTGCATGATAATGATAATAATAATAATAATAATAATAATAATAATAATAATAATAATAATAATAATAACAACAATAATAATAATAACAATAATAATAATAACAATAATAATATTAATAATAATAATAACAATAATAATAATAAAAATAATAATAATAACAATAATAACAATAATAATAATAATAACAATAATAATAATAATAATAATAACAATAATAAAAATAATAATAATAATAATAATAATAATAATAAAATAATAATAACAATAATAATAACAGTAATAATAATAACAATAATAATAACAATAATAATAATAATAATAATAACAATAATAATAATAATAATAATAATAAAAATAATAATAACAATAATAATAACAATAATAATAATAATAATAACAATAATAATAATAATAATAAAAATAATAATAATAACAATAATAATAATAATAATAATAACAATAATAATAATAATAAAAATAATAATAATAATAATAATAATAATAATAATAATAATAATAATAATAATAATAATAATAATAATAATAATAAACCGGCAATAGTACTTGAAAACGAGAATCCAAAAATCCTATGGGACATGGACATACACACAGATAAACTCCTCCAAGCAAGCTGACCACAGGATAAATATCAAAGAAAAGGAAAAACGGAGCAAATACACAAAGCTAGCCAGAGAGCTGAAAGGGATATGGATGAGGAAGAAAATCAAAATAATACCTATAATAATAATAGGAGCACTAGGAACAATTTTGAAAACCTTGGAAAAAAAAATGGGAGAAATTGGAATCAGAGGAATGGCTGGAAAGATACAAAGAATAACTATAATGAAAACAGCTGAAATATTCAGAAAACTCTTGAATGCGGAAACTAATACACATGAGCCACAAACTGCTGCAAAAAAACATGGAATCAAGAAACTGAGGCTACAAGAAATCTTATAGACACCCTGTTTGAATACTAACCCAAACCCGAAGCTGCAAGAAATCTTATAAACTGCCCCCACACATACACAAAATTTAAATAAAAGATAAATTTTAAAAAAAATTAAAAATTAAAATTAACCAAAAAGGGAAATTAGCCTTGGTTGATGTCACAAAAGTAGTTTTGAAGGGTCAAGGAGAACCGAAGAGGAAAAGCACTAACTAAACCTTCACTGGAGAAGTATAAGAAGTACTGATTTATTCTCTCTTCCAGTGAATACAAATGGTTGTTGCTGGCGAAAAATCAATGGTAATGACTGTTGTGATAACGCAAATTCATTTGTAAAGGCTATCAAACGAGGTAGAGAGTACTGGAAATATGAGGAAACTTGTCACCAAAACATGAGGTGAAACAACTTGTTATTAACTGTGAGTAATCTCTGATGATATCCTATGCAAGAACTCCTAGTTAGTACAAATAATAATAATAATAATCTGGAAACAATATAAACGAATGGTACAGACACAAATCGGAGGATAGTACTGGAAAACGAAAACCATAATATCTTTCATATATAATATTTTGATTGCAGAAATTCCCCTTTGGACCAAAGTACCGGAGGATTGCAACAAGCAAATATTAGCCATTATCTTATGTAACTTTAGAACGACATTATAAACACGTTTATTCGTTATAATAAAATCCTACATTTCATCCTAGGAGCAACATCATAATCGCACCATCTTTCGATGAAGTGGTTCATCTTTTCCTTTAAACCTAAAGTCCTCCTACCGCCCCCAGTCATCACCGGAAAGAAATATACATATTATAACTATATTTTCCTGGCACCCTCCGTAACTGGATCATAAGACATACCTTTATATTTCCATTTCTAAATTCAAAAATAGTAATTTCTCCCTTTTAAAATTCCGGCAATTCTCATTGGCTGAGCTCTGAATATTCTCATATTACGGAATTTTATTCTTCTCTATATAAACAAACAATTATTAAAATTTAAAAAAAATTGGTGTCACTAAGAAACATTTTTTGTTTATATTTACATGTGTTTCTGTGTGCGTGTGTTCTCATCAGCGTGCGTTACTAAAGAAAAGACAACTTTTGATTTTAAATACTTTGCAAAACCATTTTTTTAACGTTAATAAACATTATAAACTGCAAGTTCTATTTACATAATTAAATATTTATCTAATCAGTAAATTTTCAGTATTTTTTTCACTTTCTGTCTTGCTATTTTTGACTGTTACTTTCCGATCAAATTATGTGGCGTGTTCATTGTATGGGTCGGCCGATACAAAAGGTTGCTTCTTCGTTATTGTAGCGATATCATACAGTCGAAAGATTGATTATATTTAATAACACAATTATGCCTTAGGTATAGTTGTGTTGTAAAGATAACACCTACTTATATTTTTTGTCTATTTAAGTCCGATAAAAAAAACTGTGCGTCTTCGTTATTGTAAAATGTTTATTTGTATTTAGAAACACCATTATAACAAGTTACATTTTTTTGTTAATTTATGCATTCCACGATTCAACAAAACAAATGCTTTCGGTGGCCGTTTCTGTTTTGTCACGTGACATTTGCCGTAAATACATGAGAAAGAGTTTACATTTCTATTTCCAGCAAAAAGTATTTCTTTTATTAAATTATACATTATCGTTTTGCGTGCATTTTGGATATTTTCAGTACTGCGACACGGCAAAAGCAATATCCATGGGTACTGAGAACATGAACATAGGAATCATACATTTTGCCCATTATGTTTTGTTTGTTTTCAGCCACAGCAACGCGTGACCGGGTACAGCTGTATATATATATATATATATATATATATATATATATATATATATATATATATATGTATATATATATATATATATATATATATATATATATATATATATGTGTGTGTGTGTGTGTGTGTGTGTGTGTGTATTTAATAGCAGGCTGCCCGGTGTTGCCTGATTGTAAAATACGCATAAATATTTTATTTTAATTCATAAAAAAAAAAAATGAAACATGCGTATGCAAATATTATGTTTTTCATAAACATTTGAATTATTGAATAAAAATACTAGACCTGAGACTGAAACCAAAGCCTAAAGACAACAAGTCAAGTACGATAGCCATTAGGCCCGATTGACACGTTCTTTAAAAAGTGTTTTCAAACCTACTTATTCTAAACATAAGGAATCTGTCATGTGGACGATTCGCTCATGCGCATTCGTGAAATAGTTGATAAAAAGATAAAAGTCTGATGACCTTACGTAACAATTTTGACCCCTTAGCAGCCCTTTTTTCCGGAAGAAAACTTATTATAAAGTTTTCCACACGTCTAAATATCCTATATATCAAATGTCAAATCTGCAGGTCAATAATTCGTTGAGTATATAGGTTGAGAAATGTCTTCACACAAACATTCTCACTTTATATATATATATATATACTAGCATGAGTGCCCGGCGTTGCCCGAGTGTTTTGAGGTGTATGCTGAGCAAAACAAAAAAAAAACGGTCATTTTTTTAAACTTTGACCCCTATTATGACCCCTTAAAATTTATTGTTTAGGGCTCAAATAAAGTTATTAAGTTAGATCCATGTCCAAGGAATCTATATCTAAAATTTCACGTGTTTAGACCAAAAATGGTCGGAGGAGTTTGGTAGAGTTCTCAAAATCGTTGAACTTTGACCCCTTAACAGCCAAATTTCTGGTCGAAAATCAATCACATCGATTTTCCCAAATCTCAGTACCCCGTATATCAAATTTCGAATCTGTAGACTGAAAACTGACAGAGTTATTGCGTAGGGAAATGTACACAGACACACAGACACAGACACACAGACACATTCACTTTTATAGATATATATATGTGTGTGTGTGCGTGTGTGTGCGTGTGTGTGTGTGTGTGACATAATGCAGAATATATATATATATAAAAGTGAACGTGTCAGTGTGTTTGTGTGTCTGCGTGTGTGTCTGTGTACATTTTCCTTCTCAATAACTCTGTCAATTTTCAGTCTACAGACTCGAAATTTGATATACAGGCTACTGAGATTTGGGAAAATCGATGTGATCGGTTTTCGGCCAGAAATTTGGCTGTTAAGGGATCAAAATTAAACGATTTGACCTTTGAGAATTTTACCAAATTCCTCCGACAATTTGGGGTCTAAACACTCGAAATTTTAGATATAGGTTACTTGGACATGGATCTAACTTAATATTTTGATTTGAGCCCAAACAATCAATGTGAAGAGGTCATAGTAGGGGTCAAAGTTAAAAAAATTGACTTTTTTTTTGGCTCAGCATACACCTCCAAACACCCGGGAAAAGCCGGGCCGAAATGCTAGCATGTCTATAAAAGTGAACGTGTCTCTGTGTGTGTCTGTCTGTGTGTGTCTGTCTGTCTATCTGTCTGTCTATGTGTCTGTGTACATTTTCCTTTGCAATAACTCTGTCAATTTTTAGTCTACAGACTCGAAATTTGATATACAGGTACTGAGATTTGGGAAAATCGATGTGATCGGTTTTCGGCCAGAAATTTGGCGATTAAGGGGTCAAAGTTCAACGATTTGACTTCTGAGAACTCTAACAAACTCCTCCGACAATTTTAGGTCTAAACACGTGAAATGTTAGATATAGGCTCCTTGGACATGGATCTAACTTAATAACTTGAGTTGAGCCCAAAACAATAAATTTAAAGGGATCATAATAGGGGTCAATGTTTAAAAAAATTTTTTTTGCTCAACATACACCTCCAAATACCTGGCCAACGCCAGGCTGAAATGCTAGTATATATATATATATATATATATATATATATATATATATATATATATATATATATATATATATATATAGGATGCGGCAGAAATATCTCCCACATCTAAAATTTTCAACTATATCTTGGTAATGAACTCATGCAAGGGTTAATGATGTTTTCATTTAGCTAATAATTTTCCATTTTTTTTAAAGTACCTTACTCAAGCAATTCAATGTGCACCAGTCCAAACCATATTGCTTGATTAAGGTATGAGGAAGCGTTTAGCAAGCATTATGATGCACGGATTTCGTGAATGTTTTCCCTTCAACTAGACAGTTGTTCCAGTTTTTCAGATAGGGCAGGTCCTATTAAGTTAGTAGTTATTTTTTGTACCCTATTCAAGGAATCTAAGCTGGGAGTTTGTATCATACAATATTCCATGCACGGACGAATAAAAAGATAAGAAAGATTAACTTCCATAGTGAAATTTAACGTACTATACAAATGTCTTTAAATAATTAGAAAAATATGACAATATTAAATCTTTTTTTTTTTTTTTGCATATGGCCAGTACTGATGTTATAATTAAAAAAAATGGATTACTGCCAGCGTTCGTACGACATTCTAAATTTTGACCTGTTCAATTCGGTTCCTAGAACTCCACTTCCCTTCCCTCTCAGCTTCAGTCTTTTATAAAGTCTTTTTGGTGACGATGCCTCATTAATATGCAAATCATGCCCCCCCCTCCTTAAAGCTCATCTCACATAACCCTGTGCTCAAATCGGCACTCACACCAACTTCCAACATTCCTAGACTTTATTAGCCTCTCAAACGCTGCTAAACTTTAGTAGCCTCTGAAACGCTGGTAGACATTTCTGCCCTCTCAAACACCGCTAGACTTTACTAGTTTCTCAAACACAGGGTTTACTAAAAATGTACGACCAAAGTTATGCTCGATCAATGTACAACTGACTGCTCCTACTCTTTATCATATAGAAAGAATGTCGGAATTTATCTTGCTTACAGATAAATCCGACGCTAAAGTAACTAAGCATAAAAAAGCATGAAACAAAAGAGGGGGGGGGGGTAAAGAATAAAATATAAATGTCTTGCTTTGAAACGAAGAAGAAACTTTATTTACAATAAGTTGCAAATTTTTCCCTTTGCGGGCATTAAACTTAAACGCCAATGTAACATATGAAAAAAGTAACATGTAATGAAAAAATAACAACACTGCTGGTTCTTATAAAGAAGTTGTATGTATCCATTAACGAATACAACAAGAATATACAAAATAGTAGTATCTCCCATTCACACTCGCATATGAAATTAATTTTAGGAGCGTACTCACAATTGAAAGCTAGTTAGGCACGTGCCTTTTTCTTTCTTTTGTTTAAAGTTCTTTTAGAATTTTCCTTCCCTCCATGCTGCATGAAAACCGTAGACACACATGTATTACAGGAGCAAGACCTCGTCGCTTGTCCGGATAGAAAATTCCATAATACCTTGTCACGTAAAAGGTATTTTCTTTAAATTCTCTCCTCCTAAAATACGTGAAGGACCGTAGTCACGTAAATAGTTACCAGAAGTCTGCCTCGTCACAGCCGGGTATTAATTTCTTGCCGGGTTTACTTCTTTGAAGGAGGGCTCGTCAAAATTCCATTTTCAGCGCCGGGCAATGAACACGTTCACTCTCCACGACAGCAGAATTTAAAAAAAGGCCGAAATACACGCTGGGCTCGTGACGTCATTACAGAGCTAGCATTTCTTTTTTCTCCAAATTAAAGGGAGTTTCGTACAAACCGAAAATATCCGAAACTAAAAATCATAATAGACACAAAACACACACACACAAAAAATCATATATAAGAACCAGATAAACAATAATAAATGTAAACAAGGGGATGCACCATTATTGGTACAAAAAAAATTCCAACAAGAACGTATAAAGTTGCTTGAATCAGCAGGAGCCGAATCGAACATTTAGTTGTGCTGGATTTTAGACCTGCATAAAGGACTTTACTAAAAATGTACGACTAAATAATATACGACTAATTTGCTTCTGCTGCTTTGACACGAACGAAAACCACTGAGTTTATCAATGCAAAATATTGTAAAACTCAGTGGTGATATCATTAAAATAAACAATAAAATTAATTTACTCACCAGTTTCACTCGAGAAGTTATTTTTTTGGCAAATATATTTTTAGATCCATATAAAAAATATTTACAAAAAATATATATTTTTTAAAAAATATTCTCTCTTAAGGCAGATAGTAAATAGATAGTATTTATTTACATAATGAACTCCTTAAAACTGAAAAAAAACAAACTTTTTTTTCTAATTCTGTGTGCCACTTTTTTCGTTAAAAATCTTTGTAAAACATAAACAAGTTTATTTTTATTTATTTATTTATTTTAGATCAGTCGTGCTTGATTTTACTAATTATGCACGACTAAACGTCAAACACGATTGTATGTACGTCCAATTAAATCCTAAAAGACTAAGACAATTATTTGGCACACCCTATTGGAAAACAAATAATTTTCAGTCATTAAGGGCAGTGGCGTAGCAAAGGTGGGGCAGCGGCGGTCCGCCACAAGCAGCACGTTCCAGGGGGCGGCATTTTGAGAGGGTAAAAAAAAAATAAAAATAAATGAAAGCTAACAAAAAATGCCGAAAAGTTATGCCGAAAAGTTATGCCGAAAAGTTATGCCGAAAAGTTATGCCGAAAAGGTTGTAAAACATTAGAGATATTGGAATCAGAAAAATGTGTCCCTATTTTATGGACGGCACATGTCAGGGGGCGGCATTTGGAGATATTGAAAATAGAAAATAAAATTAAATAAAAGCTAACAAAAAATCGGAATTTTTTTACCGAAAAGTTTTTTTAAAAATCGGAACTTTTGGAGGCATTAGAATCGGAAAAATATATCCCTATTTTACGAGCAGCACATACCAGGGAGCAGCATTTGGAGAGGTGAAAAATAGAAAATAGAAAAAAATAATTAGAAATAAATAAAAGCTAACAAAATATCATAAATTTTATACCGAACAGTTTGTAAAAAAAATCGGTAGTTTTTGAGGTATTAAAATCGGGAAAATGTGTCCTTATTTTACGAGCAGTCCATACCGGGGGGGGGCGGTATTTTGTGAAGATAACAATAGAAAATAGAAAAAATAAATAAAAACTAACAATTACTGTCTTAGATGTGCTACCATAAATGGTAGTGTCGTCAGCATAAATGTCTACAAATGATGTAAGGATGTGATTTGGAAGATCATTAATGTAGATCAGGAAGAGAGTTTGGGTCCAGGATGGACCTCTGAGGGACACCAGCATTAATACTGTGAGCTTCTGATTTTTCTCCCTCAACTACTGCTCTTATGAACCTATCAGAAAGAAATGATTTAATAATTAAGAAGACATTTCCAGCTATACCATAGCTAGAGATCTTGTGAAGTAAACCCTTATGCCATACCCTATCAAAGGCCTTTGATATGGCTAGAAAGGAAGCCTCCATCGAGAGATTTGCTAATCCTACGAGATATAACTGTAAGCACATCTGCCGTAGATCTAGCAGAACGGAAACCATATTAAGTGTCA
>NC_136515.1:75964949-75997449 GCF_053919585.1 Euprymna scolopes
GAGACAGAATATGCGTCTTCACTTCATGGTGGTCGTGCAGGAAAGAGAGAGAGCTCTAGGAAAGGGAATGATTGGAAGGGATTTCTTTGTATCTCTACGCACATGGCCAAATAACCACTCGGACATGCTGCGGAGTTTGTTAGAAACAGTGACACAAAGAAATAGTGCCACATCCCTCCCTATGCAATCCGAAATTTATGAGTATTCATAAATACAGAAGTCCCTAATTTTCCGTGAATGGTTCGTCAGCCGGCCGTGAGCGATCAATGTCCCCATGCTCTACGTTCCGTCAGGAACTCAGTGAAACAAGTTATTTTTTCACCAGGCCCCTGGTAGACTGGTAGACTGCTTCAAATACCAGAGAGGGTAATCATTCTCGCCCTCCATCGAGGCAATGACCTCATGATTTAAGTTACTGGATTTTCACTTTCTTAAGCAACCAGTATAATATTTTTTTACAAAGCCGGATTTTACGTGAGTTTATCACACTGACCTATACGTATTTCACTAAGCCGAATTCTACGTGAGTTTATCACGCCGACCTATACGTATTTCACTAAGCCGGATTTTACGTGAGTTTATCACGCCGACCTATACGTATTTCACTAAGCCGGATTCTACGTGAGTTTATCACGCCGACCTATACGTATTTCACTAAGCCGGATTTTACGTGAGTTTATCACGCCGACCTATACGTATTTCACTAAGCCGGATTTTACGTGAGTTTATCACGCCGACCTAAACGATTTTTAATTTAGTCTGCATAACATTTCCGTAACTGGATTTACGCTCCCTTCAGCAACCAGTATAATGTATTTTAACAAAGTCAGAGTTACGTGACCTCATCACGCCGACCTATATGTATTTCAAGTTATTACTTCAGTAACTGGACTTACGCTCTCTTCAGCAACCAATATAATGTATTTTAAATAAGTCGGGATTACGTGACCTCATCACGCCGACCTATATGGATTTAGTAAAACCTCGGCCTTCAGAGGTTCTAATCCAATTCTGTTAGAGCAAGCAGTCTACCGCCGAACGACCAATAAAAACTAACCACCACGGAATATTTATTAATTATATAAAGAATTAATTAAGAAGGGCACTCAGCCTTCATGAGTTAGAATACTCAATTAGGGCAAATTTTTTTTTTAAATAAACAATTCAGAAACTTGGTATATATTAAATCAATGAAATAGGGTGTCAACAATTTTTTTTTCTTAAAAACAAAACATTTTTTTAAAAAATCATTTCAGAGCACCTCGGTCACAATTAGAATTTGTTTACACAATGCAAACGTATCAAAACTTGATTTACAAAAGATCATTGAAATTTCATTCCAAAATTTAAAAATTATTTCAAGTATTTTGGTTCATCGTTAAAATCAATTTTTCCTTTCCAAAGGACCATTAAAAATTCCGAATTTATGTTGGTTAACTTCTTTCCAAAGTAATTCGTATTATTTTAAAAAAAACAATCTTCTCAAAAGATCATAAACTTCGAATAGACCCATTTTTCTTAATACAATTCAAAACTTATTCCAAAATTAATCTCCCTAAAAGATCATAGCAAAATTCACTTTGAATCAATTTACCCTTCACAATGAGATTCAGAGACATCTCAAAACTTTTTCATTTCGTAATTATTATTTTTAAAATTCAGTGTACATTTAAAGTTATTTAATTGATTCTAAAAAATCATTTCTTCTTATAAACCATTATCAAAGTCATTTCGAATTCAGAAACTTTTCACGTAAATTAACTTTTTTTTCAAAGTAATTAGTTTATTATTAAAAAAAACAACCCTCTTCCTAAGATCACTCACAAATATTATTTCGAATTAATAAACTCCCGCCACACCTGGGAGTTATATTAGTTAACGACCAGTTCTGTATAGTTAACAGCTTGAGGAAATTAAAGTTTCAATTAAAAAGAGATCTTTCTAGATTGAGAAATCCTTTTTTCTTCTCAAGAATTAATTCAATTTTTCGTAAATATTCCTCAGTCAATATTTCAGGGACCCCTATCATACGGTCCAATTTCAAATAAACCTTCGATTCAAGAATTCGCTCGAATAATTCTTCCTTAAAAATCATCTAGAATTCAGGAAAATTTCTTTCGTTAGTCAAATAATATTTCCTTAGAAATTATAAAAAAATTCAGAGAATATTCGAAATGTAATAGCATAATTTTTCTTTAAAAAATACTATGAAAATTTCAGAGAACTCTCAAAAAATTAACGTAATCTTGTAACAGTTGGGTTTTGCAGATACTCGAAGATTTCAGCTCTTTTATTCCTAATAAAAAGCATCGAAGACATCATTCAATGTAATTTAACGAGGTACAAATAATTTTGTTCTTTAAATTTGGTAAAAAAATTTAAAAAAAAAACAAGTTAATTCGTTATTATATGCCCTTTTGCAACCCGCCATGAGGGTTTCGCTATACAAAAACTAAAACGCAAGAGTAGAGAAAGAGAATGAGGGGGAAAAGAAGGGGATAGAGACAGAGCGATGCCATTACACACCCCACCACCTTCATAACACCATTACGTAATCAGACACACAAAAATTCTTCGACAATTTTAAGTCACTCTCTCGTTCTCACAGACCCTAACAGGTAAGGGAATGAGAGAGAGAGAGAGAGATAGAAAGAAGAAGAGAGACAGAGGCAGGTAGCATTGTTCTACCACCAAATAACAAAATAGACAAAATCTTATTTTGAGCAATTTTGTAAGGCGCTCACACACAAAAAAAACTTTCATATTATTTAACTCCAATTTTTTTTTACCAGTAACATTCTTCCTTTGTTTTTAAACAGACAAAAAATATCAATAAAAAACATTATCAAATCAAAAAGTCTCCCTATGTTTCAGCGTTAATTATTACCTAATCTGTGCCGAAACAGAGTTCAATTTTCTCAAATCCAAACTAAAAAAGTCATCAACATTCCACAAGGTTCTTACATTTGCAAAGTCAAAAGGAATTTTTTTAAAAAGTCCTATATTTTTATAAACCTGAAATAAAGATCAGATAAAAAATGTTTCTTTCCTTTTTTTCTCTTTTAAATTTATTTTTCGAGCTTCGTGTTTGAAGGATTTTTTTCTTCTTCTTTCATGTCATAACAAGATGCATAGATATACACACGTATAGATATATATCTTGAGAGAGACAGAAAGAGAGAAAGCGTGAGAGAGAAAGAGATATTGCATTTTCTAGAGACACTTTTTTTCGTCTCTGTTTTTTTTTTTTGTGTAGGACACATTTCTTACTTTTTTTCGAAGGGTTATTTTTCAATACTCTTTTTTTTTTAATCGATCTTTTGTAACTGTTTTTTTTTGTGTAGGTGCAAGATAAATTTTTTTCTTCAAGTTCTGAATTTTCTTTTTGAGTGCGTTTTTTTATGCGCGTGTGTACTGGTCTGCCATTTTTTTTTTTTTAATTTTGCCTGAAATATTCAGTTTTTTTCCGTTTTTAAAGATCGTGGACCATTTTTTTTATTCGATTCGTCTACTGGCCATTATTTTTGTTTGTGCCGTGGGTTTAAGGGTCGAAATTATTTCAATGCTGGGAAACACTATATCCTGGTCACATCACCATTTATACCACTATCTGCCGGTCACTGAGGTGTGACCGACAGACGTGTTATAGTAAATGTCTTAAAACGGTCTCGGGAAGATATGAAGATGACCGTCATTAGGGTCTATAAGAAGAAAAGTATACCTGAGATATTGGATGTACTGTTTGGCTCCCTCTTCTCTCAGGAAAACGTTTTGACCTCTTCACCCTTGGTGGCATTCTGACTGGAATTTTCTTTCTTCATTTTCCGGACCATTTCGTTGTTTCAATGAAGGCGTTTATGAAGGCATTTATGGCAGACACAAGAAAAACGGCACGCGACAAAATTGTAATATATATAAAGCATAACTAACTATTTTATTTTACAAAATATATATTACAAAAACTTTAACAATTAAAAACTTGACAATAAGCTTTTCAAAGCTAACTAACCTAACTAGTTTGGAGGGAGGGGGTACCCCCCCATTTACGGAGAAACAGAATATGCGTCTTCACTTCATGGTGGTCGTGCAGGAAAGAGAGAGAGAGAGCTCTAGGAAAGGGAATGATTGGAAGGCGTTTCTTTGTATCTCTACGCACATGGCCAAATAACCACCCGGCCATGATGCAGAGTGTGTTAGAAACAGTGGCACAAAGAAATAGTGCCACACCACTAACATTAATTAAGAGACAGAAATCTATAAATATAAAAGCGAAAATGTATGTATGTATGTATGTATGTATGTGTGTTCGCTTTTTCTGTGTGTCTACAAAAGGCTTCTTTCAGAGAAGCGGTCGGTCGCTTCACAACTTTTTAAAACATTTTATATCACATATAAATCGTAATATCTCACAGTTAACAACGAAGCTCGCCTGTTTATTTAATTTGGTCGATTTCGGGAAGATAAATATTCAACATTTGTCGCTCACCGCATGTGGGTTAGTCTTTTTCCTATAACATCTTGGGGGGGGGAGCGTTCAGCAGTCAAACTCGACCTCATTATCTCATTAAAGCGCGCACCTGCTAAATCCAAGTGATTAAATAAATTCAAACGCGTTTCCGTTAGCATGTCGCGGTAGGACAATGGTTAACGTCGCACGTTTTTTTTTTTTTCACAACTTTGCCTCAACGGTTCGGGTTCGATCCTCATACTTATGTTTTTTACCCCCCTCCACACACACTTCCAAACACCCGGGCAACGCCGTGTACCCCTCGCTAGTAAAATATAAAAAAGAAACCAGCATTTCTGGTTGTTGCTATTTGCATAATTAAACTTGATTTCATCTCTAAAAGTGAAAGAAATCAAGGCTCTGATCTCCATCTGGCATCAATTGAAATGGATGGCTCTCGTCTTGGGGAGGCTCCATGTTTTGACAAGCTTCTGGGCTTGACCTTTACTCCTGATCTGAAATGGAATACATACATCAAATCTGTTGCCAAGGTCGCTGAAAAAATGATGGGATCCTTCTACCTCACCAGTAGATATCTCACTGCTGATGCAATTTTCTATCTATATAAGAGCCAAGTACGCTTAATGAAGGAGTACTGTTGGCACATCTGGGCAGGAGCTGCTTGAAGCAGCTTATCCTGCCTTGACAGAGTTCAAAATAGACTTCATAGCTTAGTCCCTATAACTTCTTTCCCACAGAAGAGATGTTGCAAGCCTGTCTTTGTTTTATCATTTCCATTGCAAGTGCTCGTCTGAACCTCAATCTCTGGCCCACCTCGCCAATCTTTCACAAAAAACACCCGTCTGAAACCACTGTCAATAATTTTCCCCACTCTTTATCTGTGCCTAAATCAAAACGTAGATTCCATGAACAAAGCTTCTTTCTTAGAACTGCACGCTTGTGGAACTCTGTTCCATTTGCCTGCTTCCCAGCTGACTACAACTTGGTTGTCTTTAAGTCCAACATACACAAATTCTTAATGTACCGCCCCCTTAAGTAATCCAATTTATTAAATTTCCATTACTAACGATTACTACAATATTATTCCATTGACTACTCTACACTCAATAACCCGTATCCTCGAGTGGCTTCCGGGCCTTGATAAATGGTGACTCCTATGTAAAAAAATTTTTTTTTAATTCAATTCGCCATTTTTCTATATCTATATACTTTCATTATTTGAAATAGTTTTGTCGCTGTGTTATTTTTTCTTTAAATGTTTTATGATATTATGTCATTATTTGATTGTGCTATAAGACCTCCCAGCCCGTAGCTTGACCTTTGGAGACCAGATGTTTTATAATTCTCGAAATAATTGATAATCCGACAGAGCTAGGTCAGGAGAACATGCAGGATGGGGCAAGATTTACCAACTAAAATCTGAGTCTTTGGTCAGTAGTGGTGTGTAGGGGGGCAAGCATTATCATGGTCAAAGATGATTCCCTTTCTGTAATAAGTTCACCTTTGGAGATCAGACGAACGTAACCTGTTGGTAAAGTGTTTTCCTGGGGTACCGAGACGTTAATCGATGGGCGGGGAGGCCTCATAATATGATTAAGATTCTTCTGGAGAAAGCACTGACCTCGCAGGGATTGCTGCTTCTGGTAGCAATGAATTAGAAAGCGTCATGGCACACAGATTTCATAACGGAAGGAGTTGGAACAAGAAATATCAAAAAACCATGGACTGATGAGAAAAGAAGAGTACTGTGGGAATGCTTTGTAAGAAGTGGAAGCACCAAATCTGGTGGATGTATCCAAAAAGTGAAGGAAGAATGGGAATTGAGAGGAGGAGGAGGAGCTAGAAGTGTCGCGAGTTTGGTATCCTAGTTAAAACAAATAAAAAATAACAACATACTTTTAGTGATTGCAAGAGAAGAGATTGAATGAATGGTTAGGAATGAAATGAATAACGACAGTAAACTTGATGAAACTAGCTCTGATGAAAGAACTGAGAGAATGGAAGTGCAGAAGGGAAATGTAAGCGATGATGGGAGGCGGGCAACTGAGGAGGAATGGAATCCTATGGTTAGGGGAAGTGATGAGAAGGAGTTTGAAGGATTTAAGGTAGATGAGATCATTGACTGTAAGACAATGGAACCAGTGAAAGGAGCAGATGTATGGAGAAGTGCTGACGAAGTTCGAACTTTAATTTCTGTAAAAAAAAGAAGTACTTCAGAAGTTAAGAGAGGTTCTTCTTGGAGACAAGATCATAGATATTCCAAGCATGAAGAGTAGTGATAAGCGGAAGGGGAAAAGCAAGGTAAAAATAATTCAAGGAGTAATTCACATCATAAGAAAGAACATATCGATTACGAAACTTAACAGGCTTCTGTATGCAGCGTCATACGTTATTGCAAATCGTCTTGACTTAATACAGAAGAAAAAGAGAGAAATGAAGGATAGAAGACCATACTGGCGGAGGCGACTTGAAGAAAGTATTAAACGGTGGCAGAAAGACATTAGTAGAATCGAATAAATAAGAAAAGGAGTTAAACTAGGACAGAAAGCTAAGGACAAGCTTAAAAGGAGGTGTAGATTGCTGGAAAAGGGAACGATGAGCGTTCTAACAATGTTGAAAGAGAAGATCCACACTAATGGGATGAAAATTTGGAACTTTTTTGAAAAAAGTGTTGCATTTTGACAGAACAACCTTTTCCGGAACTATCAGTCTCAGCTGTATAAAGAATTAAATTGTAGTAAACAGGTGGGAAATAACAACACTCCAAATGCAAAAGATGCTGGGAAGTTCTGAAGTGGGATTTGGTCTGTCGAAAGACGATATGATAAGAAGGCTAGCTTGTTGGGAGAGGTCAGAGAAAGGCTATCAGGAATGCAGCAGATGAAGAACGTTGAGATAACCATTGATGACGTTAAGGCTGGTATACGAAGGATGACAAACTGGAAGACACCTGGTCCAGATGGAGTGATGGGCTTCTGGTTTAATAAGTTTCAATGCCTTTATCCACCTACAGCTCCTGCTCTGCAAAGGGTCGAGAGATGTCCCTGATTGGCTTTATAAGGGAAGAACAACATGATTAGGAAAGATCTTGTAAAGGGAACAGATGCCAATAATTATAGACCAATTACATGTCTACCACTAATATGGAAACTGTTAATTGGAATCGTTGCAGAAAAAATTTATGAACATCTTGAGAGTAATAGTGTTTTCCCTGATGAACAGAAAGAGTATCAGAAAGGCTCGAGAGGTACCAAAGAGCAACTACTGATTGATAAAGCATTAATGCAGGATGCAAAGAGAAAGAAGAGGAATCGATTACAGAAAGTCTTACGACATGGTTCCTCATTCATGCACCTGTGAAACACTATCGATGATGATGAAGGTTACTGGGAATGTGATATGGCTTTTGGAGACAAGTATGACTCAATGGAAAACGGTGCTGACAGCAAACAGAGAGGAGATGGGGGAGGTTGGCATTAAACGTGGAATATTCCAAAGAAGATTCGTTGTCTCCACTTCTTTTTGTAATGATAATGATGCCACTGAGCATCCTCTTGAAGAGAGAAAAATTGGGGTATAAATTTAGATCTGGTGACAGACGCCTCAACCATCTACTGTTTATGGATTATTTGAAAATATTCGGTAGAAATGAAAAGAAAATGGAGAGACTGGTAGAACTTGTGGGAACATACTCAGAAAACATTGGGATGGAGTTTGGGATTAGTAAGTGTGCGATGCTGGTGATGAAAAGAGGAGTAAAGGTTCATTCGAATGGAATAGTGCTGCCAAATGGAGAAATTATCAAAGATATAAGTATAAGTGTTGGAGGGTGTAGGCATCATGAACAGAGAAATGAAGGAGAAATTCAAGAAGGAGTATCTTAGAAGAGTGAAAGTAATTGCGAAGTCGAAATTGTATGGAGGAAACCTAATGAAAGCGGTGAATGCATGGGCAGTCAGTGTTTTGAGATACAGTACGGAAATTTTAGAATGGTCTGACAAGTTGTTACATACCAGGGATATGAAAAGAAGAAAAGTTTTAACAATGTTTGGTATATTTCACATTCGAAGTAGTGTAGCGAGGCTGTATCAAAAGAGGAAAGACGGTGGGAGAGGATTGAAAAGTGTAAAAGATTGTCCTAGAACTGAAGAAATGTCGTTGAAGGAGCATGTGGCTAGAAGTGAGGAGTGGGTGCTTAAGTTTGTGGCCAATGAAGTGGAGGTATGTGAGAACAAGGCTGATTATGTGAAACGTATGGATAGAGAAAGGGCAGAGAAACTGGCTAGGAAGAAAATGCATGGAAGGTTCTTCCAGGATATAGCAGGTGGCTGATGAAAGATCATGGCAATGGCTTAGAGCTGGGTATCTGGCTAAGAGTACTGAAGCTTTTGTTTGTGCAGCATAAAAGCAGGCATTAGGAACACGATTGTTGAAAAAAGTGGTTCTAGGAGAGGAAGTTGCTGCAGAATGCCGGATTTGTGGTAAGATCTGAGAATCAATTGTGCACGTTGTAGCAGGGTGTATCTGCATAATTCCCAGTGTACTGCCTTCACCAATTGATCGTGTCTATTCTTATATTCTTTAGGGGCTAGTTTGGTGCATTCATTTATTATGTGGATTATTGTTTCGTCACTTTGTCCGCAAAGTCTGTATTTGGTGTTTTCATGTGTCTTGTCGATCCTTGTTTTGATGTGGTTGGTTCTAATGGCGTTATATTGTGCAGCTGTTATTAATGATTCAGTTTTTTTGTTAAGGTTTCCTTTTTGTAGCCATGTCCAAGTGTTTTTGTTAGTCTCATCTTATTATTATTATTATTGCTGTTGTTGTTTTTGCTGTTGTTGTTGTTGTTTTAATTACTTTTATAACCGTTTGTTATTATTTTCCACGGACCATCAATCCTTTTCTAATAGTTTTTGCCTACTTTTGTTGCACGAGAAACACCCGTCTGGCCGAAACTACTGTCAATAATTTTCCCCACTCTTTATCTGTGCTTAAATCCAAACGTAGATTCCATGAGCAAAGCTTCTTTCTTAGAACTGCACGCTTGTGGAACTCTCTGCCGCTTGCCTGCTTGCCACCTGACTACAACTTGGACGTCTTCAAGTCCAACATAAACAAACTCCTGACAAACTGGCCCCTTAAGTAAGACACTCTATCAAAACCCCAATACTAATGATTACTACAATACTATCTCATTGATTACTGTACACACAATAACCCTTATCCCTGAGTGGCCTTCGGGCCTTGATAAGTGGTGATCCCCATGTAAAAAAAAAAAAAAAGTTTGTAATATTTTCAATATTTTAAGATTAAACTCTTTTACAGGCATATTTCGTTTCAAAAATCAGTAAACCATATATTCTATATATTTGTTTATAGTCGGTAATATAGCGACAACTTTTGATGCACATTAGGTATAATCAAACACAACCCATTGTGCAGGTAACTAAATCGGTTTCTCCCTGCAATCAGGAAGTTCATATACGAAATAGGTTACTCCATTCCACTCAAATTACGACCTCGAAACCAGATAACATGGCGTATCATTCCTAAGATATTAGATCTGTTATTTTGTTCCAAACAATATATATATATATATATATATATATATATATATATATATGTATATATATATATATATATATATATATATATATATATATATATATATATATATATATATATATGATACGCCACGTTATCCGGTTTCGAGGTCGTAATTTGAGTGGAATGGAGTAACCTATTTTGTATATGAACTTCCTGATTGCAGGGAGAAACCGATTTAGTATATATATATATATATATATATATATATATATATATATATATATATATATATATATATATATATATATTATATATATATATATATATATATATATATATATATATATATATTAAGTAATGTGATTTATAATTTAAAATTTAAAAATTAAAAAAAAATTTTAAATTTAAAAATCAAATTTTAATTAAATTGAAAATCAGTTTAATTAAAATTTGATTTTTTAAATTTTTAAATTTTAAATTATAAATCACATTACTTAATATTGAATTAGCTCTAGGACATTTAACTATCGAGCTTATTATATATCTAAATTACAACGAGCACTTTCTATTTCCTGTATTTTAATTAAACTAGTAATTTCACTGTTACATTAAAATACACTCAGCTCTTTAGACTATTGTTCTAATCTCCTTTAAATTATATATATATATATATATATATATATATATATATATATATATATTTAAATAAGGGAGTAGTCACCAACAATGTGTATTTTTTAACATTATTTTATTATTCCGTGTCTTGGTTTTTCATTGAGAATTATGTTTGGATCATTGTAATAATGTTTTTAAGTCATTGAAATCGTTTACGTACGTTTCAGACGGTCTGATGCGTCCTCGACATTTGAAAATAATTTCTGACGAGGACGCATCAGACCGTCTGAAACGTACGTAAACGATTTCAATGACTTAAAAACATTATTACAATGATCCAAACATAATTCTCAATGAAAAACCAAGACACGGAATAATAAAATAATGTTAAAAACTACACATTGTTGGTGACTACTCCCTTGTTAAATATACATCTTTCTTTCGTTGGAATTTATTAACCCATTTTATATAAATATATATATATATATATATATATATATATATATATATATATATATATATATATATATATATATATAGCCAGATCAACATTAATCTGAGTGAAATAAAAATCACCGATATATGACAATTTAGCGCATCAGAACTTTTATATATATATATATATATATATATATATATATATATATATATATATATATATATATTTTATTTTACTTCAGTCGAAGTTCTCAGAAATCAAGGGGCCCACGACCTGGGGCTAACACTTGAACTCTATATGAGATACATAGATATTCGAATGTTCCATTTAAGTTCTTTATCTCTCAAGCACTGAGTTAGTAAAGAATTGAGAACATAATTTTCCTCTCCCCAATTAACCATTTTCATACGTTGTAGTATATCTTTCATGTTGGTCTCTTGGTTTTACTGGATTCCAGGACAAGAATTTATCTAGTCTGGTGGAGTATCCAACTTCGTGCTATTACTTGAGGTAATATCACTTGGAGAAGGTGCACCATTCCTCAGAAAAGCTGTGGAGTAGCCGTAGTGTGGAGATCTTATTTGGGCTGCGAATACTATGTGATTTTGAATATTTGGTCAGGGTTTACTTTTATGGAAAAAGTATCCTCATGCCAGATTGTTCTGACAAACCCCTGTACAGAGAGACCTTAGACACTCGAGGATAGTGTCTAGTAGGCATTCAAGTTCTCCCCTATATATATATATATATATATATATATATATATATATATGTGTGTGTGTGTGTGTGTGTGTGTGTGTGTGTGTGTGTGTGTGTGTATATAAATCTGTTTAATATATACACAAAAAAAAAAATTCGTCCACTTATCTTGTAACAAATTACCACGTGACTAGGCAAAAAAAATATATATATAAGTAAATTAATATATATATATATATATATATATATATATATATATTAGGTTGAAAAGAAAGTCAAAGCAGAATTTTTAATTTTGATTTCAAATGATGTATTTTCAAATAAGTTTTTCTTATGACACCTCTAGTTTATATATCATTTTAAAGAGGGTTTTTTTTCACTCTATCTAATCGTTTCAATTATAATCGTTTTAAAACAATTATGTCTTCTTTTCAAAACGTTGAATACAAAATGAAAAAAAAAGCAAATTCACACACTTTCTTTATTTCAATTCAAGCTAGGCCGAAAATCTGCTGAAACAGCTCGCGATATCACCAAAGAGTTTGGTTCAGGAACCACTATTGAAAGTATAGCACACTGGTGGTTTAAGAAATTCTGTGGAAGCGACGAGAGTCTTGAAGATGATGAGTGTAGGTGTTGGCCCTCGGATGTTGACAACGGTCAATTAAGATGCTTAATCAGAGTTAATCCATGCACAACTCCCCCGGAACTTGCTTCTGAATTACACGTAACGTATACGGCGATTTGCAACCACTGAAGAGTGATAGGAAAGATAAAAGAGCTTAATATATGGGTGCCTCACGAATTGAATGACAACAAAAAGAACGCTTCTCCACTGATGAAAAAGTTGCTATGGAAAGTTGGTTCTTTATGAGAACCGGCGTCGCTCAATCCAATAGTTAGATGCGGACGAAGCTCCACGAAATTTCCTGAAGCCAGAGTTGCGTCAAAAGAAGGGCATGCTGATTGTTTGGTGGTCTGCGACCAGTTACATCAATTACAGATTTTTTAATGTATTTCCACGGTTAATTAGAGTTTTACGATATGTTTTTTTATTCAATTGTAAGGTTAAAGTACAGAATAGGTACAAAACACCCTCCCCTCCCAATGTTAAGAATGGCTTTTAAAATAATTACATCATTATTTCAGCACGGATCACTCTCTGCATGAGTACCGAAATGTTTAATAATTTGGTATTTTTTTAGATTAAGTCCACTTCCACAATTTTCCTTTAAATGACGACATTTCTAGGTTTTCGAGTATGCTGAATACGGAAATCGCATTGAAATTTTGCAGAAATCAGTAGTTATCAAGATATAAAAAGTTATATTATGCATTGTATTCTTTGCCGGCCATCTTTTTACGCGCGCACGCGCCATAAACAAAATGCACGCGTGTAAAAAAGATGGCCGCCAAAGATTACAATGCATAATATAACTTTTTATATCTTGATAACTACTTATTTCTGCAAAATTTCAATGCGATTTTCGTATTCAGCATAGTCGAAAACCATTACAAGTCGTCATTTAAAAGAAAATTGAGGAGGTGGACCTAATCTAAAAATTTACCAATAATTTTCCATCCCGTACGCCTCCCGATACATTGCTTCGTCAACATGCGACCATTTTATATCTTCCGAAGATACTTCCGTATTCAGCCCCCCCCCCAAAAAAAATGGGTGACCGATTTACCAGAACATGGTAACTAAAAAGTGAGTACCCCTTTCAAATGCTGAAATAATTTTTTTTTTTTTTTCAATTTTTTTTCATAATCTGGTTAATGTTCAATCAATAATAATCCAGTGAAAAAATTTCAAAAAACCTATCAGTATAGAAATTTGCATGGGAGTGATGGTTGTATAACTCCGCCACGTAAGTAAATAAATAAAAAATGTTACGTGCACATGCGTTAGCCTTGACTAGGGGGGGACTAAGGGAACGACCATTAAATAATTCTGCGGGTCGTCATGGAAATCAATGCCTAATGAGTACCAAAATAGTTTTCATGATATGAAGAAATTTTTTTTCGAAAAGTGGGTGATCACTTTTCCATGTAAATTTAACTTAAAATGAGCACCCACTTTCTGGCCACCCGGGGAAGGGGCATTTATTTTCGTGTTTATTGGCTTAAAGGTTTTTTGACAAGGCAGTTTGGGACGCGAGTGCATATTTAACAGTTTTCGTTTATGCTCACGCATAGCATAAACAAAGGCTACGTCTGTGAAATGGAAAATAGCCCCAGAGTTCAGGGGTTATTACCATGCAAAAGAAATCAAACAAAAAACTTTTTAGCCAAGAAACACACAGAAAAATAAAAAAAAACATAGCATCCATTTTTTTTCCTATCGAATTCATTTGCTGTTTTTATTGAAAACTATTTTCCCCCGGATTTTTTATATAATTTTCCATTAACGGCCGTGCGTCTCATGTTCGTATATAACAAAAAAAATTTTGTAGACTTTGGTGTGCTAAAAACGAATCTGCAAACCGTTTCCGTTGCAAAAAAATAGTTTTTATGATATGAAGAAATTACTTTTTCGAAAGGTGGGCGATCACTTTTCCATGTAAATTTAACTTAAAATCAGCACCCACTTTCTAGCCACCTGAGAGAGGGGGGATTTTTTCCCATATTTATTGGCTAAACAGCTTTCGTTTATGCTCACGCATAGCGTAAACGAAGGCTACGGCTGTGAAATGGAAAATAGTCCCAGAGTTCAGGGGTTATTACCAAGCAAAAGAAATTAAACAAAAAACTTTTTAGCCAAGAAACACACAGAAAAATGCCCCTCTCTCAGGTGGCCAGAAAGTGGGTGCTCATTCTAAGTAAATTTTACATTGAAAAGTGATCACCCACTTTTCGAAAAAGTAATTTCATGAATATCATGAAAACTTTCTTTTTGCTACGGAAACGGTTTGCAGATTCGTTTTTAGCACACCAAAATCTACAATAAAATATTTCGTTATATACGAACGTGAAACGGGCCTTAAAGTAAAATAATACCGGATTTTTTTGAGCAGATTTGCCGTTTAGTTGTACAAATATCCTCAAACCAGGTAATCACTAAAAGGGACTTTTAAAAGTCGTCACCTATATCGAGAAAAAGTTTAAAACCACCGACTATATGCCAGCCTACGTCATGATAACATATATTGAGTGAGTTCCTAACAATATTTTGTATAGTTTTTTTAGTTTAAACTCATTTTCCCAAAATTTCCCCAAACTTAACGTGTTCGATACAGTCTGCCGCCATTTGTATTTTTTAGATATACCGATAAACATTGAATGTTTTTGAACCAATTATACATTACATAAAAACACTAAAATCTTATCCAGTTAGGTAGAACATTTACTTTTCTTGCCTTTGATAACATTTATTTGTTATATATTTATTTTTTGACAACTTTTTTGTATCTGTGTTTAGTAATATGAACCCTTTTCATTTAATGTAACGTTTAGTCGGCTTGAAAAACAGTGTTTATTGGTGTATTTGAAAGCTACGAATGGTGGCGGACACTGTTGATTACTTTAAATTAGAGAAAGTGAGTTAAAACTAAAAAACTATACAAAATACTATCAGAAACCCACCGATTATGCCAGCCTATGTCATGGTAACATATATTTGTGGGGTTTCAGACACTGTCTTGTATAGCTTTTAGTTTTCAACTTACTTTCCCAAACTTAACGTATTCAACAGAGTCTGCGACCATTTCTGTTTTTCGAGCCAATTAAACATTTTACATTGCATAAAAACACTAAACAATTATCCAGTTAGATAGAAACGTAACTTACCTTACCTTTGCTTTCATTTATTTGTTTTTGGACAACTTTTTTGAATCTTTGTATAGTAAGCCAAATATTAATTACTAACTCACATTTTTGTAAACAGAAAACAAAAAAAAAAAACATTTAGCGTTTCAACATTTTTGCTACGTTCGGCTTCATCCACTGATTGTTGGTCGAGTCCAAACCATGAATGATTGAGTGAAACTCCCGAGGATCCAGATCAAATTTTGCGAGAGTACCATTTTTTTTTCATTTTCGCCTTGTTTTTCACTTTTTCGAGTGGATTGCTGTACTAAGAATATAAGAAACATTCATTTTTCTCTTTTTATTAAATTTTTGCATTACACCAAATTGAGCCACTGCAACGCGTGGCAGGGTACAGTTGTATATATATATATATATATATATAGATTTTGTTATTGTTATTTTTCAAGCGATACAGACGGTTAATATTGGCTCCGCCTCGGAGCTCATTTTTTTATTTACTTAGAAAGTCGCCCTTTTTAATTTGGACGTATATAACATTTTTATTTATTTATTATTTTTAAAACAGTAATCTACGTACACGCGTGTTTCATCCACTGATCGTTGGTCTGAGGTTCGATCCCTAGAAACAGTTAAACTACGCTGATGAGAGGTAATGACCTTGAAACACGCGTGTAAGTAGATTACTGTTTTAAAAATAATAAATAAATAAAAATTTTATATACGTCCAAATTAAAAAGGACAACTTTCTAAGTAAATAAAAAAATGAGCTCCAAGGCGGAGCCAATATTAACCGTATGTATCGCTTGAAAAATAACAACAATAACAAAATCTAAATTTATAAGCGATAAAAATAAACAGTATAATAAATCTAGGGATTATGGCCTAACGGTTAAGGCACCGGACTGTGGTAAACATGGTCTGAGGTTCGATCCTTAGAAACAGTTAAACTACGCTGATGAGAGGTAATGAGCTTGAAACACGCGTGTACGTAGATTACTGTTTTAAAAACAATAATATATGCGTTCAAATTAAAAAGGGCGACTTTCTAAGTAAATAAAAAAAATGAGCTCCGAGGCGGAGCCAATATTAACCGTATCTATCGCTTGAAAAACAATAACAAAATCTAAATTTATAAGCGATAAAAATAAACAGTATAATTTGTACGAGCCTTTTTCAAGTCTCACACAAAACACACATTCATATTTCAAGCTGTCATATACATACGTGCACACAAACATACGCGCTCATGTACACATATTCACGTTCACGTACATACACTCACATTCACGTATATATACACACACGCTTACGTATACACATGTACTCACACACGCACATATGGACGACGTCACTTCCGTTTTCTAAGGAAATACACATGCGCAAAAGACACTCCGGAAGCGAGTATAAAACAAGGAGACAAGCTGTTTCTAACTCTTTTAGGACTAGTTCTCGGCTAGAGAGGTTGGGCTAACCAACCGCCTCCCCTTCGAGAGGCGCACGCTCGCGCGTCGTCAACACCCCTGCAACTATGTATGGGGTACGAGCTAAAGACTGTATATATACATTCTCACTCTTTCTCTCTCCATCTACTACTGGCCACTAAGAACACCTTCGCGTAGCTGACTACTAACTGATGACAACTCTAATATCCTCTTCTTTGTCTACACGCTGGATTCTCATTTCCACTGCAACACTCACTTCAATTCCCACGTGCGAACAAACGATAGTGACCCGAACTTGAGATGAAAACACATTTCCTTTTCTTGCTACAACACCAGTCCTGCAACGAACATTGGTTACATACGCGCGGACATGTTATAACTAAAACGTTCATTCCTTTCAACAGCAAATAAACGACGTTTATCTTATCCATTAATTGAGTCTTTTTTTCCTTCAATTCCCATTCGTTTCATTATTCTTTTGTAACGGGATTGGGGTATTTATATATCCTTGTCCTCTACAAATTAATCTAGGGATTATGGCCTAACGATTAAGCCACCGGACTGTGGTAAACATGGTCTGAGGTTCGATCCCTAGAAACAGTTAAACTACGCTGATGAGAGGTAATGACCTTGAAACACGCGTGTACGTAGATTACTGTTTCAAAAATAATAAATAAATAAAAATTTTATATACGTCCAAATTAAAAAGGACGACTTTCTAAGTAAATAAAAAAATGAGCTCCGAGGCGGAGCCAATATCAACCGTATGTATCGCTTGAAAAATAACAATAACAAAATCTAAATTTATAAGCGATAAAAATAAAAAGTATAATAAATCTAGGGATTATGGCCCATGGTCTACCAGCGGTTGCCTGATTGCACCAGGCGATCACCACAGTCTTGAGTACATTCAGGTACACTTTGGTGTTGACTTTCAAAGCTGAATTCGAAGATGTGAGGTGGCATGATGTGGCCCGTACTTGAAACCACACCAAAGACCATAATCGTGGCTGAAAACTTTGATTATCACCCTGAACACGCCCCTTGTTATACGTGGCAATCCAGCAATGCATTTTGAAAGTGCGGGCAATGATCCTGTTCTCACAACTTTGATCGGTAGATGTTGTATATTGTAATTATATTGGAGGAAACGTGTCATGTGTTATCTAGTGGATGTGAGATATTGTTTTTTTTAATGGACAGACGATAAACGTATAAATCGTATATATGTTGTTTAGTCAGGAGGATATGATATTGATGTGTAAACTGAGTCATGTTGTATCAGATTTATCACACGGGATATTTTTTACAGTTCATATATAAGAATAATATATGCTTCATACATTTTTTCTTGAAGAGTTCTTCTATCTTCCCGCTGCTCCTCCGTGACGAACCATGAAACCATCAGCACCATCCAATTTAGACATCTGTTCTTCTTGTGAAACCATAAAACAACTCTTTATATTTTTATAATATAAATTTATTACAGCTGTCTCAAATGGTTTTCACAGGATCATCAGTTCGTCTACATTTTCTATTCTTACAGTCTGATCCTAGCTGTCTGTCCACCCCTGTCTAGACGTCTGTCTGCTTTGGTTGTCAGATCTCAATTCTCTGAATCTCTTCAAAACTAACTACATCATGTGTTCTCTTACGTCACATCATTACCTAATGTCAACAACTAGTTATTTGTTTATTCAAAACCCCAAAATAATTACATCTATTTTCTATTTTCACATTCCTTTTGCGATTCACACGCCAACTATTTCTTCCGCAGTTTAATTGTTTATTCTTCTAATCATAATAACTGATCCAGCGACCATCCGTCGCTCAAATCAATTAATAATAATACAATAACAATAATAATATATGTTTTGACCCTTGACCCTGCTTGCCACAGTTAACAGATACTACGCTATGATCACAGCCAAAAAGAGAGCATGAGTTGTACAGTGGCACATCGCCGATTTCGCTCGCCGAACATTGTGTCACTTTCAGACATAATAGAAGGCTCCTATCGCTTTTGGGATCTGTACACAACTGGCCAACTAGTAAATGATCTGCAACAAAAAAAGAATATCAGTTTTCATCAAACAGAAATGGAATCATGTCGTCTTTTCTAGGGAAACAATTTAATCGTTTCACATATTGTGTATAATGGGACACGACCCACTGTGCAACTGGCTAAACCGGTTTCTCTCTGCGACAAGCAAGTTGATATTCGATTATCAATCAACCTTAACATTAAAACGTATTGCCTTGCTTTGACTCACATAGGTGTGTGAATGCAATCACGCGTGTTTTCATTCGAGTTTGGCCCATCCTTTTTTGGGGGGGAAAAATTCGGAAATTGTAGTTGCATAAATATCATGACATCGTCAAAATAATCATACGTCATCAGTTAGCTCACAAAAAGTCACAAAATCCTAATGAATAAATGCAAAAGGTGGGGTCATTCCTTGCAGTAAATGTAAGGCTAACTACACTTATTTCAGTTAATTCAAGTCAATACAACAGCGACACCGTCTATCTCTCTCTCATATATATATATATTTCTTCTTTATTTTTTCTTACATTAATATTCAAAGGATAAATTAATATAATATATAATACATATGTGTGTATATATCATCGTCATCGTCATCGTCATCGTCGTCGTCGAAGATTACTAGTCAGAGTCTCGGTGCTTTATCTTACAGTATTGTAGCATTCCACGCTCAGTGTGGACAGTTTTCACACAAGTAGTTCATAGGCAGTTACCAGGGTTGGGCCTTTGGTAATGTTTTCCTTCAGACCTGACCTTTATTTCTGATTTTTCTTTGTGATTGCTACTGCGCGAACACTTCGGTCCGCTGCTAGCTCTTCCCAATCTTTTGTGATATATGTATATTGAGAAATGTATTAATTAAATAACAAAATAGAATAGGTGGACTGTTGTAATTTGCTGGGGCCAAACGATGAAATTAATTTTAATTATGAGTTTTCTATTAGTGTACATTGTTCTGTTGTTTCATGGTTACACAGAAAAAAAAACGACCCTAGTGTCTAACTCTGTCCTGTGGGGAGGCATAGTAAATAGGTACACAGAACGTTACAGACGATGACGAGGCCTGTTAGACTTTGCTGTATGCCTAGGTTGCTGGTACAATGGCTTTTAGTATTTAAAGCCTAAATTAAGCAAATAAGCTGTTAACCACTAATAGCATTTCTCAACGATTCAACGTGATATATTCTGCAATTAGAAACACGAAGGGGAAAATTATTCAGTTGCGATATAAAATATTAAACAACAGAACACATGCAAAGGAAAAACAGACACACTTATTGAGAAAATCATATTTGAATCAATTAGTACTTGTTTTGGTGATTACAGCTCTCTTGCATCCGGGTTACACTTTGATCCGGATTAAAGTGTACATTAACACAGACTATAATTTGGGACCAAAGAAAATCTCTCCATTATCCGTTTTTCTCATATTCTAGTCTCTTATATCCGGGTTACAATATATATATATATATGTATATATATATATATATATATGAACAAATGATTAATAAAACATGTTAAAAACATCTTGAAAAAGAGTTAAAAGCATATTTGATTTTAAAAAGGAAGCACAAGATAAGTGGATAGTCCTTAATCCGCAGAGTTTCGAAGAAATACACTCCTCATTAGAGGGCAGGGATTAGCAAAATTAGCATATTATAAGTTCTATTTCCTTTTCGGTTTTATTGAGCTTTTACATCTGGTTGAGATTACCTTACTTGTAAATATTTCTTTATCCTTCGGTGTCAGACCTTGAACAAAACATTGAGCATTTGTCGCTCGATAATTCTGTCAAATTAAATTCTCTACTCTACCAGCTCCAATTGTTGTCCGTAGTATTGTTTCTGTTGCTCCCATCGTTGTTGGAAATGTCTTTGTTTTGATGGAAATATATATGGTTTCATGGTTACACAGAACGTCACAGACGATAACGAGGCCTGTTAGACTTTGCTGTATGCCTAGGTTGCTGGGAGGATGGCTTTTAGTGCTTAAAGCACGAATTAAGGAAATAAGCTATTAACCATTAATAGCATTTCTCGAGGATTCAACGCGATATATTCCTCGATTAGAAACAGGGAGGGAAAATTTATTCGATTGTAATATAAAATAATAAACAACAGAACACGCACAAAGCAAAAACACAAATTTATTGAGAAAATCATATTTTGAATCAATCCGTACTTGCTTCGATGATTATATATATATATATATATATATATATATATATATATATATATATATACCAAAAAACAAGAAATGGGCAGGTGAAATTAAAATTTCCTTAAGGCCTTATCGTCTGACCCTCTAAGAGGAAACGTCAGAATGATAAATTAAAAACTAAGAAAACGAATGAGGGAAGAGGGGAATTTTGGTTTCAGTTGGAAGAACAGTGAAAAAAAAAAAAAAAAAATTCTCACTGTTCAGGTGGTTTTAAATCAATGAATATCTCCAACTGATGTTTCAGAATCTTTTGTCTACACAGGCTAGGTCGAGAGTTGTTAATAACTAACGCCTCAATGATATTGAGATGATAGTTCGACCTAGCACTGTATAAAACAGAAAACCACCCATCGGAATATTGATCGGCACACCTATTTATACTCAACAGGTGATTGCCAATGGCGGACTCATGAGCTTGGGAGTGCCCGGATGTTCTCGAAACCTGGTGTAGTCGAATATCCCGAGGGATATGTTGGGATATTCTCATTTCTAATCTTTGGGATGTTTTGCCAACGTAGTCAGCTCCACACTGACAAACGAATTTATAAACAACAGAGTTCTTTTGAATGGTTGGCAAAACATCTTTACGAAAAGAAGAGAAAAAGGTTCGAGTTGTGTAAACTACTCTAAGCATAGTAGCTGGAAAACAACGTTGAGTAGCAGAAGAAATCCTTTTAACAATATGAAGGCCATCAGGACCCAACCATGGTAATTTTAGATAAATGGGACAACGTGATGGACCAATATGTTTACCACTATTAAATGTAGTAATTTTACGTTCAATAGTAGATTTTATTATATTAATGGGATATCCATTATTAAGAAAAATATTAGTGATTTCACCAAGTTCCGTATCAAGACGGTTTGGTGAACAAATCATAAGTGCACGATGCGTAAGAGCGCTAATGAGGTTTATTTTTCTAGACTGAGGGGCAAAAGAAAACCAATTAAGATAGAGCCCTGTAAATGTAGGTTTTCTATAAACAGAGGTCTCAAACGTAGTAAAAACATTAGAAACACGAACGTCGAGGAATGGGAGAGAGCTACAGTCTTCAACCTCCATAGTAAATTGTAAAGATGGATGCAGGTTGCAAAGAAGACGAAGAAACTGTTCAGCTTCGCTCCGAGAGGGAAAGCATGCAAAAGTATCATCAACGTAGCGTGTGTAGAATGCTGGCTTAGTAATTTTGGAAAATAATTCGTTTTCCAAAAATCCAACGAAAATGTTGGCTAACGAAGGACCAAGAGGGCTACCCATAGATATCCCATCAATTTGACGGTACATAATGTTGTTGAAACTAAAGGAGACTGATTTAGTAGCAAGTTCCATCAGTTCAACGAAAATTCGTTCAGGAAATTGTGGAGATTTTAAGGGGCCACGGTATAGATAGTCAGCACAAATACCAATGGTTTCATCCAAAGGTATATTAGTAAAAAGACTATTAATGTCAAAGGAAGCCAAGAACTCGGTATTTTTAGATAAAGGTAATTTTTGTATCTGAGATACGAATTGAAAAGAATCAGAGATACAATGGACCGAATAAAAAGAAAGCACAGGTTTAAGAAGATCAACCAGCCATTTACCAAGTTCGTGTTGTGCAGAACCCAGCATAGATAAAATGGGTCGCAAAGGAATGTTGGGTTTATGGACTTTGGGTAAACCATACATTCTAGGCCTTTGAGAACCGATGGGTCGGATTCTATCATAAATCTCCTTAGAAATAAATCCGCTTTTATGAAGTTGGAGAAATCTTTTCTGGATTTTTATTTCCATACGAAAAGTATCATCATGGCTTAAATCACCCAAACGGAGAAATTTACTTTTATCGTCCAAGATTTGTAACATTTTGGAGATATAATCCGTTTTGTTAAGTATAACAACGCCCGATCCTTTATCCGGGCGAGAAAGATAAATGTCGGGATTAGACCTAATTAATTTTGCCGCTTCAAAATGATTTTTCTGCCAAACAAAATCACTAGATTTAGTATTTATGGCAGAAAACCTCCGACCTAATTCGCCCAACATATATATATATATATACATTGTAACCCGGATATAAGAGACCAGAATATGAGAAAAACGGATTATGGAGAGATTTTCTTTGGTCCAAAATTATAGTCTGTGTTAATGTACACTTTAATCCGGATCAAAGTGTAACCCGGATGCAAGAGAGCTGTAGTCACCAAAACAAGTACTAATTGATTCAAATATGATTTTCTCAATAAATTTATCTGTTTTTCCTTTGCATGTGTTCTGTTGTTTATTATTTTATATCGCAACTGAATAATTTTCCCCTTCGTGTTTCTAATTGCGGAATATATCACGTTGAATCGTTGAGAAATGCTATTAGTGGTTAACAGCTTATTTGCTTAATTTAGGCTTTAAATACTAAAAGCCATTGTACCAGCAACCTAGGCATACAGCAAAGTCTAACAGGCCTCGTCATCGTCTGTAACGTTCTGTGTACCTATTTACTATGCCTCCCCACAGGACAGAGTTAGACACTAGGGTCGTTTTTTTTTCTGTGTAACCATGAAACAACAGAACAATGTACACTAATAGAAAACTCATAATTAAAATTAATTTCATCGTTTGGCCCCAGCAAATTACAACAGTCCACCTATTCTATTTTGTTATTTAATTAATACATTTCTCAATATACATATATCACAAAAGATTGGGAAGATCTAGCAGCGGACCGAAGTGTTCGCGCAGTAGCAATCACAAAGAAAAATCAGAAATAAAGGTCAGGTCTGAAGGAAAACATTACCAAAGGCCCAACCCTGGTAACTGCCTATGAACTACTTGTGTGAAAACTGTCCACACTGAGCGTGGAATGCTACAATACTGTAAGATAAAGCACCGAGACTCTGACTAGTAATCTTCGACGACGACGATGACGATGACGATGACGATGACGATGACGATGACGATGATATATACACACATATGTATTATATATTATATTAATTTATCCTTTGAATATTAATGTAAGAAAAAATAAAGAAGAAATCAATTCGCCTGAACGATACCGAGAGTATTGTGAGCTTGTTCCTTTAAGTAAGTTCCTTTAAAGAATAGGTCGACCAAAATGCAGATTCGTTTACTTTTCCACTAGGATCACATCTACATGAACAGTATATATATATATATATATATATATATATATATATATATATATATATATATATATATATATATATATATATATATATACTGTTACCCACTGTGCAGCTGGCTAAACTGGTTTCTCTCTGCGACAAGCAAGTTAATATTCGATTATCAATCCTATATCCTATAAATATATATATATATATATATATATATATATTTATATATATATATATGAGAGAGAGATAGACGGTGTCGCTGTTGTATTGACTTGAATTAACTGAAATAAGTGTAGTTAGCCTTACATTTACTGCAAGGAATGACCCCACCTTTTGCATTTATTCATTAGGATTTTGTGACTTTTTGTGAGCTAACTGATGACGTATGATTATTTTGACGATGTCATGATATTTATGCAACTACAATTTCCGAATTTTTTCCCCCCCAAAAAAGGATGGGCCAAACTCGAATGAAAACACGCGTGATTGCATTCACACACCTATGTGAGTCAAAGCAAGGCAATACGTTTTAATGTTAAGGTTGATTGATAATCGAATATCAACTTGCTTGTCGCAGAGAGAAACCAGTTTAGCCAGCTGCACAGTGGGTAGTGCCCCATTATGCACAATATGTGAAACGATTAAATTGTTTCCCTAGAAAAGACGACATGATTCCATTTCTGTTTGATGAAAACTGATATTCTTTTTTTGTTGCAGATCATTTACTAGTTGGCCAGTTGTGTACAGATCCCAAAAGCGATAGGAGCCTTCTATTATGTCTGAAAGTGACACAATGTTCGGCGAGCGAAATCGGAGATGTGCCACTGTACAACTCATGCTCTCTTTTTGGCTGTGATCATAGCGTAGTATCTGTTAACTGTGGCAAGCAGGGTCAAGGGTCAAAACATATATTATTATTGTTATTGTATTATTATTAATTGATTTGAGCGACGGATGGTCGCTGGATCAGTTATTATGATTAGAAGAATAAACAATTAAACTGCGGAAGAAATAGTTGGCGTGTGAATCGCAAAAGGAATGTGAAAATAGAAAATAGATGTAATTATTTTGGGGTTTTGAATAAACAAATAACTAGTTGTTGACATTAGGTAATGATGTGACGTAAGAGAACACATGATGTAGTTAGTTTTGAAGAGATTCAGAGAATTGAGATCTGACAACCAAAGCAGACAGACGTCTAGACAGGGGTGGACAGACAGCTAGGATCAGACTGTAAGAATAGAAAATGTAGACGAACTGATGATCCTGTGAAAACCATTTGAGACAGCTGTAATAAATTTATATTATAAAAATATAAAGAGTTGTTTTATGGTTTCACAAGAAGAACAGATGTCTAAATTGGATGGTGCTGATGGTTTCATGGTTCGTCACGGAGGAGCAGCGGGAAGATAGAAGAACTCTTCAAGAAAAAATGTATGAAGCATATATTATTCTTATATATGAACTGTAAAAAATATCCCGTGTGATAAATCTGATACAACATGACTCAGTTTACACATCAATATCATATCCTCCTGACTAAACAACATATATACGATTTATACGTTTATCGTCTGTCCATTAAAAAAAACAATATCTCACATCCACTAGATAACACATGACACGTTTCCTCCAATATAATTACAATATACAACATCTACCGATCAAAGTTGTGAGAACAGGATCATTGCCCGCACTTTCAAAATGCATTGCTGGATTGCCACGTATAACAAGGGGCGTGTTCAGGGTGATAATCAAAGTTTTCAGCCACGGTTATGGTCTTTGGTGTGGTTTCAAGTACGGGCCACATCATGCCACCTCACATCTTCGAATTCAGCTTTGAAAGTCAACACCAAAGTGTACCTGAATGTACTCAAGACTGTGGTGATCGCCTGGTGCAATCAGGCAACCGCTGGTAGACCATGGGTGTGGCAGCAGGACTCGCTGCTGGTCCAAAAGTCCAAAGAGACCCACACTTGGCTTCAGAACGAGTGCTACAACTTTGTATCCTTCCCTCACTGGTCCCCTCCTCCCCCCGACCTCAACCCGCTGAACTACTTCGTTTGATCATACGTTGAGAACATGACCAACATGACCTCTCACAATACCAAAACCAGCCTGATTGCCGCCATCCGCCGAGTATTCGCCAAGCTCTCGCCGGCGCTTATTGAAAAGGCATACTCCCAGTTTCGGACCCGTATCGAGAATGTGATTGGGGCTGAAGGTAGCTACTTTAAATAGATGCCAGTTCTACTACATAATCAAGTTATCTGAATTGATTTTTTCCAATAAGTTTTAAAATAAAGCTGTAGTGTTGCTTTCTTTAGGGTGACACTTTTATCATTCCACTCTATATTATGCATAGGCGAATGCGCCTCAAAAGTCGTCGCTATATTTCCGACTATAAACTATTTACTATGAAAGTATAGAACACCTGTTCCAGCAGCAGCAGCAACAGCAGCAGCAGCAGTAACAACAAGGAGGTGACGGTTGTCTAATGGTTAACGACGCAGGCTGACAACCTGGATGTGCCAAGTTCGAACCCTTTCATTTCACAAAATCACTTTCACTTAAGAATGTTAGCACTCTTCACGGAGTCCATTTCTGTAAGTATACGGTACCGTTCTAGAAAGAATTCTTAATGAAAATATATTGGGGAAACGAATGCCAACAAAAATCATCATCATCATGAACGATGTCAACAACAGCAACAACCAAAGCAGCACGAACAGCAACAACAATAATAACTAGTAGTAATAATATACTAACTAATAACAACAACAACAACGCTAGAGGCGATATGTTTGAAATATTCGATTTTTATTTGTTTCAAATTCTTTATAATAATTTGATAATCATAATCAATTGCGATTGGTTATTTATATTTGACATAAACCAATCAGAAAGAGTTTGCTATGGAAGCGGGAAAACTGTTCGCGTTAAGCTAGAACATAAGCGCCGTCGCTAATGAAAACTCTAACTTTCCACAAGAACCTATGTCATTTCATAACAAAGTATTACTAACTTCTATACATATTCATGATGGGTAAATGAACTCTGCCATCTAGAAAAATAGCACAAGAATTGAAAATGAAAAATGGAATTAACTTATGATAATCTTGTTTTCGTTTAATAACGTCTCCCTGAATAGAGATGTATTCATTTGCAGAGGATGCTCCCTAAATCCCCATTCGAAACTAGGCGCTTCAAAGATCAAGGGTTTTCCTACAGTAGCAGCGGTATGAAGGCCACCCAACACATCAGAGATTCATAGATTTTTCAAATCTCCTTAGAGACGATTTAATATTACACCTAACTTACCAGATATCACCGTGATTACTTGAGTTTTAACCCCATTCATTCGTCTTATCCACAAGACAAATGGAGCATAATTGCCACACTTGTTCTCCTCTATTACATTTTTATCCCAGGGCACTGAAGAATTTATGATTTGTTACCTCTTTGAGACCTTATCAATGATTGTCTATTAGTATTGCTTAGTTGTCATGACATTTTTATCTCACCATTCCTCTATGTTTGTCAGATAATAACCGGGTAGAAGCAGTTTAATTAACTACTTCTACCCGGTTATTATCTACCTATCTATCTAGCGGTGAAAACAACAGATAATTTCTATCGTAGTATGTTTTCATAGGTATCACATTTTGGTGATCAGTCACTTTGCACTGGAAGTATGCAAGCTAGACCGGATGTGATGTATCAGGTGCTCCAGTGAGTAAGCTGAGTCAAGCTTAGTGAGTTGGAGCCGAAACGCCCAACAAGCAATATAGGTAAGGAAGGTCTCCCCATGAGGGAGTTGAGGTCTCAAATAGACGACCCCCAAGCCAAAGATCGTCAGTAATTCCATTTCTGCTGATGGGATGCCTGGGAGTGAATAAAATATTATAAACATACCCTGTCTTGAGTCCCTGTCTTGAAACGTCTCTGTTTCAGAAGGTTCCAGATCCCCTCCAAGATGTCAGCGAATCCCCCAGAAGCGGCCAGAGGCATACAAGTATGTTACTTATATGATATGCTTGACACACACGCACCAGAACACTAGATGTGTCACGGGCCGTTAAGTAAATAGACATTAGGGGATCTGAAGACAATAATCCGTTATATGCGTACACAACACACACACACACACACACACACACACACACACACACACACACACACACATATATATATATATATATATATATATATATATATATATATATATATATATATATGTTGAGTACGCATATAACGGATTACTGTTTTAAAAATAATAAATAAATAAAAACCTATATATATATATATACATACATATATATATCTGTGTGTATATACACACACACGCACACACACACACACACACACACACATATATATATATATATATATATATATATATATATATATATATATATATATATATATATATATATATATATACAGTCTATGAAGTTTTTAACATTTGAAACTATACAAAAAATTACTTTTTATCATTCGTTAAAAAAAAACATCTAGTCAGTAAGTCATTTAATCACCTGCAATCTCTGCATCGACTCTCTCGAATTTACTATAATACCAATTTTTTTTTTCAAGGGATCATCAGTTGTTTACAATGAAACACTGTTTCGGGGATTTAAAAACAAAACAGTGTATTACATCATGGCTCCCCAGCAGTGTTGATCAAACACCACCACTCTTAATCTTAAGAAGAAGAAGACATGTTACACAAATTTGATCCAATTTCCTATTCTTAATTGCAATTACTAACCTTTTTATAGTATAAAAATGAATTTCTTACCTGTGCGATTCATCAATTTCCAAATTTAAAATGGATACATTTTTTAATTTATCAGTCTTGTATTTATAAGATTTGGATTAATCCATTTAACTACTTATCACCCCCACTATAATTAGTAGTTTGTATATTTACATTCTTATTTATTTAAAATTAGATATATAAAGGTTAAAAATATTTTATTTTTACATATATACATATTTTTTTTATATATATATAAATTTATTATATGTAATTATAAATACATTTTATACATTGCTAATATAGTTTTGGATTTCCTTTATTAATATAGTCTGGTTTATCTTAAACGATTCAAAAGCATCAGGATAACGAACAAATGCTTTATTTAACTGTTTAAATATTTTATTTTTATCTCCACCTTGTTTTATCATCCTTATTACTAAGCTAGAAACTATTATATATATGGCTCATTCCATGTCAAATCGACAGGGGCAAAACCATGTCTGACACGGATTTTTTTCAAATTTGCTACACTTATAGATCTCCATAATAGGAACTGAATGACACCTGTTACACATCTCAAGGTCAAGGGATTTCTGAGATATGACCATGACCTTTTTAAAAAATGTGAATTTTTATGGAAAAGTGACCAACTTTAAAAGACAATATCTCTGTTATTTATGGGCCTACAAAGTTCATTCATATATCATTCTAAAGTACTTGGATAGATCTACCATTTTATTTGCGGATATTTTTTTCAAGGTCAAATTTTTAAAAGTTGACCTTGACCTTGACCTTTAACCTTAATTATCTCAAAAAACGTTATTTGAATTTTTTTCAAATTTTGACAAAAGATTTGTCTATCTTATGACAGTATATATTTCAAATTTCATGATGGGGTTTGAACTGGAACCATTCCTACAAGGAGGTAAGCGCATTCTTGATTCTACACAAGATAACTGGGAAATATTGTTTTTTTCTAATCTTTTATTGCTTTTTATCTTTACCTATCCCCCTAGCCAGTAAGCAGGCAGCAGCCTCACCCAGTAAACAAACAGAAACTTAAAAAATCAAAGGAACATTGTCACCAAAACTTGTCTGGCATAGAGGTGATAAAACTTTCACTCAGTCCACTAACCTATTGAAATTTAATAGCTGTTAGCACTTTCTTGTCAGATTTGTCAATGCTGAAGGACTGGACAAACTGAAAGGTCATGTTTTATGTTTTTTTTCACACAGCTAAAATAAATCCACATCACATGTTTATGTTATTAGGTTTTACTTTTACTAGTAGCTTAAAAATAAATATTCTTCATTTAATCTTTTAGTATCAGCAATAGAACAGAGTAACATTTTTTGGGGAATGGCATATTAGTTTTCTGATTCTGATACCCCAAAAATTTCTGATTTCGAGATTTAGATTAACTGTCCCAACACAAATTATATCACTTTTTTCCATAACAAAATATGTGTTGCATAAAAAAAATTGAAGCAAATTCAGTTTCATCAACATAAATGTTTTTATATGGATTTTGTGTTACCATGGTTTTATGTATATATTAATCAGCATTAAATTAGCTTTACAAAGATATCAAACATGACCATATTGTGAAATAGCAAAATGTTTTTATATGAAGTAGCAGGTACTACATTCCGCCATTTTGAATTTAGCCCACTTCTTTAAAACGCTTGTAGGAATGGTTCCAGTTCAAACCCCATCATGAAATTTGAAATATATACTGTCATAAGATAGACAAATCTTTTGTCAAAATTTGAAAAAAATTCAAATAACGTTTTTTGAGATAATTAAGGTTAAAGGTCAAGGTCAAGGCCAACTTTTAAAAATTTGACCTTGAAAAAAATATCCGCAAATAAAATGGTAGATCTATCCAAGTACTTTAGAATGATATATGAATGAACTTTGTAGGCCCATAAATAACAGAGATATTGTCTTTTAAAGTTGGTCACTTTTCCATAAAAATTCAAATTTTTTAAAAAGGTCATGGTCATATCTCAGAAATCCCTTGACCTTGAGATGTGTAACAGGTGCCATTCAATTCCTATTATGGAGATCTATAAGTGTAGCAAATTTGAAAAAAATCCGTGTCGGACATGGTTTCTGCCCCCCCAAAATTTGTCGATTTGACATGGAATGAGCCATATATATAAGTAATTTCAGGTTAAGGGTTTTTTTTTTTTTTTTGTAGCAAACGATGTTACTTTTTTGTATGTAATATATTTTTTTTTATTATTTAAAGCGGTCCTCCTCTCTTGTTCACAAAAATGTATCGAAATTAAAGCTAAACATTTAAAAAAAAAAACCCTGAAAATTTGTAATTTGGGCAGCGTTCATTCCTGGAAAAATTGTTTCAAGCAGGACCGCTTTTAAATATAAACAATAAAATAATTAATGCAAAAACAAAAACAACAACATCGTTTTCATGCTTCAAAATTCACTGGTAATCTCAAATTACTAGTTTAGAAGCATGCATGAAATTTTTAACATCATATATTTATCCATCCATCCATCCATCCATCCATGGAAAAGCCGATCTTTGTGAAATTTCACACGAAGTTACTTCATCTGCCTGGGATTCTTCTCTCGTAGGTTTTATATCGGGAAGTTTATGATATCTATTGAAAATCGATAACCGAAAAAATCCGATTAATTGGAGAAGGAAACTATTTTCTCAACTTCTATACTAAACCAGTGTCTGAAATATAAATCTAACTTTACGGGAATATTCGAATATCTGTGCATCTCATAGAAAGAATAATTGTTAGCCTAATGAAGGTTACCGCTTGATTTCTGATAATTTTGACTGAAGAAAAATGAACAAAACTTGTATGTTAAAATTATTATGAAGCGCAAGATTACAGGCACAAGATTTCAAAATGAAGAAACACCGCAGAGTTTACTACGCACTAACATTGGATTGCGTATTCATCACATGCTTAAGCGAAATGTCCATCTTTGGCTTCCTATTAAAAAATATAGCTTGAGGTGAACTTTTTGCCAGTGTTGTAGAGATACACAACAATATTCGCAGCTTTTTTTTTCTTATATTGCATTGGTAAATATATTTCATGTTGATCAAAATACGTGCGTCATTTTTTTATTACATTTTCACCCCAAACAAGGCACATTGCCACTTTGATGTAGGGGGTTACTATCAGGGTCATAAGCTACAGGGGTACTATGTGGGGAGTTGAGCAGCAAGATGTCGGTTAACGTTACACTTGAACTTCTGCATGTCAGTACATTTGGGGAAGCAGGAACCCGAAAGGTAATTCCAAAGTCTAGTGGTTCTGGGGAAGAAACTACTGGAGTAGAAGGCTCTCTTACATCTAGGGATCTCAACTGTGAAGGGATGAGATTTTG
>NC_136515.1:75999949-76068012 GCF_053919585.1 Euprymna scolopes
AATTAGAAAAATATATAATGTAGAACACTGTAGGGATGATTACGGTAGCAAGTGACATTGAAAAAAAACAGGAACAAAATCAGAGAGACAAGAGATAAAACAAGATAAAAATAGGGAGAGAAACCGCTACATGAACGATTAATAAGGATGACAAAAAGTGAGATTAAATAAGCATTTGATCATACCTACAAAAGGGAATCCTAAACTGAGAAACTGAATCTTTAATAATAGCCGCACAAAATAACGCGATAAGAACCAACCACATCAAAGCAAAGATCAGCAAAACACAAGAAAACAGTAATTCTCTCTCTCTCTCTCTCTATCTCTCTCTCTCTCTCTCTCTCTCTCTCTCTATATATATATATATATATATATATATATATATATATATATACATATATTATATTTTGTGTACAGAAAGTTGTTAGTTGAGACAGATCATTGGTACCGTCAGTTTTAAGCCCGATAATAAGGCCCGTTTAAGGTATCCTTATCAAGCTCTCTTCAGCCAATATTCGTCGAGACGAATATTGGCTGAAGAGAGCTTGATAATGATCTGCCTCAACTAACAGCTGTCTGTACACAACATATACATACGCTCTTATAATTTGGATTTTCCTTTTAATTGAGCACTCTGCTGGAATTCTTTTTCCACAAAAAAACTAATCATATATATATATATTTTTATAAAGTAATAGGGTTCGTGTGTTTCTGTCTGTGTGTACAGCTCTCCATCATCAACGAAATATAAAGGAGGCAAGAGGGTAGATCTCTCCTGGTAGAGAAACATTAGAACCCATTTTAGGATGTTTCTGTTATCGGAGACATTAGAATCTTTGCCTAATTTCTTTATATACTAGTCTACAAACCACCCCCATATCGAATGACTTATGCTCATTTGCATATCACATTATATTAAATCTCTTTAACTAATTACCTCGACCTTATTACATATTGGAAATATTCTAATCATTTCAACTGTACTATTTACAAAATCTATTTAACATTTAATTATTTAATATATTTTCATTTAATTTTATATTCGATTTATTTCACTTTACGTATATTATCAAAACAATTCATTGGCGAGCAAAGCTTTGTTTTGGGATTGTATTGAAAATGTAATGGAAATTTCAATTTCGTTCCGTTTTAATCTTTTATATTTTACTTGCCAATATAATTGAAAGAATACAATTCAACTATCGTAATTTTATATAAATAAACAAAAACAAATATTTTAAAATAAAACTTTATTAAAAAATAAATAATTTTATTTTTAAATGAAAAAAATCAATTTAGTAAAATAATTGTATTAAACACCCCCAGCCTTGTCAGCAAACCTGTAAACCTATAAAAGTTAACATTTCGAATGTAAACAGTGATTTTTCGATTTTGTTAGCGCTTGCCGCAATTAAACACAATTAAAACGGAACTAACTTTATTTGTATTCTATTTTTTAAACAACCCCCAAAACATAACGCTCTCTTCCAGTTATAGCCAATTTTTTTTTTAATTAAATAAAACAGGTCAAAATAAACAGATAAGCGCATTTTCTTTTACATTTTTCTTACAACCATTGTCATTTAACCAACTGCAGGATATCGTTACTTTTGTGGGGTTGTTTTGAAAATGGCACGGAGATTATAATTTCGTTCCAATTTAATCTTTCTGGTCGAGCCTATTTCGAAAGCCTGTTTATCATAGATTTGAACTACAAATAATTTATTACATTTTGATTATTACTATCTTAAGACTTAAAGCTTATATTTATTTCATTTTTCTATTTATATATTGAATTAGTTATTTCCAGTCTTATTTAAACTTAGCGCTTTCTTTAAACCGGATGAACCTTTTATAAAAATATGAGTTTAACGTAAAGAACACGAACAAGGTTTTATTCAACTGAATTTCTTCCAGTTTACTAACAAAATATATAAATTTAAAAGAGATATAAATAATAAAATAAAAAGGTTATGTAATTTAAAAGAAATACACGTACTCACAAAAGCAGAACTTTTTTTACACATTTTTTTCTTTAAAACCATAACAATGAGACTAACAATTACCTAGATCTTAGTAATTATTTGTTTTAATAGAACTGTTTTAATTGTACTGTTTACTTAGTTAACCTAAGTTGGTATTACATTTATTTTACATTTACTTTTCTTTTTAATTATTACTTTTAGACTGTGACGTTTACACCCGGAAGTAATGAGTCACACGTAGGTCGCTTTTATTCATTCCTTTTGGCCAAGATCAAAGTGTAGTATCTGTTCCGGCAGATACTGCACTTAAGATAATTTGTACCAGTCAATGGAGGGGAAACCCTCTATACTGGGACAATTATTATTTTTTGGTAACCAGAGTGACCCCTTTTAGGGGAGCTGGTTTTTACCTCACATTAAAAACGGCCTTGTGCCTAATTTGCTCAGTGGGGGAGCAAATAAATACCATCTGTTCCGGCAGATACTGCAAGCTATGACTAGCTAGGACTAGCTATGACTAGCAAAGACCAGATGTGGGGGCAACCCCACATGCCTGACCATTAACCAGCTCCCATTTCCCACCTCTCGGGAGCTGGTCCCCTTTTTCCCTTCCCCCTCCCTTCACTCCTCACATTAAAAATCGGCCTTGTGCCTAATTTGCTCGGTGGGGGAGCAAATAAATACCATCTGTTCTTCAGATGCTGCACTTCATTTTCTTGTTCTCTTTCGGTGGAGGAGAAATCCTTCACGACTGAGACAATTTTTATTTTTGTACCTTTTCTCCACGTTAAAAAACGACCCTGGTGTCTAACTCTGTCCCGTGGGGAGGCATAGTAAATAGGTACAATATAATTGTTTATAATTGTACTATTCAGAAATATTATTTATAGTTCGTCCATTTCAGTTAGTATACATTTCCTTTACGCTTAATTAATTTACAATCATTAATATCGTTAAACAATTCCGTTTAAAACCGAAATTATGCCACCCAAACGAAGTAGAAACGAAAGTGAGGAAGAAAGAATGGAAAGATTGGAAGCTAATAGACTAAGAGTTGCTGCAATTCGCTCCAATGAAAACAATTCAGATAGAGAAAGACGTCTAGAACTTAACAGGATACGTCAAAGAGAAAGGAGAGCAAGACTGTCAGATTTGGAAAGAGAAACCCAACGTGAAGCTGACAGAACTAGACATGCTGTAAGGCGGTTAAATTCATCACAAGATGAAATTCAAGAAAGGCAAAGATATGCACTGGAAAGAGAAGCAATATTACGATCGAATGAATTATATGAGGTAAGTAGACGTACACAAGGTCAGTTGAGAGTGGCTCAACGACATCAGAATGAATCGGAAACCCAACGAAGCTTTCGCCTATACCAAGGGCAACAACGAGAGGCTGCATGGAGAGAGAGTATGACTTTGCCCCAGCAATTGACAGAAAACGAGGCAGCTAGACAACGAATGACTGCTTTGAGACACCATGAAATAGAACACTGCAATAGAAAAGGATTGCTCTACAACAAAAATGACTCTCTCACTACAGCTGATATAGGAAAAATGGACAAAGTATGTCAACATTGCTCAGCTGTAAAATTTAAAGGAGAAACCCCTGGTTGTTGTTGTTCTTCTGGCAAAGTTGTGCTTGATAGCTTTCCACCACTGCCTCAGTTGCTTCAAGATTTGCTCTCCGGCAATGGTCCCATCTCTAAAGATTTTCTGCAAAATCTACGCAGTTATAACAATTGTTTTGCAATGACATCATTTGGTCACAAAATTGCGGCAGTACATGGGTGGAATCCTTCTTTTAGAATTCGAGGCCAGGTTTGCCACCAGATTGGGAGTCTTTTACCACCTGAAGATGAAACAGCAAAGTTTATTCAAGTCTACTTCTTGGATAGTCTGGAAGAGGAACTACATAATCGGGGACGTGACAGTAGACTCAATAGAGACATTCTCCAAAGTCTGACTGAATTTTTACATGAGAACAACAGCTTTATTTGTCAGCTGAAAACAACAAAGGAGAGGATTGAAGAAGAACACTTGGTAGAACATAAAGTTGTCATAAGGGAAGACCGAAGGCCGCAAGAAGAGCATCCACGGCGATTCAATGCTCCAACAACAACGTATGAGATTGGAATATTAATGGAGAATGAACCAACAGCTAACCGGGATATTGTCTTGCGTTTTAGAAATGATACATTAAAATGGATCTCCGAACTACATCCCCTCTACGATACTTTAATGTACCCGTTAATGTACCCCTATGGTTCTCCATCTTACAACATCTACATGAAGGCATCCAATGGGCGAAAAGTTACCCAACAGCAATTTTATTCGTACCATTTAATGACTCGGCCTGGAAACTATTTTCTCTGGTACCGAAGGCTATTTCAACAATGGCTGGTGGATGTGTACTACAAGATTGAAACAGAACGTTTACAGTTCCTGAGGCGTGAGCAACAGACCCTGAGAGCTGACAATTATAGCAACTTGAGAGATTCAATTCTTAGGGAGGATGGGAATCCAGAACAGTTTGGTCAACGAGTTGTACTTCCGGCAACTTATACAGGAGGCCCTCGATACATGTTTGAGCGTCAAAGTGATGCCATGGCATATGTTCGGCGAATGGGCCGAGCCGACCTCTTCATCACGTTCACAACAAATCCAAAGTGGACAGAAATTACAGAAAATTGTCTTCAAGGGCAAGACCCTCAGGATCGTCCAGATATTGTTGCCAGGGTTTTCAGGCAGAAGCTAAAAAAGTTACTTGAATTTATTAAAAAGGGAGGATTTGGCAGGTTGAGGGCTTTCCTGTACAGTATTGAATATCAAAAAAGAGGACTGCCGCATGCACACATCCTCACCTGGCAGGCCCCAGAGGACAAACTTCTACCAGAAAAAATGGATCTCTGCATATCTGCAGAGATCCCTGACAAAGAGGAAGATCCTGATCTTCATGCTAAAGTGATGGCACATATGGTGCATGGACCTTGTGGACCATTTAATCCAAATTGTCCATGTATGATTGACAACAAATGTTCCAAAAAATACCCAAAAGAATTTCTTCAGTGTACCAAGCAAGGCCAAGACTCTTACCCCAAGTACAGGCGAAGAAAACCAGAAGATGGAGGCCAGACTGGTACAATAAGGATGAAGAGAAATGGTCGGTATGTTAATCAAGAAATAACAAACCAGTGGATTGTTCCGTACAACAAGGTCCTCCTTCAGCAGTTCAATGCTCACATTAACGTAGAAATTTGCAGCTCGATCCAAAGCATCAAATATGTCCTCAAATACGTGAATAAAGGATGTGATCAAGCAGTGTTTGAACTACAAAGAACTGATGGAGCAGCTAACCAACAAGGCCAAGTACAAAGTCACATTGTGGATGAGATCCAGCAGTTCCAGAATGCAAGGTATGTCGGCAGTTCAGAGGCAGCCTGGAGGATATTGGAACATCCCATCCATGAACATTTCCCCCCAATTGTACAACTTTCTGTTCATCTTGAAAATGGGCAGCGTGTCATGTTCTCAGCTGATACTGCTCTGGAACGAGCCCAAGGTCCACCGCCTGCCACAACTTTGACAGCATTTTTTCAACTCTGCCATGAGGATGACTTTGCAAGGGGTCTCAAATACGTAGAAGTCCCTGAGTTTTACACTTGGAACAAATCGACAAAGAAATGGATGAGAAGAATGCGTGGGGTACAAGTTGAAGGTACTGAAAATGATGATGTATGGAAGGCACCATGCATTGGGAGAATCTACACGATTAGTCCAAAAGCAGGGGAGTGTTATTTCTTACGCCTGTTGCTCAATGAGGTTGCTGGTCCAACTTCATTTCAAAATTTGCGAGCATACAATGGTCAGGTGTTTGAAACATACATAGCAGCGTGCCTTGCTCGAGGCCTTCTAGAAAATGACCATCACTTGCATCAAGCAGTAGGAGAGGCAAGTGCCACTCAATCACCTTCAAATTTGCGAAGCCTATTTGTGATAATTTTAACAGCCTGTGAGCCAAGAAATCCTCTTGAGATCTGGATGGCTTTTCGTGATGTAATATCTGAAGACATTCTTCACAGATACAGGCAAGAAGTTAACAATCCAGAAGCAGATTTTAATGAGGACATCTACAATAAAACTCTTTGTCTAATTGAAGAAAAAGTTCTCCTTATGTGCGGTCAACCATTGGCAAGCTATGGATTACCTGCACCAATGCAAGGGAGAGATGAAAGACTCGCGAGAGAGTATCAACGTGAAGTTACTTATAATCTTGAAGAACTTCCCTACAAGCAGAAAATATGCAAGAAAAACTGACCGATTCTCAAAGAGAAGTTTACAATTCATTCATGGCAATGTTGGAAGCACAAGGTGAAATGAACAAAAACATGATGTTTCTTGATGCTCCAGGTGGTACGGGCAAGACTTTTGTAATCAATTTGATCCTTGCAAAGATTAGATCCATGAGAAAGATTGTGCTTGCAACAGCATTCAGTGGCATTGCTGCTACTCTACTACAAGGTGGCCGCACTCTTCACAGCACTTTTAAAGTACCCTTGGATACTCATCGAATGGATCAGCCAGTTTGCAAAATTACTGGTAACTCAGCCTTGGCAAATGTAATTAGAGACACCTCTACAATCATTGTAGACGAAGCCCCAATGACGCACAAGATTGCTTATGAAGCAATTGACCGAACACTGCAAGACATCACAGGAAACAAGAATCCCATGGGTGGCATTCCAACCTTATTTTGCGGTGATTTCCGTCAAATCCTCCCAGTGGTTAAAAATGGCACAAGGGCTAACATTGTCAATGCAAGTTTGAAACAATCCTATCTCTGGAGGCACGTTATAGTGAAGAGACTGACTACTAATATGAGAGCCTATATCTCTGATAACACAGCTGCAGCAGACTTCTCAAAATTGCTTCTCCAAATCGGTAATGGTCAGTTTCCTATCACTTCTTCACCTGACACAATTAAGATTCCAACTGCGCTTGGTAAATGTGTCGGTAATCAGAAGCAACTGAAAGACAAAGTGTACCCAGACCTGCAAAACAATGGAAAATCACCGGATTGGCTTGCTGAGAGGGCTATTATTTCGCCATTAAACAGCAATGTGAATCATTTGAACAATTCAATAATGGATGAATTTCCAGGAGACACAAAGCAATACAAGTCAGTTGATTCGGCTACTAATGAATATGAAGCTGTTCACTACCCTGTGGAGTTTTTAAACTCTTTGGAGATATCTGGAATGCCTCCACACATTTTAAATCTCAAAATTGGATCGCCAATCATGATTCTTCGATCCTTGGAACCGCCAAAAACAACAAACGGAACCAGATGTGTTATCACCAGATTGCACACCAATGTACTTGAGGCCACCATTTCCTGTGGTCCCTACAAAGGCGAAACCGTTTTACTGCCAAGGATCCCCTTAGTTCCATCGGACTCAGTACTTCCATTTCAATTCCGGAGACTCCAATTTCCTGTGAAGGTGTGTTTTGCAATGAGCATAAACAAAAGTCAAGGTCAGACATTTAACACCATTGGCGTAGACTTGACATCAGACTGCTTCAGTCACGGTATGTTCTACGTCTCCATCAGCCGGACAGGAAGTTCAGAAAAACTCTACATTCTGGCTCCAAATCAAAGCAGCAGAAATGTAGTTTACCCTGAGGCTCTTTAGTGAAAAGTTCGAGAAATGGATATGAGGAAAAACTGACATGATCTGATTGTGGTAAGTTTTTAGTATTGAATGTGCAAGATAAAATTTAAGCAAGAGTTGAAAATGACTTCAATGAAAAATTTACTATGTAACATCAAGTAACCTTCCTTTTTGATGAAAATGTTTTGTGAAGTTCCTGATTGAATTTCAGTCACTACAAGAGGTAGTTAAAATGTTAATCACCTTATGCAATCGTTGCTCTTACAACATCAACTTACTGGAAAGGTGCCCACAGATTTTGGTACCCGAGTGCGCAACAAAGCTCCGTGCGAAGCACGGGTATCTTTGCTAGTATATATATATATATATATATATATATATATATATATATATATATATATATAGTGACCGCCAATCGATCGAAGATTCCTTTTTCTAAAACTTATGAAATTCTGTGAAAATCTATTATTTCTGAACAACTTTTGATTTTATCAGAAAGATAAACCCCTTAAGTTTATTGTGTTAAAAGCAGAACAATACATTAATTTTCTATAATTTTTAATAGAATTTTAAATTTTAGATAAAAAAAACGCGTTTATCCCAGTATTCGCAGAATTTAAATAAAACAGATATTTTTTAAAAGGTTTTCGAATCAATTACATTAACTTTTTTCTTTATGTCTAAATATAATTTACTATGATTGGCTCTAAGAATATGCAGAAATATTAGAATATAATTAACTTATATTTTAATAAATTCAAATGATTCCATTTTTTATCATGAACTCGCACATTTTACCTACCGCTGCCATCTTGGATTTTAGGTATGGTATTTCTTCATAATAATTGATCAGTAAAGCTTAATATTTTTCTAATACTTGTTAAAAGTAAAGAAAAACTGATTTTTTTCTATTTTTACATACAAACATAAATTTTTGACATTATATTTCTCAGTTTTAATATCACTTTTAGTCAGTTTTTAATTTCATGATTAAAATCATTTTTCCTTTCTTATTTTCTAATTAATAATAACCAATGAGCCACACTGTTTTTCCATAAACTAGATCGTACTGTATTTTCCCCAATTCTTTATTTCATAAATCAAGGTGACAAAAACTTTCATTAGAATTCGAGTGAAGAAGCATTTGTCAAAATTTGAACTGTGTTTAATCAACTGAGCCACTTCAAGAAGGGGCAAGAGTGCTCAGGTTTTGCGCTCGCAGCGATGGCGGTAGACTAAGATGGATATGAGGAGATACTCCAGAATCTTCACCAGTCACAGAAGTTGCGGGAATGGTGGCATAATGATGTTGCTATATAGGACTTGAAAAAGGCATTACATCAGGTGCACATACACAAATCACTGTGGCCTTTTTCGACGGTGATGTTGAAAAAGCAAAGTTATTGACTTACACAATTTGGGTGTGGCCGCAATGTTGCACATATAATAATGCGATCAATTATGAATGCAGTAATTTCGGTACTTGTACAGTTTAATCAAGACATTAAAAAAAAAATATCGAAAAAGTCTATATTGTACGTATCCGTTATGGAATGAAGTTCTCCGAAAAAAATTTCATTTAATTTCATCAAGTAGTTTCTTTCTACAGCGAAAAAACAATTTTTTTATGATACCGAACAAAAGATTCGATTTTTAGGAAGAAAAGCTAGTATTAAAGATAGGGGGTGGGCTGGAATGTCGGCGCTTTAAATTGAGTTATCTCCCCGTGGCGTGTTTTAAAAATCTAAACAAAAAATTTTAAAATTCAAAGATGTCTACCTTCAACGTGCTGTCATAAAAACGTGTGTTTACGCTGTAAAAAAAAAATTAAGTGAATTTTTTTTTTCGGAGATCTTCAGTTCAAAACGGATACGTACAATATAACCCTTTTTCGATATTTTCACTCTTTAATGTCTTGATTAAACTGTAAAAGTACCATAATTTCCCAGGATACATCAACAGAACGAGCCACGTCATCGTATATCGACGACATTTTCGGCAATCTACGTTTTACCAATTTACCAAATTTTCATTACTAACGATTACTACGATACTGTCCCACTGACTACCGTACACTCAGTAATCCTTATTCTCAAGTGGCCTCCGGGTCTTCATTAGTGGTGACTCCTTTGTATAAAAAAATGATTGGAATCAACAGTCCACACTCGGTAATAGTTGATGGAATCCCTTATAATGTAAAGAATTTGCGCCCTTGTCCAGGAGTTTGCATACCATTCAGTACCAATAGTGGCTCATCAGAAGAAAGCGAACAACTGAACAGACTAAGGTCGGTATCAATAGACGATGCTTCCGACACTCCTGATGATGACGCCGATGATAGATTGTCTGAAAACAATGAAGATAATGATAGACCACTCGAAAACAGCCTTGGGCGTAATTCTCCTGAGGGGGACATTACTGCTTACCCACTCCGCAGGAGCGTCTAAACTAAGAGGCCTGCATCCAGTTGCACTATTTGTGATGATGACATCAGTAACGAACAAGCCTCGTTATCGTCTGTGACGTTCTGTGTAACCATGAAACCGTATATATTTCCATCAAAACAAAGACATTTCCAATAACGATGGGGGCAACAGAAACAACACTACGAACAACAATTGGAGCTTGTAGTGTAGGGAATTTAATTTGACAGAATTATCGAGCGACAAATGTTCAATGTTTTGTTCAAGGTCTGACACCGAAGGATAAAGAAATATTTACAAGTAAGGTAATCTCAACCAGATGTAAAAGCTCAATAAAACCGAAAAGGAAATAGAACTTATAATATGCTAATTTTGCTAATCCCTGCCCTCTAATGAGGAGTGTATTTCTTCGAAACTCTGCGGATTAAGGACTATCCACTTATCTTGTGCTTCCTTTTTAAAATCAAATATGCTTTTAACTCTTTTTCAAGATGTTTTTAACATGTTTTATTAATCATTTGTTCATATATATATATATATACATATATATATATTGTAACCCGGATATAAGAGACATTTGTTCATATATATATATATATATATATATATATATATATATATATACATTGTAACCCGGATATAAGAGACCAGAATATGAGTAAAACGGATTATGGAGAGATTTTCTTTGGTCCAAAATTATAGTCTGTGTTAATGTACACTTTAATCCGGATCAAAGTGTAACCCGGATGCAAGAGAGCTGTAGTCACCAAAACAAGTACTAATTGATTCAAATATGATTTTCTCATTAAGTGTGTCTGTTTTTCCTTTGCATGTGTTCTGTTGTTTATTATTTTATATTGCAACTGAATAATTTTCCCCTTCGTGTTTCTAATTGCGGAATATATCACGTTGAATCGTTGAGAAATGCTATTAGTGGTTAACAGCTTATTTGCTTAATTTAGGCTTTAAATACTAAAAGCCATTGTACCAGCAACCTAGGCATACAGCAAAGTCTAACAGGCCTCGTCATCATCTGTAACGTTCTGTGTACCTATTTACTATGCCTCCCCACAGGACAGAGTTAGACACTAGGGTCGTTTTTTTTCTGTGTAACCATGAAACCACAGAACAATGTACACTAATAGAAAACTCATAATTAAAATTAATTTCATCGTTTGGCCCCAGCAAATTACAACAGTCCACCTATTCTATTTTGTTATTTAATTAATACATTTCTCAGTATACATATATCACAAAAGATTGGGAAGAGCTAGCAGCGGACCGAAGTGTTCGCGCAGTAGCAATCACAAAGAAAAATCAGAGATAAAGGACAGGTCTGAAGGAAAACATTACCAAAGGCACAACTCTGGTAACTGCCTATGAACTACTTGTGTGAAAACTGTCCACACTGAGCGTGGAATGCTACAATACTGTAAGATAAAGCACCGAGACTCTGACTAGTAATCTTCGATGACGACGATGACGATGACGATGACGATGATATATACACACATATGTATTATATATTATATTAATTTATCCTTTGAATATTAATGTAAGAAAAAATAAAGAAGAAATCAATTCGCCTGAACGATACCGAATGTATTGTGAGCTTGTTCCTTTAAGTAAGTTCCTTTAAAGAATAGGTCGACCAAAATGCAGATTAGTTTACTTTTCCACTAGGATCACATCTACATGAACAGTATATATATATATATATATATATATATATATATATATATATAAGAGGGATAGACGGTGTCGCTGTTGTATTGACTTGAATTAACTGAAATAAGTGTAGTTAGCCTTACATTTACTGCGAGGAATGATCCCATCTTTGAATGAAAACACGCGTGATTGCATTCACACACCTATGCGAGCAAATACAAAAGTCAAAGCAAGGCAATACGTTTTAATGTTAATGTCGATTGATAATCAAATATGAATTTTCTTGTCGCAGAGAGAAACCGGTTTAGCCAGTTGCACAGTGGGTCGTGTCCCATTATACACAATATGTGAAACGATTAAATTGTTTCCCTAGAAAAGACGACATGATTCCATTTCTGTTTGATGAAAACTGATTTTCTTTTTCTGTTGCAGATCATTTACTAGTTGGCCAGTTGTGTACAAATCCAAAAAGCGATAGGAGCCTTCTATTATGTCTGAAAGTGACACAATGTTCGGCGAGTGACCATAGCGTAGTATCTGTTAACTGTGGCAAGCGGGGTCAAGGGCCAAAACATTATTATTATTGTTATTGTATTATTATTAATTGATTTGAGCGACGGATGGTCGCTGGAGCAGTTATTATGATTAGAAGAATAAACAATTAAACTGCGGAAGAAATAATAATAATATATATATATAGCCTATTAAGAATATATGAAAACGATTCAGATAATGACAATTTGCTCACCATGACCTTCTGTGGCCTCCAGTCACAGATTCTAAGAAAAATTGGTTACCACGAGAAGAAAAGAAAAAAAAAAAGAAACAAACGAAGAAAAAATATATAGACACAACGAAATAAATGGGTGGCGCATTTTGAACTAGACGCAAAGAAGAAAAAATACACAAAATAGATTTTTAATGAAAAACTTATGATCAAGCACAATGCACTACACTCCAAGGGTGATGTTGACCGACTCTATGTTAAAAGGTAAGACGGGAAAAGAGGACTGGTTTGTATAAAAGACTATGTAAATGACACGAAAAAAGAATTAGAAAAATATATAATGTAGAACACCGTAGGGATGATTACGGTAGCAAGTGACATTGAAAATAAAAGGAACAAAATCAGAGAGGCAAGAGATAAAGAAAGATGAAAATAGGGAGAGAAACCGCTACATGAACGATTAATAAAGATGACAAAAAGTGAGATTAAATAAACATTTGATCATACCTACGACAGGGAATCCTAAACTGTGAAACTGAATCTTTAATAATAGCCGCACAAAATGACGCGATAAGAACCAACCACATCAAAGCAAAGATCAGCAAAACGCAAGAAAACAGTAATTCTCTCTCTCTCTCTCTCTCTCTCTCTCTCTCTCTATATATATATATATATATATATATATATATATATATATATATATATATATATATATATATTTAGTGACCGCCAATCGATCGAAGATTCCTTTTTCTAAAACTTATGAAATTCTATGAAAATCCGTTATTTCTGAACAACTTTTGGTTTTATCAGAAAGATAAACCCCTTAAGTTTATTGTGTTAAAAGCAGAATAATACATTAATTTCCTATAATTTTTGATAGAATTTTGAATTTTAGATAAAAAAACGCGTTTATCCCAGTCTTCGCAGAATTTAAATAAAACAGATATTTTTTAAAAGGTTTTCGAATCAATTACATTAACTTTTTTCTTTATGTCTAAATATAATTTACTATGATTGGCTCTAAGAATATGCAGAAATATTAGAATATAATTAACTTATATTTTAATAAATTCAAATAATTCCATTTTTTATCATGAACTCGCACATTTTACCTACCGCTGCCATCTTGGATTTTGGGTATGGTATTTCTTCATAATAATTGATCAGTAAAGCTTAATATTTTTCTAATACTTGTTAAAAGTAAAGAAAAACTGATTTTTTTCTATTTTTACATACAAACATAAATTTTTGACATTATATTTCTCAGTTTTAATATCACTTTTAGTCAGTTTTTAATTTCATGATTAAAATCATTTTTCCTTTCTTATTTTCTAATTAATAATAACCAATGAGCCACACTCTTTTTCCATAAACTAGATCGTACTGTATTTTCCCAAATTCTTTATTGCATAAATCAAGGTGACAAAGACTTTCATTAGAATTCGAGTGAAGAAGCATTTGTTAAAATTTGAACTGCGTTTAATCAACTAAGCCATTTCAAGAAGTGGCGACAGTGCTCAGATTTTGTACTCGCAGCGATGGCGGTAGACTAAGATGGATATGAAGAGATACTCCATAATCTTCACCAGTCACAGAAGTTGCGGGAATGGTGGTATAATGATGTTGCTATATAGGACTTGAAAAAGGCATTACATCAGGTGCACATACACAAATCACTGTGGCCTTTTTTGACGGTGATGTTGAAAAAGCAAAGTTATTGACTTACACAATTTGGGTTTGGCCGCAATGTTGCACAGATTATAATGCGATCAATTATGAATGCAGTAATTTCGGTACTTGTACAGTTTAATCAAGACATTAAAAAATGAAAATATCGAAAAAGTCTATATTGTACGTATCCGTTATGGAATGAAGTTCTCCGAAAAAAATTTCACTTAATTTCATCAAGTAGTTTCTTTCTACAGCGAAAAAACAATTTTTTTAAGATACCGAGCAAAAGGTTCAATTTTTAGGAAGAAAAGCTAGTATTAAAGATAGGGGGTGGGCTGGAATGTCGGCGCTTTAAATTGAGTTATCTCCCCGTGGCGCGTTTTAAAAATCTAAACAACAAATTTAAAAATTCAAAGATGTCTACCTTCAACGTGCTGTCATAAAAACGTGTTTTTACGCTGTAAAAAAAAAATTAAGTGAATTTTTTTTTTCGGAGATCTTCAGTTCAAAACGGATACGTACAATATAACCCTTTTTCGATATTTTCACTCTTTAATGTCTTGATTAAACTGTAAAAGTACCATAATTTCCCAGGATACATCAACAGAACGAGCCACGTCATCGTATATCGACGACATTTTCGGCAATCTACATTTAACATCTGAAAAAAATCGGACTGGACTGTAAGTCACCTGAACGATTTAAAGAAGGAACACAAGTGCTGAGATTGTGCGTTCACAGCGATGGCTGTATACTACGTTGGATACAGGAAAGAGAGGCTGCAGAATCTCCACCAATCATGACGAGGCAAACAATTTTTTAAATATGCGGTAAAATGATTGGTCATTTTCCTGTTTGAAGATGGTTATGCATCGTTGCACCATATGTAAAACATCAAGCTAACAAAGTTACCACTGGCTGAGATGACGAAATACATGACTCCTTTCTCATGTGGATGGAAACGCTGAGAAAGTTACGGCAAAAACGATTCTGTGCAAAGTGATTTGTGTTTGAATGGAAGAGAGTTTACAATTTGGGTGGACACATGCTCATTTGCCTCTGAGGTCGTGCCAGAAGCCGACGGATCAATCATCACGGATGTGAGCTGGTTGCGTCCATCGAATAATGTGCAATACATTAACTTGGCAATGTTAAAACGAGTTAACCTGGTGATGCAGTGGCAGCCGAAGATTCTACATATAAAGACAGATTCAGTTTCCGTTCACCGATGGACACCAGACGCCCTGATTGGAAAGTCGCAAAGATGGCTCAGCAAAGTAAAAACTGCAGTTGATCCCATTCAACGTACCTGCTCCGCCACTGCATATCGGTTGAACATTAATCATATCGCACGCATCCATCATCAGACTAGACACAAAAGATGACATGCGATTGGTGGTTAAAACATGTGAGGCGTGTCAGTCTACCAAATCTTGCCTCTGTACACTGGTGCAATAAACAGAAACATTCATTTTGAACGCTTGATGTGGGGGACAATTGGAATAGGTTGTATGTGGATTGATTACGGCATTGACCAATATCTTACACTCATTGATTATAACCCCTCATGATTTGCGATATGAAGGTCTCTACATCAGCAAGATTTACCAAGCATTGTACACCAGTTGGAGTCCATATTTTACGAGCAAGGCCCATTAATCAAAATATTAACGGACAACGTTTAATTTTACGATGATTAGCTTGATATGCATTGATTTGCATATCAATAAGACTTCGCTCCACAAAAAGACGTTATCTATATATCTATAATAAAAGTGAATTTGTCTGTGTGTGTGTGTGTGTGTGTGTGTGTGTGTGTGTGTGTGTGTGTGTGTGTGTGTGTATGTCTCTGTGTGTGTGTGTGTGTGTGTGTGTGTGCATAAAACCCCTGAAGTGAAGTGGGAAGGGGGGTTGAGTTCTTGGAACCGAACTGAACCACGGTTACCGAGAGAGCAGGCCAATGAACATGACGCGTGACATCATTACCAGATCAACATGTAGGTAAAGACACGAAGGTACCTAAAGTTTCCGGTGTTCAACCACGTGTCTATAAAAAATATTTTTCGTTGCCTTATATTTGTGGCTGCTGTAATTATATGTTTTTTATTCTCCTAAAGAGAAAAAACAATTCTCTATTTAGATTATTGTTACAATTATCATAATTGCATATTAGGATAATTTTAATCTAACAAAATATAACGGTAAGTGAATTACATATACCAATTCATAATCAGGAGCTATTAATGTTTAGGACCAAGGTTGCAAGTGCAGGAATCTCTTGAAATCGAAAGTAGTAGAGTATCCGGAGGGGACTGTTAAAGATAAATTTAACCAGATCTTCGATTAATAGAGAGATGTAACCAGATCACATCCTCACACACATAAAATAAAGATATAGAAATATCTCCGGAAAAGCGACACTTGATAAAGAACTCAAAGTCACTATATTAATACGAAATAACAACATTTATTTACGTGTTAGGAACATTAATTTAAGTCATTCCAATGTAAGTGTTTTCATTATGCAGAACTAGCTAAATGAGGATTTCTAAGGATAGCATGGAGTCTAAAATTACTGTTTTTTTTTTATATAAACAGAGTGTCACACATGGCTTGAAACCAATGCGATTAATTTTTGAGAGAAAAACAGTCATTAAAACATGTAAGCGAAATGCGTGTGTGTGTGTTCATTACATAAGAAAACTGTAGTTCAAAATAACATTGTTTAAAAGAATATTTCATATCTCGTTCGGTGTGGTAATTTTTCATGATGAGAATTAAGATTCATGTGCGGTTTCGATTCTAGCTGATGGCACCCAAATACTTTTTTTTACTTTTGAAATCACAACTCTATAATAATATATACGAAATCTGGACAAATTAAAACATCATATTTAAGCGTATTTTACGACCGGGCAAAAGTTTGTTTAAAAGAATAATTAATATCATGTTCGGTGTGGTAATTTTTCATGATGAGAATTAAGGTTCATGTGTGTAGCCCGCAAATTCAAGACAGGGACTTTAACGCCTCCCAGTGACAGAATTTCATTGACATCCAGTCGTGGGGAGGACAAGAGAAAAACTGGAATAAACTGATTTAATTTTCGTGGCAAATCTTTAGATAACGATGTTCTCGAACGTTCCAGCCTGTTTGCTGTATCACTACACGCGGAAACGTAACATAATCTTTTTGTTCCATGTGTTCAGGTGGTGCCTCGTGCCTTGTCTGGTTTGGCTTTTGTTGCCTAATTTGACCTTTGGCGATGTCATTTCCTAATATTATGACTTTGCCAGTCATTGGAAGGTCGTCAAATACTTCTACTGTGACCTCTCCTGAGCTTCAGTTCGATACTGGGTGGACCTTGAATAATAAGACCGTCATAGGTTTTTCTATGCTCTTAATTGTAACTGATCTATCTGTGGCCCTTACCGCGTCCTCAGGCATTTCTTTCCTTTTCACTAGGTACTGGGATGCGCCCATATCCCTGAGGATGTTAATGGGTTCCCCTCAACTTTCTCTATTTCGGGCGATATATCGATATGGAGGATTCATACATTTTGTCTATCTCTCGAAATATTGCTCCTTGAGGCTTGCCTGGAATACCCTGATTCAGCCCAGTGAATCGCTTCGCCTGGCAATACACAGCTATGTGACCCCGCTTTCCACAGTCGAAGCATACTATGGGTCTGGCTTCCCCAGTAATGGTCGGTTAGTTGCGCTTGGAGGGATCTTGATGGTCACACGCGGATTGTCGGTCGTCGCTATTGCCATGCAATGCCCCCTGACCTGTGGATGCATGGGTCCTTAGGGTTTTGCTCTGTTTGTTTTGTGTATTCATGTGTAGTCATCTGCCGCTATGGCTATCTTGAGCACTGTTTCCGGTTTTTTGTCGGCTTGGTACATCCTCATGTCATCGGGTATGCAGTTTTGGAATTCTTCAATTAATATGAGTTGCTTCAACCTGCTAAAGTTACTCTCCACGTTCTTGGAGTTGCATCACCGATCAAAGTATCCCTCTTTCATCTTGACGAACTCTTCATGTGGTTGCCCCTCGCTTTTTCTCAAGTTCCTAAACTTTTGTTGATAAGCTTGCGGGACTAATTCGTATCCTTTTAGTATGGCTGCTTTCACTATCTCATAATCTGCACAGTCTTCCGCTGTGAGTGCCGCGTATGCTTTCCAAGCCTTGCCACTTAATGCTGTCTGCAAAAGTATTGCCCAGCATTCTCTCGGCCAGTTCATGTTTAGGGCGGTCCTCTCGAAATGCGCGACGTAGTCATCGACTTCCTTCTCCACACACTTCGAAATTAGGCGCACTTATTTCATCATATCAAACTTGCTCTGTCTATCTTCCCGTGTCTGACGAGCTATACTCAGCTCGCCCATTCTAATCTCTTGCTCGATTCGAGCCTTTTCTATTTCCATCCTAGCCATAATTCTGGTTTTTACAAGTTGACCTGATCAGGCGTCATGATCGTCGTCTTCCTCAAAGATATCGTTGTCCACCATGTGCTCAGTTATCACTCTTATCAACTGGCCTTTTCTCCTAATTTCTAGATCTAGTTTATGCCCTATTATTATTATTAATTCGTCTATCTAAGAAAGCCTATGCAACCTATCTGGGGATCGGTTTTTCATAAATTCATCTATGTCCGTCATTTTGCCTTACTCATCCGTGCACAATGTCCAAATATTCCACGAGGGTTATTTACCAAGCGGTGAGACGACACTTACTTGGTGTGTACTGTCTTGGACGTGCCCCCATGTAACGATACGTCCCGGTTAAAAAATCCCAAAAGGGAATTTATCCCCGAGACGCCTCGTAAAATAAAAAAAAAATGTGTACGTGCCGGCCGTAAAATTATCACGACCAAGTAGCACTTTACTCAAATATGGACAGTAATTTCGTCGTGGAATGTTCTTATGGAATTCACGGTTGGCGAAATACCAGGCAATGAATAACGGAATAACACGATCATATATATATATATATATATATATATATATATATATATATATATATATATATATATATATATATATATATTTATTTATATATTATACACATGCCATTTATGCCATAAAATTCAACAACCAAGACAAAATATTCAAAGGAAATAATAATAACACATGCAGACAGTGTCCAACGGTAAAGAAAATTGTTCAGATAAACATAGTCTCTTTTCTTTCCTTCTTTTTTCTTCTTATCGTTTTTTTTTTCTCCTTGTGAAATAATGGTTAAGTCATATGAGGCAGTAGAACTAACTCAAAATAAGAAAAAAAAAACAAAAAAAAAACAAATCAGTTCAGTAAGTCGACATTTATGAAGTATGGGGGAAGGGGGTGAAACGATATTGAACGATTCTTAGCTGTGAGGACGTGCATCCAACCGATGGTTAGCTATCCGATAAAAGTCAATGTTCCAACGTTTATAGTGTGAGACAGTCCCGCTTCACCGGCGTGCAATTCAATGTCTTTCGAATTTCGTTTATCCACTTGTCTTCCTTTATTTTTCCTTCTCGCTTGTTTCTCAACCACCGATGTTAGGACGCCTCGTTCCCACATATCCGAGCCAAGGTGCATCCATAGTTTTTGGTAAACTTCCCTTTCGGCTCCAGGGATCAGATTAAAATTGAGTGAGCTTTATCGATGTGATCGGTTTCGTGTTCTTTTCTTGACTAATCTTTTTTTCTTGTGTGCCCCGCACGTGACTCCCGCTAAAAGATTTTTCTCCTCTGCCCTCATCCCCACATGTCTCGATAGCAATGGGGTAGGGTGGGATGTCTGACTGATAGATATTCAAAATAAAATTCAAGGAGAGAAGGGGGGAATGGCTACTTCAGCATTATGCTGTTTTCTTGTGACAATATATATATATATATATATATATATATATATATATATATATATATATATATATATATAATTTTAGTCATTCAATGAATTTAAAAATATTTAAATTTCAAATCAAAAGATTTTTATTATTCTATGTAAAACAAAGAATACATTTGAAATATTATAACTTCTTAACCTATAGGATTTCGATGTCTACCATCTCTTCAGAGGAGAAAATATTAGCAAATAGTTATAATGGTTTATTGATTATTAATGGTAATGATTTTCTCCTCTGAAGAGATAGTAGACATCGAAATCCTATATAAGGATAAGAAGTTATAATATTTCAAATGTATTCTTTGTCTTACATAGAATAATAAAAATCTTTTGATTTGAAATTCAGAAATTTCATGTCATAAATTTTAAATTCATTGAATGACTAAAATTTAATTTATTTGCTCTATCTTGTATATCGAGCAATTATTATTTAGGTGGAATAGTAATTATAGAATATTACTGCCAGTAATATCTTGTAAAACTTATAATCACAGGTTTCTATACCAGTTGATTGTTAGATAATTTTATTCTGAAGTATATATATATATATATATATATATATATATATATATATATATATATATATATATATTCGTTTTTTTGTCTATTGATATTCATATTAAACACCGTTTTTTCTATTGGTATTTATTTGCTTCCCCACGACAGCAAAATGTGACACAAGGTCGTTTTTAATGTGCGAGTAAAAACAGCTCCCAAAAAGATGGGCCAAAGGGGCACTTTGGTAGGGACCAAAATTAATAATTGTCTCAGTATAGAGGGTTTCCCCTCCACAGTCCAAGGGCAAATTAACTTAAGTGTACCACCAGAACCGATACTACACTTTGAGGTATCAAATATGTTGTTCAGGTTAAAATGCAAATATGAACAAAAAAATTAGGCACAAGGCCAACTCAAAAAGGGGGGGGGGAAATGGGAGTCGTTGGTCATCCTTGTCACTCCAGAACTAAACAAAATGGTCTATTAGCTAGCATTCTCTTTTACCATAATATCGCATTCACCCATTGTAGTGGGGAACGTCCTCCTTAGAACGCAATCGCTTAAAACATTTTTATTGACGTGTAAAAACAAAAAAAGATAACAACAATGAGCAGTGATGGCGACACAAATAAAGCGATCATACCAAACGCACATGATAGCAGCAACCCCTATTTCCTTCCATGTCTACGTCAACGGCATAATTCGCAAGTCATCATAACAAAGAAAACCGCCAGAGGAAACTATTCATAATAAAAGAATCAAATTCAAAGCACGCACATCAACACAAATAATTATCCACTGTAAGAGTACAATTCTCACTAGAATACATTCACGACTTTATCAGCTTCAATTTGATATGACAAGTGAACATAACCTCCAGACAGACGACTCCCTGCTGTACATTAAAATATAAAAACAAACACAAATCTAAAACGAAAACGATACATTAACGCCGGAGCCTCTTATGGTTACAACTATGTCTGCAGGAATAGTATAAATACAACCGATTTTCAACAAACATGACAGATCAGACTAGCCCATCGAGTAGTGAAGTTCGTCCCGTCAGCAGCAGCAGGCAGTCAACGCGGATTCACTTGATACCTGCAGCTTAAGTCAGCAGCCCACAATCACCACCCTCTCGCCAGCGACACCCGGAGCAGCTGTCTATACCACCCCTCCTTCGACACCGCTATCCTTCTTTCAAGCAGCTGACTAACATTCCCGTCACTACCGCCGCTGTCACTACCACATCCTGACAATATCAACGGACCGACGCCGTCACTGGCACATCCTACAATTGCTTTGTCTTTTTCGTTTGTCGTTCTTGCTTCCACACATCCATATGATGATGATGAACTGTTTATTTATTTATTTTTTTCAGTGGCTGTTACCGTCCATGGCGACTGTTCGTATACAGTAATAAATAACTGCATGCAAAAGGCACAGAGCAATACTTGCAAGTAAGTATATATACATATTTACATCTAATATTTTGAAACAGACGTGCTACTCATGTGTTTAATATATTATTGTTTGGTGAAAACTTTTGCCACAACTGAGCTGGTTGACTGTCCCCTAGCCTCTCTTGGATGGGCTAGCATAAAGAATTGCCAAGTTAGTAAGTCCCAGACTGTCTGTCAAGCTACAGCTCTAGTTGCATCGCTCCAGAATTGTATCCCTGTGTTATCTTATTCAACTAAATTATTCAATCCCAAAACATAAAAGTTTCATAAAAGGTGGAAATGTATGAATCTCACAAGGAAAGATGGCGAAGTCTACACAACTTTTACTAGCATAGTTAACAACTCATGCGACGACTTTGAATGATCGAGTTAAACGCTAACAACTTCATGTGCTTAATCTTCACACCACACTTAGTTAAGACTTTGTAAGGGTCCAGAAATAAAGACACCAGAGTGTGATTAAGTAAACGATTAATAAAGATCAGTAGTATAAAAATGTACATATGACAAGATTATCAGCAAAAGTGTTCGGTCTGATTGTCAGAGTTGTCTGTTTTAATATTGACGAAAGTCCGTTATTTTCGTTTTTCCTTTTTAAACAGCGTTGTTCAGGATTGTCGCAGTATCCGTACGTCAAAAGTATTGTAAACGTTTTAATGTAGATCATATTTCGTGGTATTTTGTCAACTACGCTATACATCTCAGCGAAAAATTTATTCACAGGAAACATCCTAGAAAATAACTTTCTCTTCGTTTTGCTAGTATTTGAGTAGTGCAGTGTTTGTTCGTGCGGGTTTTGTTTAATTGCGTAGTAGTCTGTCGAACACAGATCTTATTTTATGCGCAAACGTTATCCCTACCTAAGGTAATAATGATACATGCCCAAAGTGTCTTTCCTAGAACTGTCCATCCATGGAACGCAATACCGTGGGCCTGTTTTCCCACTGAGTATAACATGGTTGTCTTCAAATCTAATGTGAATAAACTCCTATTGAGCCGGCTCTTACATAATCTGTCCCAAACTATGTTCCACTATGACATTGTTGTCTCACTATCAACCTAACATTTAACCTTTATCACCTCCTTAGTAAAAAAAAAAAAAAAAAAAAAACGTCAGGGGCTACTTTGAATTACGGACCATGGCTAAAGTAAAGAAATTTCCTATTTACATTTAAATTTCTATATGTTGGTACAGTTTTTTCGTTAGATGTAAGTCTTACTCTTTTTACTTTTTTCGCCCCAAACAAGGCAGATTTCCATTTGTGATCGTGTCTAATAGAAGACTGTGAGAAATTGAGCAGCGAGATGTCTGTTTACATTACATTTAAACTTCTGCGGGTTATTACAGCCAGGGAAACAGGAAACAGTGCAATTAGCAACAAACTAACCCCTTCTAAGAAAGAGTAGACAAAGCCTGGGAGATTAGACCTCCTAGAACTGCACAAAACCAGCAATATACTATAATCAGCAGGTAAAAAAAACTATTTCAGAAATAGCATAGATTTTGTTGAATTTGATGCCGAGGGCAAAAATGCGATGATAGATTCAAGGTAAGTATGATGCAACAGATCCTAACCCAGGGTTTTATTTTTAGCCTAATCCGCGATTGCAGAGTATCCAATGGCTTTTTTGATGACTTTTACAGTTTCCTTTATTGTCCCAAGTTGTACATCATGGACACTTAGAGAGCTAGAGATGGATTCCAGGCAGTTTACAAGATTCCTCTTCATCAGACATGTTGCACTTACCACTACTGGTATTATGTCTATTTGGTTTAGCCTCCTTCTTTTCTTAGGTCATTTTTGAGAACATCATATTTCGTCAGCTTTTCTCTTTTAGCTCTATTTATTCCGTTGTCATTAGGAACTATGACATCGATGATTTTTGCTAGATGTAGAATTTTGTTCCATATAACACTATCCGGTTTTACGGCACTATTTTCAATGTATCTTCCGGCTATTATTACAGTGTCGCAATAGATGCTAACATTCTCATTGGTGATGATGGGTTTTGGTTGGTGTTCCCAGATATTATCACTTACAGCAAGTCCTAACGCTTTGAAAGCTTTCCAGAGTAAGTATTTGCAGATCTTATTATGGCGGTTGATGTACTTGCCATCTGTGAATAGGATGCTGCAACCTGATATAAGGTAGTTTGCGCTCTCAACACACTCATGACAAAACCTACATTTGTCATTCTGGGAAATTCCAGTAATTTTTTAAGCCGTTAGTCACGAGGCCTTGATCTTAATTCCGTATCATCAGCCTTTCTCCATCAAATCCTAGATCCCATTTTTTTTAGCCATTGTAGTGAACTTTCTTTGTCAATATGTGGTCTGAAACTGGTCTTTTCTTCGAAGCGAGCAATAACAAGTTGTCTCTTTTAAAATCCATCTGAACAATTTATGACGGATATTTTTCAGATATTTTTTTTTTTTTTACACAGTGATCACCACTTATCAAGGCCCGGAAGCCACTCAGGGATAAGGGTTATTGCAAGTACATTACGTTAGTGTGGAGATTTGATGAAGTGTTTACTTAAGGGGGCGGTTCATTAGGAATTTGTTAACATTGGACTTGAAGACATCCAAGTTGTAATCCGGAGGGAAGCAGGCAGACGGAACAGAGTTCCACAGGCGTGCAGTTCTAAGAAAGAAGCTTTGTTCATGGAATCCGCGTTTTGATTTAGGCACAGATATAGAGTGAGGGAAATTTTTCACAGTGGATTCAGCTAGACGGGTGTTTTCGTGAAAGATTGGCGAGGGAGGACCAGGGATTGGAGTTCAGACGAGCACCTGCCATGAAAATAACGATAAAACAAGGATAGGCTCGCAACGTCTCTTCTGTGGGAGAGGGGTTGCAGGGTAGAGAAAATGGCATCCCCCACTAAACCACGAAGTCTATTTTGTACTCTGTCAAGGCATGATAGGCTGTTTTTGGCAGCTCCTGCCCAGATATGGCAACAGTATTCCATCCTTGGACGTACTTGGCTTTTATATATATTATAATATATATATATATATATATATATATATATATATATATATATATATATATATATATATATATATATATATTAAAAGTTTCAGTTTTAAGTTATAATTTAAACGGATTGTTCCCTCATTTCTGCAATATATTTGATAAGTGCACAAACGGATTTTTCAAAAATGTTTAATAAAATGTTATCTTCAAATGTAAAAATATCTACAGAAAAATATATTGTTTTTTAAATAAGCTATTGTTCCGCTCTACAGCTGACCACGATGTAAACAGGTACTAAATGAACCGCCTCTTTAAATAATAAATTCCACCCACGCTGCATATGAAATATGAGGGGAAAACATGAAAGAGAGAAGTAATGTTAAATTCAAATTAAAAATATGAAGTTTCCACATGAAAGAGAAATATGAAAGAAAAGATGGAGTAATGTTAACTTTACATTAAAAATATGGATTTTCAACATGAAAGAGAAATATGAAAGAAAAGATGAAGTAATGTTAACTTTACATTAAAAATATGGATTTTCAACATGAAAGAGAAATATGAAAGAAAAGATGAAGTAATGTTAACTTTACATTAAAAATATGGATTTTCAACATGAAAGAGAAATATGAAAAAAAGATGAAGTAATGTTAACTTTACATTAAAAATATGGATTTTCAACATGAAAGAGAAATATGAAATAAAAGATAGAGTAATGTTAATTTTACATTAAAAATATGGATTTTCAACATGAAAGAGAAATATGAAAGAAAAGATGGAGTAATGTTAACTTTACATTAAAAATATGGATTTTCAACATGAAAGAGAAATATGAAAGAAAAGATGGAGTAATGTTAACTTTACATTAAAAATATGGATTTTCAACATGAAAGAGAAATATGAAAGAAAAGATGAAGTAATGTTAACTTTACATTAAAAATATGGATTTTCAACATGAAAGAGAAATATGAAATAAAAGATAGAGTAATGTTAATTTTACATTAAAAATATGGATTTTCAACATGAAAGAGAAATATGAAAGAAAAGATGAAGTAATGTTAACTTTACATTAAAAATATGGATTTTCAACATGAAAGAGAAATATGAAATAAAAGATAGAGTAATGTTAATTTTACATTAAAAATATGGATTTTCAACATGAAAGAGAAATATGAAATAAAAGATGGAGTAATGTTAACTTTACATTAAAAATATGGATTTTCAACATGAAAGAGAAATATGAAAGAAAAGATGAAGTAATGTTAACTTTACATTAAAAATATGGATTTTCAACATGAAAGAGAAATATGAAAGAAAAGATGAAGTAATGTTAACTTTACATTAAAAATATGGATTTTCAACATGAAAGAGAAATATGAAAGAAAAGATAGAGTAATGTTAACTTTACATTAAAAATATGGATTTTCAACATGAAAGAGAAATATGAAAGAAAAGATGGAGTAATGTAAACTTTACATTAAAAATATGGATTTTCAACATGAAAGAGAAATATGAAAGAAAAGATGGAGTAATGTTAACTTTACATTAAAAATATGGATTTTCAACATGAAAGAGAAATATGAAATAAAAGATGGAGTAATGTTAACTTTACATTAAAAATATGGATTTTCAACATGAAAGAGAAATATGAAAGAAAAGATGAAGTAATGTTAACTTTACATTAAAAATATGGATTTTCAACATGAAAGAGAAATATGAAAGAAAAGATGAAGTAATGTTAACTTTACATTAAAAATATGGATTTTCAACATGAAAGAGAAATATGAAAGAAAAGATAGAGTAATGTTAACTTTACATTAAAAATATGGATTTTCAACATGAAAGAGAAATATGAAATAAAAGATAGAGTAATGTTAATTTTACATTAAAAATATGGATTTTCAACATGAAAGAGAAATATGAAAGAAAAGATGGAGTAATGTTAACTTTACATTAAAAATATGGATTTTCAACATGAAAGAGAAATATGAAAGAAAAGATGAAGTAATGTTAACTTTACATTAAAAATATGGATTTTCAACATGAAAGAGAAATATGAAAGAAAAGATGAAGTAATGTTAACTTTACATTAAAAATATGGATTTTCAACATGAAAGAGAAATATGAAAGAAAAGATAGAGTAATGTTAACTTTACATTAAAAATATGGATTTTCAACATGAAAGAGAAATATGAAAGAAAAGATAGAGTAATGTTAACTTTACATTAAAAATATGGATTTTCAACATGAAAGAGAAATATGAAAGAAAAGATAGAGTAATGTTAACTTTACATTAAAAATATGGATTTTCAACATGAAAGAGAAATATGAAAGAAAAGATGGAGTAATGTTAACTTTACATTAAAAATATGGATTTTCCACATGAAAGAGAAATATGAAAGAAAAGATGAAGTAATGTTAACTTTACATTAAAAATATGGATTTTCAACATGAAGGAGAAATATGAAAGAAAAGATGAAGTAATGTTAACTTTACATTAAAAATATGGATTTTCCACATGAAAGAGAAATATGAAAGAAAAGATGAAGTAATGTTAACTTTACATTAAAAATATGGATTTTCAACATGAAAGAGAAATATGAAAGAAAAGATGAAGTAAGGTTAACTTTACATTAAAAATATGGATTTTCAACATGAAAGAGAAATATGAAAGAAAAGATGGAGTAATGTTAACTTTACATCAAAAATATGGATTTTCAACATGAAAGAGAAATATGAAAGACAAGATGAAGTAAGGTTAACTTTACATTAAAAATATGGATTTTCAACATGAAAGAGAAATATGAAAGAAAAGATGAAGTAAGGTTAACTTTACATTAAAAATATGGATTTTCAACATGAAAGAGAAATATGAAAGAAAATATGGAGTAATGTTAACTTTACATTAAAAATATGGATTTTCAACATGAAAGAGAAATATGAAAGACAAGATGAAGTAATGTTAACTTTACATTAAAAATATGGATTTTCAACATGAAAGAGAAATATGAAAGAAAAGATGAAGTAATGTTAACTTTACATTAAAAATATGGATTTTCCACATGAAAGAGAAATATGAAAGAAAAGATGAAGTAATGTTAACTTTACATTAAAAATATGGATTTTCAACATGAAAGAGAAATATGAAAGAAAAGATGAAGTAATGTTAACTTTACATTAAAAATATGGATTTTCAACATGAAAGAGAAATATGAAAGAAAAGATGAAGTAATGTTAACTTTACATTAAAAATATGGATTTTCAACATGAAAGAGAAATATGAAAGAAAAGATGGAGTAATGTTAACTTTACATTAAAAATATGGATTTTCAACATGAAAGAGAAATATGAAAGAAAAGATGAAGTAAGGTTAACTTTACATTAAAAATATGGATTTTCAACATGAAAGAGAAATATGAAAGAAAAGATGAAGTAAGGTTAACTTTACATTAAAAATATGGATTTTCAACATGAAAGAGAAATATGAAAGAAAAGATGAAGTAAGGTTAACTTTACATTAAAAATATGGATTTTCAAAATGAAAGAGAAATATGAAAGAAAAGATGAAGTAATGTTAACTTTACATTAAAAATATGGATTTTCAACATGAAAGAGAAATATGAAAGAAAAGATGAAGTAATGTTAACTTTACATTAAAAATATGGATTTTCAACATGAAAGAGAAATATGAAAGAAAAGATGGAGTAATGTTAACTTTACATTAAAAATATGGATTTTCAACATGAAAGAGAAATATGAAAGAAAAGATGAAGTAATGTTAACTTTACATTAAAAATATGGATTTTCAACATGAAAGAGAAATATGAAAGAAAAGATGAAGTAATGTTAACTTTACATTAAAAATATGGATTTTCAACATGAAAGAGAAATATGAAAGAAAAGATGGAGTAATGTTAACTTTACATTAAAAATATGGATTTTCAACATGAAAGAGAAATATGAAAGAAAAGATGAAGTAAGGTTAACTTTACATTAAAAATATGGATTTTCAACATGAAAGAGAAATATGAAAGAAAAGATGGAGTAATGTTAACTTTACATTAAAAATATGGATTTTCAACATGAAAGAGAAATATGAAAGAAAAGATGAAGTAATGTTAACTTTACATTAAAAATATGGATTTTCAACATGAAAGAGAAATATGAAAGAAAAGATGGAGTAATGTTAACTTTACATTAAAAATATGGATTTTAAACATGAAAGAGAAATATGAAAGAAAAGATGAAGTAATGTTAACTTTACATTAAAAATATGGATTTTCAACATGAAAGAGAAATATGAAAGAAAAGATGAAGTAAGGTTAACTTTACATTAAAAATATGGATTTTAAACATGAAAGAGAAATATGAAAGAAAAGATGGAGTAATGTTAACTTTACATTAAAAATATGGATTTTCAACATGAAAGAGAAATATGAAAGAAAAGATGGAGTAATGTTAACTTTACATTAAATATATGGATTTTCAACATGAAAGAGAAATATGAAAGAAAAGATGAAGTAATGTTAACTTTACATTAAAAATATGGATTTTCAACATGAAAGAGAAATATGAAAGAAAAGATGAAGTAATGTTAACTTTACATTAAAAATATGGATTTTCCACATGAAAGAGAAATATGAAAGAAAAGATGAAGTAATGTTAACTTTACATTAAAAATATGGATTTTCAACATGAAAGAGAAATATGAAATAAAAGATGGAGTAATGTTAACTTCACATTAAAAATATGGATTTTCAACATGAAAGAGAAATATGAAAGAAAAGATGAAGTAATGTTAACTTTACATTAAAAATATGGATGTTCAACATGAAAGAGAAATATGAAATAAAAGATGGAGTAATGTTAACTTCACATTAAAAATATGGATTTTCAACATGAAAGAGAAATATGAAAGAAAAGATGAAGTAATGTTAACTTTACATTAAAAATATGGATTTTCAACATGAAAGAGAAATATGAAAGAAAAGATGGAGTAATGTTAACTTTACATTAAAAATATGGATTTTCAACATGAAAGAGAAATATGAAAGAAAAGATGGAGTAATGTTAACTTTACATTAAAAATATGGATTTTAAACATGAAAGAGAAATATGAAAGAAAAGATGAAGTAATGTTAACTTTACATTAAAAATATGGATTTTCAACATGAAAGAGAAATATGAAAGAAAAGATGGAGTAATGTTAACTTTACATTAAAAATATGGATTTTCAACATGAAAGAGAAATATGAAAGAAAAGATGGAGTAATGTTAACTTTACATTAAAAATATGGATTTTCAACATGAAAGAGAAATATGAAAGAAAAGATGGAGTAATGTTAACTTCACATTAAAAATATGGATTTTCAACATGAAAGAGAAATATGAAAGAAAAGATGGAGTAATGTTAACTTTACATTAAAAATATGGATTTTCAACATGAAAGAGAAATATGAAAGAAAAGATGGAGTAATGTTAACTTTACATTAAAAATATGGATTTTCAACATGAAAGAGAAATATGAAAGAAAAGATGGAGTAATGTTAACTTTACATTAAAAATATGGATTTTAAACATGAAAGAGAAATATGAAAGAAAAGATGAAGTAATGTTAACTTTACATTAAAAATATGGATTTTCAACATGAAAGAGAAATATGAAATAAAAGATGGAGTAATGTTAACTTTACATTAAAAATATGGATTTTAAACATGAAAGAGAAATATGAAAGAAAAGATGAAGTAATGTTAACTTTACATTAAAAATATGGATTTTCAACATGAAAGAGAAATATGAAAGAAAAGATGAAGTAACGTTAACTTTACATTAAAAATATGGATTTTCAACATGAAAGAGAAATATGAAAGAAAAGATGAAGTAATGTTAACTTTACATTAAAAATATGGATTTTCAACATGAAAGAGAAATATGAAAGAAAAGATGAAGTAACGTTAACTTTACATTAAAAATATGGATTTTAAACATGAAAGAGAAATATGAAAGAAAAGATGAAGTAATGTTAACTTTACATTAAAAATATGGATTTTCAACATGAAAGAGAAATATGAAAGAAAAGATGAAGTAACGTTAACTTTACATTAAAAATATGGATTTTAAACATGAAAGAGAAATATGAAAGAAAAGATGAAGTAATGTTAACTTTACATTAAAAATATGGATTTTCAACATGAAAGAGAAATATGAAAGAAAAGATGGAGTAATGTTAACTTTACATTAAAAATATGGATTTTAAACATGAAAGAGAAATATGAAAGAAAAGATGAAGTAATGTTAACTTTACATTAAAAATATGGATTTTCAACATGAAAGAGAAATATGAAAGAAAAGATGAAGTAACGTTAACTTTACATTAAAAATATGGATTTTCAACATGAAAGAGAAATATGAAAGAAAAGATGAAGTAATGTTAACTTTACATTAAAAATATGGATTTTCAACATGAAAGAGAAATATGAAAGAAAAGATGGAGTAATGTTAACTTTACATTAAAAATATGGATTTTCAACATGAAAGAGAAATATGAAAGAAAAGATGAAGTAAGGTTAACTTTACATTAAAAATATGGATTTTCAACATGAAAGAGAAATATGAAAGAAAAGATGGAGTAATGTTAACTTTACATTAAAAATATGGATTTTCAACATGAAAGAGAAATATGAAAGAAAAGATGAAGTAAGGTTAACTTTACATTAAAAATATGGATTTTCAACATGAAAGAGAAATATGAAAGAAAAGATGAAGTAAGGTTAACTTTACATTAAAAATATGGATTTTCAACATGAAAGAGAAATATGAAAGAAAAGATGAAGTAAGGTTAACTTTACATTAAAAATATGGATTTTCAACATGAAAGAGAAATATGAAAGAAAAGATGAAGTAACGTTAACTTTACATTAAAAATATGGATTTTCAACATGAAAGAGAAATATGAAAGAAAAGATGAAGTAAGGTTAACTTTACATTAAAAATATGGATTTTCAACATGAAAGAGAAATATGAAAGAAAAGATGAAGTAATGTTAACTTTACATTAAAAATATGGATTTTCAACATGAAAGAGAAATATGAAAGAAAAGATGAAGTAAGGTTAACTTTACATTAAAAATATGGATTTTCAACATGAAAGAGAAATATGAAAGAAAAGATGAAGTAATGTTAACTTTACATTAAAAATATGGATTTTCAACATGAAAGAGAAATATGAAAGAAAAGATGAAGTAAGGTTAACTTTACATTAAAAATATGGATTTTCAACATGAAAGAGAAATATGAAAGAAAAGATGAAGTAAGGTTAACTTTACATTAAAAATATGGATTTTCAACATGAAAGAGAAATATGAAAGAAAAGATGGAGTAATGTTAACTTTACATTAAAAATATGGATTTTCAACATGAAAGAGAAATATGAAAGAAAAGATGGAGTAATGTTAACTTTACATTAAAAATATGGATTTTCAACATGAAAGAGAAATATGAAAGAAAAGATGGAGTAATGTTAACTTTACATTAAAAATATGGATTTTCAACATGAAAGAGAAATATGAAAGAAAAGATGGAGTAATGTTAACTTTACATTAAAAATATGGATTTTAAACATGAAAGAGAAATATGAAAGAAAAGATGAAGTAATGTTAACTTTACATTAAAAATATGGATTTTCAACATGAAAGAGAAATATGAAAGAAAAGATGAAGTAAGGTTAACTTTACATTAAAAATATGGATTTTAAACATGAAAGAGAAATATGAAAGAAAAGATGGAGTAATGTTAACTTTACATTAAAAATATGGATTTTCAACATGAAAGAGAAATATGAAAGAAAAGATGGAGTAATGTTAACTTTACATTAAAAATATGGATTTTCAACATGAAAGAGAAATATGAAAGAAAAGATGAAGTAATGTTAACTTTACATTAAAAATATGGATTTTCAACATGAAAGAGAAATATGAAAGAAAAGATGAAGTAATGTTAACTTTACATTAAAAATATGGATTTTCCACATGAAAGAGAAATATGAAAGAAAAGATGAAGTAATGTTAACTTTACATTAAAAATATGGATTTTCAACATGAAAGAGAAATATGAAATAAAAGATGGAATAATGTTAACTTCACATTAAAAATATGGATTTTCAACATGAAAGAGAAATATGAAAGAAAAGATGAAGTAATGTTAACTTTACATTAAAAATATGGATTTTCAACATGAAAGAGAAATATGAAATAAAAGATGGAGTAATGTTAACTTCACATTAAAAATATGGATTTTCAACATGAAAGAGAAATATGAAAGAAAAGATGAAGTAATGTTAACTTTACATTAAAAATATGGATTTTCAACATGAAAGAGAAATATGAAAGAAAAGATGGAGTAATGTTAACTTTACATTAAAAATATGGATTTTCAACATGAAAGAGAAATATGAAAGAAAAGATGGAGTAATGTTAACTTTACATTAAAAATATGGATTTTAAACATGAAAGAGAAATATGAAAGAAAAGATGAAGTAATGTTAACTTTACATTAAAAATATGGATTTTCAACATGAAAGAGAAATATGAAAGAAAAGATGGAGTAATGTTAACTTTACATTAAAAATATGGATTTTCAACATGAAAGAGAAATACTAAAGAAAAGATGGAGTAATGTTAACTTTACATTAAAAATATGGATTTTCAACATGAAAGAGAAATATGAAAGAAAAGATGGAGTAATGTTAACTTCACATTAAAAATATGGATTTTCAACATGAAAGAGAAATATGAAAGAAAAGATGGAGTAATGTTAACTTTACATTAAAAATATGGATTTTCAACATGAAAGAGAAATATGAAAGAAAAGATGGAGTAATGTTAACTTTACATTAAAAATATGGATTTTCAACATGAAAGAGAAATATGAAAGAAAAGATGGAGTAATGTTAACTTTACATTAAAAATATGGATTTTAAACATGAAAGAGAAATATGAAAGAAAAGATGAAGTAATGTTAACTTTACATTAAAAATATGGATTTTCAACATGAAAGAGAAATATGAAATAAAAGATGGAGTAATGTTAACTTTACATTAAAAATATGGATTTTAAACATGAAAGAGAAATATGAAAGAAAAGATGAAGTAATGTTAACTTTACATTAAAAATATGGATTTTCAACATGAAAGAGAAATATGAAAGAAAAGATGAAGTAACGTTAACTTTACATTAAAAATATGGATTTTCAACATGAAAGAGAAATATGAAAGAAAAGATGAAGTAATGTTAACTTTACATTAAAAATATGGATTTTCAACATGAAAGAGAAATATGAAAGAAAAGATGAAGTAACGTTAACTTTACATTAAAAATATGGATTTTCAACATGAAAGAGAAATATGAAAGAAAAGATGAAGTAATGTTAACTTTACATTAAAAATATGGATTTTCAACATGAAAGAGAAATATGAAAGAAAAGATGAAGTAACGTTAACTTTACATTAAAAATATGGATTTTAAACATGAAAGAGAAATATGAAAGAAAAGATGAAGTAATGTTAACTTTACATTAAAAATATGGATTTTCAACATGAAAGAGAAATATGAAAGAAAAGATGGAGTAATGTTAACTTTACATTAAAAATATGGATTTTAAACATGAAAGAGAAATATGAAAGAAAAGATGAAGTAATGTTAACTTTACATTAAAAATATGGATTTTCAACATGAAAGAGAAATATGAAAGAAAAGATGAAGTAACGTTAACTTTACATTAAAAATATGGATTTTCAACATGAAAGAGAAATATGAAAGAAAAGATGAAGTAATGTTAACTTTACATTAAAAATATGGATTTTCAACATGAAAGAGAAATATGAAAGAAAAGATGAAGTAATGTTAACTTTACATTAAAAATATGGATTTTAAACATGAAAGAGAAATATGAAAGAAAAGATGAAGTAATGTTAACTTTACATTAAAAATATGGATTTTCAACATGAAAGAGAAATATGAAAGAAAAGATGGAGTAATGTTAACTTTACATTAAAAATATGGATTTTCAACATGAAAGAGAAATATGAAAGAAAAGATGAAGTAATGTTAACTTTACATTAAAAATATGGATTTTCAACATGAAAGAGAAATATGAAAGAAAAGATGAAGTAACGTTAACTTTACATTAAAAATATGGATTTTCAACATGAAAGAGAAATATGAAAGAAAAGATGAAGTAATGTTAACTTTACATTAAAAATATGGATTTTCAACATGAAAGAGAAATATGAAAGAAAAGATGAAGTAACGTTAACTTTACATTAAAAATATGGATTTTCAACATGAAAGAGAAATATGAAAGAAAAGATGAAGTAATGTTAACTTTACATTAAAAATATGGATTTTCAACATGAAAGAGAAATATGAAAGAAAAGATGAAGTAATGTTAACTTTACATTAAAAATATGGATTTTAAACATGAAAGAGAAATATGAAAGAAAAGATGAAGTAATGTTAACTTTACATTAAAAATATGGATTTTCAACATGAAAGAGAAATATGAAAGAAAAGATGGAGTAATGTTAACTTTACATTAAAAATATGGATTTTCAACATGAAAGAGAAATATGAAAGAAAAGATGAAGTAATGTTAACTTTACATTAAAAATATGGATTTTCAACATGAAAGAGAAATATGAAAGAAAAGATGAAGTAACGTTAACTTTACATTAAAAATATGGATTTTCAACATGAAAGAGAAATATGAAAGAAAAGATGAAGTAATGTTAACTTTACATTAAAAATATGGATTTTCAACATGAAAGAGAAATATGAAAGAAAAGATGAAGTAACGTTAACTTTACATTAAAAATATGGATTTTCAACATGAAAGAGAAATATGAAAGAAAAGATGAAGTAATGTTAACTTTACATTAAAAATATGGATTTTAAACATGAAAGAGAAATATGAAAGAAAAGATGAAGTAACGTTAACTTTACATGAAAAATATGGATTTTCAACATGAAAGAGAAATATGAAAGAAAAGATGAAGTAATGTTAACTTTACATTAAAAATATGGATTTTAAACATGAAAGAGAAATATGAAAGAAAAGATGAAGTAACGTTAACTTTACATGAAAAATATGGATTTTCAACATGAAAGAGAAATATGAAAGAAAAGATGAAGTAACGTTAACTTTACATGAAAAATATGGATTTTCAACATGAAAGAGAGAAATATGAAAGATAAGATGAACTAATATTAACTTTACATGAAAAATATGGATTTTCAACATGAAAGAGAAATATGAAAGAAAAGATGAAGTAATGTTAACTTTACATTAAAAATATGGATTTTCAACATGAAAGAGAAATATGAAAGATAAGATGAACTAATGTTAACTTCACATTAAAAATATGGATTTTCAACATGAAAGAGAGAAATATGAAAGATAAGATGAACTAATATTAACTTTACATGAAAAATATGGATTTTCAACATGAAAGAGAAATATGAAAGAAAAGATGAAGTAATGTTAACTTTACATTAAAAATATGGATTTTCAACATGAAAGAGAAATATGAAAGAAAAGATGAAGTAAGGTTAACTTTACATGAAAAATATGGATTTTCAACATAAAAGAGAAATATGAAAGAAAAGATGGAGTAATGTTAACTTTACATGAAAAATATGGATTTTCAACATGAAAGAGAGAAATATGAAAGATAAGATGAACTAATATTAACTTTACATGAAGAATATGGATTTTCAACATGAAAGAGAAATATGAAAAAAAGATGAAGTAAGGTTAACTTTACATTAAAAATATGGATTTTCAACATGAAAGAGAAATATGAAAGAAAAGATGGAGTAATGTTAACTTTACATTAAAAATATGGATTTTCAACATGAAAGAGAAATATGAAAGAAAAGATGAAGTAAGGTTAACTTTACATTAAAAATATGGATTTTCAACATAAAAGAGAAATATGAAAGAAAAGATGGAGTAATGTTAACTTTACATTAAAAATATGGATTTTCAACATGAAAGAGAAATATGAAAGAAAAGATGAAGTAAGGTTAACTTTACATTAAAAATATGGATTTTCAACATAAAAGAGAAATATGAAAGAAAAGATGGAGTAATGTTAACTTTACATTAAAAATATGGATTTTCAACATGAAAGAGAAATATAAAAGAAAAGATGAAGTAATGTTAACTTTACATTAAAAATATGGATTTTCAACATGAAAGAGAAATATGAAAGAAAAGATGAAGTAATGTTAACTTTACATTAAAAATATGGATTTTCAACATGAAAGAGAGAAATATGAAAGATAAGATGAACTAATATTAACTTTACATGAAAAATATGGATTTTCAACATGAAAGAGAAATATGAAAGAAAAGATGGAGTAATGTTAACTTTACATTAAAAATATGGATTTTCAACATGAAAGAGAAATATAAAAGAAAAGATGAAGTAATGTTAACTTTACATTAAAAATATGGATTTTCAACATGAAAGAGAAATATGAAAGAAAAGATGAAGTAATGTTAACTTTACATTAAAAATATGGATTTTCAACATGAAAGAGAAATATGAAAGAAAAGATGAAGTAATGTTAACTTTACATTAAAAATATGGATTTTCAACATGAAAGAGAAATATGAAAAAAAGATGAAGTAAGGTTAACTTTACATTAAAAATATGGATTTTCAACATGAAAGAGAAATATGAAAGAAAAGATGGAGTAATGTTAACTTTACATTAAAAATATGGATTTTCAACATGAAAGAGAAATATGAAAGAAAAGATGAAGTAAGGTTAACTTTACATTAAAAATATGGATTTTCAACATAAAAGAGAAATATGAAAGAAAAGATGGAGTAATGTTAACTTTACATTAAAAATATGGATTTTCAACATGAAAGAGAAATATGAAAGAAAAGATGGAGTAATGTTAACTTTACATTAAAAATATGGATTTTCAACATGAAAGAGAAATATGAAAGAAAAGATGAAGTAATGTTAACTTTACATTAAAAATATGGATTTTCAACATGAAAGAGAAATATGAAAAAAAGATGAAGTAAGGTTAACTTTACATTAAAAATATGGATTTTCAACATGAAAGAGAAATATGAAAGAAAAGATGGAGTAATGTTAACTTTACATTAAAAATATGGATGTTCAACATGAAAGAGAAATATGAAAGAAAAGATGAAGTAAGGTTAACTTTACATTAAAAATATGGATTTTCAACATGAAAGAGAAATATGAAAGAAAAGATGAAGTAATGTTAACTTTACATTAAAAATATGGATTTTCAACATGAAAGAGAAATATGAAAGAAAAGATGAAGTAATGTTAACTTTACATTAAAAATATGGATTTTCAACATGAAAGAGAAATATGAAAGAAAAGATGAAGTAATGTTAACTTTACATTAAAAATATGGATTTTCAACATGAAAGAGAAATATGAAAGAAAAGATGAAGTAATGTTAACTTTACATTAAAAATATGGATTTTCAACATGAAAGAGAAATATGAAAGAAAAGATGAAGTAATGTTAACTTTACATTAAAAATATGGATTTTCAACATGAAAGAGAAATATGAAAAAAAGATGAAGTAAGGTTAACTTTACATTAAAAATATGGATTTTCAACATGAAAGAGAAATATGAAAGAAAAGATGAAGTAATGTTAACTTTACATTAAAAATATGGATTTTCAACATGAAAGAGAAATATCAAAGAAAAGATGAAGTAATGTTAACTTTACATTAAAAATATGGATTTTCAACATGAAAGAGAAATATGAAAGAAAAGATGAAGTAATGTTAACTTTACATTAAAAATATGGATTTTCAACATGAAAGAGAAATATGAAAGAAAAGATGAAGTAATGTTAACTTTACATTAAAAATATGGATTTTCAACATGAAAGAGAAATATGAAAGAAAAGATGGAGTAATGTTAACTTTACATTAAAAATATGGATTTTCAACATGAAAGAGAAATATGAAAGAAAAGATGAAGTAAGGTTAACTTTACATTAAAAATATGGATTTTCAACATAAAAGAGAAATATGAAAGAAAAGATGGAGTAATGTTAACTTTACATTAAAAATATGGATTTTCAACATGAAAGAGAAATATGAAAGAAAAGATGAAGTAATGTTAACTTTACATTAAAAATATGGATTTTCAACATGAAAGAGAAATATGAAAGAAAAGATGAAGTAATGTTAACTTTACATTAAAAATATGGATTTTCAACATGAAAGAGAAATATGAAAGAAAAGATGAAGTAATGTTAACTTTACATTAAAAATATGGATTTTCAACATGAAAGAGAAATATGAAAGAAAAGATGAAGTAATGTTAACTTTACATTAAAAATATGGATTTTCAACATGAAAGAGAAATATGAAAGAAAAGATGAAGTAATGTTAACTTTACATTAAAAATATGGATTTTCAACATGAAAGAGAAATATGAAAGAAAAGATGAAGTAATGTTAACTTTACATTAAAAATATGGATTTTCAACATGAAAGAGAAATATGAAAGATAAGATGAAGTAATGTTAACTTTACATTAAAAATATGGATTTTCAACATGAAAGAGAAATATGAAAAAAAGATGAAGTAAGGTTAACTTTACATTAAAAATATGGATTTTCAACATGAAAGAGAAATATGAAAGAAAAGATGAAGTAATGTTAACTTTACATTAAAAATATGGATTTTCAACATGAAAGAGAAATATCAAAGAAAAGATGAAGTAATGTTAACTTTACATTAAAAATATGGATTTTCAACATGAAAGAGAAATATGAAAGAAAAGATGAAGTAATGTTAACTTTACATTAAAAATATGGATTTTCAACATGAAAGAGAAATATGAAAGAAAAGATGAAGTAATGTTAACTTTACATTAAAAATATGGATTTTCAACATGAAAGAGAAATATGAAAAAAAGATGAAGTAAGGTTAACTTTACATTAAAAATATGGATTTTCAACATGAAAGAGAAATATGAAAGAAAAGATGAAGTAATGTTAACTTTACATTAAAAATATGGATTTTCAACATGAAAGAGAAATATGAAAGAAAAGATGAAGTAATGTTAACTTTACATTAAAAATATGGATTTTCAACATGAAAGAGAAATATGAAAGAAAAGATGAAGTAATGTTAACTTTACATTAAAAATATGGATTTTCAACATGAAAGAGAAATATGAAAGAAAAGATGAAGTAATGTTAACTTTACATTAAAAATATGGATTTTCAACATGAAAGAGAAATATGAAAGAAAAGATGAAGTAATGTTAACTTTACATTAAAAATATGGATTTTCAACATGAAAGAGAAATATGAAAGAAAAGATGGAGTAATGTTAACTTTACATTAAAAATATGGATTTTCAACATGAAAGAGAAATATGAAAGAAAAGATGGAGTAATGTTAACTTTACATTAAAAATATGGATTTTCAACATAAAAGAGAAATATGAAAGAAAAGATGGAGTAATGTTAACTTTACATTAAAAATATGGATTTTCAACATGAAAGAGAAATATGAAAGAAAAGATGAAGTAATGTTAACTTTACATTAAAAATATGGATTTTCAACATGAAAGAGAAATATGAAAGAAAAGATGAAGTAATGTTAACTTTACATTAAAAATATGGATTTTCAACATGAAAGAGAAATATGAAAGAAAAGATGAAGTAATGTTAACTTTACATTAAAAATATGGATTTTCAACATGAAAGAGAAATATGAAAGAAAAGATGAAGTAATGTTAAATTAAAATTAAAAATATGGATTTTCAACATGAAAGAGAAATATGAAAGAAAAGATGGAGTAATGTTAACTTTACATTAAAAATATGGATTTTCAACATGAAAGAGAAATATGAAAGAAAAGATGAAGTAATGTTAACTTTACATTAAAAATATGGATTTTCAACATGAAAGAGAAATATGAAAAAAAGATGAAGTAAGGTTAACTTTACATTAAAAATATGGATTTTCAACATGAAAGAGAAATATGAAAGAAAAGATGGAGTAATGTTAACTTTACATTAAAAATATGGATTTTCAACATAAAAGAGAAATATGAAAGAAAAGATGAAGTAAGGTTAACTTTACATTAAAAATATGGATTTTCAACATGAAAGAGAAATATGAAAGAAAAGATGAAGTAATGTTAACTTTACATTAAAAATATGGATTTTCAACATGAAAGAGAAATATGAAAGAAAAGATGAAGTAATGTTAACTTTACATTAAAAATATGGATTTTCAACATGAAAGAGAAATATGAAAGAAAAGATGAAGTAATGTTAAATTCAAATTAAAAATATGGATTTTCAACATGAAAGAGAAATATGAAAGAAAAGATGGAGTAATGTTAACTTTACATTAAAAATATGGATTTTCAACATGAAAGAGAAATATGAAAGAAAAGATGAAGTAATGTTAACTTTACATTAAAAATATGGATTTTCAACATGAAAGAGAAATATGAAAGAAAAGATGAAGTAATGTTAAATTCAAATTAAAAATATGGATTTTCAACATGAAAGAGAAATATGAAAGAAAAGATGGAGTAATGTTAACTTTACATTAAAAATATGGATTTTCAACATGAAAGAGAAATATGAAAGAAAAGATGAAGTAATGTTAACTTTACATTAAAAATATGGATTTTCAACATGAAAGAGAAATATGAAAGAAAAGATGAAGTAATGTTAACTTTACATTAAAAATATGGATTTTCAACATGAAAGAGAAATATAAAAGAAAAGATGAAGTAATGTTAACTTTACATTAAAAATATGGATTTTCAACATGAAAGAGAAATATGAAAGAAAAGATGAAGTAATGTTAACTTTACATTAAAAATATGGAATTTCAACATGAAAGAGAAATATGAAAGAAAAGATGAAGTAATGTTAACTTTACATTAAAAATATGGATTTTCAACATGAAAGAGAAATATGAAAGAAAAGATGAAGTAATGTTAACTTTACATTAAAAATATGGATTTTCAACATGAAAGAGAAATATGAAAGAAAAGATGAAGTAATGTTAACTTTACATTAAAAATATGGATTTTCAACATGAAAGAGAAATATGAAAGAAAAGATAAAGTAATGTTAAATTCAAATTAAAAATATGAAGTTTCCACATGAAAGAGAAATATGAAAGAAAAGATGAAGTAATGTTAACTTTACATTAAAAATATGGATTTTCAACATGAAAGAGAAATATGAAAGAAAAGATGAAGTAATGTTAACTTTTCATTAAAAATATGGATTTTCCACATGAAAGAGAAATATGAAAGAAAAGATGGAGTAATGTTTACTTTACATTAAAAATATGGATTTTCAACATGAAAGAGAAATATGAAAGAAAAGATGAAGTAATGTTAACTTTACATTAAAATATGGATTTTCAACATGAAAGAGAAATATGAAAGAAAAGATGAAGTAATGTTAACTTTTCATTAAAAATATGGATTTTCCACATGAAAGAGAAATATGAAAGAAAAGATGGAGTAATGTTTACTTTACATTAAAAATATGGATTTTCAACATGAAAGAGAAATATGAAAGAAAAGATGAAGTAATGTTAACTTTACATTAAAAATATGGATTTTCCACATGAAAGAGAAATATGAAAAAAGGTGAAGTAATGTTAACTTTACATTAAAAATATGGATTTTCAACATGAAAGAGAAATATGAAAGACAAGATGGAGTAATGTTAACTTTTCATTAAAAATATGGATTTTCAACATGAAAGAGAAATATGAAAGAAAAGATGGAGTAATGTTTACTTTACATTAAAAATATGGATTTTCAACATGAAAGAGAAATATGAAAGAAAAGATGAAGTAATGTTAACTTTACATTAAAAATATGGATTTTCAACATGAAAGAGAAATATGAAAGAAAAGATGAAGTAATGTTAACTTTTCATTAAAAATATGGATTTTCAACATGAAAGAGAAATATGAAAGAAAAGATGAAGTAATGTTAACTTTACATTAAAAATATGGATTTTCAACATGAAAGAGAAATATGAAAGAAAAGATGAAGTAATGTTAACTTTACATTAAAAATATGGATTTTCAACATGAAAGAGAAATATGAAAGAAAAGATGAAGTAATGTTAACTTTACATTAAAAATATGGATTTTCAACATGAAAGAGAAATATGAAAGAAAAGATGAAGTAATGTTAACTTTACATTAAAAATATGGATTTTCAACATGAAAGAGAAATATGAAAGAAAAGATGAAGTAATGTTAACTTTACATTAAAAATATGGATTTTCAACATGAAAGAGAAATATGAAAGAAAAGATGAAGTAATGTTAACTTTACATTAAAAATATGGATTTTCAACATGAAAGAGAAATATGAAAGAAAAGATGAAGTAATGTTAACTTTACATTAAAAATATGGATTTTCAACATGAAAGAGAAATATGAAAGAAAAGATGAAGTAATGTTAACTTTACATTAAAAATATGGATTTTCAACATGAAAGAGAAATATGAAAGAAAAGATGAAGTAATGTTAACTTTACATTAAAAATATGGATTTTCAACATGAAAGAGAAATATGAAAGAAAAGATGAAGTAATGTTAACTTTACATTAAAAATATGGATTTTCAACATGAAAGAGAAATATGAAAGAAAAGATGAAGTAATGTTAACTTTTCATTAAAAATATGGATTTTCCACATGAAAGAGAAATATGAAAGAAAAGATGGCGTAATGTTTACTTTACATTAAAAATATGGATTTTCAACATGAAAGAGAAATATGAAAGAAAAGATGAAGTAATGTAAACTTTACATTAAAATATGGATTTTCAACATGAAAGAGAAATATGAAAGAAAAGATGAAGTAATGTTAACTTTTCATTAAAAATATGGATTTTCCACATGAAAGAGAAATATGAAAGAAAAGATGGAGTAATGTTTACTTTACATTAAAAATATGGATTTTCAACATGAAAGAGAAATATGAAAGAAAAGATGAAGTAATGTTAACTTTACATTAAAAATATGGATTTTCCACATGAAAGAGAAATATGAAAAAAGGTGAAGTAATGTTAACTTTACATTAAAAATATGGATTTTCAACATGAAAGAGAAATATGAAAGACAAGATGAAGTAATGTTAACTTTTCATTAAAAATATGGATTTTCAACATGAAAGAGAAATATGAAAGAAAAGATGGAGTAATGTTTACTTTACATTAAAAATATGGATTTTCAACATGAAAGAGAAATATGAAAGAAAAGATGAAGTAAGGTTAACTTTACATTAAAAATATGGATTTTCAACATGAAAGAGAAATATGAAAGAAAAGATGAAGTAATGTTAACTTTACATTAAAAATATGGATTTTCAACATGAAAGAGAAATATGAAAGAAAAGATGAAGTAATGTTAACTTTACATTAAAAATATGGATTTTCAACATGAAAGAGAAATATGAAAGAAAAGATGAAGTAATGTTAACTTTACATTAAAAATATGGATTTTCAACATGAAAGAGAAATATGAAAGAAAAGATGAAGTAATGTTAACTTTACATTAAAAATATGGATTTTCAACATGAAAGAGAAATATGAAAGAAAAGATGGAGTAATGTTTACTTTACATTAAAAATATGGATTTTCAACATGAAAGAGAAATATGAAAGAAAAGATGAAGTAATGTTAACTTTACATTAAAAATATGGATTTTCAACATGAAAGAGAAATATAAAAGAAAAGATGAAGTAATGTTAACTTTACATTAAAAATATGGATTTTCAACATGAAAGAGAAATATGAAAGAAAAGATGAAGTAATGTTAACTTTACATTAAAAATATGGATTTTCAACATGAAAGAGAAATATGAAAGAAAAGATGAAGTAATGTTAACTTTACATTAAAAATATGGATTTTCAACATGAAAGAGAAATATCAAAGAAAAGATGAAGTAATGTTAACTTTACATTAAAAATATGGATTTTCAACATGAAAGAGAAATATGAAAGAAAAGATGAAGTAATGTTAACTTTACATTAAAAATATGGATTTTCAACATGAAAGAGAAATATGAAAGAAAAGATGAAGTAATGTTAACTTTACATTAAAAATATGGATTTTCAACATGAAAGAGAAATATGAAAGAAAAGATGAAGTAATGTTAACTTTTCATTAAAAATATGGATTTTCCACATGAAAGAGAAATATGAAAGAAAAGATGGCGTAATGTTTACTTTACATTAAAAATATGGATTTTCAACATGAAAGAGAAATATGAAAGAAAAGATGAAGTAATGTTAACTTTACATTAAAATATGGATTTTCAACATGAAAGAGAAATATGAAAGAAAAGATGAAGTAATGTTAACTTTTCATTAAAAATATGGATTTTCCACATGAAAGAGAAATATGAAAGAAAAGATGGAGTAATGTTTACTTTACATTAAAAATATGGATTTTCAACATGAAAGAGAAATATGAAAGAAAAGATGAAGTAATGTTAACTTGACATTAAAAATATGGATTTTCAACATGAAAGAGAAATATGAAAGAAAAGATGAAGTAATGTTAACTTTACATTAAAAATATGGATTTTCAACATGAAAGAGAAATATGAAAGAAAAGATGAAGTAATGTTAACTTTACATTAAAAATATGGATTTTCAACATGAAAGAGAAATATGAAAGAAAAGATGGAGTAATGTTAACTTTACATTAAAAATATGGATTTTCAACATGAAAGAGAAATATGAAAGAAAAGATGAAGTAATGTTAACTTTTCATTAAAAATATGGATTTTCCACATGAAAGAGAAATATGAAAGAAAAGATGAAGTAATGTTAAATTCAAATTAAAAATATGAAGTTTCCACATGAAAGAGAAATATGAAAGAAAAGATGAAGTAATGTTAACTTTACATTAAAATATGGATTTTCAACATGAAAGAGAAATATGAAAGAAAAGATGAAGTAATGTTAACTTTTCATTAAAAATATGGATTTTCCACATGAAAGAGAAATATGAAAGAAAAGATGGAGTAATGTTTACTTTACATTAAAAATATGGATTTTCAACATGAAAGAGAAATATGAAAGAAAAGATGAAGTAATGTTAACTTTACATTAAAAATATGGATTTTCAACATGAAAGAGAAATATGAAAGAAAAGATGAAGTAATGTTAACTTTACATTAAAAATATGGATTTTCAACATGAAAGAGAAATATGAAAGAAAAGATGAAGTAATGTTAATTTTTCATTAAAAATATGGATTTTCCACATGAAAGAGAAATATGAAAGAAAAGATGGAGTAATGTTTACTTTACATTAAAAATATGGATTTTCAACATGAAAGAGAAATATGAAAGAAAAGATGAAGTAATGTTAACTTTACATTAAAATATGGATTTTCAACATGAAAGAGAAATATGAAAGAAAAGATGGAGTAATGTTAACTTTACATTAAAAATATGGATTTTCCACATGAAAGAGAAATATGAAAGAAAAGATGGAGTAATGTTTACTTTACATTAAAAATATGGATTTTCAACATGAAAGAGAAATATGAAAGAAAAGATGAAGTAATGTTAACTTTACATTAAAAATATGGATTTTCAACATGAAAGAGAAATATGAAAGAAAAGATGAAGTAATGTTAACTTTACATTAAAAATATGGATTTTCAACATGAAAGAGAAATATGAAAGAAAAGATGAAGTAATGTTAACTTTACATTAAAAATATGGATTTTCAACATGAAAGAGAAATATGAAAGAAAAGATGGAGTAATGTTAACTTTACATTAAAAATATGGATTTTCAACATGAAAGAGAAATATGAAAGAAAAGATGAAGTAATGTTAACTTTTCATTAAAAATATGAATTTTCCACATGAAAGAGAAATATGAAAGAAAAGATGAAGTAATGTTAAATTCAAATTAAAAATATGAAGTTTCCACATGAAAGAGAAATATGAAAGAAAAGATGAAGTAATGTTAACTTTACATTAAAAATATGGATTTTCAACATGAAAGAGAAATATGAAAGAAAAGATGAAGTAATGTTAACTTTTCATTAAAAATATGGATTTTCCACATGAAAGAGAAATATGAAAGAAAAGATGGAGTAATGTTAACTTTACATTAAAAATATGGATTTTCAACATGAAAGAGAAATATGAAAGAAAAGATGAAGTAATGTTAACTTTACATTAAAATATGGATTTTCAACATGAAAGAGAAATATGAAAGAAAAGATGAAGTAATGTTAACTTTTCATTAAAAATATGGATTTTCCACATGAAAGAGAAATATGAAAGAAAAGATGGAGTAATGTTAACTTTACATTAAAAATATGGATTTTCAACATGAAAGAGAAATATGAAAGAAAAGATGAAGTAATGTTAACTTTACATTAAAAATATGGATTTTCAACATGAAAGAGAAATATGAAAGAAAAGATGAAGTAATGTTAACTTTACATTAAAAATATGGATTTTCAACATGAAAGAGAAATATGAAAGAAAAGATGAAGTAATGTTAAATTAAAATTAAAAATATGGATTTTCAACATGAAAGAGAAATATGAAAGAAAAGATGGAGTAATGTTAACTTTACATTAAAAATATGGATTTTCAACATGAAAGAGAAATATGAAAGAAAAGATGAAGTAATGTTAACTTTACATTAAAAATATGGATTTTCAACATGAAAGAGAAATATGAAAAAAAGATGAAGTAAGGTTAACTTTACATTAAAAATATGGATTTTCAACATGAAAGAGAAATATGAAAGAAAAGATGGAGTAATGTTAACTTTACATTAAAAATATGGATTTTCAACATAAAAGAGAAATATGAAAGAAAAGATGAAGTAATGTTAACTTTACATTAAAAATATGGATTTTCAACATGAAAGAGAAATATGAAAGAAAAGATGAAGTAATGTTAACTTTACATTAAAAATATGGATTTTCAACATGAAAGAGAAATATGAAAGAAAAGATGAAGTAATGTTAACTTTACATTAAAAATATGGATTTTCAACATGAAAGAGAAATATGAAAGAAAAGATGAAGTAATGTTAAATTCAAATTAAAAATATGGATTTTCAACATGAAAGAGAAATATGAAAGAAAAGATGGAGTAATGTTAACTTTACATTAAAAATATGGATTTTCAACATGAAAGAGAAATATGAAAGAAAAGATGAAGTAATGTTAACTTTACATTAAAAATATGGATTTTTAACATGAAAGAGAAATATGAAAGAAAAGATAAAGTAATGTTAAATTCAAATTAAAAATATGGATTTTCAACATGAAAGAGAAATATGAAAGAAAAGATGGAGTAATGTTAACTTTACATTAAAAATATGGATTTTCAACATGAAAGAGAAATATGAAAGAAAAGATGAAGTAATGTTAACTTTACATTAAAAATATGGATTTTCAACATGAAAGAGAAATATGAAAGAAAAGATGAAGTAATGTTAACTTTACATTAAAAATATGGATTTTCAACATGAAAGAGAAATATAAAAGAAAAGATGAAGTAATGTTAACTTTACATTAAAAATATGGATTTTCAACATGAAAGAGAAATATGAAAGAAAAGATGAAGTAATGTTAACTTTACATTAAAAATATGGATTTTCAACATGAAAGAGAAATATGAAAGAAAAGATGAAGTAATGTTAACTTTACATTAAAAATATGGATTTTCAACATGAAAGAGAAATATGAAAGAAAAGATGAAGTAATGTTAACTTTACATTAAAAATATGGATTTTCAACATGAAAGAGAAATATGAAAGAAAAGATGAAGTAATGTTAACTTTACATTAAAAATATGGATTTTCAACATGAAAGAGAAATATGAAAGAAAAGATGAAGTAATGTTAAATTCAAATTAAAAATATGAAGTTTCCACATGAAAGAGAAATATGAAAGAAAAGATGAAGTAATGTTAACTTTACATTAAAAATATGGATTTTCAACATGAAAGAGAAATATGAAAGAAAAGATGAAGTAATGTTAACTTTTCATTAAAAATATGGATTTTCCACATGAAAGAGAAATATGAAAGAAAAGATGGAGTAATGTTTACTTTACATTAAAAATATGGATTTTCAACATGAAAGAGAAATATGAAAGAAAAGATGAAGTAATGTTAACTTTACATTAAAATATGGATTTTCAACATGAAAGAGAAATATGAAAGAAAAGATGAAGTAATGTTAACTTTTCATTAAAAATATGGATTTTCCACATGAAAGAGAAATATGAAAGAAAAGATGGAGTAATGTTTACTTTACATTAAAAATATGGATTTTCAACATGAAAGAGAAATATGAAAGAAAAGATGAAGTAATGTTAACTTTACATTAAAAATATGGATTTTCCACATGAAAGAGAAATATGAAAAAAGGTGAAGTAATGTTAACTTTACATTAAAAATATGGATTTTCAACATGAAAGAGAAATATGAAAGACAAGATGAAGTAATGTTAACTTTTCATTAAAAATATGGATTTTCAACATGAAAGAGAAATATGAAAGAAAAGATGGAGTAATGTTTACTTTACATTAAAAATATGGATTTTCAACATGAAAGAGAAATATGAAAGAAAAGATGAAGTAATGTTAACTTTACATTAAAAATATGGATTTTCAACATGAAAGAGAAATATGAAAGAAAAGATGAAGTAATGTTAACTTTTCATTAAAAATATGGATTTTCAACATGAAAGAGAAATATGAAAGAAAAGATGAAGTAATGTTAACTTTACATTAAAAATATGGATTTTCAACATGAAAGAGAAATATGAAAGAAAAGATGAAGTAATGTTAACTTTACATTAAAAATATGGATTTTCAACATGAAAGAGAAATATGAAAGAAAAGATGAAGTAATGTTAACTTTACATTAAAAATATGGATTTTCAACATGAAAGAGAAATATGAAAGAAAAGATGAAGTAATGTTAACTTTACATTAAAAATATGGATTTTCAACATGAAAGAGAAATATGAAAGAAAAGATGAAGTAATGTTAACTTTACATTAAAAATATGGATTTTCAACATGAAAGAGAAATATGAAAGAAAAGATGAAGTAATGTTAACTTTACATTAAAAATATGGATTTTCAACATGAAAGAGAAATATGAAAGAAAAGATGAAGTAATGTTAACTTTACATTAAAAATATGGATTTTCAACATGAAAGAGAAATATGAAAGAAAAGATGAAGTAATGTTAACTTTTCATTAAAAATATGGATTTTCCACATGAAAGAGAAATATGAAAGAAAAGATGGCGTAATGTTTACTTTACATTAAAAATATGGATTTTCAACATGAAAGAGAAATATGAAAGAAAAGATGAAGTAATGTTAACTTTACATTAAAATATGGATTTTCAACATGAAAGAGAAATATGAAAGAAAAGATGAAGTAATGTTAACTTTTCATTAAAAATATGGATTTTCCACATGAAAGAGAAATATGAAAGAAAAGATGGAGTAATGTTTACTTTACATTAAAAATATGGATTTTCAACATGAAAGAGAAATATGAAAGAAAAGATGAAGTAATGTTAACTTTACATTAAAAATATGGATTTTCCACATGAAAGAGAAATATGAAAAAAGGTGAAGTAATGTTAACTTTACATTAAAAATATGGATTTTCAACATGAAAGAGAAATATGAAAGACAAGATGAAGTAATGTTAACTTTTCATTAAAAATATGGATTTTCAACATGAAAGAGAAATATGAAAGAAAAGATGGAGTAATGTTTACTTTACATTAAAAATATGGATTTTCAACATGAAAGAGAAATATAAAAGAAAAGATGAAGTAATGTTAACTTTACATTAAAAATATGGATTTTCAACATGAAAGAGAAATATGAAAGAAAAGATGAAGTAATGTTAACTTTTCATTAAAAATATGGATTTTCAACATGAAAGAGAAATATGAAAGAAAAGATGAAGTAATGTTAACTTTACATTAAAAATATGGATTTTCAACATGAAAGAGAAATATGAAAGAAAAGATGAAGTAATGTTAACTTTACATTAAAAATATGGATTTTCAACATGAAAGAGAAATATGAAAGAAAAGATGAAGTAATGTTAACTTTACATTAAAAATATGGATTTTCAACATGAAAGAGAAATATGAAAGAAAAGATGAAGTAATGTTAACTTTACATTAAAAATATGGAATTTCAACATGAAAGAGAAATATGAAAGAAAAGATGGAGTAATGTTTACTTTACATTAAAAATATGGATTTTCAACATGAAAGAGAAATATGAAAGAAAAGATGAAGTAATGTTAACTTTACATTAAAAATATGGATTTTCAACATGAAAGAGAAATATAAAAGAAAAGATGAAGTAATGTTAACTTTACATTAAAAATATGGATTTTCAACATGAAAGAGAAATATGAAAGAAAAGATGAAGTAATGTTAACTTTACATTAAAAATATGGATTTTCAACATGAAAGAGAAATATGAAAGAAAAGATGAAGTAATGTTAACTTTACATTAAAAATATGGATTTTCAACATGAAAGAGAAATATGAAAGAAAAGATGAAGTAATGTTAACTTTTCATTAAAAATATGGATTTTCCACATGAAAGAGAAATATGAAAGAAAAGATGGCGTAATGTTTACTTTACATTAAAAATATGGATTTTCAACATGAAAGAGAAATATGAAAGAAAAGATGAAGTAATGTTAACTTTACATTAAAATATGGATTTTCAACATGAAAGAGAAATATGAAAGAAAAGATGAAGTAATGTTAACTTTTCATTAAAAATATGGATTTTCCACATGAAAGAGAAATATGAAAGAAAAGATGGAGTAATGTTTACTTTACATTAAAAATATGGATTTTCAACATGAAAGAGAAATATGAAAGAAAAGATGAAGTAATGTTAACTTGACATTAAAAATATGGATTTTCAACATGAAAGAGAAATATGAAAGAAAAGATGAAGTAATGTTAACTTTACATTAAAAATATGGATTTTCAACATGAAAGAGAAATATGAAAGAAAAGATGAAGTAATGTTAACTTTACATTAAAAATATGGATTTTCAACATGAAAGAGAAATATGAAAGAAAAGATGGAGTAATGTTAACTTTACATTAAAAATATGGATTTTCAACATGAAAGAGAAATATGAAAGAAAAGATGAAGTAATGTTAACTTTTCATTAAAAATATGGATTTTCCACATGAAAGAGAAATATGAAAGAAAAGATGAAGTAATGTTAAATTCAAATTAAAAATATGAAGTTTCCACATGAAAGAGAAATATGAAAGAAAAGATGAAGTAATGTTAACTTTACATTAAAATATGGATTTTCAACATGAAAGAGAAATATGAAAGAAAAGATGAAGTAATGTTAACTTTTCATTAAAAATATGGATTTTCCACATGAAAGAGAAATATGAAAGAAAAGATGGAGTAATGTTTACTTTACATTAAAAATATGGATTTTCAACATGAAAGAGAAATATGAAAGAAAAGATGAAGTAATGTTAACTTTACATTAAAAATATGGATTTTCAACATGAAAGAGAAATATGAAAGAAAAGATGAAGTAATGTTAACTTTACATTAAAAATATGGATTTTCAACATGAAAGAGAAATATGAAAGAAAAGATGAAGTAATGTTAATTTTTCATTAAAAATATGGATTTTCCACATGAAAGAGAAATATGAAAGAAAAGATGGAGTAATGTTTACTTTACATTAAAAATATGGATTTTCAACATGAAAGAGAAATATGAAAGAAAAGATGAAGTAATGTTAACTTTACATTAAAATATGGATTTTCAACATGAAAGAGAAATATGAAAGAAAAGATGGAGTAATGTTAACTTTACATTAAAAATATGGATTTTCAACATGAAAGAGAAATATGAAAGAAAAGATGAAGTAATGTTAACTTTACATTAAAAATATGGATTTTCAACATGAAAGAGAAATATGAAAGAAAAGATGAAGTAATGTTAACTTTACATTAAAAATATGGATTTTCAACATGAAAGAGAAATATGAAAGAAAAGATGGAGTAATGTTAACTTTACATTAAAAATATGGATTTTCAACATGAAAGAGAAATATGAAAGAAAAGATGAAGTAATGTTAACTTTTCATTAAAAATATGGATTTTCCACATGAAAGAGAAATATGAAAGAAAAGATGAAGTAATGTTAAATTCAAATTAAAAATATGAAGTTTCCACATGAAAGAGAAATATGAAAGAAAAGATGAAGTAATGTTAACTTTACATTAAAAATATGGATTTTCAACATGAAAGAGAAATATGAAAGAAAAGATGAAGTAATGTTAACTTTTCATTAAAAATATGGATTTTCCACATGAAAGAGAAATATGAAAGAAAAGATGGAGTAATGTTTACTTTACATTAAAAATATGGATTTTCAACATGAAAGAGAAATATGAAAGAAAAGATGAAGTAATGTTAACTTTACATTAAAATATGGATTTTCAACATGAAAGAGAAATATGAAAGAAAAGATGAAGTAATGTTAACTTTTCATTAAAAATATGGATTTTCCACATGAAAGAGAAATATGAAAGAAAAGATGGAGTAATGTTTACTTTACATTAAAAATATGGATTTTCAACATGAAAGAGAAATATGAAAGAAAAGATGAAGTAATGTTAACTTTACATTAAAAATATGGATTTTCCACATGAAAGAGAAATATGAAAAAAAGGTGAAGTAATGTTAACTTTACATTAAAAATATGGATTTTCAACATGAAAGAGAAATATGAAAGAAAAGATGAAGTAATGTTAACTTTTCATTAAAAATATGGATTTTCAACATGAAAGAGAAATATGAAAGAAAAGATGGAGTAATGTTTACTTTACATTAAAAATATGGATTTTCAACATGAAAGAGAAATATGAAAGAAAAGATGAAGTAATGTTAACTTTACATTAAAAATATGGATTTTCAACATGAAAGAGAAATATGAAAGAAAAGATGAAGTAATGTTAACTTTACATTAAAAATATGGATTTTCAACATGAAAGAGAAATATGAAAGAAAAGATGAAGTAATGTTAACTTTACATTAAAAATATGGATTTTCAACATGAAAGAGAAATATGAAAGAAAAGATGAAGTAATGTTAACTTTACATTAAAAATATGGATTTTCAACATGAAAGAGAAATATGAAAGAAAAGATGAAGTAATGTTAACTTTACATTAAAAATATGGATTTTCAACATGAAAGAGAAATATGAAAGAAAAGATGAAGTAATGTTAACTTTACATTAAAAATATGGATTTTTAACATGAAAGAGAAATATGAAAGAAAAGATGGAGTAATGTTAACTTTACATTAAAAATATGGATTTTCCACATGAAAGAGAAATATGAAAGAAAAGATAAAGTAATGTTAACTTTACATTAAAAATATGGATTTTTAACATGAAAGAGAAATATGAAAGACAAGATAAAGTAATGTTAACTTTACATTAAAAATATGGATTTTCAACATGAAAAAGAAATATGAAAGAAAAGATGGAGTAATGTTAACTTTACATTAAAAATATGGATTTTCAACATGAAAGAGAAATATGAAAGAAAAGATGAAGTAATGTTAACTTTACATTAAAAATATGGATTTTCAACATGAAAGAGAAATATGAAAGAAAAGATAAAGTAATGTTAACTTTACATTAAAAATATGGATTTTCAACATGAAAGAGAAATATAAAAGAAAAGATGAAGTAATGTTAACTTTACATTAAAAATATGGATTTTCAACATGAAAGAGAAATATGAAAGAAAAGATGAAGTAATGTTAACTTTACATTAAAAATATGGATTTTCAACATGAAAGAGAAATATGAAAGAAAAGATGAAGTAATGTTAACTTTACATTAAAAATATGGATTTTCAACATGAAAGAGAAATATAAAAGAAAAGATGAAGTAATGTTAACTTTACATTAAAAATATGGATATCAACATGAAAGAGAAATATGAAAGAAAAGATGAAGTAATGTTAACTTTACATTAAAAATATGGATTTTCAACATGAAAGAGAAATATGAAAGAAAAGATGAAGGAATGTTAACTTTACATTAAAAATATGGATTTTCAACATGAAAGAGAAATATAAAAGAAAAGATGAAGTAATGTTAACTTTACATTAAAAATATGGATTTTCAACATGAAAGAGAAATATAAAAGAAAAGATGAAGTAATGTTAACTTTACATTAAAAATATGGATTTTCAACATGAAAGAGAAATATGAAAGAAAAGATGAAGTAATGTTAACTTTACATTAAAAATATGGATTTTCAACATGAAAGAGAAACATGAAAGAAAAGATGAAGGAATGTTAACTTTACATTAAAAATATGGATTTTCAACATGAAAGAGAAATATGAAAGAAAAGATGAAGTAATGTTAACTTTACATTAAAAATATGGATTTTCAACATGAAAGAGAAATATGAAAGAAAAGATGAAGTAATGTTAACTTTACATTAAAAATATGGATTTTCAACATGAAAGAGAAATATGAAAGAAAAGATAAAGTAATGTTAACTTTACATTAAAAATATGGATTTTCAACATGAAAGAGAAATATAAAAGAAAAGATGAAGTAATGTTAACTTTACATTAAAAATATGGATTTTCAACATGAAAGAGAAATATGAAAGAAAAGATGGAGTAATGTTAACTTTACATTAAAAATATGGATTTTCAACATGAAATAGAAATATGAAAGAAAAGATAAAGTAATGTTAACTTTACATTAAAAATATGGATTTTCAACATGAAAGAGAAATATGAAAGAAAAGATGAAGTAATGTTAACTTTACATTAAAAATATGGATTTTCAACATGAAAGAGAAATATGAAAGAAAAGATGAAGTAATGTTAACTTTACATTAAAAATATGGATTTTCAACATGAAAGAGAAATATGAAAGAAAAGATGAAGTAATGTTAACTTTACATTAAAAATATGGATTTTCAACATGAAAGAGAAATATGAAAGAAAAGATGAAGTAATGTTAACTTTACATTAAAAATATGGATTTTCAACATGAAAGAGAAATATGAAAGAAAAGATGAAGTAATGTTAACTTTACATTAAAAATATGGATTTTTAACATGAAAGAGAAATATGAAAGAAAAGATGGAGTAATGTTAACTTTACATTAAAAATATGGATTTTCCACATGAAAGAGAAATATGAAAGAAAAGATAAAGTAATGTTAACTTTACATTAAAAATATGGATTTTTAACATGAAAGAGAAATATGAAAGAAAAGATGGAGTAATGTTAACTTTACATTAAAAATATGGATTTTAAACATGAAAGAGAAATATGAAAGAAAAGATGAAGTAATGTTAACTTTACATTAAAAATATGGATTTTCAACATGAAAGAGAAATATGAAAGAAAAGATGAAGTAATGTTAACTTTACATTAAAAATATGGATTTTCAACATGAAAGAGAAATATGAAAGAAAAGATGAAGTAATGTTAACTTTACATTAAAAATATGGATTTTTAACATGAAAGAGAAATATGAAAGAAAAGATGGAGTAATGTTAACTTTACATTAAAAATATGGATTTTCCACATGAAAGAGAAATATGAAAGAAAAGATAAAGTAATGTTAACTTTACATTAAAAATATGGATTTTTAACATGAAAGAGAAATATGAAAGACAAGATAAAGTAATGTTAACTTTACATTAAAAATATGGATTTTCAACATGAAAAAGAAATATGAAAGAAAAGATGGAGTAATGTTAACTTTACATTAAAAATATGGATTTTCAACATGAAAGAGAAATATGAAAGAAAAGATGAAGTAATGTTAACTTTACATTAAAAATATGGATTTTCAACATGAAAGAGAAATATGAAAGAAAAGATAAAGTAATGTTAACTTTACATTAAAAATATGGATTTTCAACATGAAAGAGAAATATAAAAGAAAAGATGAAGTAATGTTAACTTTACATTAAAAATATGGATTTTCAACATGAAAGAGAAATATGAAAGAAAAGATGAAGTAATGTTAACTTTACATTAAAAATATGGATTTTCAACATGAAAGAGAAATATGAAAGAAAAGATGAAGTAATGTTAACTTTACATTAAAAATATGGATTTTCAACATGAAAGAGAAATATAAAAGAAAAGATGAAGTAATGTTAACTTTACATTAAAAATATGGATATCAACATGAAAGAGAAATATGAAAGAAAAGATGAAGTAATGTTAACTTTACATTAAAAATATGGATTTTCAACATGAAAGAGAAATATGAAAGAAAAGATGAAGGAATGTTAACTTTACATTAAAAATATGGATTTTCAACATGAAAGAGAAATATAAAAGAAAAGATGAAGTAATGTTAACTTTACATTAAAAATATGGATTTTCAACATGAAAGAGAAATATAAAAGAAAAGATGAAGTAATGTTAACTTTACATTAAAAATATGGATTTTCAACATGAAAGAGAAATATGAAAGAAAAGATGAAGTAATGTTAACTTTACATTAAAAATATGGATTTTCAACATGAAAGAGAAACATGAAAGAAAAGATGAAGGAATGTTAACTTTACATTAAAAATATGGATTTTCAACATGAAAGAGAAATATGAAAGAAAAGATGAAGTAATGTTAACTTTACATTAAAAATATGGATTTTCAACATGAAAGAGAAATATGAAAGAAAAGATGAAGTAATGTTAACTTTACATTAAAAATATGGATTTTCAACATGAAAGAGAAATATGAAAGAAAAGATAAAGTAATGTTAACTTTACATTAAAAATATGGATTTTCAACATGAAAGAGAAATATAAAAGAAAAGATGAAGTAATGTTAACTTTACATTAAAAATATGGATTTTCAACATGAAAGAGAAATATGAAAGAAAAGATGGAGTAATGTTAACTTTACATTAAAAATATGGATTTTCAACATGAAATAGAAATATGAAAGAAAAGATAAAGTAATGTTAACTTTACATTAAAAATATGGATTTTCAACATGAAAGAGAAATATAAAAGAAAAGATGAAGTAATGTTAACTTTACATTAAAAATATGGATTTTCAACATGAAAGAGAAATATGAAAGAAAAGATGAAGTAATGTTAACTTTACATTAAAAATATGGATTTTCAACATGAAAGAGAAATATGAAAGAAAAGATGAAGTAATGTTAACTTTACATTAAAAATATGGATTTTCAACATGAAAGAGAAATATAAAAGAAAAGATGAAGTAATGTTAACTTTACATTAAAAATATGGATTTTCAACATGAAAGAGAAATATGAAAGAAAAGATGAAGTAATGTTAACTTTACATTAAAAATATGGATTTTCAACATGAAAGAGAAATATGAAAGAAAAGATGAAGGAATGTTAACTTTACATTAAAAATATGGATTTTCAACATGAAAGAGAAATATGAAAGAAAAGATGAAGTAATGTTAACTTTACATTAAAAATATGGATTTTCAACATGAAAGAGAAATATGAAAGAAAAGATGAAGGAATGTTAACTTTACATTAAAAATATGGATTTTCAACATGAAAGAGAAATATGAAAGAAAAGATGAAGGAATGTTAACTTTACATTAAAAATATGGATTTTCAACATGAAAGAGAAATATGAAAGAAAAGATGAAGTAATGTTAACTTTACATTAAAAATATGGATTTTCAACATGAAAGAGAAATATGAAAGAAAAGATGAAGTAATGTTAACTTTACATTAAAAATATGGATTTTCAACATGAAAGAGAAATATGAAAGAAAAGATAAAGTAATGTTAACTTTACATTAAAAATATGGATTTTCAACATGAAAGAGAAATATGAAAGAAAAGATAGAGTAATGTTAACTTTACATTAAAAATATGGATTTTCAACATGAAAGAGAAATATGAAAGAAAAGATGGAGTAATGTTAACTTTACATTAAAAATATGGATTTTCAACATGAAATAGAAATATGAAAGAAAAGATAAAGTAATGTTAGCTTTACATTAAAAATATGGATTTTCAACATGAAAGAGAAATATGAAAGAAAGGATGGAGTAATGTTAACTTTACATTAAAAATATGGATTTTCCACATGAAAGAGAAATATGAAAGAAAAGATGAAGTAATGTTAACTTTACATTAAAAATATGGATTTTCAACATGAAAGAGAAATATGAAAGAAAAGATGGAGTAATGTTTACTTTACATTAAAAATATGGATTTTCAACATGAAAGAGAAATATGAAAGAAAAGATGGAGTAATGTTAACTTTACATTAAAAATATGGATTTTCAACATGAAATAGAAATATGAAAGAAAAGATGGAGTAATGTTAACTTTACATTAAAAATATGGATTTTCAACATGAAAGAGAAATATGAAAGAAAAGATGAAGTAATGTTAACTTTACATTAAAAATATGGATTTTCAACATGAAAGAGAAATATGAAAGAAAAGATAGAGTAATGTTAACTTTACATTAAAAATATGGATTTTCCACATGAAAGAGAAATATGAAAGAAAAGATGAAGTAATGTTAACTTTACATTAAAAATATGGATTTTCAACATGAAAGAGAAATATGAAAGAAAAGATGAAGTAATGTTAACTTTACATTAAAAATATGGATTTTCAACATGAAAGAGAAATATGAAAGAAAAGATGGAGTAATGTTAACTTTACATTAAAAATATGGATTTTCAACATGAAAGAGAAATATGAAAGAAAAGATGGAGTAATGTTAACTTTACATTAAAAATATGGATTTTCAACATGAAAGAGAAATATGAAAGAAAAGATGAAGTAAGGTTAACTTTACATTAAAAATATGGATTTTCAACATGAAAGAGAAATATGAAAGAAAAGATGGAGTAATGTTAACTTTACATTAAAAATATGGATTTTCAACATGAAATAGAAATATGAAAGAAAAGATAAAGTAATGTTAACTTTACATTAAAAATATGGATTTTCAACATGAAAGAGAAATATGAAAGAAAGATGGAGTAATGTTAACTTTACATTAAAAATATGGATTTTCAACATGAAAGAGAAATATGAAAGAAAAGATGGAGTAATGTTAACTTTACATTAAAAATATGGATTTTCAACATGAAAGAGAAATATGAAAGAAAAGATGAAGTAATGTTAACTTTACATTAAAAATATGGATTTTCAACATGAAAGAGAAATATGAAAGAAAAGATGAAGTAATGTTAACTTTACATTAAAAATATGGATTTTCAACATGAAAGAGAAATATGAAAGAAAAGATGAAGTAATGTTAACTTTACATTAAAAATATGGATTTTCAACATGAAAGAGAAATATGAAAGAAAAGATAAAGTAATGTTAACTTTACATTAAATATATGGATTTTCAACATGAAAGAGAAATATGAAAGAAAAGATAGAGTAATGTTAACTTTACATTAAAAATATGGATTTTCAACATGAAAGAGAAATATGAAAGAAAAGATGGAGTAATGTTAACTTTACATTAAAAATATGGATTTTCAACATGAAATAGAAATATGAAAGAAAAGATAAAGTAATGTTAACTTTACATTAAAAATATGGATTTTCAACATGAAAGAGAAATATGAAAGAAAAGATGGAGTAATGTTAACTTTACATTAAAAATATGGATTTTCCACATGAAAGAGAAATATGAAAGAAAAGATGAAGTAATGTTAACTTTACATTAAAAATATGGATTTTCAACATGAAAGAGAAATATGAAAGAAAAGATGAAGTAATGTTAACTTTACATTAAAAATATGGATTTTCAACATGAAAGAGAAATATGAAAGAAAAGATAGAGTAATGTTAACTTTACATTAAAAATATGGATTTTCCACATGAAAGAGAAATATGAAAGAAAAGATGAAGTAATGTTAACTTTACATTAAAAATATGGATTTTCAACATGAAAGAGAAATATGAAAGAAAAGATGGAGTAATGTTAACTTTACATTAAAAATATGGATTTTCAACATGAAAGAGAAATATGAAAGAAAAGATGGAGTAATGTTAACTTTACATTAAAAATATGGATTTTCAACATGAAAGAGAAATATGAAAGAAAAGATGGAGTAATGTTAACTTTACATTAAAAATATGGATTTTCAACATGAAAGAGAAATATGAAAGAAAAGATGAAGTAAGGTTAACTTTACATTAAAAATATGGATTTTCAACATGAAAGAGAAATATGAAAGAAAAGATGGAGTAATGTTAACTTTACATTAAAAATATGGATTTTCAACATGAAATAGAAATATGAAAGAAAAGATAAAGTAATGTTAACTTTACATTAAAAATATGGATTTTCAACATGAAAGAGAAATATGAAAGAAAAGATGGAGTAATGTTAACTTTACATTAAAAATATGGATTTTCAACATGAAAGAGAAATATGAAAGAAAAGATGGAGTAATGTTAACTTTACATTAAAAATATGGATTTTCAACATGAAAGAGAAATATGAAAGAAAAGATGAAGTAATGTTAACTTTACATTAAAAATATGGATTTTCAACATGAAAGAGAAATATGAAAGAAAAGATGAAGTAATGTTAACTTTACATTAAAAATATGGATTTTCAACATGAAAGAGAAATATGAAAGAAAAGATGAAGTAATGTTAACTTTACATTAAAAATATGGATTTTCAACATGAAAGAGAAATATGAAAGAAAAGATGAAGTAATGTTAACTTTACATTAAAAATATGGATTTTCAACATGAAAGAGAAATATGAAAGAAAAGATGAAGTAAGGTTAACTTTACATTAAAAATATGGATTTTCAACATGAAAGAGAAATATGAAAGAAAAGATGGAGTAATGTTAACTTTACATTAAAAATATGGATTTTCAACATGAAAGAGAAATATGAAAGAAAAGATGAAGTAATGTTAACTTTACATTAAAAATATGGATTTTCAACATGAAAGAGAAATATGAAAGAAAAGATGAAGTAAGGTTAACTTTACATTAAAAATATGGATTTTCAACATGAAAGAGAAATATGAAAGAAAAGATGAAGTAATGTTAACTTTACATTAAAAATATGGATTTTCAACATGAAAGAGAAATATGAAAGAAAAGATGAAGTAAGGTTAACTTTACATTAAAAATATGGATTTTCAACATGAAAGAGAAATATGAAAGAAAAGATGAAGTAATGTTAACTTTACATTAAAAATATGGATTTTCAACATGAAAGAGAAATATGAAAGAAAAGATGAAGTAATGTTAACTTTACATTAAAAATATGGATTTTCAACATGAAAGAGAAATATGAAAGAAAAGATGAAGTAATGTTAACTTTACATTAAAAATATGGATTTTCAACATGAAAGAGAAATATGAAAGAAAAGATGAAGTAAGGTTAACTTTACATTAAAAATATGGATTTTCAACATGAAAGAGAAATATGAAAGAAAAGATGAAGTAAGGTTAACTTTACATTAAAAATATGGATTTTCAACATGAAAGAGAAATATGAAAGAAAAGATGAAGTAAGGTTAACTTTACATTAAAAATATGGATTTTCAAAATGAAAGAGAAATATGAAAGAAAAGATGAAGTAATGTTAACTTTACATTAAAAATATGGATTTTCAACATGAAAGAGAAATATGAAAGAAAAGATGAAGTAAGGTTAACTTTACATTAAAAATATGGATTTTCAACATGAAAGAGAAATATGAAAGAAAAGATGGAGTAATGTTAACTTTACATTAAAAATATGGATTTTCAACATGAAAGAGAAATATGAAAGAAAAGATGAAGTAATGTTAACTTTACATTAAAAATATGGATTTTCAACATGAAAGAGAAATATGAAAGAAAAGATGAAGTAAGGTTAACTTTACATTAAAAATATGGATTTTCAACATGAAAGAGAAATATGAAAGAAAAGATGAAGTAATGTTAACTTTACATTAAAAATATGGATTTTCAACATGAAAGAGAAATATGAAAGAAAAGATGAAGTAAGGTTAACTTTACATTAAAAATATGGATTTTCAACATGAAAGAGAAATATGAAAGAAAAGATGAAGTAATGTTAACTTTACATTAAAAATATGGATTTTCAACATGAAAGAGAAATATGAAAGAAAAGATGAAGTAAGGTTAACTTTACATTAAAAATATGGATTTTCAACATGAAAGAGAAATATGAAAGAAAAGATGAAGTAATGTTAACTTTACATTAAAAATATGGATTTTCAACATGAAAGAGAAATATGAAAGAAAAGATGAAGTAAGGTTAACTTTACATTAAAAATATGGATTTTCAACATGAAAGAGAAATATGAAAGAAAAGATGAAGTAAGGTTAACTTTACATTAAAAATATGGATTTTCAACATGAAAGAGAAATATGAAAGAAAAGATGAAGTAAGGTTAACTTTACATTAAAAATATGGATTTTCAACATGAAAGAGAAATATGAAAGAAAAGATGAAGTAAGGTTAACTTTACATTAAAAATATGGATTTTCAACATGAAAGAGAAATATGAAAGAAAAGATGAAGTAACGTTAACTTTACATTAAAAATATGGATTTTCAACATGAAAGAGAAATATGAAAGAAAAGATGAAGTAAGGTTAACTTTACATTAAAAATATGGATTTTCAACATGAAAGAGAAATATGAAAGAAAAGATGAAGTAATGTTAACTTTACATTAAAAATATGGATTTTAAACATGAAAGAGAAATATGAAAGAAAAGATGAAGTAAGGTTAACTTTACATTAAAAATATGGATTTTCAACATGAAAGAGAAATATGAAAGAAAAGATGAAGTAATGTTAACTTTACATTAAAAATATGGATTTTCAACATGAAAGAGAAATATGAAAGAAAAGATGAAGTAAGGTTAACTTTACATTAAAAATATGGATTTTCAACATGAAAGAGAAATATGAAAGAAAAGATGAAGTAAGGTTAACTTTACATTAAAAATATGGATTTTCAACATGAAAGAGAAATATGAAAGAAAAGATGAAGTAATGTTAACTTTACATTAAAAATATGGATTTTCAACATGAAAGAGAAATATGAAAGAAAAGATGAAGTAATGTTAACTTTACATTAAAAATATGGATTTTCAACATGAAAGAGAAATATGAAAGAAAAGATGAAGTAAGGTTAACTTTACATTAAAAATATGGATTTTCAACATGAAAGAGAAATATGAAAGAAAAGATGAAGTAATGTTAACTTTACATTAAAAATATGGATTTTCAACATGAAAGAGAAATATGAAAGAAAAGATGAAGTAAGGTTAACTTTACATTAAAAATATGGATTTTCAACATGAAAGAGAAATATGAAAGAAAAGATGAAGTAAGGTTAACTTTACATTAAAAATATGGATTTTCAACATGAAAGAGAAATATGAAAGAAAAGATGAAGTAAGGTTAACTTTACATTAAAAATATGGATTTTCAACATGAAAGAGAAATATGAAAGAAAAGATGAAGTAAGGTTAACTTTACATTAAAAATATGGATTTTCAACATGAAAGAGAAATATGAAAGAAAAGATAGAGTAATGTTAACTTTACATTAAAAATATGGATTTTCAACATGAAAGAGAAATATGAAAGAAAAGATGGAGTAATGTTAACTTTACATTAAAAATATGGATTTTCAACATGAAAGAGAAATATGAAAGAAAAGATGGAGTAATGTTAACTTTACATTAAAAATATGGATTTTCAACATGAAAGAGAAATATGAAAGAAAAGATGAAGTAATGTTAACTTTACATTAAAAATATGGATTTTCAACATGAAAGAGAAATATGAAAGAAAAGATGAAGTAAGGTTAACTTTACATTAAAAATATGGATTTTCAACATGAAAGAGAAATATGAAAGAAAAGATGAAGTAAGGTTAACTTTACATTAAAAATATGGATTTTCAACATGAAAGAGAAATATGAAAGAAAAGATAGAGTAATGTTAACTTTACATTAAAAATATGGATTTTCAACATGAAAGAGAAATATGAAAGAAAAGATGAAGTAATGTTAACTTTACATTAAAAATATGGATTTTAAACATGAAAGAGAAATATGAAAGAAAAGATGAAGTAATGTTAACTTTACATTAAAAATATGGATTTTCAACATGAAAGAGAAATATGAAAGAAAAGATGAAGTAAGGTTAACTTTACATTAAAAATATGGATTTTAAACATGAAAGAGAAATATGAAAGAAAAGATGGAGTAATGTTAACTTTACATTAAAAATATGGATTTTCAACATGAAAGAGAAATATGAAAGAAAAGATGGAGTAATGTTAACTTTACATTAAAAATATGGATTTTCAACATGAAAGAGAAATATGAAAGAAAAGATGAAGTAATGTTAACTTTACATTAAAAATATGGATTTTCAACATGAAAGAGAAATATGAAAGAAAAGATGAAGTAATGTTAACTTTACATTAAAAATATGGATTTTCAACATGAAAGAGAAATATGAAAGAAAAGATGAAGTAATGTTAACTTTACATTAAAAATATGGATTTTCAACATGAAAGAGAAATATGAAAGAAAAGATGGAGTAATGTTAACTTTACATTAAAAATATGGATTTTCAACATGAAAGAGAAATATGAAAGAAAAGATGGAGTAATGTTAACTTTACATTAAAAATATGGATTTTCAACATGAAAGAGAAATATGAAAGAAAAGATGGAGTAATGTTAACTTCACATTAAAAATATGGATTTTCAACATGAAAGAGAAATATGAAAGAAAAGATGGAGTAATGTTAACTTTACATTAAAAATATGGATTTTCAACATGAAAGAGAAATATGAAAGAAAAGATGAAGTAATGTTAACTTTACATTAAAAATATGGATTTTCAACATGAAAGAGAAATATGAAAGAAAAGATGAAGTAATGTTAACTTTACATTAAAAATATGGATTTTCAACATGAAAGAGAAATATGAAAGAAAAGATGAAGTAACGTTAACTTTACATTAAAAATATGGATTTTCAACATGAAAGAGAAATATGAAAGAAAAGATGAAGTAATGTTAACTTTACATTAAAAATATGGATTTTCAACATGAAAGAGAAATATGAAAGAAAAGATGAAGTAACGTTAACTTTACATTAAAAATATGGATTTTAAACATGAAAGAGAAATATGAAAGAAAAGATGAAGTAATGTTAACTTTACATTAAAAATATGGATTTTCAACATGAAAGAGAAATATGAAAGAAAAGATGAAGTAACGTTAACTTTACATTAAAAATATGGATTTTCAACATGAAAGAGAAATATGAAAGAAAAGATGAAGTAATGTTAACTTTACATTAAAAATATGGATTTTCAACATGAAAGAGAAATATGAAAGAAAAGATGAAGTAATGTTAACTTTACATTAAAAATATGGATTTTCAACATGAAAGAGAAATATGAAAGAAAAGATGAAGTAAGGTTAACTTTACATTAAAAATATGGATTTTCAACATGAAAGAGAAATATGAAAGAAAAGATGAAGTAATGTTAACTTTACATTAAAAATATGGATTTTCAACATGAAAGAGAAATATGAAAGAAAAGATGAAGTAATGTTAACTTTACATTAAAAATATGGATTTTCAACATGAAAGAGAAATATGAAAGAAAAGATGAAGTAAGGTTAACTTTACATTAAAAATATGGATTTTCAACATGAAAGAGAAATATGAAAGAAAAGATGAAGTAATGTTAACTTTACATTAAAAATATGGATTTTCAACATGAAAGAGAAATATGAAAGAAAAGATGAAGTAAGGTTAACTTTACATTAAAAATATGGATTTTCAACATGAAAGAGAAATATGAAAGAAAAGATGAAGTAATGTTAACTTTACATTAAAAATATGGATTTTCAACATGAAAGAGAAATATGAAAGAAAAGATGAAGTAAGGTTAACTTTACATTAAAAATATGGATTTTCAACATGAAAGAGAAATATGAAAGAAAAGATGAAGTAAGGTTAACTTTACATTAAAAATATGGATTTTCAACATGAAAGAGAAATATGAAAGAAAAGATGAAGTAAGGTTAACTTTACATTAAAAATATGGATTTTCAACATGAAAGAGAAATATGAAAGAAAAGATGAAGTAAGGTTAACTTTACATTAAAAATATGGATTTTCAACATGAAAGAGAAATATGAAAGAAAAGATGAAGTAACGTTAACTTTACATTAAAAATATGGATTTTCAACATGAAAGAGAAATATGAAAGAAAAGATGAAGTAAGGTTAACTTTACATTAAAAATATGGATTTTCAACATGAAAGAGAAATATGAAAGAAAAGATGAAGTAATGTTAACTTTACATTAAAAATATGGATTTTAAACATGAAAGAGAAATATGAAAGAAAAGATGAAGTAAGGTTAACTTTACATTAAAAATATGGATTTTCAACATGAAAGAGAAATATGAAAGAAAAGATGAAGTAATGTTAACTTTACATTAAAAATATGGATTTTCAACATGAAAGAGAAATATGAAAGAAAAGATGAAGTAAGGTTAACTTTACATTAAAATACTCGAGTTACTATGAAGAGAAATATGAAAGAAAAGATGAAGTAATGTTAACTTTACATTAAAATATGGGATTTTCATCATGAAAGAGAATTATGAAAGAAAAGATGAAGTAATGTTAACTTTACATTAAAAATATGGATTTTCAACATGAAAGAGAAATATGAAAGAAAAGATGAAGTAATGTTAACTTTACATTAAAAATATGGATTTTCAACATGAAAGAGAATATGAAAGAAAAGATGAAGTAAGGTTAACTTTACATTAAAAATATGGATTTTCAACATGAAAGAGAAATATGAAAGAAAAGATGAAGTAATGTTAACTTTACATTAAAAATATGGAT
>NC_136515.1:76068112-76090612 GCF_053919585.1 Euprymna scolopes
AAAATATGGATTTTCAACATGAAAGAGAAATATGAAAGAAAAGATGAAGTAATGTTAACTTTACATTAAAAATATGGATTTTCAACATGAAAGAGAAATATGAAAGAAAGATGAAGTAATGTTAACTTTACATTAAAAATATGGATTTTCAACATGAAAGAGAAATATGAAAGAAAAGATGAAGTAAGGTTAACTTTACATTAAAAATATGGATTTTCAACATGAAAGAGAAATATGAAAGAAAAGATGAAGTAATGTTAACTTTACATTAAAAATATGGATTTTCAACATGAAAGAGAAATATGAAAGAAAAGATGAAGTAAGGTTAACTTTACATTAAAAATATGGATTTTCAACATGAAAGAGAAATATGAAAGAAAAGATGAAGTAATGTTAACTTTACATTAAAAATATGGATTTTCAACATGAAAGAGAAATATGAAAGAAAAGATGAAGTAATGTTAACTTTACATTAAAAATATGGATTTTCAACATGAAAGAGAAATATGAAAGAAAAGATGAAGTAATGTTAACTTTACATTAAAATATGGATTTTCAACATGAAAGAGAAATATGAAAGAAAAGATGAAGTAAGGTTAACTTTACATTAAAAATATGGATTTTCAACATGAAAGAGAAATATGAAAGAAAAGATGAAGTAAGGTTAACTTTACATTAAAAATATGGATTTTCAACATGAAAGAGAAATATGAAAGAAAAGATGAAGTAAGGTTAACTTTACATTAAAAATATGGATTTTCAACATGAAAGAGAAATATGAAAGAAAAGATGAAGTAATGTTAACTTTACATTAAAAATATGGATTTTCAACATGAAAGAGAAATATGAAAGAAAAGATGAAGTAAGGTTAACTTTACATTAAAAATATGGATTTTCAACATGAAAGAGAAATATGAAAGAAAAGATGAAGTAATGTTAACTTTACATTAAAAATATGGATTTTCAACATGAAAGAGAAATATGAAAGAAAAGATGAAGTAAGGTTAACTTTACATTAAAAATATGGATTTTCAACATGAAAGAGAAATATGAAAGAAAAGATGAAGTAATGTTAACTTTACATTAAAAATATGGATTTTCAACATGAAAGAGAAATATGAAAGAAAAGATGAAGTAAGGTTAACTTTACATTAAAAATATGGATTTTCAACATGAAAGAGAAATATGAAAGAAAAGATGAAGTAATGTTAACTTTACATTAAAAATATGGATTTTCAACATGAAAGAGAAATATGAAAGAAAAGATGAAGTAAGGTTAACTTTACATTAAAAATATGGATTTTCAACATGAAAGAGAAATATGAAAGAAAAGATGAAGTAATGTTAACTTTACATTAAAAATATGGATTTTCAACATGAAAGAGAAATATGAAAGAAAAGATGAAGTAAGGTTAACTTTACATTAAAAATATGGATTTTCAACATGAAAGAGAAATATGAAAGAAAAGATGAAGTAATGTTAACTTTACATTAAAAATATGGATTTTCAACATGAAAGAGAAATATGAAAGAAAAGATGAAGTAAGGTTAACTTTACATTAAAAATATGGATTTTCAACATGAAAGAGAAATATGAAAGAAAAGATGAAGTAAGGTTAACTTTACATTAAAAATATGGATTTTCAACATGAAAGAGAAATATGAAAGAAAAGATGAAGTAAGGTTAACTTTACATTAAAAATATGGATTTTCAACATGAAAGAGAAATATGAAAGAAAAGATGAGTAATGTTAACTTTACATTAAAAATATGGATTTTCAACATGAAAGAGAAATATGAAAGAAAAGATGGAGTAATGTTAACTTTACATTAAAAATATGGATTTTAAACATGAAAGAGAAATATGAAAGAAAAGATGAAGTAATGTTAACTTTACATTAAAAATATGGATTTTCAACATGAAAGAGAAATATGAAAGAAAAGATGAAGTAAGGTTAACTTTACATTAAAAATATGGATTTTCAACATGAAAGAGAAATATGAAAGAAAAGATGAAGTAAGGTTAACTTTACATTAAAAATATGGATTTTCAACATGAAAGAGAAATATGAAAGAAAAGATAGAGTAATGTTAACTTTACATTAAAAATATGGATTTTCAACATGAAAGAGAAATATGAAAGAAAAGATGAAGTAATGTTAACTTTACATTAAAAATATGGATTTTAAACATGAAAGAGAAATATGAAAGAAAAGATGAAGTAATGTTAACTTTACATTAAAAATATGGATTTTCAACATGAAAGAGAAATATGAAAGAAAAGATGAAGTAAGGTTAACTTTACATTAAAAATATGGATTTTAAACATGAAAGAGAAATATGAAAGAAAAGATGGAGTAATGTTAACTTTACATTAAAAATATGGATTTTCAACATGAAAGAGAAATATGAAAGAAAAGATGAAGTAATGTTAACTTTACATTAAAAATATGGATTTTCAACATGAAAGAGAAATATGAAAGAAAAGATGAAGTAATGTTAACTTTACATTAAAAATATGGATTTTCAACATGAAAGAGAAATATGAAAGAAAAGATGAAGTAATGTTAACTTTACATTAAAAATATGGATTTTCAACATGAAAGAGAAATATGAAAGAAAAGATGAAGTAATGTTAACTTTACATTAAAAATATGGATTTTCAACATGAAAGAGAAATATGAAAGAAAAGATGGAAGTAATGTTAACTTTACATTAAAAATATGGATTTTCAACATGAAAGAGAAATATGAAAGAAAAGATGGAGTAATGTTAACTTTACATTAAAAATATGGATTTTCAACATGAAAGAGAAATATGAAAGAAAAGATGGAGTAATGTTAACTTTACATTAAAAATATGGATTTTCAACATGAAAGAGAAATATGAAAGAAAAGATGGAGTAATGTTAACTTTACATTAAAAATATGGATTTTCAACATGAAAGAGAAATATGAAAGAAAAGATGAAGTAATGTTAACTTTACATTAAAAATATGGATTTTCAACATGAAAGAGAAATATGAAAGAAAAGATGAAGTAATGTTAACTTTACATTAAAAATATGGATTTTCAACATGAAAGAGAAATATGAAAGAAAAGATGAAGTAACGTTAACTTTACATTAAAAATATGGATTTTCAACATGAAAGAGAAATATGAAAGAAAAGATGAAGTAATGTTAACTTTACATTAAAAATATGGATTTTCAACATGAAAGAGAAATATGAAAGAAAAGATGAAGTAACGTTAACTTTACATTAAAAATATGGATTTTCAACATGAAAGAGAAATATGAAAGAAAAGATGAAGTAATGTTAACTTTACATTAAAAATATGGATTTTCAACATGAAAGAGAAATATGAAAGAAAAGATGAAGTAACGTTAACTTTACATTAAAAATATGGATTTTAAACATGAAAGAGAAATATGAAAGAAAAGATGAAGTAATGTTAACTTTACATTAAAAATATGGATTTTCAACATGAAAGAGAAATATGAAAGAAAAGATGGAGTAATGTTAACTTTACATTAAAAATATGGATTTTAAACATGAAAGAGAAATATGAAAGAAAAAATGAAGTAATGTTAACTTTACATTAAAAATATGGATTTTCAACATGAAAGAGAAATATGAAAGAAAAGATGGAGTAATGTTAACTTTACATTAAAAATATGGATTTTCAACATGAAAGAGAAATATGAAAGAAAAGATGAAGTAATGTTAACTTTACATTAAAAATATGGATTTTCAACATGAAAGAGAAATATGAAAGAAAAGATGAAGTAATGTTAACTTTACATTAAAAATATGGATTTTCAACATGAAAGAGAAATATGAAAGAAAAGATGAAGTAATGTTAACTTTACATTAAAAATATGGATTTTCAACATGAAAGAGAAATATGAAAGAAAAGATGAAGTAAGGTTAACTTTACATTAAAAATATGGATTTTCAACATGAAAGAGAAATATGAAAGAAAAGATGAAGTAATGTTAACTTTACATTAAAAATATGGATTTTCAACATGAAAGAGAAATATGAAAGAAAAGATGAAGTAAGGTTAACTTTACATTAAAAATATGGATTTTCAACATGAAAGAGAAATATGAAAGAAAAGATGAAGTAATGTTAACTTTACATTAAAAATATGGATTTTCAACATGAAAGAGAAATATGAAAGAAAAGATGAAGTAAGGTTAACTTTACATTAAAAATATGGATTTTCAACATGAAAGAGAAATATGAAAGAAAAGATGAAGTAAGGTTAACTTTACATTAAAAATATGGATTTTCAACATGAAAGAGAAATATGAAAGAAAAGATGAAGTAAGGTTAACTTTACATTAAAAATATGGATTTTCAACATGAAAGAGAAATATGAAAGAAAAGATGAAGTAAGGTTAACTTTACATTAAAAATATGGATTTTCAACATGAAAGAGAAATATGAAAGAAAAGATGAAGTAACGTTAACTTTACATTAAAAATATGGATTTTCAACATGAAAGAGAAATATGAAAGAAAAGATGAAGTAAGGTTAACTTTACATTAAAAATATGGATTTTCAACATGAAAGAGAAATATGAAAGAAAAGATGAAGTAATGTTAACTTTACATTAAAAATATGGATTTTAAACATGAAAGAGAAATATGAAAGAAAAGATGAAGTAAGGTTAACTTTACATTAAAAATATGGATTTTCAACATGAAAGAGAAATATGAAAGAAAAGATGAAGTAATGTTAACTTTACATTAAAAATATGGATTTTCAACATGAAAGAGAAATATGAAAGAAAAGATGAAGTAAGGTTAACTTTACATTAAAAATATGGATTTTCAACATGAAAGAGAAATATGAAAGAAAAGATGAAGTAAGGTTAACTTTACATTAAAAATATGGATTTTCAACATGAAAGAGAAATATGAAAGAAAAGATGAAGTAATGTTAACTTTACATTAAAAATATGGATTTTCAACATGAAAGAGAAATATGAAAGAAAAGATGAAGTAATGTTAACTTTACATTAAAAATATGGATTTTCAACATGAAAGAGAAATATGAAAGAAAAGATGAAGTAAGGTTAACTTTACATTAAAAATATGGATTTTCAACATGAAAGAGAAATATGAAAGAAAAGATGAAGTAATGTTAACTTTACATTAAAAATATGGATTTTCAACATGAAAGAGAAATATGAAAGAAAAGATGAAGTAAGGTTAACTTTACATTAAAAATATGGATTTTCAACATGAAAGAGAAATATGAAAGAAAAGATGAAGTAAGGTTAACTTTACATTAAAAATATGGATTTTCAACATGAAAGAGAAATATGAAAGAAAAGATGAAGTAAGGTTAACTTTACATTAAAAATATGGATTTTCAACATGAAAGAGAAATATGAAAGAAAAGATGAAGTAAGGTTAACTTTACATTAAAAATATGGATTTTCAACATGAAAGAGAAATATGAAAGAAAAGATAGAGTAATGTTAACTTTACATTAAAAATATGGATTTTCAACATGAAAGAGAAATATGAAAGAAAAGATGGAGTAATGTTAACTTTACATTAAAAATATGGATTTTCAACATGAAAGAGAAATATGAAAGAAAAGATGAGTAATGTTAACTTTACATTAAAAATATGGATTTTAAACATGAAAGAGAAATATGAAAGAAAAGATGAAGTAATGTTAACTTTACATTAAAAATATGGATTTTCAACATGAAAGAGAAATATGAAAGAAAAGATGAAGTAAGGTTAACTTTACATTAAAAATATGGATTTTCAACATGAAAGAGAAATATGAAAGAAAAGATGAAGTAAGGTTAACTTTACATTAAAAATATGGATTTTCAACATGAAAGAGAAATATGAAAGAAAAGATAGAGTAATGTTAACTTTACATTAAAAATATGGATTTTCAACATGAAAGAGAAATATGAAAGAAAAGATGAAGTAATGTTAACTTTACATTAAAAATATGGATTTTAAACATGAAAGAGAAATATGAAAGAAAAGATGAAGTAATGTTAACTTTACATTAAAAATATGGATTTTCAACATGAAAGAGAAATATGAAAGAAAAGATGAAGTAAGGTTAACTTTACATTAAAAATATGGATTTTAAACATGAAAGAGAAATATGAAAGAAAAGATGGAGTAATGTTAACTTTACATTAAAAATATGGATTTTCAACATGAAAGAGAAATATGAAAGAAAAGATGGAGTAATGTTAACTTTACATTAAAAATATGGATTTTCAACATGAAAGAGAAATATGAAAGAAAAGATGAAGTAATGTTAACTTTACATTAAAAATATGGATTTTCAACATGAAAGAGAAATATGAAAGAAAAGATGAAGTAATGTTAACTTTACATTAAAAATATGGATTTTCCACATGAAAGAGAAATATGAAAGAAAAGATGAAGTAATGTTAACTTTACATTAAAAATATGGATTTTCAACATGAAAGAGAAATATGAAAGAAAAGATGGAGTAATGTTAACTTTACATTAAAAATATGGATTTTCAACATGAAAGAGAAATATGAAAGAAAAGATGGAGTAATGTTAACTTTACATTAAAAATATGGATTTTCAACATGAAAGAGAAATATGAAAGAAAAGATGGAGTAATGTTAACTTCACATTAAAAATATGGATTTTCAACATGAAAGAGAAATATGAAAGAAAAGATGGAGTAATGTTAACTTTACATTAAAAATATGGATTTTCAACATGAAAGAGAAATATGAAAGAAAAGATGAAGTAATGTTAACTTTACATTAAAAATATGGATTTTCAACATGAAAGAGAAATATGAAAGAAAAGATGAAGTAATGTTAACTTTACATTAAAAATATGGATTTTCAACATGAAAGAGAAATATGAAAGAAAAGATGAAGTAACGTTAACTTTACATTAAAAATATGGATTTTCAACATGAAAGAGAAATATGAAAGAAAAGATGAAGTAATGTTAACTTTACATTAAAAATATGGATTTTCAACATGAAAGAGAAATATGAAAGAAAAGATGAAGTAACGTTAACTTTACATTAAAAATATGGATTTTAAACATGAAAGAGAAATATGAAAGAAAAGATGAAGTAATGTTAACTTTACATTAAAAATATGGATTTTCAACATGAAAGAGAAATATGAAAGAAAAGATGAAGTAACGTTAACTTTACATTAAAAATATGGATTTTAAACATGAAAGAGAAATATGAAAGAAAAGATGAAGTAATGTTAACTTTACATTAAAAATATGGATTTTCAACATGAAAGAGAAATATGAAAGAAAAGATGGAGTAATGTTAACTTTACATTAAAAATATGGATTTTAAACATGAAAGAGAAATATGAAAGAAAAAATGAAGTAATGTTAACTTTACATTAAAAATATGGATTTTCAACATGAAAGAGAAATATGAAAGAAAAGATGAAGTAACGTTAACTTTACATTAAAAATATGGATTTTCAACATGAAAGAGAAATATGAAAGAAAAGATGAAGTAATGTTAACTTTACATTAAAAATATGGATTTTCAACATGAAAGAGAAATATGAAAGAAAAGATGAAGTAATGTTAACTTTACATTAAAAATATGGATTTTAAACATGAAAGAGAAATATGAAAGAAAAGATGAAGTAATGTTAACTTTACATTAAAAATATGGATTTTCAACATGAAAGAGAAATATGAAAGAAAAGATGAAGTAATGTTAACTTTACATTAAAAATATGGATTTTAAACATGAAAGAGAAATATGAAAGAAAAGATGAAGTAATGTTAACTTTACATTAAAAATATGGATTTTCAACATGAAAGAGAAATATGAAAGAAAAGATGGAGTAATGTTAACTTTACATTAAAAATATGGATTTTCAACATGAAAGAGAAATATGAAAGAAAAGATGAAGTAATGTTAACTTTACATTAAAAATATGGATTTTCAACATGAAAGAGAAATATGAAAGAAAAGATGAAGTAATGTTAACTTTACATTAAAAATATGGATTTTCAACATGAAAGAGAAATATGAAAGAAAAGATGAAGTAACGTTAACTTTACATTAAAAATATGGATTTTCAACATGAAAGAGAAATATGAAAGAAAAGATGAAGTAATGTTAACTTTACATTAAAAATATGGATTTTCAACATGAAAGAGAAATATGAAAGAAAAGATGAAGTAATGTTAACTTTACATTAAAAATATGGATTTTCAACATGAAAGAGAAATATGAAAGAAAAGATGAAGTAACGTTAACTTTACATTAAAAATATGGATTTTCAACATGAAAGAGAAATATGAAAGAAAAGATGAAGTAATGTTAACTTTACATTAAAAATATGGATTTTCAACATGAAAGAGAAATATGAAAGAAAAGATGAAGTAACGTTAACTTTACATTAAAAATATGGATTTTAAACATGAAAGAGAAATATGAAAGAAAAGATGAAGTAATGTTAACTTTACATTAAAAATATGGATTTTCAACATGAAAGAGAAATATGAAAGAAAAGATGAAGTAACGTTAACTTTACATTAAAAATATGGATTTTAAACATGAAAGAGAAATATGAAAGAAAAGATGAAGTAATGTTAACTTTACATTAAAAATATGGATTTTCAACATGAAAGAGAAATATGAAAGAAAAGATGGAGTAATGTTAACTTTACATTAAAAATATGGATTTTAAACATGAAAGAGAAATATGAAAGAAAAAATGAAGTAATGTTAACTTTACATTAAAAATATGGATTTTCAACATGAAAGAGAAATATGAAAGAAAAGATGAAGTAACGTTAACTTTACATTAAAAATATGGATTTTCAACATGAAAGAGAAATATGAAAGAAAAGATGAAGTAATGTTAACTTTACATTAAAAATATGGATTTTCAACATGAAAGAGAAATATGAAAGAAAAGATGAAGTAATGTTAACTTTACATTAAAAATATGGATTTTAAACATGAAAGAGAAATATGAAAGAAAAGATGAAGTAATGTTAACTTTACATTAAAAATATGGATTTTCAACATGAAAGAGAAATATGAAAGAAAAGATGAAGTAATGTTAACTTTACATTAAAAATATGGATTTTAAACATGAAAGAGAAATATGAAAGAAAAGATGAAGTAATGTTAACTTTACATTAAAAATATGGATTTTCAACATGAAAGAGAAATATGAAAGAAAAGATGGAGTAATGTTAACTTTACATTAAAAATATGGATTTTCAACATGAAAGAGAAATATGAAAGAAAAGATGAAGTAATGTTAACTTTACATTAAAAATATGGATTTTCAACATGAAAGAGAAATATGAAAGAAAAGATGAAGTAATGTTAACTTTACATTAAAAATATGGATTTTCAACATGAAAGAGAAATATGAAAGAAAAGATGAAGTAATGTTAACTTTACATTAAAAATATGGATTTTCAACATGAAAGAGAAATATGAAAGAAAAGATGAAGTAACGTTAACTTTACATTAAAAATATGGATTTTCAACATGAAAGAGAAATATGAAAGAAAAGATGAAGTAATGTTAACTTTACATTAAAAATATGGATTTTAAACATGAAAGAGAAATATGAAAGAAAAGATGAAGTAACGTTAACTTTACATGAAAAATATGGATTTTCAACATGAAAGAGAAATATGAAAGAAAAGATGAAGTAATGTTAACTTTACATTAAAAATATGGATTTTAAACATGAAAGAGAAATATGAAAGAAAAGATGAAGTAACGTTAACTTTACATGAAAAATATGGATTTTCAACATGAAAGAGAAATATGAAAGAAAAGATGAAGTAACGTTAACTTTACATGAAAAATATGGATTTTCAACATGAAAGAGAGAAATATGAAAGATAAGATGAACTAATATTAACTTTACATGAAAAATATGGATTTTCAACATGAAAGAGAAATATGAAAGAAAAGATGAAGTAATGTTAACTTTACATTAAAAATATGGATTTTCAACATGAAAGAGAAATATGAAAGATAAGATGAACTAATGTTAACTTCACATTAAAAATATGGATTTTCAACATGAAAGAGAGAAATATGAAAGATAAGATGAACTAATATTAACTTTACATGAAAAATATGGATTTTCAACATGAAAGAGAAATATGAAAGAAAAGATGAAGTAATGTTAACTTTACATTAAAAATATGGATTTTCAACATGAAAGAGAAATATGAAAGAAAAGATGAAGTAAGGTTAACTTTACATGAAAAATATGGATTTTCAACATAAAAGAGAAATATGAAAGAAAAGATGGAGTAATATTAACTTTACATGAAAAATATGGATTTTCAACATGAAAGAGAGAAATATGAAAGATAAGATGAACTAATATTAACTTTACATGAAGAATATGGATTTTCAACATGAAAGAGAAATATGAAAAAAAGATGAAGTAAGGTTAACTTTACATTAAAAATATGGATTTTCAACATGAAAGAGAAATATGAAAGAAAAGATGGAGTAATGTTAACTTTACATTAAAAATATGGATTTTCAACATGAAAGAGAAATATGAAAGAAAAGATGAAGTAAGGTTAACTTTACATTAAAAATATGGATTTTCAACATAAAAGAGAAATATGAAAGAAAAGATGGAGTAATGTTAACTTTACATTAAAAATATGGATTTTCAACATGAAAGAGAAATATGAAAGAAAAGATGAAGTAAGGTTAACTTTACATTAAAAATATGGATTTTCAACATGAAAGAGAGAAATATGAAAGATAAGATGAACTAATATTAACTTTACATGAAAAATATGGATTTTCAACATGAAAGAGAAATATGAAAGAAAAGATGGAGTAATGTTAACTTTACATTAAAAATATGGATTTTCAACATGAAAGAGAAATATAAAAGAAAAGATGAAGTAATGTTAACTTTACATTAAAAATATGGATTTTCAACATGAAAGAGAAATATGAAAGAAAAGATGAAGTAACGTTAACTTTACATGAAAAATATGGATTTTCAACATGAAAGAGAAATATGAAAGAAAAGATGAAGTAATGTTAACTTTACATTAAAAATATGGATTTTAAACATGAAAGAGAAATATGAAAGAAAAGATGAAGTAACGTTAACTTTACATGAAAAATATGGATTTTCAACATGAAAGAGAAATATGAAAGAAAAGATGAAGTAACGTTAACTTTACATGAAAAATATGGATTTTCAACATGAAAGAGAGAAATATGAAAGATAAGATGAACTAATATTAACTTTACATGAAAAATATGGATTTTCAACATGAAAGAGAAATATGAAAGAAAAGATGAAGTAATGTTAACTTTACATTAAAAATATGGATTTTCAACATGAAAGAGAAATATGAAAGATAAGATGAACTAATGTTAACTTCACATTAAAAATATGGATTTTCAACATGAAAGAGAGAAATATGAAAGATAAGATGAACTAATATTAACTTTACATGAAAAATATGGATTTTCAACATGAAAGAGAAATATGAAAGAAAAGATAAAGTAATGTTAACTTTACATTAAAAATATGGATTTTCAACATGAAAGAGAAATATGAAAGAAAAGATGAAGTAAGGTTAACTTTACATGAAAAATATGGATTTTCAACATAAAAGAGAAATATGAAAGAAAAGATGGAGTAATGTTAACTTTACATGAAAAATATGGATTTTCAACATGAAAGAGAGAAATATGAAAGATAAGATGAACTAATATTAACTTTACATGAAGAATATGGATTTTCAACATGAAAGAGAAATATGAAAAAAAGATGAAGTAAGGTTAACTTTACATTAAAAATATGGATTTTCAACATGAAAGAGAAATATGAAAAAAAAAATGGAGTAATGTTAACTTTACATTAAAAATATGGATTTTCAACATGAAAGAGAAATATGAAAGAAAAGATGAAGTAAGGTTAACTTTACATTAAAAATATGGATTTTCAACATAAAAGAGAAATATGAAAGAAAAGATGGAGTAATGTTAACTTTACATTAAAAATATGGATTTTCAACATGAAAGAGAAATATGAAAGAAAAGATGAAGTAAGGTTAACTTTACATTAAAAATATGGATTTTCAACATGAAAGAGAGAAATATGAAAGATAAGATGAACTAATATTAACTTTACATGAAAAATATGGATTTTCAACATGAAAGAGAAATATGAAAGAAAAGATGGAGTAATGTTAACTTTACATTAAAAATATGGATTTTCAACATGAAAGAGAAATATAAAAGAAAAGATGAAGTAATGTTAACTTTACATTAAAAATATGGATTTTCAACATGAAAGAGAAATATGAAAGAAAAGATGAAGTAATGTTAACTTTACATTAAAAATATGGATTTTCAACATGAAAGAGAAATATGAAAGAAAAGATGAAGTAATGTTAACTTTATATTAAAAATATGGATTTTCAACATGAAAGAGAGAAATATGAAAGATAAGATGAACTAATATTAACTTTACATGAAAAATATGGATTTTCAACATGAAAGAGAAATATGAAAGAAAAGATGGAGTAATGTTAACTTTACATTAAAAATATGGATTTTCAACATGAAAGAGAAATATAAAAGAAAAGATGAAGTAATGTTAACTTTACATTAAAAATATGGATTTTCAACATGAAAGAGAAATATGAAAGAAAAGATGAAGTAATGTTAACTTTACATTAAAAATATGGATTTTCAACATGAAAGAGAAATATGAAAGAAAAGATGAAGTAATGTTAACTTTACATTAAAAATCTGGATTTTCAACATGAAAGAGAAATATGAAAAAAAGATGAAGTAAGGTTAACTTTACATTAAAAATATGGATTTTCAACATGAAAGAGAAATATGAAAGAAAAGATGGAGTAATGTTAACTTTACATTAAAAATATGGATTTTCAACATGAAAGAGAAATATGAAAGAAAAGATGAAGTAATGTTAACTTTACATTAAAAATATGGATTTTCAACATGAAAGAGAAATATGAAAAAAAGATGAAGTAAGGTTAACTTTACATTAAAAATATGGATTTTCAACATGAAAGAGAAATATGAAAGAAAAGATGGAGTAATGTTAACTTTACATTAAAAATATGGATTTTCAACATGAAAGAGAAATATGAAAGAAAAGATGAAGTAAGGTTAACTTTACATTAAAAATATGGATTTTCAACATGAAAGAGAAATATGAAAGAAAAGATGGAGTAATGTTAACTTTACATTAAAAATATGGATTTTCAACATGAAAGAGAAATATGAAAGAAAAGATGAAGTAATGTTAACTTTACATTAAAAATATGGATTTTCAACATGAAAGAGAAATATGAAAGAAAAGATGAAGTAATGTTAACTTTACATTAAAAATATGGATTTTCAACATGAAAGAGAAATATGAAAGAAAAGATGAAGTAATGTTAACTTTACATTAAAAATATGGATTTTCAACATGAAAGAGAAATATGAAAGAAAAGATGAAGTAATGTTAACTTTACATTAAAAATATGGATTTTCAACATGAAAGAGAAATATGAAAAAAAGATGAAGTAAGGTTAACTTTACATTAAAAATATGGATTTTCAACATGAAAGAGAAATATGAAAGAAAAGATGGAGTAATGTTAACTTTACATTCAAAATATGGATTTTCAACATGAAAGAGAAATATGAAAGAAAAGATGAAGTAACGTTAACTTTACATTAAAAATATGGATTTTCAACATAAAAGAGAAATATGAAAGAAAAGATGGAGTAATGTTAACTTTACATTAAAAATATGGATTTTCAACATGAAAGAGAAATATGAAAGAAAAGATGAAGTAATGTTAACTTTACATTAAAAATATGGATTTTCAACATGAAAGAGAAATATGAAAGAAAAGATGAAGTAATGTTAACTTTACATTAAAAATATGGATTTTCAACATGAAAGAGAAATATGAAAGAAAAGATGAAGTAATGTTAACTTTACATTAAAAATATGGATTTTAAACATGAAAGAGAAATATGAAAGAAAAGATGAAGTAATGTTAACTTTACATTAAAAATATGGATTTTCAACATGAAAGAGAAATATGAAAGAAAAGATGAAGTAATGTTAACTTTACATTAAAAATATGGATTTTCAACATGAAAGAGAAATATGAAAGAAAAGATGGAGTAATGTTAACTTTACATTAAAAATATGGATTTTCAACATGAAAGAGAAATATGAAAGAAAAGATGAAGTAATGTTAACTTTACATTAAAAATATGGATTTTCAACATGAAAGAGAAATATGAAAGAAAAGATGAAGTAATGTTAACTTTACATTAAAAATATGGATTTTCAACATGAAAGAGAAATATGAAAGAAAAGATGAAGTAATGTTAACTTTACATTAAAAATATGGATTTTCAACATGAAAGAGAAATATGAAAGAAAAGATGAAGTAATGTTAACTTTACATTAAAAATATGGATTTTCAACATGAAAGAGAAATATGAAAGAAAAGATGAAGTAATGTTAAATTCAAATTAAAAATATGGATTTTCAACATGAAAGAGAAATATGAAAGAAAAGATGGAGTAATGTTAACTTTACATTAAAAATATGGATTTTCAACATGAAAGAGAAATATGAAAGAAAAGATGAAGTAATGTTAACTTTACATTAAAAATATGGATTTTCAACATGAAAGAGAAATATGAAAGAAAAGATGAAGTAAGGTTAACTTTACATTAAAAATATGGATTTTCAACATGAAAGAGAAATATGAAAGAAAAGATGAAGTAATGTTAACTTTACATTAAAAATATGGATTTTCAACATGAAAGAGAAATATGAAAGAAAAGATGAAGTAAGGTTAACTTTACATTAAAAATATGGATTTTCAACATGAAAGAGAAATATGAAAGAAAAGATGAAGTAATGTTAACTTTACATTAAAAATATGGATTTTCAACATGAAAGAGAAATATGAAAGAAAAGATGAAGTAAGGTTAACTTTACATTAAAAATATGGATTTTCAACATGAAAGAGAAATATGAAAGAAAAGATGAAGTAATGTTAACTTTACATTAAAAATATGGATTTTCAACATGAAAGAGAAATATGAAAGAAAAGATGAAGTAAGGTTAACTTTACATTAAAAATATGGATTTTCAACATGAAAGAGAAATATGAAAGAAAAGATGAAGTAAGGTTAACTTTACATTAAAAATATGGATTTTCAACATGAAAGAGAAATATGAAAGAAAAGATGAAGTAAGGTTAACTTTACATTAAAAATATGGATTTTCAACATGAAAGAGAAATATGAAAGAAAAGATGAAGTAAGGTTAACTTTACATTAAAAATATGGATTTTCAACATGAAAGAGAAATATGAAAGAAAAGATGGAGTAATGTTAACTTTACATTAAAAATATGGATTTTAAACATGAAAGAGAAATATGAAAGAAAAGATGAAGTAATGTTAACTTTACATTAAAAATATGGATTTTCAACATGAAAGAGAAATATGAAAGAAAAGATGAAGTAAGGTTAACTTTACATTAAAAATATGGATTTTAAACATGAAAGAGAAATATGAAAGAAAAGATGGAGTAATGTTAACTTTACATTAAAAATATGGATTTTCAACATGAAAGAGAAATATGAAAGAAAAGATGGAGTAATGTTAACTTTACATTAAAAATATGGATTTTCAACATGAAAGAGAAATATGAAAGAAAAGATGAAGTAAGGTTAACTTTACATTAAAAATATGGATTTTCAACATGAAAGAGAAATATGAAAGAAAAGATGAAGTAATGTTAACTTTACATTAAAAATATGGATTTTCAACATGAAAGAGAAATATGAAAGAAAAGATGGAGTAATGTTAACTTTACATTAAAAATATGGATTTTCAACATGAAAGAGAAATATGAAAGAAAAGATGGAGTAATGTTAACTTTACATTAAAAATATGGATTTTCAACATGAAAGAGAAATATGAAAGAAAAGATGGAGTAATGTTAACTTTACATTAAAAATATGGATTTTCAACATGAAAGAGAAATATGAAAGAAAAGATGGAGTAATGTTAACTTTACATTAAAAATATGGATTTTCAACATGAAAGAGAAATATGAAAGAAAAGATGGAGTAATGTTAACTTTACATTAAAAATATGGATTTTAAACATGAAAGAGAAATATGAAAGAAAAGATGGAGTAATGTTTACTTTACATTAAAAATATGGATTTTCAACATGAAAGAGAAATATGAAAGAAAAGATGAAGTAATGTTAACTTTACATTAAAAATATGGATTTTCAACATGAAAGAGAAATATGAAAAAAAGATGAAGTAAGGTTAACTTTACATTAAAAATATGGATTTTCAACATGAAAGAGAAATATGAAAGAAAAGATGGAGTAATGTTAACTTTACATTCAAAATATGGATTTTCAACATGAAAGAGAAATATGAAAGAAAAGATGAAGTAAGGTTAACTTTACATTAAAAATATGGATTTTCAACATAAAAGAGAAATATGAAAGAAAAGATGGAGTAATGTTAACTTTACATTAAAAATATGGATTTTCAACATGAAAGAGAAATATGAAAGAAAAGATGAAGTAATGTTAACTTTACATTAAAAATATGGATTTTCAACATGAAAGAGAAATATGAAAGAAAAGATGAAGTAATGTTAACTTTACATTAAAAATATGGATTTTCAACATGAAAGAGAAATATCAAAGAAAAGATGAAGTAATGTTAACTTTACATTAAAAATATGGATTTTAAACATGAAAGAGAAATATGAAAGAAAAGATGAAGTAATGTTAACTTTACATTAAAAATATGGATTTTCAACATGAAAGAGAAATATGAAAGAAAAGATGAAGTAATGTTAACTTTACATTAAAAATATGGATTTTCAACATGAAAGAGAAATATGAAAGAAAAGATGGAGTAATGTTAACTTTACATTAAAAATATGGATTTTCAACATGAAAGAGAAATATGAAAGAAAAGATGAAGTAAGGTTAACTTTACATTAAAAATATGGATTTTCAACATAAAAGAGAAATATGAAAGAAAAGATGGAGTAATGTTAACTTTACATTAAAAATATGGATTTTCAACATGAAAGAGAAATATGAAAGAAAAGAGGAAGTAATGTTAACTTTACATTAAAAATATGGATTTTCAACATGAAAGAGAAATATGAAAGAAAAGATGAAGTAATGTTAACTTTACATTAAAAATATGGATTTTCAACATGAAAGAGAAATATGAAAGAAAAGATGAAGTAATGTTAACTTTACATTAAAAATATGGATTTTCAACATGAAAGAGAAATATGAAAGAAAAGATGAAGTAATGTTAAATTAAAATTAAAAATATGGATTTTCAACATGAAAGAGAAATATGAAAGAAAAGATGGAGTAATGTTAACTTTACATTAAAAATATGGATTTTCAACATGAAAGAGAAATATGAAAGAAAAGATGAAGTAATGTTAACTTTACATTAAAAATATGGATTTTCAACATGAAAGAGAAATATGAAAAAAAGATGAAGTAAGGTTAACTTTACATTAAAAATATGGATTTTCAACATGAAAGAGAAATATGAAAAAAAAGATGGAGTAATGTTAACTTTACATTAAAAATATGGATTTTCAACATGAAAGAGAAATATGAAAGAAAAGATGAAGTAATGTTAACTTTACATTAAAAATATGGATTTTCAACATGAAAGAGAAATATGAAAGAAAAGATGAAGTAATGTTAACTTTACATTAAAAATATGGATTTTCAACATGAAAGAGAAATATGAAAGAAAAGATGAAGTAATGTTAACTTTACATTAAAAATATGGATTTTCAACATGAAAGAGAAATATGAAAGAAAAGATGAAGTAATGTTAAATTCAAATTAAAAATATGGATTTTCAACATGAAAGAGAAATATGAAAGAAAAGATGGAGTAATGTTAACTTTACATTAAAAATATGGATTTTCAACATGAAAGAGAAATATGAAAGAAAAGATGAAGTAATGTTAACTTTACATTAAAAATATGGATTTTCAACATGAAAGAGAAATATGAAAGAAAAGATGAAGTAAGGTTAACTTTACATTAAAAATATGGATTTTCAACATGAAAGAGAAATATGAAAGAAAAGATGAAGTAATGTTAACTTTACATTAAAAATATGGATTTTCAACATGAAAGAGAAATATGAAAGAAAAGATGAAGTAAGGTTAACTTTACATTAAAAATATGGATTTTCAACATGAAAGAGAAATATGAAAGAAAAGATGAAGTAATGTTAACTTTACATTAAAAATATGGATTTTCAACATGAAAGAGAAATATGAAAGAAAAGATGAAGTAAGGTTAACTTTACATTAAAAATATGGATTTTCAACATGAAAGAGAAATATGAAAGAAAAGATGAAGTAATGTTAACTTTACATTAAAAATATGGATTTTCAACATGAAAGAGAAATATGAAAGAAAAGATGAAGTAAGGTTAACTTTACATTAAAAATATGGATTTTCAACATGAAAGAGAAATATGAAAGAAAAGATGAAGTAAGGTTAACTTTACATTAAAAATATGGATTTTCAACATGAAAGAGAAATATGAAAGAAAAGATGAAGTAATGTTAACTTTACATTAAAAATATGGATTTTCAACATGAAAGAGAAATATGAAAGAAAAGATGAAGTAATGTTAACTTTACATTAAAAATATGGATTTTCAACATGAAAGAGAAATATGAAAGAAAAGATGAAGTAAGGTTAACTTTACATTAAAAATATGGATTTTCAACATGAAAGAGAAATATGAAAGAAAAGATGAAGTAATGTTAACTTTACATTAAAAATATGGATTTTCAACATGAAAGAGAAATATGAAAGAAAAGATGGAGTAATGTTAACTTTACATTAAAAATATGGATTTTCAACATGAAAGAGAAATATGAAAGAAAAGATGGAGTAATGTTAACTTTACATTAAAAATATGGATTTTCAACATGAAAGAGAAATATGAAAGAAAAGATGGAGTAATGTTAACTTTACATTAAAAATATGGATTTTAAACATGAAAGAGAAATATGAAAGAAAAGATGGAGTAATGTTAACTTTACATTAAAAATATGGATTTTAAACATGAAAGAGAAATATGAAAGAAAAGATGAAGTAATGTTAACTTTACATTAAAAATATGGATTTTCAACATGAAAGAGAAATATGAAAGAAAAGATGAAGTAAGGTTAACTTTACATTAAAAATATGGATTTTAAACATGAAAGAGAAATATGAAAGAAAAGATGGAGTAATGTTAACTTTACATTAAAAATATGGATTTTCAACATGAAAGAGAAATATGAAAGAAAAGATGGAGTAATGTTAACTTTACATTAAAAATATGGATTTTCAACATGAAAGAGAAATATGAAAGAAAAGATGAAGTAAGGTTAACTTTACATTAAAAATATGGATTTTCAACATGAAAGAGAAATATGAAAGAAAAGATGAAGTAATGTTAACTTTACATTAAAAATATGGATTTTCAACATGAAAGAGAAATATGAAAGAAAAGATGGAGTAATGTTAACTTTACATTAAAAATATGGATTTTCAACATGAAAGAGAAATATGAAAGAAAAGATGGAGTAATGTTAACTTTACATTAAAAATATGGATTTTCAACATGAAAGAGAAATATGAAAGAAAAGATGGAGTAATGTTAACTTTACATTAAAAATATGGATTTTCAACATGAAAGAGAAATATGAAAGAAAAGATGGAGTAATGTTAACTTTACATTAAAAATATGGATTTTCAACATGAAAGAGAAATATGAAAGAAAAGATGGAGTAATGTTAACTTTACATTAAAAATATGGATTTTAAACATGAAAGAGAAATATGAAAGAAAAGATGAAGTAATGTTAACTTTACATTAAAAATATGGATTTTCAACATGAAAGAGAAATATGAAAGAAAAGATGAAGTAAGGTTAACTTTACATTAAAAATATGGATTTTAAACATGAAAGAGAAATATGAAAGAAAAGATGGAGTAATGTTAACTTTACATTAAAAATATGGATTTTCAACATGAAAGAGAAATATGAAAGAAAAGATGGAGTAATGTTAACTTTACATTAAAAATATGGATTTTCAACATGAAAGAGAAATATGAAAGAAAAGATGAAGTAATGTTAACTTTACATTAAAAATATGGATTTTCAACATGAAAGAGAAATATGAAAGAAAAGATGAAGTAATGTTAACTTTACATTAAAAATATGGATTTTCCACATGAAAGAGAAATATGAAAGAAAAGATGAAGTAATGTTAACTTTACATTAAAAATATGGATTTTCAACATGAAAGAGAAATATGAAATAAAAGATGGAGTAATGTTAACTTCACATTAAAAATATGGATTTTCAACATGAAAGAGAAATATGAAATAAAAGATGGAGTAATGTTAACTTCACATTAAAAATATGGATTTTCAACATGAAAGAGAAATATGAAAGAAAAGATGAAGTAATGTTAACTTTACATTAAAAATATGGATTTTCAACATGAAAGAGAAATATGAAAGAAAAGATGGAGTAATGTTAACTTTACATTAAAAATATGGATTTTCAACATGAAAGAGAAATATGAAAGAAAAGATGGAGTAATGTTAACTTTACATTAAAAATATGGATTTTAAACATGAAAGAGAAATATGAAAGAAAAGATGAAGTAATGTTAACTTTACATTAAAAATATGGATTTTCAACATGAAAGAGAAATATGAAAGAAAAGATGGAGTAATGTTAACTTTACATTAAAAATATGGATTTTCAACATGAAAGAGAAATATGAAAGAAAAGATGGAGTAATGTTAACTTTACATTAAAAATATGGATTTTCAACATGAAAGAGAAATATGAAAGAAAAGATGGAGTAATGTTAACTTTACATTAAAAATATGGATTTTAAACATGAAAGAGAAATATGAAAGAAAAGATGAAGTAATGTTAACTTTACATTAAAAATATGGATTTTCAACATGAAAGAGAAATATGAAAGAAAAGATGGAGTAATGTTAACTTTACATTAAAAATATGGATTTTAAACATGAAAGAGAAATATGAAAGAAAAGATGGAGTAATGTTAACTTTACATTAAAAATATGGATTTTCAACATGAAAGAGAAATATGAAAGAAAAGATGGAGTAATGTTAACTTTACATTAAAAATATGGATTTTCAACATGAAAGAGAAATATGAAAGAAAAGATGGAGTAATGTTAACTTTACATTAAAAATATGGATTTTCAACATGAAAGAGAAATATGAAAGAAAAGATGGAGTAATGTTAACTTTACATTAAAAATATGGATTTTAAACATGAAAGAGAAATATGAAAGAAAAGATGAAGTAATGTTAACTTTACATTAAAAATATGGATTTTCAACATGAAAGAGAAATATGAAATAAAAGATGGAGTAATGTTAACTTTACATTAAAAATATGGATTTTAAACATGAAAGAGAAATATGAAAGAAAAGATGAAGTAATGTTAACTTTACATTAAAAATATGGATTTTCAACATGAAAGAGAAATATGAAAGAAAAGATGAAGTAACGTTAACTTTACATTAAAAATATGGATTTTCAACATGAAAGAGAAATATGAAAGAAAAGATGAAGTAATGTTAACTTTACATTAAAAATATGGATTTTCAACATGAAAGAGAAATATGAAAGAAAAGATGAAGTAACGTTAACTTTACATTAAAAATATGGATTTTAAACATGAAAGAGAAATATGAAAGAAAAGATGAAGTAATGTTAACTTTACATTAAAAATATGGATTTTCAACATGAAAGAGAAATATGAAAGAAAAGATGAAGTAACGTTAACTTTACATTAAAAATATGGATTTTAAACATGAAAGAGAAATATGAAAGAAAAGATGAAGTAATGTTAACTTTACATTAAAAATATGGATTTTCAACATGAAAGAGAAATATGAAAGAAAAGATGGAGTAATGTTAACTTTACATTAAAAATATGGATTTTAAACATGAAAGAGAAATATGAAAGAAAAGATGAAGTAATGTTAACTTTACATTAAAAATATGGATTTTCAACATGAAAGAGAAATATGAAAGAAAAGATGAAGTAATGTTAACTTTACATTAAAAATATGGATTTTCAACATGAAAGAGAAATATGAAAGAAAAGATGAAGTAACGTTAACTTTACATTAAAAATATGGATTTTCAACATGAAAGAGAAATATGAAAGAAAAGATGAAGTAATGTTAACTTTACATTAAAAATATGGATTTTCAACATGAAAGAGAAATATGAAAGAAAAGATGAAGTAACGTTAACTTTACATTAAAAATATGGATTTTCAACATGAAAGAGAAATATGAAAGAAAAGATGAAGTAA
>NC_136515.1:76095612-76150612 GCF_053919585.1 Euprymna scolopes
TCTTATATACGGGTTACACTATTTGCTACAGTACGCGTTTTAAATATTTGTTGTTATATTGAATTTTTTTATATCGTCATTTTCTGTTACTTTTTTATGACGCCGGATTTTTTTTTTTTTTGTCATCTTTTGATAACTTGTTTTGAACTGTTACTTTCAAGTTCCTGGCCATGGCGGAAGTTAGCCACCAGCCAAAGAAGCCAGAAATAACTAAGTGGGCGGAGGACATGTTTACCCCCACCCCACTTCTCTCCCAAACTGGAACAAACCCCCAAAAATAATAGACATAAAAGAATTTATGGAAAATGTGAAAACGTATCAACACCTAGTAACAGATAAAGGACTATTGATTGATGTCGTAATATTAAAACTCTCGTATTTTGTGTTTACTGTGTTGTCTAATTATCTCCCCTTACTGTGTACTCTCTAGTATTTTCTATTAGTTCATTAAAGCCTTTATTCTAGATAAACGCATCTTTTGTTCTCACTTTACAACAATTTAATGAACTAATAAAAAATTAAAAAATGGACAAATTTTTGACTCCTAATCGTCTGGATATCTTTTCTAGCTCGACCGGCGCAAACAAAACATTTAAACATTGGCTTCGGGCTATATCGTCTTTCATCCGAAGAGCAACCACCGAGAACACAACTGATATTGACAGATTAGACATTTTGATAAATCCTGTTTCTCCCGACGTATATGAATACATCGCAGAATATATGACGTATGCTCCTGCTCTGAATAGTCTCAGTGATTTATACATAAAACCTGTAAGGAAAAATTCAAGATGGCGCCCGACTCTCTCTTTAACACGGTAAGATATCCTCAACACGGCACAAGGAGCAACAGCCACACGATTCCCCAGCCAATTCGATCGTCACTCCCCCACGTCTTTCCCCTCACCCGCTTTTATCGTCGTTCTAGGCCGGCTAAATTTGCATATTCCGAGAATTCGTGTGACTTTGCGAGACATCATACTTTACAAAAGACGGCGGTCGCCATCTTGGTCTTTCTTTTCTATTTTTGGTCGGTAACGCTGAGCTGGTTTCGAGGTAAGTCTTTTTCCCCTCATCCGTCTCTTCCACGTACCCACACAACACGCAAACACGCGGGCGCTTATCTCCTGGATGCACGTTACACTCCCCCCTGATCTGATGATCACATAGAGAGCATTGGGGGGGGGCCTTTTAGTGCGTGTGCTTCTGCGAAGAGGTACATTCACTGTTTCAGATTCGGGCTCTGGATCTGGTTCCGCCTCATCAGATGAAGTATCGCTATCAGTCTCTGGAAGGGGCTCACTGAATCCGTGCATCGGCAGCTCATCGCTAGACGCTTCACTGCTTTCTTCTGTAGTTGTATGACGCACCTCGGTAGCTGGGCGAAGATCTCGCACATGTCGTGGGGTTCCATCGACCAAAACAGACTGCTGGCTAATCACTCCAGATATGTGTCCTCGCTTAAACTTGTCGGTGCACCGATTTCCTGGAGGCCGCACCCACACTGGATCTCCCACTTCATATCTGTTATATGTTCCCTTGTCGGTTGGCTGCGTAGTGTTGATTCCCTTCACTCCGACTCGGTACGTGTAAATAGCATTCGCAGGTGCGGTTGAAGGGGACGTCCCGTCCTTTGGCGTAATGTTGTACCAATATGTTGCTTCCGCAATAGTACATCGCTTCCTGGCAGCAATTCTCTTGATGCTGCGATGGCTTCTTTCAGCAATGCCATTTTCTGACGGCACATGCGCACATCGCAACCGTAGTCGGACGCCCCACTCATCTAACAACTGCCGGACTTGCTGGCTACAAAACGCTGCATCATTGTCAGTCAGGAGCTCTTCCGGCGCACCTCGCTCAAAAAAAATGGATGATAGGTGGCGAACAACATTTGCTGAATCCTGTCTGGTCATCTGCCGCCACACCGCAAATCTCGTAGGCCCGCAATCAATGAGAGTTAGAAAGGGCTTGCCACTGTAATGGGTAATATCCATGGCCAGCCGCTGCCACACACTCTCAACTTCCAAGCGACCCTTCTGCCATCGCTCTGGTGCAGGATCAATAGACTGGCAAGCCTCACAATTTCTGACGATCTGTCTGACATCCATCTTGGTCACTGCTGGGTATGCACGCCTCACAAAATAAAGGGTCCTCTTGATACCCGGATGTCCGCTCTGTGCATGAATTTTTTGTATTTGACATGGGTCGATTGCAATTGCACAAGATCGAGCAGTAATCTCCATTCCCATCTTCGCGGCTTCATACCATTTGTGAGGTACACGGGTCAGTTGGTCAGCACGATTACAATGTGATGGCACCAGAGTGACGCTCAGTGATAGCCCATACTCAGATACCAGGTTTTTTAGCGTGTCTAGCCTTCTCCGTATTAACATTTCGCTTGCTGCCTTGGTACGGATTCGTGTCCGTCCTGAAAGTGTGTCAGACACCCAGTGGTAGACACAGAGAGAATCTGTGTACAAGGTCAACTTCTTAGACTGCCACTGCAGGGCCAGATTTACCCCCTTTACAACAGCATCCAGCTCTGCCAGGTTGATATGCTGAGAATCTGTTACGGGCCGCAGCCAACACGCATCCTCGAACACGTTTCCTCCTTGCTCCAACGATACTCCCAACGCCAAAGAACTGGCATCAACCCACACACCTACGTTGTCTCCGTTAACACACCACTGCCCACAGGCAGGGTCCTTCTTGTTCACTCTCTCCAGTGTCTCTTTAATCATCAGAGTTAGTAGGACATCATCGGATATGTCATCCCAACCCGCGGTTGTTAAATTTGCTCTGCGTTTAATCACACCAACAGCTGCGCGGAGCCAGCCACAGACCGGTAAGTGAGCAACAAGTTTTCCACACCAAGAAAAAACGGTCCGCCTTGTAACGAGGTTGGGGATGCTTGGAATTTCACTGCCACGCCTCCATTGTAGGGTGCCATCTTCTTCATAAACATCCAATCCCAATACACGTGCTCCTTCCCTTAAACGTTCGGGATTCTTGCATTCCAGACCAAACTGAGCCAACTTTTCTTTGACACACGACGCAGACTGTACATCTTCATTGACGTATACGTCATCAATGTAAGCTGACGTTGAGTCCCTCATGGGCTTTTCTTGGGACAATACTGTGTTGACAATAGTCTTCATGATCTGTGGTGCCACATTTAGGCCAAAGCCAAGGCGTGTAAGGCAGTACCTCTGCCCCTGGAACCAAACTGTCTGGAACGACCACAACGTCTACTCAACTCGCACCTGTAAATAGGCTTTTCGCAAATCCAATATTGAGACATTAGTGCCTTTCTGACGCCATTCCCTCAACTTACTGGCGCATACGTCAGCATCGGCAGTGTAGGCTTCAATATGCTTGTTAAGCTCCCTATAGTCTAGCACGGGCCGTACTTTCGACTTGTTATGCTGGACTACTGCCATCAAGGGTATTAGACCCTTTGGAGGCCCAAGCTTGTCCTCAGGGTAGGGGATTAACCAGCCATCTTGGATCCACGCCTTTAGTTCCCTTTCGTATTCTGCTCGGGCCTCACTGGGTAAAGGGTACTCTGCAACCCCATTCTTGAGTTTAGTCGGTGCCATTCCCTCGGTCCACTTCCAAGATGCAATCCAGGCCCTCTTGCGCGAGTTGTAGTCCACTGTAAAATCCGGCCGATCGATATGGAGCGCTGCACACACTGGGGCCTCTAAGAATCGCACCTTTCCATCCCGATGAATTGCGACTCCCCCCAGCGCCTTGATGGCATCGTATCCGAGCAACAGGTCAAACCCCAGGAGATTTCCTTGGGTCACGAGCACATTGATCTTAGTGGCTGCACCGGTGTCCGTGTAGATCTTGACAGTTCCAGCTCCACAGCATGTCTGGGTCTCGCCTCCTATCGTGGTGACTTTGATCTTCTTCTTAGTCCAACTTGGACACAGCCTGGTGCTCACTATAGTATGCGAACAGCCTGAGTCGAGAAGTGCTGAGCAGGGTATCCTGTTTACGTAGACGGTCATTACTGGTTGCGCCTTGTTCAAATTTTGCTCGGGGAGCAGGGCGGCGCTGACGTCCTCTCCCCTGATACGTTTCCCGCACAGTTTTGGGCTAGATGCCCCAAACCGCCACACTTAAAACAGCGCACACGCCCCCTGTTGGTGCAATTCCTTGCAAAATGTCCGCGTCAGCCGCAGCGAAAACATTTCCCATTGCTTGCAGGGTTCTGATTCGGAATCTCCCGAGCGCCAATCTGGCCTGTCTGTGTCGCCATCACAACTGGTTCCCCCAGGTCCTCCTCATCTTTGATGATGGCTCGAGCACGTTCCATCAAGTGTTCCATGGTCGTTGTTGAAACGCTGGTTGAGGCTCTCAGTAGCTGCTTCACCCGAGTGGGAAGGCCCGCCACAAACGCGTACGCGAGCGTCCGCTCCGACACCCCTCCACCGAACAGAACTGCGAGTTTCTTTAACTCAGCGAAGAAAACGTCCACGCTTTCCTCCGGTAGAAGTTTTCGGGAAGCAAATTTTTCATAGGCCGTACAAGGATCCATGGCAAATGCCTTGTACAGCGCAGCTTTAATTGCGGTGACATCTCCCTTTTCGGCAGCACTGAGTTGCTGATATACACTCAAGGCACTCCCAGCCAATCTCAGGGGAATTACAGTGTGTACCCTTTTCACCTCACAAAGGTCGCACGTCAGCTCGGCCCTTTCAACCCAGTCGACGATGGACGTGGCCCTGTCAAACTCGAGTATGAGCTTTAAGTCAAATTTCGACTCGGTCATAGTCCTAGAGGCCAAATGGCCGGAATAGCTTGTAAGGAAAAATTCAAGATGGCGCCCGACTCTCTCTTTAACACGGTAAGATATCCTCAACACGGCACAAGAAGCAACAGCCACACGATTCCCCAGCCAACTCGATCGTCACTCCCCCACTTCTTTCCCCTCACCCGCTTTTATCGTCGTTCTAGGCCGGCTAAATTTGCATATTCCGAGAATTCGTGTGACTTTGCGAGACATCATACTTTACAAAAGACGGCGGTCGCCATCTTGGTCTTTCTTTTCTATTTTTGGTCGGTAACGCTGAGCTGGTCTCGAGGTAAGTCTTTTTCCCCTCATCCGTCTCTCCCACGTACCCACACAACACGCAAACACGCGGGCGCTTATCTCCTGGATGCACGTTACAAAACCCACTAATGAAATTTTCGCTAGACATACGTCGTCAGCTTGAAGACAAAAAGACAATGAAAACATCGATGAATACATAGAATCGCTACTGTTGTTAGCTAAAGATTGTGACTTTCAGGCAGTTAATGCTATTGAAAACAGAGACGCCTTCATTACTGGTTTACGTTCCAACTCTATCCGGCAGAGATTGCTTGAGAATAGAACACTTGATTTAAATACGGCCGTCGACCAAGCTAAATCTCTTTATTTAGCACAGAAAAATTCTGACTCCTACGCTCATTCTGAATCTTACACTCGTTCTTATGATACGGTGGCTACTGTTAATGACGAACAAAACTATCATCATAAATCTGAGGATGGATTTTGTGATACTTCTGCTTTTTTTTTTTTTTTTTTACACAGTGATCACCACTTATCAAGGCCCGGAAGCCACTCAGGGATAAGGGTTATTGCAAGTACATTACGTTAGTGTGGAGATTTGATGAAGTGTTTACTTAAGGGGGCGGTTCATTAGGAATTTGTTAACATTGGACTTGAAAACATCCAAGTTGTAGTCCGGTGGGAAGCAGGCAGACGGAACAGAGTTCCACAGGCGTGCAGTTCTAAGAAAGAAGCTTTGTTCATGGAATCCGCGTTTTGATTTAGGCACAGATAAAGAGTGGGGGAAAGTTTTGACAGTGGATTCAGCTAGACGGGTTTTTTTTCGTGAAAGATTGGCGAGGGGGGACAAGAGATTGGAGTTCAGACGAGCACCTGCCATGGAAATAACGATAAAACAAGGGTAGGCTTGCAACGTCTCTTCTGTGGGAGAGAGGTTGCAGGGTAGAGAAAAGGGCACCCCCACTAAGCCACGAAGTCTATTTTGTACTCTGTCAAGGCAGGATAAGCTGTTTTTAGCAGCTCCTGCCCAGATATGGCAACAGTATTCCATCCTTAGACGTACTTGCCTTTTATATAGATAGAGAACTGCGTCAGTAGTGAGATATCTTCTGGAGCGGTAGAAGGATCCCACCATCTTTCCAGCGACCTTGGCAACAGACTTGATGTACGTGTTCCATTTCAGATCAGGAGTAAAGGTCAAACCCAGAAGCTTGTCAAAACACGGAGCCTCACCCAGACGAGAGCCATCCATCACAATTGATGCCAGATGGGGATCAGAGCGTTGATGATGTAAGGATAGGAGTTTGGTTTTGGATGCATTAAAGGTAACTAGCCACATCTTCCCCCACTGAACCACGCGCTCGAGATCAGAGGAGAGAGAATCAGAGAGAACTTTGTCATTTACAGCCTTTGATGTGTTGCCGTAGATGGTCGTGTCATCAGCATAGATGTCAACGAATGATTTAAGTATGTGCTTTCATAAAAACTAAATCTACTTGTTATTTTTGTGGGTATTCCAGACACGATCGGAAATTTTGTCCTGCGAGGTCCGCCATTTGTAAAAATTGTCATGTTAAAGGTCATTTCGCGAGGGCGTGTCAGAATTTTTAGAAGTCTACATCTGCTTCCATTCAATCTCAAGCCACGTCAGCATCTACACAATCACATAAGCTAATGTCCATATTGTCTGATCCTCCAACAAAGAAAAACAATTTTTTGTAAATACATCTGCTTCTTCTTCGGGTAGTTTAGAACCAACTTCTGTATGCATTCTAGTCGGAAAAACTGAAGCAACAGCTATGATAGACACTGGGAGCTCTGGATCCTTCATCTCGGAAGACTTTGTTAAGAAAAATAAATTGAAAGTACAACCAGCTACTGGAAGGGTACATATGGCCTCCTCGTCACTTACTGCTCCAGTGAAAGGACAGTGTACTGTCAACATCAATTTACACGGTGAGTGGTACGCTAACACAGAATTTGAAATTTTACCAGATCTTTGCAGTGATGCTATTTTCGGCCAATACTTCACGAGGCAGTATTTTAGTGTTTCTTTTAACTTTGGTGCTCATAGGGGAAGTCTCCAAATCCCTAGCTCTGTTTCCTGCAGTGTACAGTCTGCTTTAGTAGAAACACCATCTCTTTTTGCACACCTTTCTCCGGGCTGTAAACCTATTACCACTAAATCTAGGAAGGTTGGAAATCAAGATAATCAATTTATACGGTCAAAAATTTAGAAAATGCTCCGGGAAGGAGTAATTGAAAAATGTCCCTCACCTTGGAGAGCCCAAGTTTTAATAGTTACTGGTGAGCGTCACAGAAAAAGATTGGTTGTTAATTACAGGCGAACAATCAATAGGTTCACATCATTAGACGCTTACCCTCTACCGAGGATAGATGATCTTGCTGTTGAAATTTCCAGATATAAAATTTACAGCTCCCTGAATTTAAAAAGTGCGCATCACCAGATACCCATTCAAGAGGAATAGAGAAAATCTACACTGCCTTTGAGGCGACCGGAAAATTATATTAGTTTTGTAGAGTTCCGTTTGGTGTCACTAATGGTGTCGCTTGTTTCCAAAGAACGATGGACAACATCACCAAGCAACATAAGTTGCAGGGAGTTCATACATATGTTGACAATATAGTTATAGATGGGAATACCCAAAAGGAGCAAAATTTCGAAAAGTTGTTCAGATCCATAACTTGACTTTCAACGAAGCAAAGTCTATATTGTCAACTACGTCAATAGATTTGCTTGGTTACACGATAACGCATGGAACAATTAAACAAGATGGTGAACGACTACGACCACTCAAAGAACTACCTTTTCCGGAAGACAAGGCTGCTATGCGTCGAGTGATTGGATTATTTTCATATTATTCGCAATGGATATCTAAATTCTCCGAGAAAATAAAATCTCTTGTTAATAATGACTCTTTTCCCATCAACACAGAATCTTATAAGGCCTTCAATAATATCAAAGAAGAAATCAGAAAGGCTCTACTCCATTCAATAAATGAAGATCTTCCACTAGTGGTTGAAAATGATGCCTCAGATACCGCTATAGCGGCCACTCTCAATCAAGCTGGTTGACCAGTTGCCTTTTTCTCGAGGTATCTTACTCACGCTGAACGCAAATATGCTTCCGTCGAAAAAGAAGCGTATGCTATTGTGGAAGCAATCAAAAAGTGGTCACACTACCTATCTGCCAGGCGTTTCATAATAGTTACTGACCAAGAAGCAGTGAACTCCATGTTCAATTCAGAAAGGCCTGGAAAAAATTTTTAAAATAAAATTCAAAGGTGGAAAATGGAATGATTATGATATCATGTATCGGTCAGGAAGAAATAACATTTCTGTTGAAGCACTCTCATGAGCTTATTGTGGAGGCATCAACAACAAAGCTAAAGTATCAGATATCCACGTGTCTCTCTGCCATCCAGGAATCACACGAATGGCACATTTTGTGAAAGTTCGAAATCTTCCTTATTCGATAGAAGAAATCAAGAAAGTGTGTGCGAATATCCCATGTGTGCACGATGGAAACCAACTCTCCAAACTCAACCCCTCTTATCAAGCTACTCAGCGAATGGAAAGACTCAACATAGATTTCAAAAGACCGCTTCCATGTACATCGAAGAACCAGTACCTACTATTAGTAATAGTAGACGAGTACTCACGTTTTCCATTTGCTTTTGCTTGTACAAATGTAACTATTAATGTAGTAATCGAATGTTTATTGCAAATTTTTACAATGTTTGGGACACCCTCATGCATCCACTCTGATCGAGGAACTTCATTTGTATCCAAAGACCTACGGGAGTATCTCATAAGTTTAGGCATAGCAACTGGCCGGACTACTCCTTACAACCCTCGATGAAATGGACAATGTGAGCGATACAATGGAGTTATATGGAAAACTATATTCATGGCTTTGGCTTCTAGTAGCCTCAAAGAGTCACAGTGGGAGACTGTACTTCCCAAAGTATTACACTCCATCAGATCTCTACTGTGTACTGAAACTAATGCCACTCCTCACGAGAGACTATTTCCCTACCAACGGAAGTCACTTAGTAGTCATTCTCTACCCTCTTGGCTAACTATACCAGGACCTGTATTACTGCGTCGTCATGTTTGGCATAGTAAATATGAACCCTAGGTCGATGAGGTACAATTTTTAGAAGCAAACCCTCAGTACGCCCACGTGCAGTTTAATGACGGACGAGAAACTACAGTCTCTCTACGTGACCTATCTCTCATTGGAAACTCGACTCAATCTAAAAAGCTCGAACTGAAACCTTCGTTCATCCAGAAAAGTCGAAAAATCCTTGCGCCGAGAATAACTTAGCTAATCCAACTTCTACTGAAGAACAAAATACAACACCTGAGATATCTTCTCCAATGCCCATTGATCTTGATACTGATTTTTCCGTTTCTCAACTTAAACCTTCCCCATGGACCTGGAGGAATTATTACCCCCTCCTAAATCTGAATGCCCAAGGACCCTAAGACGATCTTTACGCGAACGTCGAAGACCATCACGTTATCAATGATTGTGATAAATTAATACTATAACTTTAATTCTTTTGAGAAGGGGAGAATGTCGTAATATTAAAACTCTCGTATTTTGCATTTACTGTGTTGTCTAATTATCTCCCCTTACTGTGTACTCTCTAGTATTTTGTTCTCACTTTACAATAACTGACAACAACAACAATTGGAATTAATTTCCAAAAGAACAACCCATGTCTTCGTTGTTGACAAAAAAGAAAACAAAAACAATAATTAATTCGACAAGCGACCTAGTGATAAAACTGATCGCCGCAACCGGAATTCGACCATTACTATAGCCAAATGCAAAGGTCTACATACACGGAACCTATTTTCAGCACCAGCAGACTGTAGAAATATCACAAAAGATCATAACCACCGACTACATCTTATATATGGAGTACTTCGGTCGAAGAAAGACCTCTGTCTTCACATTTCATTTAAAAATACACCCGAGTATTACTATCTCTTTTGGCGGTTCGCAGGATAGTCTAAAAAGCTGCGCTGTTACTAAAATCAATTGTGCTTCCGTTAAATTATTCAGAAATTTGACCCCTAATTAAAAAACCCATTGCTACTAAGTCCCGTATTTACCGTGCTAAAGATGCTCGGTTCAATGAAAAAGAAACTCTTAAATTACTTGCGAATGATATAATTGAACCAAGTTATTCTCCATGGCGCACTCAAATTGTAACTTCTTCATCTAATAAAAAGAAACCATTGGTAGTCGAGTTCTCCCGGACTATTAACCATTTCACGTTGCTTGATGCATACCTCTTGCCACAAGTCGAAGATCTTATAAACCAAATAGCCTAGTATCGTATTTTCAGTATAATTGACTTGTCTAAAGCATGCTATCATATTGAAATTTGCCCCTATACACCCTTTCAAGCTGGAAATCGTTTATATTAATTTAAACGAATACCCATGGGTGTCACAAATGGGGTTTCTGCATTTCAACGTTTCATGGATTCTTTTATTCCTGATAACAGATTGTCTGGAACCTTTTCTTATTTGGACGGCATAGCAATTTGTGGTAGGACCCAGGATGAATTCGACGTAAATTTGAATCGTTTCTTCAAGGCTGTCTCGATATACAACCTCGAAATAAACCGGGAAAGTTAAAGTTCTCATTCGTTCTATTAACATATTTGGATATAAACTTTGTAATGGAACTCTTCAACTCAATCCTGAGCGTTTGAGACCTCTTTTGCAAATGCTCCCCCCCCACTTCCGGCTCAAAATAGTTAAAAAAAAAAAAAAGGTGTTTATGTGCATAATAACACAAACTTGAAATGTTTATTAAAATCAATTTTGCACTCGTCTGGTCTTTCAACCGTTAAATTTTATATTTTGAACAGTGTTTTTTTTTTCATTATTATTATTATTTAAATTTTATTCCAATGATGATTCAATTTGTTTTTATTTTCCAGGTGCTTCAGCCCTGACCAATATTGGCCTCCCAATGATGCTTTTGGTTGTGCTGGCCGTTTTTTATAACAACTGATGACTCGAATGGAGTTCCCTGATAAACACAAATTATATAAATTTTTGTTAACTTTATTTTTTTATATAATAAATTTTTTTATATAATTAATTTTTTTTAGAAATTATCTTCCTTATAAACGATTACTAACTATTTCTGTTTTTAGAAAAGCAGGTTTCATCTTTACAACTAGTAAAAAATAGCACAGAATTTTGTTGCCATAAACAATAAAGAGCTTGCAATTTTGTGTATACATAGATTTGCTTCGGCAGAAAGCCAAAAACACGCATGTCCATAGGTATACTTTTATGCACGTAAATTAATATATATATATATATATAATTATTAAATAAAAAGTGAAATACACAGTCAAGCCACGTCAATATGTCGATTGCTATAACAACTTAGTTTCAACATTTATAACGCAGTCTTTAAATAGAAAGAAAATTTCCTCTGAATCTATTGTGCTATAAATTACAGCAAAGAGATTTATATATATATATATATATATATATATATATATATATATATATATATATATATATATATATATATATATATATATATATATATATATTGTAATCTGGATATAAGAGACCAGAATATGAGAAAAACGGATAATGGAGAGATTTTCTTTGGTCCCAAATTATAGTCTGTGTTAATGTACACTTTCGTCCGGATCAAAGTGTAACCCGGATGCAAGAGAGCTGTAGTCACCAAAACAAGTACTAATTGATTCAAATATGATTTTCTCATTAAGTGTGTCTGTTTTTCCTTTGCATGTGTTCTGTTGTTTAATATTTTATATTGCAACTGAATAATTTTCCCCTTCGTGTTTCTAATTGCGGAATATATCACGTTGAATCGTTGAGAAATGCTATTAGTGGTTAACAGCTTATTTGCTTAATTTAGGCTTTAAATACTAAAAGCCATTGTACCAGCAACCTAGGCATACAGCAAAGTCTAACAGGCCTCGTCATCGTCTGTAACGTTCTGTGTACCTATTTACTATGCCTCCCCACAGGACAGAGTTAGACACTAGGGTCGTTTTTTTTTCTGTGTAACCATGAAACAACAGAACAATGTACACTAATAGAAAACTCATAATTAAAATTAATTTCATCGTTTGGCCCCAGCAAATTACAACAGTCCACCTATTCTATTTTGTTATTTAATTAATACATTTCTCAGTATACATATATCACAAAAGATTGGGAAGAGCTAGCAGCGGACCGAAGTGTTCGCGCAGTAGCAATCACAAAGAAAAATCAGAGATAAAGGACAGGTCTGAAGGAAAACATTACCAAAGGCACAACTCTGGTAACTGCCTATGAACTACTTGTGTGAAAACTGTCCACACTGAGCGTGGAATGCTACAATACTGTAAGATAAAGCACCGAGACTCTGACTAGTAATCTTCGATGACGACGATGACGATGACGATGACGATGATATATACACACATATGTATTATATATTATATTAATTTATCCTTTGAATATTAATGTAAGAAAAAATAAAGAAGAAATCAATTCGCCTGAACGATACCGAATGTATTGTGAGCTTGTTCCTTTACGTAAGTTCCTTTAAAGAATAGGTCGACCAAAATGCAGATTAGTTTACTTTTCCACTAGGATCACATCTACATGAACAGTATATATATATATATATATATATATATATATATATATATATATATATATATATATATATATATATAAGAGGGATAGACGGTGTCGCTGTTGTATTGACTTGAATTAACTTAAATAAGTGTAGTTAGCCTTACATTTACTGCGAGGAATGATCCCATCTTTGAATGAAAACACGCGTGATTGCATTCACACACCTATGCGAGCAAATACAAAAGTCAAAGCAAGGCAATACGTTTTAATGTTAATGTCGATTGATAATCAAATATGAATTTTCTTGTCGCAGAGAGAAACCGGTTTAGCCAGTTGCACAGTGGGTCGTGTCCCATTATACATATATATATGCATATATATATATATATATATATATATACATTGTAACCCGGATATAAGAGACTAGAATATGAGAAAAACGGATAATGGAGAGATTTTCTTTGGTCCAAAATTATAGTCTGTGTTAATGAACACTTTAATCCGGATCAAAGTGTAACCCGGATGCAAGAGAGCTGTAGTCACCAAAACAAGTACTAATTGATTCAAATATGATTTTCTCAATAAATTTATCTGTTTTTCCTTTGCATGTGTTCTGTTGTTTATTATTTTATATCGCAACTGAATAATTTTCCCGTGTTTCTAATCGCGGAATATATCACGTTGAATCCTTAAGAAATGCTATTAGTGGTTAACAGCTTATTTGCTTAATTCAGGCTTAAGTACTAAAAGCCATTGTATCAGCAACCTAGGCAAACAGCAAAGTCTAACAGGCCTCATCATCGTCTGTGACGTTCTGTGTAACTATGAAACTATATATATATATATATATATATATATATATATATATATATATATATATATATATAATTTTTTAAAATATAATAAAAAGGTAAAAATGCACTTTCGTATAAATACTTGAATTCATTCAAGAAAGTATCGCTAACAAAAACAAATAAAAACATCTACGTAAAAGTGATACATTTAGTAGTCCGGCGAGGTTAGCTGAGTGGTAGAGGTTTAGGCTTCTTATCACGAGGTGCCCCTTTCGAATCTCGCTGGATTCAGCCACTCTGATGAGTCGTGGACGACGAAACACGTGTCATTGGATAATTATATTTTAAAAAATAATATATATGCCGCTCCCCATTAAAGGGGGTACCAAATTGGTCAATGGGAAAATTATCCCCAACAAGCATTTAGGTAAAAATGCACTTTCGTATAAATACTTGAATTCATTCAAGAAAGTATCGCTAACAAAAACAAATAAAAAACATCTATATATATATATATATATATATATATATATATATATATATATATATATATAATAAGACAAGAGTATGAAATGAAGACACAACACTATATATAGGTAGATATAGAGTGGATCATTTATTTAATAGTGGAATACAGACAAAATTTGGGGGATTTCGAAGCCTAACGCTTCTCATCAGAGGAGCAGAGAAGGTGCTAGGTAGCATGGGGGAGATGCGGCATCTAGCGTAAGGTTCGTTAGGGATTAAAAGGATAAGAGGAGTTATAGAGTGCTGGGGGAAGCTTTAATGAATTCTAAGTAAATAAGGAGAAGCTTATTATATATGGTATTATCCGGAGTCCCATGCGATCGTGTCTTTTGCGGCACTCTCTCTGAGCCAGTCCACTACACACTGATGTAAGATGCACAATTGACTCTTATCACAAACGTGGCATTTTGCAACAAATTCCTCTCTTAGAACCACTTTTTTGAACAGTCGTGTTCCTAATGCCTGCTCTTGTGCTACACAAACAAAAGCTTCAGTACTCTTAGCCAGATACTCAGCTCTAAGCCATTGCTGTGATCTTTCATCAGCCACTTCTGCTATATCCTGGAAGAATTTTCCATGCATTTTATTCCTCGCCGGTTCCTCTACCCTTTATCTATTCATACGTCTCACATACTTAGCCTTGATCTCACATACATCTACTTCATTAGCCACAACCTTGAACATCCACTCCTCACTTCTAGCCACATGCAACTTTAACGATATCTCATCAGTTCTAACACAATCTTTTACACTTTTCAATCCTCTCCCACCTCTTTCGTTTTGATATCCATGACATGCAAATCCTTGTCAGACCATTCTAAAATTCCAGCACTGTATCTCAAAACACTGACTGCCCATGTATTCACCGCTTACATTAGGTTTCATCCATACAGTTTCGCCTTCATAATTAGTTTCACTCTTCTAAGATAATCCTTCCTGACTTTCTCTTTCATTTCTCTGTTCATGATGCCTACACCCTCCAGCACTTTCAAATACTTATACCCTGTATCGTCTATTTCTTCCATAATATCTCCATTTTGCAGCACTATTCTATTCGGAATGAACCTTTATTCCCCTTTTCATCACCAGCACCACACATTTAATAACCCCAAGCACCATCCCGATGTCTTCTAAGTATGTCCCTACGAGCTCTACCAGTCTCTCCATTTCCTTCTCATTTCGACCGAATATCTTCAAATCATCCATAAACAGTAAATGGTCGGGGCGTCTACCACCAGATCCAAAGTTATGCCCCAGCTTCTTTCTTTTCAAGGGGATGCACAGTGGTATCATTATCATTACGAAAATAACTGGAGGTAACGAATTTCCTTAGAATATTCCACATTTAATGCCAACCTGCTCCAGTACTTCTCTGTTTGTGGTCAACACCGTTTTCCATTGAGCCATACTTGTCTCCAAAAGCCGTATCACATTCCCAGTAACCTTCATCATCGATAGTGTTTCACAGATGCATGAATGAGGAACCATGTCATAAGCCTTTCTGTAATCGATCTATGCTACACTCAGATTCCTCTTCTTTCTCTTTGTATCCTGCATTACTGCCTTATCAATCCGTAGTGACTCCTTGGCACCCCTCGAGCCTTTCCAGCATCCCTCCTGTTCATCAGAGAAAACACCATTACTCACAAGATGTCCATAAACTTTTTCTGCAAAGATTCCGGTTAACAGCTTCCACATTAGTGGTAATCATGTAATTGGTTTATAATTGCTGGCAGCTGTTCCTTTTGCTGCATCTTTCCAAATCATTGTCGTCCTCCCCCTTAACAAGCCAATCAGGGACATCTTCCAACTCTAGGACTCTTTTCAGGGCAGCAGCTATAGGTGAATAAAGGCATTGGAACTGTTTGAACCAGAAACCCATGACTCAATCTGGACCAGGTGCCTTCCAGTTTGTTATCCTTCGTATGCCAGCGTTCACGTCATCAATAGTTATCTCAACATTCTTCATTTGCTGCATTCCTAATAGGCTTGCTCTGACCTCTCCCAACCAATTAGCCTTCTTATTATGTCGCCCTTCGACAGACCAAATCCCACTCCAGAACTTCCTGGCATCTTTTGCATTTGGAGTGTTGTTATTTTCTATCTGTTTACTACAATTTAATTCTTTATACAGCTGAGATTGAGTCTTCCGAAAAATGTTGTTCTGTAGAAACAAACACTTTTTCCAAAAAGTTCCTAATTTTCATACCACCAGTGCAGCCCTTCTCTTTCAACATTGTCAGAACAGTTATCGCCCCTTTCCAGCATTCTGTACCTTCTTTTAAGCTCGTCCTTGGCTTTCTGTCTTAGTTTAACTCCTTTTCTTATTCCTTCGATTCTACCAATGTGTTTCCGCCACGGTTTAATACATTCCTCAAGCCGCCTCTGCCAGTATGGCTTTCTATCCTTCATTTCCCTCTTTTTCTTCTGTATTTAGCCAAGACAATTTGCAACAACATATGACGCCGCATACAGAACGCCTTCAAAAAGATGTGTGGTCTAAGCAACAATAATAAATGCAGGTTCTGTAGCACTGAGGTTGAGAGTGTGGGCCACCTGATTTCTAGTTGCAAAGTCCTACTTGGAGATGGTTATTATACAGATCGCCATAACGGAGTTTGCAAATACCTTCACTGGAAGATATGTAAGAAACTCAACATTCAGTGAAGTAAAAAATCCTGGGAACATATACGCAAACGAACAGTTGGGAATGACAACTACACTATTCACTATGACTACATAATCCCTACTGCTACATATCTAGAAAACGCAGCTGTTAAACCAGATATAGTGATTTGGGACAGAGCAAACAAAAAAAACGACCGTAATAGAGGTCAGTGTACCCAATGATACAGGGCTTAACAGAGCTGAGAGGGAAAAGATAACAAAGTATCAAGGACTTATGTATGATATGAAACGAAATTGGAAATTAAAAGACATTTCGATTATACCAGTCATCATAGGAGCAACTGGGCTTATGAAAAAGAACATTAAAAAGTACATAGAAAGCATACCCGGTGAACCAAGTGCAAGTGAAATACAAACGATTGCACTGAAAGGGACGGCTAGAATCCTGAAAAGATCTCTTGGTTGGACTCACTAAAATAGGGGTAAATGTCAGACATCTGGTTGGATGTCCCATCCCCTAGAAGAAAAAGTTTAAGAAAAATGAAAAAAAAAAAAGTGAAAGCCTGTTCAGTTCGGTAATCAATATGTTCTTTCTTATGATGATGTGAATTACTCCTTGGACTATTTTTACCTCGCTTTTAACCTTCCGCCTATGACTACTCTTCATGTGTGGAATATCTATGATCTCGCTCCTAAGAAAAACTTCTCTTAACTTCCGAAGTACTTCTTTTTCTACAAAAGTCAAAGCTCGAACTTCATCACCACTTCTCCATACATCTGCTCTTTCCACTAGTTCTGCCTTAAATCCTTCAAGCTCCTTCTCATCACTTCCCCTAACCATTGCAATTCCATTCCTCCTCAGTTGTTCGCCTCACATCATTGTTTTCATTTCCCTTCTGCACTTTCACACCCTCAATGCTTTCATCAGAGCTAGTTTCATCATTTTTACTTTCGTTATTTATTTCATTCCTCACCATCCGTTCAAGCAATTCCCTTATAATCATTGAAAGTAGGTCGTTATTTTTAATCTGATTTAACTGAGATACCAAACTTGCCACACTCCTAGCTCCTTCTTCGCTAGATTCCCACTCTTCCTTCACACAACCATAATACATATACCACTTAATCTCTATACTATGCTAAAGGCAATTTATATTCTTATATTATTTTAGTATGTTATTATGGATGATAACGACCACCAGTTGTCAACATTTCAGCTTTTCACAGTTATTATTTCTAACAAATGTTAGGTTTTAAAATTGTGTCCCTTAGTTTTGGACGCCACCGTATAATGATGTTTATCAGCTGTTTTCACTTGTGAAGCAATCCGTTTCCGGTAAAGTTAATGTAAAGAGAGAAAACGCGCCTTTATAAGGCCTTCTTCATCTTAGTTTTTACTTTTATAGAATGATGTTTATCGTTTTTGGGGGGTATTTCATTGCATCACTTAGTTTATTCACTCGTAAACTTTTATATAGTCATATTTTGGGGGGTCGTATTTCATCTTACAGATAATATCGAGTCAGCAGGAGAGAATACGCGCCGTTTCAGTGCCTTCCTCTCTACGGCTTGTTCACGTATCGGTACCCATCACTGATGTAAGGCCCAATTATCTGTATTGTATTAGAATACCCCTGCTAGCTTAGATAAATACTTTTTCAGTTTTAACAACAGAGCTAAAATTATATACGGCCGTCTCAATCAACGCTGAACATCCACAGAATGCCAACATCAATATATTACATACAAAAGAGTCCACTGTGGAATTTCCACAGGTCCCGCTAGTTTGTAGATTAATACCTTAATACCATCGATTTAAATATCTATGAACGTCCACGTCAAAAGAAAAAAGGCACAAGTATTTACGTATTTTCAAGATGTTGGCCTTTTATTGATAACAGCCCCGGTATTGGAATGCAAGTATATAATAGTTCATTAATTATAATTTTGCGAAACTGAGCTTCATCAGCGCGCAGAAAAAAAACACAATTGTTTTAAAAGTTTCACAGCCCACGAATAGAACCTTTCTTATTAACACAGCGGTTATTCTTTTTTTTATTTACAACAGATATATATATATATATATATATATATATATATATATATATATAAATATATATATATATATATATATATATAATATTATATTATATATAATATATACATATATATATATATAAATAATATAGTATAATATAATATAATATAATATAATATAATATATATATATATATATATATATATATATATATATATATATATAATACATTGGTAAATTTTCAGATTAGGTCCACCTCCACAATTTTCTTTTAAATGACGACTTTTGAAGTTTTTCGGCCATTCTGAATACGAAAATCGCTTTGAAATTGTGCAGAAATAATTAGTTATCGAGATATAAAAAGTTGTATTATGCATTGTATTATTTGGCGGCCATCTTTGTTACGCGCGTAGATTTGTTTATGGCGCGCGCACGCGCGTAAAAACGATGGCCGCTAAAGAATGCAATGCATAATACAACTTTTTATATCTCGATAACTACTTATTTCTGCAAAATTTCAATGCGATTTTCGTATTCAGCATAGTCGAAAACTTGTAAAAGTCGTCATTTAAAAGAAAATTGTGGTGGTGGACCTAATCTAAAAAAATACATTTGAGGAAATTATATCTTCAGTATCGCATTATTAAATTATCTAAATGAAAACTTTATGTCGTTTATTCATATGTAATTACTATCCCAAGTAGTTAAAACACACACACACACACACACACACACACACACACACACACACACACACATATATATATGCCGCATTTTTTCTCTTAGGCATATTTCATTAAATAAAATAGTTTTTTTTTTGTCTATTAATTTTATTTTCAATCCTTTCCAACTTCCGAATGACAGTCTTTACTTCCGGCAGGAACTGGCTGATGTAATCACCATATTCATTATAGCTTCCGTACATTTATATCAGCCCTATCTCTGCGTGCCATGTTTAAAAAGGATATGTCCTCTATAGTATCAGACCTGATGGAATGGTTAACTGTAGGTATAGACAGTTTCATAGACCCTCATTAGGTTTTAAAATTCTGTCTTTTAGTTTTGGACGCTACTGTATAACAAGTTCTTACTGAACCGTCCCCCTAAGTAATCCAAGTTATAAAAATTCCCACTAATGTTTACTACGCTAATATCACAACAACTAATGAATACCCATTAACCCGTATCCTCGAGTGGCCTCTGGGTCTTGATAAGTGGTGACCCCATGTAAAAAAATATCCGAATACTACCCAATCATTCAGGATTCATCGTGAAGAATAAATTAATCTAACTGGTTTCTTTTTTTACAAAGGAGCCACAGCTTATCAAGGTCCAGAGGCCACTCGAGGATAAGGTTAATGGGTATACATAAGTAGAGGAAATTTTGTAAATTTGTTTACTTAGGGGGATGGTTCATCAAGAACTTGTTTACATTGGACTTGAAGGCAATTAAATTGTAGTCAGCTGGAAAGTAGGCAAACGGAAGAGAGTTCCACATGCGTGCAGTTCTAAGAAAGAAGCTTTGTTCGTGGAATCTATGTTTAGGTTCAGGCTCAGATAAAAAGTATGGGAAATGATTAATAGTAGTTTTGGCTAGACGAACGTTTTTTGTGGAAGTTTGACGAGGGAGGCCAGAAAATAACGATAAAGCAGAAACAGGCTCGCAAAATCTCTTCTGTGGGAGAGAGGTTGCATGGAAGAGAAAAGGGCATCCCCTACTAAGCTACAAAGTCTTTTTTGAACTCTATCAAGGCAGGATAAGACTTCTAGCAGCTCCTGCCCAGATGTGGCAACGGTACTCCATCATTAGTCGTACCTTGCTTTTATATAGGTAGAGAATTGCATCAGGAGTGAGATATCTACTGGAGCGGTAGAAGGATCCTATTATTTTTCCAGTGACCTTGGCAACGGATTTGATGTATATGTTCCATTTCAAATCAGAAGTAAAAGTCAATCCCAGAAGCTTGTCAAAACATGCAGCCTCCCTAAGATGAGAGCCATTCATTTCAGCTGATGCCAGATGAGGATCAAAGCGGTGATTGCGCAAAGATAGGAGCTTGGTTTTAGATGCATTAAAAGTAAACAGGCACCGCTTTCCCCATTGTACCCCATGCTCAAGATCAGAAGAGAGAGAGTCGGAGAGAACCTTGTCATTTACGGCCTTTGACGTGTTGCCATAGATGGTAGTGCCGTCAGCATAAATATCAGCTAATGATCTTAGGATATTATTTGGAAGGTCTTTGATGTAGATCAGAAAGAGAGTTGGGCCCGGGATGGAGCCCTGAGGGACTCCAGCATTAATACTCTGAGCCTCTGAGTTCTGCCCATCAACTACTAATCTTATGAATCTATCCGACATAATGATTAAATAATTGAGAAAACATTTCCAGCTAAACCAGAGATAGATATCTTATGAAGTAGACCTTTATGCAATACCCTATTAAAGGCCTTTGATATGTTTGAGCAATTGCCCTAGAAAGGAAGCCTCCGTCAAGAGATTCACTAATCCTATGAGATATAACTGTAAGCACATCTGCTGTACATCTAGCAGAATTGTTTTGAACAATTTATATACTTTTTTTCATTGGTTGATTATTTTATTTTATTTTATTTATTTGTTTTATTAGTTTTTTTATTAGTTAACAGTAATAACATCCTGAAATATTAGTAAAGTTATTAAATTAAATAACTTCACAAACATTGCAGGATGTTATTACTATTGGTAAAGTTTATTTTATTAATAGTAGATTTTTTTAGTTTTTATTCGTAATGATTCTAGTATTTCTAGCTTTCGTTTATTATTGGTCTGTTCAAGTATAGATGTGCGGTCACGTGATGAAGAAAATGATGAACAAATTAAGAAATTTAAAAATATTAACCGTAATAATTCACATATACCTACTACATGCATAAAACATTATTATGAAAACGAAATGCATTATAATTATAGAATAGATGAAAAATATTTAAAAAATATTATTAATAAAAATGTGCAATCTATAGACCCTAACTAAGAAATAAAATTAATCATTTGCTATAATAAATTTAAAACCTTTAACCTGATTGTAACTAACTTGCAGGACCTGTTTCTCGGCGTTGTCCGAGGAGTTATTAAAGAATGTTTAGTGTAGAAAATATTAAATAATCATTTTGACCTGCTATGTACCTGCGTACCAGTTTTGCCCGTTGGTAATTTCGCATAAAGCAAGAACAGAGTAGTTAAGTTAACCCCTCCCCCAAAAAAGAAACAAATCAAACTATGATTATCTGGTGCATCATCATGTATGACTCACGTGAAATAGACACCGTGGATAAAGGCATGAGAAAATTTTAACAGAGAAATGTTTAACACAAATTTTATGTAATAAATAATTGAAATCGAATTTCTTTGGTATTTATTAATCAGAGCAAGTAACCTTCGAAATTGATGAAATTCTTGTAATAAAACACATGAAATGTAAATATGCTAAGTGGTGATTTTATTATTGAAACAAATTCCTGTGTACCACCAATTTCTATTAAATTGTTAGGTGAAAGTACAGAATACTAAAAAAAAAACAGCTCCCCCATCCTATGGTAAGAAGGAAACAAAAATTCCTCATAGCCCAAGATATAAAGATTAGTACAGGGTCCGTGGAAACTATCATTCATAACCATTTGCATATGCATAAGGTGTCTGCCAGATGGATTCCCAGGTTGCTCACACCATTCCAGAAGCGAGAACGCATCGAGTGCTCGAGGATGAATTTGGAGATGTGCCAAGAAGATGAGTCAAAGTTTTTAAAAGACTGATTACACAGGATGAAACCTGGGCCCATCACTATGATCCAGAGACCAAAGCCCAGTCAATGCAGCGGAAGCACTTGGACTCACCAGCTCCAAAGAAGGCGGTTCTGGATATGACCTTAAACTATATCCAGTGGTGAGGCCTCAGCTTGCGGGCTTTGGGGAGTGTGGAGCCACCCTTTAATTGCCATTGCTCCCAGGTCCACTCTGACCCGGAGGGGTAGTACCTGTTAGGGTCGCAAGTATGGGTTAAATAGAAATCTACTTGAAAACAACAAATATATTCTATTAAAAAATATTTCTTCAAAATCTTTGGATTCGGCATTAAATAACCTGTAAAGGGTTGATATGCTGTAAAACAAAAACAATCAACCAACCAACCCAATATTTGGGACTAAAATGTATTATTAAGCGTGTCAGTGTTAACATGTGGTTTCATGATTTTTTGTCTCTCTTGTTCTATCAAACAATTGTAATCATACTGATGTAAATAGTTGCACAATAAAAATAAGTAATTATAAAAAAAAAAAATTATGTTACTAAGCAATTTTTACTTTTATATTACTTAAAATTTGGTTCTTTAGCAGAATTTGACCCGTATTATCGGGACTTTTCATCAATTATGGTTCGGCATCGACCAGCAGTCGAAAAAAAAGTGTAAAACCTCCGGAGAACGCTGTTTTACGGTTGTTTTAAAAAATGGAACGGAAATTTCAATTTCGTTCTGTTTAAATCCTTTTTTTTTTTAATTCCGTATGCGCCCCCCCCCCCAAAAAAAATCGGAAGTAATTGATAAAATCATAAGGATTAAGTGTTAAAAAATGGATAGAACGACCATCGATATGTGCACAAGTTGCAAAAATAAGAATTTTTATGCAAGAGTAAAATGTTAGGAACAAGAAGATTTAAGTAGGAGTATTGCCTAAAACAATCATATGTCCGAAGTGTAAAATTCCGAAAGTCGTTTTTAACATGAGGGGGAGGGTCTATTCCGAAAGCCGTTCTTATCATGGGGAGGTTAGGGGTATCTCTTCCGAAATCCGTTCTAAACATAGGGAGTTTGGGGGTGACTATTTGTTGTCTTGTAAGCATACCCGGAAACCTATAAAAGTCGCCATTTCCAATGTGAACGGTAAGTTGGACGAATTTAGGAAAACTCGTCCCCGGAAAACTCATACCCGGAAAACTCGTACCCGGAAAACTCGTCCATGTTGCTGGGTAGGAAAACTGGTCCATTATTGAATAAATATCGATTGAAAACACATTTTATGGTCTTTCTTGAAGGCTATATTATTTTAAAAGAGACTACACCCCATAATATATTCGGAAAAAAGGGTAAAACCTGCAGAGAACGCTCTGTTTTACGGTTGTTTTAAAAATGGAACGTTTTAATCTTTTTTTTTAATTCCGTATACGCCACCCAAAATCTAAAGTAATTGAAAAAATAATAAAAATTAAGTTTAAAAAAATGGATAGCACGACCATCGATATGTGCACAAGTAGCAAATATAAGAATTTTTATGCAAGAGTAAAATTTTGGGAACAAGAAGATTTAAGTAGGAGGTTTCTATGGAGTATTGCCTAAAACGATCATATGTCCGAAGTGTCAACTTCCGAAAGCCGTTCTTAACATGAGGAGGTTAGGGGTGTCTATTCTGAAAGACGTTCTTATCATGTGGAGGTTGGGGGTGTCTATTCCGGAATCCGTTCTTAACATAGGGAGGTTGGGGGGGGGTGACTATTCGTTGTCTTATAAGCATACTCGAAAACCTATAAAAGTCGACATTTCCAATGTGAACGGTAAGTTGGACGAATTTAGGAAAACTCGTGCCCGGAAAACTCGTCCCCGGAAAACTCGTACCCGGAAAACTCGTCCATTTTGCTAGGTAGGAAAACTAATCCATTATTGAATAAATATCGCTTGAAAACACATTTTATGACCGTTCTTGAAGGAGATATTGTTTTTAAAAGTGACTATACCCCTCATGATATTTAAAAAAAATATATTCTTACTTGCTTACTGTTGTTTTCAAAAAAATAAAATCGATTTTCTAACTGTCCGTTTTCTACCTAACTGGCTAAGTTGTTAGTGTTTTCACTTATTTTAAAGCGTTAATTCTGTTCAAAAACGAAACTACAGACCGCATAATATTTTTTAAAATATTTATACTTATTTACTGTTGTTTTTAAAAGGGCAGAACGCGTCACTGTGACCATTTCAGACAGTGATAATCAAGGGAAAACGATACTGTTTGACACTCTTAGGTTTTGGCCTAAATATAGAACCTTTAATAATGACAGTTATCATTAAAACTGTTTTAATGCAAGATGAAATCACAGCAAATGCTACTTCAGCTTACATTGATGACATCTACGTTAATGAACCTGGAATCAACTGTGATAACAAACGGATGGGACGACATGGGATGACAGTTCTCTCCAACAATTGATGGCCGAAACATTTACTAAAGTACGTAGAAACGACTCTGCCCGGGGAGAGTGGCATGTATCCGGACATGAATTGGGTTGACGCGAGTTGTTTGGTTACATGCGCTTTTAAATCTAATATGAGTTATTCAAACCGCACATACATACATACATACATACATACATACATACATACACCTTCAATACGCATTGGTTATCACCCTTGCGGTAATCCCGGTTTTTATTAACAGGTGGCGTTTTCTACTTCCGTTTCTCTTTCTTGGTCTCGATCTCGCTCTTTCTATTCGAACCCCGAATGTGGTCGCATGCAAATCTTAGACGCTCCTCGGCAGGGCGTTTCCTTCTCCAAGGTAGGATCGAATACTTGTGTATAACATAACAAACTCTCTCTCTCTAACACACACAATGGATTACCAACGTAAACTTAGACGAACTCTCGTATACATTCGCGCACACAAACACGCAACGAACATTTTATCTACATGCGTGCTAGTTCATATACAACCAAACAATTTGTAATGTTGGTAACGTTTCTGTGTAAATAAATTCCCGTGTACATATGTATATATGTGATCCTGCTTTCGCGTGCTTCATTTTAATGTCTTTAATGTACTCGTAAAACATGCTTTTATTGTTGATTGTTTTCATTACGTTGTACGATCTGCAAACAACAACTTTCTACTCTTCTTGCAATCGAACACGCAACCTTCTCAATAACCGGTTTCTCAACGCAGCCTACAAAGTGGGGACCCCATCCTATAATCAGGTAACTAAACAGCTCTCGGGTTCCCAAACAAGTGTTGGAACAATTGGGTAATTTTGTTGAAGATGCGTTCCGGCTTCGTCCGAAAAATGATGTCCAGCATATCAATTTGGTGAAACGTGATGCCACGCTGAAAGGACTTAATCTTGCGCTGTAGTGGCAGGCCAAAATCGTACATCTCTACACTGACTCATTGTGTGTCTACCACTGATTGTACTGACACCTGTACTAGAAAGGTACGAGTTAGGACTAAAGCCGCAAGTTAAATGTTAAATGTTGATACAGAGTAGACTAACGATAATAAAGCGTCTAGTTGACGAATATAGTTTGCAGGTTGATATTACCTTAGTTCCATCGGAGCAGAATTTGGTTGATAAGCTGACTCTAGTGCTAAAGAGATGGATTGATAAAATGAGGCAGAGAACTAATTCTCCGCAACTGACATGCGCAGGCTTAATGGATCAATTAACACCGGATCAGATCCGTCAAGTGCATTAGAAGAGTAGATATCCTGAAATTCGTCGAACCACATATTTTGTTTGAAGAGCGCGTCTTGCAACTACAAACATATCGATCGAGGCAGCAATACATTCGTGCGAAAAGTGTCAGTGAATTTATCCAGCACCATCCCGATGGCAAAAAGGAAAGCTTAAGGTGGAGAAAAACTGTCCGATAGGTATGGATATAACTCATTATGATGGCAAATATTTCTTGACTTTAACCGATCATTGCTCGACGCGTTTTACGATATGGCGTCTGTTGACACGACAGGATACATCGAGCATTTTGCGACAATTAAGATCCATTTTTTTTTAACGTGGTCCCCCGCTTGAAATCTTGAATGATAATGCCTATTCATTACAATATCAAGAGTTTCAGAAATTCACAACCGAATGGGGTTTTACAACGCATTACCGATGTACATATTTTCCTGAAGGTAATAGTCAAGCAGAGCGGTGTCACCGCACCGTCAAAAGAATTGCAGCCAGGACACAGTGTTCGATACCAGAAGCTGTGTACTGGTATAGTGTGATACTCAAGGACGATGCAACACCATCAACTGCGCCAGCCAATAGGATTCATCACTAGGAACAGCATATAAAAGGATGTTGCACCATTAGTCGTTAGAATTGTCCACACATCATATAAAGTGGGAGATCGTGTTTGGGTAAAACCCCTAAATGTTCGGCGTTTGGCAGTCGACGAATAGAAAAAATAAGTCCTCAGACTATGTTGGTTGATGGTGTCATGCGTCACGTGAAAGATGTCCGCCCTTGTTGTGCCTCTTCTACCTCGGAGGACGATGAGACAGAAAGCATACCATTTGAGGATGATCCTGATCTTCTACTGCCCCTTTGGATGAGCTCAGAAACGCTGCTTACGGAACAAGAAGAGGGAATTGTAAAATGACGGCAGAAAATGTAGGAAAGAAGAAGAAAAGACAGCGTAATTTTATAGGTCGCTCATTGGTGAACGTATGCCATCAATTTGCATATGTGCACAATTGGTTGAGTTTTTTTTTATTATTATTATTGGATAGCTCATCACGAGAACAAACGGTGGAAGATAATATCGAATACACGAGGATTTGTTGCAAGTTGAGGAAAGAAAGGAAAAAAAACATACTTTCGTGCGTTGTATTGACAAGGGGACTTTTTGACATTGTCATTTTTTTGTGTTTTTATTTTTCTATTCGTTACAACTCAACCTTTGTTGTTTTTATTTTTCTGTTCGTTACAACTCTACTTTCAACCGAGTCGTTGTTTGTTTCGTTCACCACACTCTTTTCTTCTACCTCTTCTTTTACACACGTCCGTTCGCTTTAGTGACTAAAAATCGTCTCTCCTCCCGCTTTCCTTTCCTCGTTATTTATGGAACCAGGGTACGAGATTCGCCGAGACTCCCCGAGATTCCACGAGACTTTTTTTCCACATAAAAGTATGCGGGCGCCATCTTGATTCTCAATTTGTGCTCTGCAGGCACAAACGCGCAGCCGCTTTAACGGTAAGCCACTTCTTTCTCCACAGTTTTGTTCCCTTTCCGTTTTACAGATTTTTAGGGACCGGCGCTTCTGTCTTGCGCTGTTGGGATTTGGGCTGAATGCTAGCGCCCTTTATGAATTCTGTTATAGACACTATCGTATTTCAAGAATAAGAATATATGATCAGAAGTGTCATATAAGCATATGTTAGTGGCATTTCCGTTTGTGAAAGCATACTTCCTGTATTGCGCGTGCAGCATTTTTTTTGGGGGGGACTATAGTTTGATTTCCAAGAATCCTGTCCTGAGGGACAGAGCCAGAATCCTTGGCTTACAGGTCTGGAATATGGATGGCACTCTCCGATGGAAACGAGGAAGTCAAATCCCGGAAATCCTTGATAAATTGACACGTTGGTGCGTATTCTCTACAGAAAACTTGTTGGTAATTCTCCTATGTGGGTTGCTTAGGATGGCAATTGCATTTATCAAGCACCTGCCAACTGCAGTAAAAATGACTGCGATGATACGATCGAAAATCCTTTTCTCTGTTACATATTAGCAGAGACTCTGAGCAGGAAATCTCGTTAAAGGAATCTGGTATATGGACGGTAAAGAAATTACAGTCTTGATGGATGCAAACTGCATAGTTACGGGGTGACATTGGAAGCAAATGGAACTGTCATTGAGAATTTGTATCGACTATATCCAACAAATAATGCTCAGCATATCAATCTAACTGAACTCGACGCGGCAATTAAGTCAATTTCAGTGGTAGGCGACAGTGTTACAAATGGTCATTGAGTCGGCGTGCGTGCACAGGTGGATTTTCAACATTTAAACTGGAAATGCACCTGTGAACACGAGTGCAGCTGGCGAGATGCTAGTCAGGTTAGCAACCTTGCGATTGCTTGCGGAATAATATGGATTGACCATAGATGTGAAACTCGTGAAGTTCCATCAGAACAAGTAGGTGGATGGATCTGCTCAACGAAGGAAAAGAACCGGTGCTCGAAAGTTCTGCAATGATAGGAGGACGACTGGACGAGGATCAGATAGCTGATATTGTAGAAAAATGGCTTATTTTCTTATGATCCGAAATGTTTAAAAAGTTGTTGCAAACCTGCCTTGTGCAACTTGTATAAACCTGGGTGGACGAAAAATGAATAAAGAAAAAAGAAATAAAAAGGGCCACCTTATCTCTTTGTATGCCTGCAATGTTACCACTTGATATGCAAATGAGACGCTCCTGGTTCAAGATAAAAGAGGCCTGATTTTTCAAAGAGGATTGAATTTGGAGTTGGATTTTGAAGAAGTAAATTCGATCAGCAGAATTGTTTTTCAAGTTAAAAGAGTAATTGCAGAGAGTTGAGTTTTTGGCTTAAGGAATTTTGGCAACAGTATGTCAAATCTAGGATTGACTAATTAGACCTCAAGCTATTTCTGCGGTGTTACTTCAGAAAAAAACATGGATGATAGAGTAAAGATAAGCGACGGCATCTTGAAGCCGTTCACGGGGGAAGGCGATGTGGTCGTTTGGCTCAACAAACTTAAGCTGGTCACAAAATTACAGAAAAATCAAAGACATAGCTTCTTTATTGACGCTATATCTGGAGGGGAATGCGCTGGCAGTCTACCTAGAAATAGAACAGAGAGAGCCCAGGCAGATGCCGAGAGCACCGAGAAAGGTCTGGAGACTGTGTTTTCTGAAGATTCCTCCGAGGCCTATAACAAGCTAAGGTGAGTCACCTGAACTGGGAGTCAGTTGACGTATATGCGGCTGAGATAAGGCGACTGGCGGGATTAGTCGGATACGTGTGAAGAGGCATTGATCGGACTGCCAAAATGACCTTTGTGGCTGGTTTCCCTGACCGCATCTCGTTGAAGTTGCAGCGGATGAGTGGGATCGAAACTATGGAGGTGGAGGAGCTGTTGAAACATGCCAGAGTGCTGACCAAGCAACCTGAAGACTTGGGAGTAATTGCAACCTCCTCTCTTAGAGATGTTCCCAGTGAAAAAGAGAAGGTGCTATGTTCTGTTCTGCAATGCTTTATATGTCGGGGACCCCACCTAATGAAGAACTGCGAAGAGCCCAGTGCAGCTCCAGAGAAACGAGTAAAGAGGTGCTAGTATGCCAGTAGTCACTCCTTGTTCACTGGGAAGGCGCTAGGAAGTTCGCTATAACAGAGAGCGGTAACTGTGAATGGGAAGAAGGCTATGGCTCTCGAGGTCACCGGCTGCACGACTACGCTCGTCAATATATAAACGATTTAGATAATTTGGTCCTAATACAACACTTGTCATTTTTTCAAAAACCGCAAATTAAAGATAATTGTTTCCGCGGAGTTTCTTTTTGCCTTCACTATTTGAAATTAATTTTTATGTTGACATGAACACTATGATAGTTCAAATAAAAGTCAAATATGAACAGGTAAAATTATAGAGGAATAAAAGGCGAATCAAATGAGGTATAGGTTGTTTAAATAGTAACATTAAATTTAACTTAAATTTGCGTGTTTTGATAAAATGACAAGTGCGGACTTTATTTTTAGTGTCACTATATATATATACTAGCGGTGGGTACCTGGCGTTGCCCGTGTGTTTGTAGGTGTGTGTGTTAAAAAGAAACGTTAAAAAACAAATGAAAGTTTTAGTAGGAAGATCGGATTGAACCTCGAAGCTTTGACGCGAAGATGGAAACGAAAAGAAAAAAATAGGCAACCACCTAAGAATTGAGAAGCGTGTTAAATTAAGGGTTAAAAAGTCCCAGAGGTTTGATTGACAGTTGGTCGCTTAATGAGGTCATCGCGGGTCGTTACGATGACATGTCATTTTTTTTTAATTACTGCGGAGCAGTCTTTTGGCGCTTGGCGGGTCAGTTTGGGCTTCCCGAAGATGATGGGGGTGGAAACCATCTCCCCATTTAAAGGGGATATTCCAATCGGACGTTCGCGGTGATCTTGCTGCGGACGATGCCTAGCTGTATTTATCTCCCACCTGGCAAAAACTGTGAACCAAAACTGAAAGTGAATTCCCGTTAAGCACGGATCGGGCGAGACCGGCAATCATGGGTGTTAGCCGAGCAGCGTCGTAACAGACGCAGAGTACTTGTAAAAAACAAATCAAAACAAACCGAAAAAAAATCCCAATGCAAATAAACCCCAAAAAGAAACTTGAAGAAACATACCTTGTAAAATTCCAATATGTTTAATATTGTTTTTTTTTGGGGGGGGGGGCAAATATTTATCCGTAGTTTTTTTGTATTTTTTGTGTCTATTTTCCAATTCGTTTCGTTTCCTTTCGTAGATTATAAATATCGGTTACAGACGGTATTTATCGTTGTCATAGTAGCTTTCTAGTTAAGAAAATAAATAATGAATAAGTAGCTAATCTAATAAGAATTCACCCCTCCACCTTAGTATCACCTTAAAAGTAACTGTGAACATAGCCGACGTAAATAAATATAACTAAAATAAGAAAAATATAAAGTCGAGTATCTCCTTAAAAATAACTGTAAACATAACCGAAGGGAAAAAGAAAATTAATAAAATAAGGAAACTATAAAGTGGAGTAATCGTATGAACGTATGAAGAACAGTCGATGGTGACACCGATGATTGCCGGTGTCGCCCGATCCATGCCTGACCGTAAATCAATCGCAGTTGGTAAAGGGGATAAAAACTCATGAAACACAGAGAAAATAAAACTCCATGGTGGAAAAGAAAGGAACGTTGCATAAATACAGTTGGATACGCAAATAGTAGTTGTCGACTGTAAGAGTTTGTTGTAAAACATGGAATCCATGGTTAGTTCGTTTCGTTTATTTTTTTTGATAAACGCGATTTTCTCTGTGTAAACTGTAAACGATAATGAGAAAAAAAAACAATAAAATAAAAACCAAAAAAGGGAAAGATGGCGTAAGTACCCACTGAATTAGGTAATAAAAGAAAAAGAACGATAAATAAATAAAAAATGTATAAAAAAAGAAAAGAAAATGGAATAAGTAACCGTTAGAATAGCTATATGCCATTTCACTTTTTTAAGCAACTACGAACGCAAACCGGTGTTTTCTCGTAATTTTCTACTGTGAACGGTCAAGTCCGGTGTAAAGGGTGGTGGTGGAAGGAGCAATCTAATAGAGAGAGAAGAGTTTACTACTTCCATTGATCCTAAGCGATTTTTGCAGCGAACTCTCACCAGATGGAATATAAGAATCTACGATCAGCGATCTATGGAAAGCTAATATGCCTATAACACACCTCAGATATTGTGCTGCAGCTTGTGTGTAATAGATTTGCATGTAATGTCTCGATTTTTAATCCTATTAAGGTCAAACTCAGACGGGAAAAATGAGTTCATTTTATTTATATAGAATAGAAGAAGATAGATAGATAGAAGAAGAATAGAAGAAGAAGAAGAAGAAGATAAATCGATAGATAGAAGAGAAGATATATATATATATATATATATATATATATATATATATATATATATATATATATATATATATATATCATGTTCGATCTTCTGTTATACTTTATTTAAACTTGTCATTTTTTCAAAAAACGCAAATTTAAGCTAAACTGAGCGTAACTGTTTAAACAACCTGTTTTGTTATACTTTATTTATATTTTCTCCAGGAGTGTAAGTGTACTTCATAAAAGCCAGCAAACTAGAGTTAGCGCACTCTGACCTCCGAACGACGAAAGATCACATAAGGTAATTATTTGCTTCCCCACTGAGCAAATTAGGCACAAGGCCGGTTTTTAATGTGGAGAGAGAGGGGGGAGGGAAAAAGGGGACCAGCTCCCGATGGGTGGGAAATGGGAGCCGGATAGTGACAATTGGTATGAAGGGTTGCCCCTACATTGACCAAGGTCTGATATGTAGAGTTAATCCCACATATGGTCTTTGCTTGCTTGCAGTACTGTCGGAACAGATACTACACTTTGAGATATTAAATCCTTTATTCATGTTAAAAATACATTGAAAATCAACAATGAACAAAAAACTTAGGCACATGGCCAACTCAAAAGGGGGGGGGGGGGATTGTGGGTGTCGTTGGTCATCCTTGTCACTCCAGAACTAAACAAAATCAAAAGTTTCTCCCAGCTAGTATCTTTCACCATAATATCACATTCACCCTTTCATACTGGGCGACATCCTACTTAACTCCCAATTTTTAAAATATTTTTTATTGACGTGTAAAAACAAAAAAAGATAACAATAAAAATGGTACAATAATTCATTCGTATCGAGGGCGGGGGGGAAGGGGGGATTAGTAGGACCCTCCCAACCTCGTCGAGTTGATAGACTGCCCGTTCCACTAGGTTTGTGAAAGGAACCTGGCTTCTGCGGGTCAGTCTCTAGATGGGGGTGAATGGAGAAAAGAAAATTTTGTGAGTAAGGAATGGGGGTTAGTTTGTATTTCTTTCTCTCCAAGATGAGTGAAATTTAGAGGAGGGGGTGAAAACAAAAATTGCAAGAAAGAGGGGGTGGGGATCTTGGAAGCTTCCTAATCAGGGAGGGATGGAACATACACTCAGCTAGCTGAGAGGCTATTTGTTAAATTTTACTTTACGGAACTGCGCGTTCCACACCTAGGCGGGGAACACGTATTCAAATTTGGCTCCTTTTCGTACACACAGACTTGCTACATGTATCCATTTTCTGTCAAATGCCACGCGATGCAGCCTTCTTCTATCACATCTGATCTTCACCCGTAGTTGGTGTTTAAAGAAAGCAATCAGATCCTGATCAGAAAAAGACAACACCCCCCCCCGGCAACCTTGCAGACGTGACGTCCAAATCACCATTCTCGCCACAGCCAGGATTGTAACATAGACCATTTGTCTTTCCCGGTCCCACGGTGGCCTCACATTGTCCACGACATTGGATACAGTAATTGGGCGAGGGTGCTCAGGATCGATGTGAGCCGTCACCTCACTGACATATAACCAGTACCGGTGGAGTTCGCAGCAATCGAAGAAAGCATGATGAGTCGTTTCTACGGCTGTTGTCCCACAACGGGGACAATCAGGCGACTCCAAAAACCCAGAACTGCATTGTAAATTGTTGAGTGGAAGTGCATTTGGGGCCAATCGCCAGGTAAGAAAGAACTCAGAATTGTTCAGATGACTCGCACCTGACGCCCAGCTCCACACGGAGCGGATCTCACTCTGCTGCCAACCCAAACGTGCGCATAGCGGGTCGTCAGCAGCCCCCATCACTAGATCCCCGTGCAGTTTCCTACGGGTAGCAGTCACAAGGTCGCTGGACCTTGGTAGTCGTTTTAGCGCGGCGTGGCACTCTTTCATGTAGGCAGATTCTCCCCGCGGCCTGCGACGGCTCTCGATAGAAGGGTCAAGAACGAGGTCGGGGAAGGCGGCAGTAACCACGGGGTGCCACGGTTGGTCATCTTGCATATAGTGGCTGAGGAAGGCCAGCCTCTCAGCGTCTCAATGACATTTCAAGTCCGGCATTCCCAAGCCTCTCTCACACGGACGTTGAATACAGACCTGTCTGCTCACCCAGTGTCTTCCTCTGTCCCAAAGAAGTGAGGACAAGAGTTCGACAAGAGCTGTTAGGTGTTGTGCAGGCAGGGGAAGTACAGCCAGTCGGTAAAGGATGAGAGGAAAGACGTAAGTGGCGCACGCCTCAGCTCTACCCTTTAAGGAAAGTTTCCTAGGAAGCCACGAATTGACTGCAGCCTCCACCTTTGACGGTACCTCCAACCAACTTTTGTCAAGCTGGAGACCCGATCTGAACCACACGCCGAGGATCCGAACCGGGCCATCTGTCCAACTGAAGGGCGACGGGAGGTTGGCGTTGCCACTCCAGGCGTCCAACCGCAGTCCTACCGACTTGCTGCGGTTTATCTGGGTCCCTGTAATTCTTTCATACTGAGCGAGCGCCTCCGACACGATCTCGATGTCTCTGAAGTTCGACACAAAGACCGTGACATCATCGGCGAACACGGATACCTTGGCGACTGAGCAACTGGGTATTGCAATTCCGCACAGGGCCGAATTTGTCTCCCCACGTCCCAGCTTGCGGAGCAAGGATCCAAAGCCAGGACATCGAGCAGGGGCGACAGCGGACACCCCTGACGAACCGACAGAGAGATAACAAATGGTTTCGAGCGCTTTCCGTTTACTTGCACGACGGCTGTGGGCTGTCGATACATCACAGAGATCCACTTGCAGAAGTCCGGTTTAAAACCGGCGGCCTCTAAGACAGATGCCAAGAAACGATGGTCGACCCTATCGAAAGCTTTGGACTGATCTAAGTTGATCAGCGCGATTTCCATGTCGTCATCTATCCCTCCCTCTAGGATCGTGCGGATCAGGTGCAAGTTGTTCTGAATCGATCTCCCCTTCACAGCATAGTTCTGTTCTGGTTCAACCAACTCGCCGATAACAACCTGCAGCCGATTCGACAGGACCTTGGCCAAAATCTTCAACTCTGTGTTTAGCAGAGTTATGGGCTGTAATCATCTAACTCTTCCCCACCATGCCCGTCACCTTTCCTCGACAATGTGATCACTCCCTTGGTGACTTGCCCCGGGATGGATCCCTGAGCAAACCAATGGTTGAACACATCCGTCAGAAGAGGCAAAACATGGGAGACAGCCTATAATACAGTTCGTATGGCAGACCATCGAGTCCTGGCGATCTGTCACAGCTGACCTGCTTCAGCGCAGTAAAAACCTCCCGCTCCGTCACCTGGCCCTCGCAACTAGCCGCTCTAGCTGCCTCGAGGCGGGGAGAGTCGGCCAAATAGTCACTAAACTCAAGGACCGGAAGATCGGACTGCTGCGTAAAACGCTCCTTAAAATGTTCTCGAAACCCCTCGCAGATCTCCCGAGTCGATTCAAGGGTGCGTCCATCTGGATGTCTTACCTTTGCAATGTACTTGTCCGAGCCACGCCTAGAAATTTCACAACGCATGTCAGTGTTGGAATTGACTGCTTTATTGCCTACCTTTCTAAGCCTAGCTCTGACTACTTAACCTTCATAACGCTCGCTATTCTCACGCAGAAGGTCCTGCTTAGCTAGTTCCTGACTAATCCTATCACCCTCCCCCGTAGCCCGGGCTTGTTTCTGCTCTAGCTTCTTCTTCGTCTTGGCCTTATCTAGTGCGAGGCGCTGGGCATACTTGACGGAGAAGGTTCTAATTTTTGCTTTTAGACCTACCCACCACTTACTCCCGGTAACCGCCCCCACTAGTGCTTTTTGAATTAATTCTATTAGCTCCTCTTGGAAGTCTTGTATCTCCAGAAGGGAAGTGTTTAACTTCCAGTTTCAAACGAGCCGTGACGGATATAAAATGCGGCCATCTCTTAAATATGTGTGGGCGGGTATAAAAATTTCTAAGCTGGAATTTGTAACAACAACATACATAATGGCAGCACATTTTCTGCTTCCCCTTCTCATTCATGGACGAATTAGTTTGTTTGAGAAATTTTTTACCGGATAAACAACATGTCCTTACAATAGTAACAGAGTTGAAAGATATTTAAAAAAAAACAAAAAAAAACACTCTCATAAAAAGCGACATCACTGGAAATTCCATGGTGGTTTCTACAACACCAATAGTACTTATTCAGATTGCCACTTATAGCGATGAATTATCATTTTAGATTTTGTACCTACTTGTCACGGCATAAAGATTGTATATTCTAAAAATCACAAAAATTTATCAAGTAGTCTTTTTACTTATTTACAAAAAACAAATTTGCCGTTTTTTCATTGATACGTAACAGACATGACGATATTTTTCTAGAAAACATAAGGAGGGGAGGTAATCAGTGATTATTTTGAATTTCCATGTGCATTAGCGTTGTCTGCCCTTGTCCACTAATTCATTTATTTGATTTTTTCGCCCTCATCGAAACAGAATAAAATTTGATTTTCTGGAATAATAAAAAAAAAATACTCGATAAAAAATTAGCGATTTTTTGTTTTAATTTTTCATCTTCCTCACGTGACTGGTACGTACATCATACGGACATTTTTGTATTTTCTTTAATTTTAAATGCCGCCATAAGTGTCAATCTGAATGAGGACTGACCGATCTGTATAATTTATTGTTAATAATAATTTTACTCTTTGTATAATAAATGTTTGCCAGTGTTAATACTATTTAAAAAAAATTTTTTTTTCGTAAAACTAATTGTCATTGACAATTAAATAATCTTTGAATAGTTAAAACAATTTAAAATAAATAATTTGATTTTACTCTTTGTATAATAAATGTTTGCCAGTGTTAATACTATTTGAAATTGTCATTGACAATTAAATAATCTTTAAATAGTTAAAACAATTTAAAATAAATAATTTGATTTTACTCTTTGTATAATAAATGTTTGTCAGTTTTAATACTATTTGAAAAAAAATGTTTGTAAAACTAATTGTCGTTGACAATTAAATAATCTTTAAATAGCTAAAACAATTTAAATAAATAATTTGATTTTACTCTTTGAATAATGAATGTTTTCAGTTTTAATACTATTTGAAAAAAATTTTTTGTAAAACTAATTGTCATTGACAATTAAATAATCTTTAAATAGTTAAAACAATTTAAAATAAATAATTTGATTTTACTCTTTGAATAATGAATGTTTTCAGTTTTAATACTATTTGAAAAAAAAATTTTTGTTAAACTAATTGTCATTGACAATTAAATAATCTTTAAATAGTTAAAACAACTTAAAATAAATAATTTGATTTTACTCTTTGTATAATAAATGTTTGACAGTTTTAATACTATTTGAAAAAATTTTTTTCGTAAAACTAATTGTCATGGACAATTAAAGAATCTTTAAATAGCTAAAACAATTTAAAATAAATAATTTGATTTTACTCTTTGTATAATAAATGTTTGCCAGTGTTAATACTATTTGAAAAAAAATTTTTTTCGTAAAACTAATTGTCATAGACAATTAAATAATCTTTAAATAGCTAAAACAATTTAAAATAAATAATTTGATTTTACTCTTTGTATAATAAATGTTTGCCAGTGTTAATACTATTTGAAAAAAAATTTTTTTCGTAAAACTAATTGTCATAGACAATTAAATAATCTTTAAATAGCTAAAACAATTTAAAATAAATAATTTGATTTTACTCTTTGTATAATAAATGTTTGCCAGTGTTAATACTATTTGAAAAAAAATTTTTTTCGTAAAACTAATTGTCATTGACAATTATATAATCTTTAAATAGCTAAAACAATTTAAAATAAATAATTTGATTTTACTCCTTGTACAATAAATGTTTGCCAGTTTTAATACTATTTGAAAAAAAAATTTGTAAAACTAATTGTCATTGACAATTAAATAATCTTTAAATAGCTAAAACAATTTAAAATAAATAATTTGATTTTACTCTTTGTATAATAAATGTTTGCCAGTGTTAATACTATTTGAAAAAAAATTTTTTTCGTAAAACTAATTGTCATAGACAATTAAATAATCTTTAAATAGCTAAAACAATTTAAAATAAATAATTTGATTTTACTCTTTGTATAATAAATGTTTGCCAGTGTTAATACTATTTGAAAAAAAATTTTTTTCGTAAAACTAATTGTCATAGACAATTAAATAATCTTTAAATAGTTAAAACAATTTAAAATAAATAATTTGATTTTACTCTTTGTATAATAAATGTTTGCCAGTGTTAATACTATTTGAAAAAAAATTTTTTTCGTAAAACTAATTGTCATTGACAATTATATAATCTTTAAATAGCTAAAACAATTTAAAATAAATAATTTGATTTTACTCCTTGTACAATAAATGTTTGCCAGTTTTAATACTATTTGAAAAAAAAATTTGTAAAACTAATTGTCATTGACAATTAAATAATCTTTAAATAGCTAAAACAATTTAAAATAAATAATTTGATTTTACTCTTTGTATAATAAATGTTTGCCAGTGTTAATACTATTTGAAAAAAAAATTTTTTCGTAAAACTAATTGTCATAGACAATTAAATAATCTTTAAATAGCTAAAACAATTTAAAATAAATAATTTGATTTTACTCTTTGTATAATAAATGTTTGCCAGTGTTAATACTATTTGAAAAAAAATTTTTTTCGTAAAACTAATTGTCATTGACAATTAAATAATCTTTAAATAACTATTTAAAGATTATTTAATTGTCAATGAGAATTAGTTTTACAAAAAACTTTTTCAAATAGTATTAAAACTGGCAATATTAAAATTGACAATTAAATAATCTTTAAATAGTTAAAACAATTTAAAATAAATAATTTGATTTTACGCTTTGTATAATAAATGTTTGCCAGTTTTAATACTATTTGAAAAAATTTTTTTCGTAAAACTAATTGTCATTGACAATTAAATAATCTTTAAATAGCTAAAACAATTTAAAATAAATAATTTGATTTTACTCTTTGTATAATAAATGTTTGCCAGTGTTAATACTATTTGAAAAAAAATTTTTTTCGTAAAACTAATTGTCATAGACAATTAAATAATCTTTAAATAGCTAAAACAATTTAAAATAAATAATTTGATTTTACTCTTTGTATAATAAATGTTTGCCAGTGTTAATACTATTTGAAAAAAAATTTTTTTCGTAAAACTAATTGTCATAGACAATTAAATAATCTTTAAATAGCTAAAACAATTTAAAATAAATAATTTGATTTTACTCTTTGTATAATAAATGTTTGCCAGTGTTAATACTATTTGAAAAAAAATTTTTTTCGTAAAACTAATTGTCATTGACAATTATATAATCTTTAAATAGCTAAAACAATTTAAAATAAATAATTTGATTTTACTCCTTGTACAATAAATGTTTGCCAGTTTTAATACTATTTGAAAAAAAAATTTGTAAAACTAATTGTCATTGACAATTAAATAATCTTTAAATAGCTAAAACAATTTAAAATAAATAATTTGATTTTACTCTTTGTATAATAAATGTTTGCCAGTGTTAATACTATTTGAAAAAAAATTTTTTTCGTAAAACTAATTGTCATAGACAATTAAATAATCTTTAAATAGCTAAAACAATTTAAAATAAATAATTTGATTTTACTCTTTGTATAATAAATGTTTGCCAGTGTTAATACTATTTGAAAAAAAATTTTTTTCGTAAAACTAATTGTCATTGACAATTATATAATCTTTAAATAGCTAAAACAATTTAAAATAAATAATTTGATTTTACTCCTTGTACAATAAATGTTTGCCAGTTTTAATACTATTTGAAAAAAAAATTTGTAAAACTAATTGTCATTGACAATTAAATAATCTTTAAATAGCTAAAACAATTTAAAATAAATAATTTGATTTTACTCTTTGTATAATAAATGTTTGCCAGTGTTAATACTATTTGAAAAAAAATTTTTTTCGTAAAACTAATTGTCATTGACAATTATATAATCTTTAAATAGCTAAAACAATTTAAAATAAATAATTTGATTTTACTCCTTGTACAATAAATGTTTGCCAGTTTTAATACTATTTGAAAAAAAAATTTGTAAAACTAATTGTCATTGACAATTAAATAATCTTTAAATAGCTAAAACAATTTAAAATAAATAATTTGATTTTACTCTTTGTATAATAAATGTTTGCCAGTGTTAATACTATTTGAAAAAAAATTTTTTTCGTAAAACTAATTGTCATAGACAATTAAATAATCTTTAAATAGCTAAAACAATTTAAAATAAATAATTTGATTTTACTCTTTGTATAATAAATGTTTGCCAGTGTTAATACTATTTGAAAAAAAATTTTTTTCGTAAAACTTACTGTCATAGACAATTAAATAATCTTTAAATAGCTAAAACAATTTAAAATAAATAATTTGATTTTACTCTTTGTATAATAAATGTTTGCCAGTGTTAATACTATTTGAAAAAAAATTTTTTTCGTAAAACTAATTGTCATAGACAATTAAATAATCTTTAAATAGCTAAAACAATTTAAAATAAATAATTTGATTTTACTCTTTGTATAATAAATGTTTGCCAGTGTTAATACTATTTGAAAAAAAATTTTTTTCGTAAAACTAATTGTCATAGACAATTAAATAATCTTTAAATAGTTAAAACAATTTAAAATAAATAATTTGATTTTACTCTTTGTATAATAAATGTTTGCCAGTGTTAATACTATTTGAAAAAAAAATTTTTTCGTAAAACTAATTGTCATAGACAATTAAATAATCTTTAAATAGCTAAAACAATTTAAAATAAATAATTTGATTTTACTCTTTGTATAATAAATGTTTGCCAGTGTTAATACTATTTGAAAAAAAATTTTTTTCGTAAAACTAATTGTCATTGACAATTATATAATCTTTAAATAGCTAAAACAATTTAAAATAAATAATTTGATTTTACTCCTTGTACAATAAATGTTTGCCAGTTTTAATACTATTTGAAAAAAAAATTTGTAAAACTAATTGTCATTGACAATTAAATAATCTTTAAATAGCTAAAACAATTTAAAATAAATAATTTGATTTTACTCTTTGTATAATAAATGTTTGCCAGTGTTAATACTATTTGAAAAAAAATTTTTTTCGTAAAACTAATTGTCATAGACAATTAAATAATCTTTAAATAGCTAAAACAATTAAAAATAAATAATTTGATTTTACTCTTTGTATAATAAATGTTTGCCAGTGTTAATACTATTTGAAAAAAAATTTTTTTCGTAAAACTAATTGTCATAGACAATTAAATAATCTTTAAATAGCTAAAACAATTTAAAATAAATAATTTGATTTTACTCTTTGTATAATAAATGTTTGCCAGTGTTAATACTATTTGAAAAAAAATTTTTTTCGTAAAACTAATTGTCATTGACAATTAAATAATCTTTAAATAACTATTTAAAGATTATTTAATTGTCAATGAGAATTAGTTTTACAAAAAACTTTTTCAAATAGTATTAAAACTGGCAATATTAAAATTGACAATTAAATAATCTTTAAATAGTTAAAACAATTTAAAATAAATAATTTGATTTTACGCTTTGTATAATAAATGTTTGCCAGTTTTAATACTATTTGAAAAAAATTTTTTCGTAAAACTTATTGTCATTGACAATTAAATAATCTTTAAATAGTTAAAACAATTTAAAATAAATAATTTGATTTTACTCTTTGTATAATAAATGTTTGCCAGTGTTAATACTATTTGAAAAAAAAATTTTTTTTTCGTAAAACTAATTGTCATTGACAATTAAATAATCTTTAAATAGTTAAAACAATTTAAAATAAATAAATAAAAGAAAATACTTTATTTATTTTAAATTGTATCAAATATAATTATTTTTAAGACAATAAATATTCTTTCTCTTCTTAACATAAAACTAATTGTCATTGTTATTTTACTTCTCATACTTTTACCACTTATCAAGGTAGAGGATAAGAATCAAAGAGTGTACAGTGGCCAAAAGGACTATATCATAGTAATCGTTAGGAGTGTAAATTTGGTAAATTGGATTACTTAACGGGAACGGATCATCAAGTACTTGTATATTATTGTTAGCTGGAAAGTTGGGAAATGGAAAAGAGTTCCACAGGCGTGCAGTTCTAAGAAAGAAAGTTTTTTCATGAAATCTACGTTTAGATTTTAGGCACAGATTAAAAGTGGGGAAATTATTGATAATGGTTTCAGCTCAACTAGTGTTTTTCGTGAGAGTTTGGCAAGGAGGAATCATAGATTAGAGCTCAGATAAGCACTTGCAATGAAATAACAGCAATTAAATTATTTTTATATCATAATAAACAATACGTTTATATATATATATATATATATATGTGTGTGTGTGTGTGTGTGTGTGTGTATAAGTTTTAAAATATATATGGCAATTAAGCTACTCAGAATATTCCGCGTTTCATCCACGCTAGGATTCATCAGGCTAATGCGAGGAGTTGTGGTTGTCTGCGTTTTTATATACGCACATTCTATTGAGTTTGTAGTTAATCAATCAGCTTTCTAGTTTCCACTGCACCCCTTCTAATCAGCTAACTTTTCCCTGTCTCTCTTTTCCTTTTTCCCCTTTCCGTCCCTTTTCTTCTCTCTTTATATTAACTTATAATTAATATTTTATCTTGAACATATTTATGAGTAAATGAAATGAAATATCCATCAAGTACAAAAATTTTTTAAAAAACATGTCCGGAGAATTCTTTTTTTCTGTCCTTGTTATTGATTTAAATGTTTCTTTTTTTTTCACGACGACTACGATGAGAATGTACACATTTAAACATATTTATGAATGAATGAAATTATTAGATCTATTGCATACAAAAGATATGTCTGGAGAATCCATTATTATTATTATTATTATTATTATTATTATTATTATTATTATTATTATTATTATATAATATAATAATAATAATAATAATAATATTGTAATAATATAATAATAATAATAATATTAATATAATAATAATATTATAATCATAATATAATAATAATATAATAATAATATAATAGTAATAATATTATAATAACTAGCGGGGGTACCCGGCGTTGCCCGAGTGTTTGTTTCCGGGACGGGGGGGAGTTTTAAAAAATGTTATGGTAGGTAAGTAGGAAAGATCAAACCCGGAATCATGAGTAAAAGTAGGAAAATAAAGTGTGAAAAAAAAACAAAAAAAAAACATCTGCAACGTTAACAGTTCGGCCACCAAGAAAAGTCCATTCCAGTTGTTTAGGAAAAAAAAAAACAAAAAAAAAAACGACTACGGTAGGTCGGCGCGAACGTGAAAATATAATGTGAATTGTCCAGCACGCTAACCACTACGCCACAGAGCACTGCAGCTTAGTTTAGTGATTTTAAATAACTTCACATGAAAGAACTACGAAGCCAAACCGGTGTTCTCTTCTCAACTGTTCCTTGTGAACGATCCCCAAACGGTGTTAAGTGGTGGCAGGGGGAGGAGTAATTTATGAGAGAGAAAATATTTTACCACTTCCATTGATCTTAACCGATTTTGGCCGTGACTTCTCAGCAGAAAAAGTATAGAAATCCAAGATTATCGAGGAATTTGAGAAATAATAAGCCTATAACACACCTCAGATATTGTTCTGCCGTTTGTGCATATTATATTTGCATGAAATATCTTGATTTTTAATCCTATTAATGTCAAAATCAGACGGGAAAAAATGAGTTTATTTTATTTATATAGAAGATAGATAGAAGAAGAAGATAGATAGAAGAAGAATAGAAGAGAAGATAATAATATAATAATATAATATTAATAATATCGTAATAATATAATAATATTAATATAATAATAATATTTATATAATAATAATATTATAATAATATAATACTACTACTACTACTACCACTAATAATAATAATAATAATAATAATAATATTAATAATAATAATAATAATAATAGATAGATAGATAGATAGATAGATAGATAGATGAATAGATTAGACGTTGGTATATCCGGAAAATCAATAATAATAATAATAATAATAATAATAATAATAATAATAAAAACAAATATTATTATTATTATAATATAATAATATAATACTACTACTAATAATAATATTATAATAATATAATAATATTATAATAATATAATAATATAATAATAATATAATGATAATAATGTAATGATAATATAATAATATAGTAATAATATAATAATAATAAGTATAATATAATAATAATAATAATGACAATAATAATAACAATAATATAATAATATAACAATAAAAATATAATAATAATAATAATAATAATAATAATAATAATAAATAGATATATAGATAGATAGATAGATAGATAGATAGATAGATAGATATATTAGACGTTGGTATTTCTCTCTTACTTTTTTAAAGCGTAACGTTTGAGTCCGGTTCAATAATAAGAAATCTCGACTTAATTTCTTTATTCTTCTGTGTCGTCAGTCCTTGAACAAAAAATTGAATATTTGAACATTTGTCGCTCGATAATTCTGTCAAATTAAATCGCTCACACTATGCATTCACCATACGTGAAAACAAAATAATAATCGTCCTCCTTATATCTCGGATGAAACAGACTATCTCCTTTATTGAAGATTTTCAATAAAATTTCTATTTATATATATTATTCCTTAATTGGAATTCATTTTTGAGATGAGCATTATATATTAATTTATTTTTATTTCGGACTATTATTCTCATCTTTATTAGTTGTTGTTTTTGATCTTTTATTGGTTTTGTTTATTCACAACGTTTCGGCCAACTATTCCTCTGGCCTTCGTCAGGTGGTAACCGCGACGGATAGGAACTTCGAATCTCCTAACTGCATTCTCAGCCATCACTGCCATCCGTAGTTGTTGTCGTCTCACCACATTTTTTTGGCCAATTAACCTCTGGCACGCTTTGGGTGGGATTGAAACCGCTATCTTCAGACAATGTTCATCTGGAACTGTAGAGATTCAACGTCTCTATCAACTGCGCCACGGGCCCCGAAGGGCGATCAAGGTTGGATTCTAAAAGTGCTTTATTTTCTTCTGCTTGTTATTTGAATACATTCTCAAACATTTCCTGTTGTTTCCATTGGTCCAATTGTTGTTGTTGGTGGTGTTTTTGTTGCTCCAATTGTTGTTGTTTTTGTTGTTTTTGTTGTTCCGATTGTTGTTAGTTTTGTTGCTTTTGTTGCTCCAATTGTTGTAGGTTTTGTTGTTTTTATTGTTCCAATTGTTGCCGGCGATGTTTCAGTTGCTAACATTGTTGTTTGTGTTGTTACTTTTGTTGTTCCAATTGTTGTTTGTGTTGTTGTTTTTGTTGTTCCAAATGTTGTTGGTTTTGTTGCTTTTGTTGTTCCAATTGTTTGTGTTGTTGTTTTTTGTTGTTCCAATTGTTGTTGCTGGTAGTGTTTTTGTTGCTGCAATTGTTGCTGTTGGTTTGATTTCTGTTGCTCCAATTGTTGTTGTTGGTGGTGATTTTTTTGGTACAGAAATTGTTGTTGTTGGTGTTGTTGGTGTTGTTGTTGTTGTTTTTCTACTTGTTGTTGTTAGTGTTGTTTCTATTGCTCCAACAATTGTTGTTGGTAGTATTGTTTCTGTTGCTCCAATCGCTGTTGGAAATATCTTTGTTTTGATGGAAATATATATGGTTTCATAGTTACACAGAACGTCATAGACTATGACTAGGCCTGTTAAACTTTTCTGTTTGCCTAGGTTGCTGGTAGAATGGCTTTTAGTACCTAAAGCCCGAATTAAGCAAATAAGCTGTTAACCACTAATACCATTCCTCGAGGATTCAACTTGATATATTCCGCGATTAGAAATACGAAGGGAAAATTTATTCGATTGTAATATAAAATAATAAACAACGGAACACATGCAAAGCAAAAACAGACAAATTTATTGACAAAATAATATTTTGAATCAATTCGTACTTGCTTCGATGGTTGTATATATATATATATATATATATATATATATATATATATATATATATATATATACATACATATATAAAATAGTAATCTCTTTGCTGTAATTTATAGCACAATAGATTCATAGAACATTTTCTTTATATTTAAAGACTGCGTTAAAAATGTTGAAACAAAGTCGTTATAGTAATCGACACATTGACGTGGCTTGACTGTATTTCACTTTATTTAATAATTATATATATATATATATATATATATATATATATATATATATATATATATATATATATATATAAATGCGTGGATATATACACAAAATTGCAAGCTCTTTATTGTTATGGCAACATAATTCTGAGATATTGTTTACTAGTTGAAAAGATGAAACTTGCTTTTATGAAAAAACAGTTAGTAATCTCTTATAAAGCCGAACATTTCTATAAAATATAATTATATAAGAAATAAAGTTAACAAAAGTTTATATAATTTGTGCTTTTATCATGAAGCATCTTTTAGGTCATCAGTTGTTATAAAAAACAGCCATTCCAACCAAAAGCATCAGTGGGAGACCAATATTGGTCAGGGCTGAAGCACCTAGAAAATAAAAACAAATCGAAACACCATTGGAATAAATTTGAAAAAAAAATCACTGCTAAAAATTTAAGATTTAATGGTTGAAAGGCCAGGCGAGTGCAAAATTGATTACAATAAACATTTCTATTTAATAAACAAAAATTTAACAAATTTTCTTTTCAAATTTTCAAATAATAAGCTATTCTTTTTCAGGAAATACACACAGTTTTAACAGTGTTAACGTTGGTCGAACGCACGTCTAAAATAATAATAGAGAATCCACTGTTAGAAAAGCAGCTGATATTAAGAATACTGTTATAGGACAAAAACGTCAAAATCTACATAAGTTTGACAAGAAAGTCTTTGCGGCATTTTTAATTTTGATTTCAAATGATGAATTTTAAAATAAGTTCTCGTTATAATATCTTTACTTTTCATATAATTTTAAAGAGCGTTTTTCGCTCTATCGAATCGTTTAAATTACAATCGTTTTCAAACCATTATGTCTACTTTTTAGAACTTTTTTTTATACAGGCATCACCACATTATCAAGGCCAAGAGGCCACTCGAGGATAAGGGTTAAAGAGTGTACAGTAGAAATTGGACAATATAGTAACCAATTCGGTAAATTTGTTAACTTATATGGAACGGCTCATCAAGAACTTGTTTACGTTAGACTTGAAGACAACCATATTGTAGTCAGCCGGAAAGCAGGAAAACGGAAGACAATTCCACAGGCGTGCAGTTCTAAGAAAGAAGGTTTGTTCATGGAATCTACGTTTAGGTTTAGGCACAGATAAAGAGTGGGGGGAATTATTGATAGTGTTTTCAGATAGACGAGTGTTTCTTGTGAAAGTTTGGCGAGGGGGGACCATAGAATGAAGCTCAGTCGAACACTTTCCATGAAAATAACGATACATCAGAAACAAACTCGCAACATCTCTTCTGTGAGATAGAGGTTGCAAGGAAGAGAAAAGGACATCTCCTACGAAGCTACGAAGTCTATTTTGAACTCTATCAAGGCAGGACAAGTCCTTTCTAGCAGCTCCTGCCCAGATGTGGCAACCGTATTCCATCCTTGGACGTACCTGGCTCTTATATAGATAGAGAATTGCATCAACAGTGAGATATCTACTGGATCGATGGAAAGATCCCACCATTTTTCCAGCGGCCTTAGCAACAGATTTGATGTACGTATTCCATTTAAGATCAGGAGTAACGGTCAAGCCCAGAAGCTTGTCAAACTTGAGGCCTCCTGAAGACGAGAGCCATTCATTTTAATTGATGCAAGATGTGGATCAGAGTATTGATGATGTAAAGAGAGAAGCTTGGTTTTAGATGCATTAAAAGTAACCAACCACTCCTTTCCCCATTGTACCACGTGCTCAAGATCAGAGGAGAGAGAATCGGAGAAAACTTGGTCGTTTACTATCTTAGATGTGCTACCATAAATGGTAGTGTAATCAGCATAAATGTCTACAAATGATGTAAGGATGTGATTTGGAAGATCATTAATGTAGATCAGGAATAGAGTTGGGCCCAGGATGGACCCCTAAGGGACTCCAGCATTAATACTGTGAGCTTCTGATTTTTGCCCCTCAACTACTACTCTTATGAACCTATCAGAAAGAAATGATTTAATAATTGAGAAGACATTTCCAGCTATACCATAGCTAGAGATCTTGTGAAGTAAACCTTTATGCCATACCCTATTAAAGGCCTTATATATGTCAAGAGCAATTGCCCTAGAAAGGTTGCCTCCGTCGAGAGATTTGCTAATCCTATGAGATATAACTGTAAGCACATCTGCCGTAGATCTAGCAGAACGGAAACCATATTGAGTGTCACTAAGAAGGTTATTTTTGTTTAGATGGTTGAATACAAGATGGAAAAAAGCAAATTCGCACAATTTTATTATTTCAATTAAAGCTAGGCCGATAAGCTGCTGAAACAGTTCGTGATAGCAACGAAGCGTTTGGCTCAGGAACCACTACTGAACGCACAGCAAAACGATGGTTTAAGAAATTTCGTGGCGGTGACGAGAATTTTAAAAAAGATCAGCGTAGTGGTCGACCATCGGATGTTGATAACGATCAAGTAAGAGCCTTAGTTGAAGCCAATCCATGCATAACTGTTCGAGAACTTGCTTCTGAATTAGACGTAACGTATACGACAATTTCCAACTATTTGAGAGAGATTGGAAAGATAAAACATTGATAAATGGGTGCTTCACGAATCGAACGATAACCAAAAGAAACCAAAAACAAACGCTGTTTGAAGTGTCATCTTCTCTTCTTTTACACAACAAGAAGGGCCCTTTTCTCGACGGGTTTGTGACATGCGATGAAAAGTGGGTTCAGCTCAGTGGTTAGACGCCGACGACGCTCCACGAAACTCTCCATTTAGATGGCCTTAGGTAAACATCACTAGAGAAGAACACGAGCTAAATTTATATTTCACATCAAAGCCTAAAGAGTTTATAAAGTTTGTTGAAAAATGGGATCAAGATATAGAGAGTAAAGGTCGTTATTGTTATGAATAAACACGCGGTTTTTCATTTTCAAGATGAAATGTTAAATCGGCAAAAACTTTTGCACCGACCTGATAGAACGGACAATAGTCCAAAAAGAAAATAATCCAAATAACAAGACATCTTTATCCGAAACATTCGGACAAAAAGATGCTAATCAACGTATTAGTTAATCGCTTCTTTACCGGCATCCCAGACTTATAGAGTATAAATACTGTTTTATACCAAGAGTAACGATACGATTAGTAAATATTCCGCTCTATTCCATTTGAAACCCCACATATTCTCTGGGTGAACGAACATTTGAAAAGAAGACGAAATGAAAACGACGTTCTTTTCTTTTCAGAGGACCGGGTCTAAGAGCAAGAAAAATCGAGTCACGTGATCGGCGTCACATTGTTCAGAGCTAGGAACAGGAGATTAAAACGTGTGTATTTTCGTATTCGTTCACTACACACCCCAAATGTTATATATATATATATATATATATATATATATATATATATATATATATATATATATATATATATATATATATATATATATATAGTGGTGGGATGAGAGTGAAGATTTTTAACACTTGGAGATTGTCTTGAAAGTAATCTCCAACCTCGCCAGTGTTTATGATAGTTGGTGACATCCTATATCTGCACCAGAGAAAATGCTATTTTTATACATGAGTGTTTTTTTTTTTAATATTTTTTTTACACGGTGGTCACCACTTATCAAGGCCCGGAAGCCACTCAGGGATAAGGGTTATTGCAAGTACAGTACGTTATGGTGGAGATTTGATGAAGTGTATTCTTAAGGGGGCGGTTCATTAGGAATTTGTTAACGTTGGACTTGAAGACATCCAAGTTGTAGTCAGGTGGGAAGCAGGCAGATGGAACAGAGTTCCACAGACGTGCAGTTCTAAGAAAGAAGCTTTGTTCATGGAATCCACGTTTTGATTTAGGCACAGACAAAGAGTGGGGGAAATTTTTCACAGTGGATTCAGCTAGATGGGTGTTTTTCGTGAAAGATTGGCAAGGGGGGACCAGAGATTGGAGTTCAGACGAGCACCTGCTACTGTAGCAATACACGTGTACGTATGTGTGAGTGGTGTGTGTGTGTGTGCGTGCGTGTTTGTGTGTTTGTGTGTGTGTGTGTGTGTGTGTGTGTGTGTGTGTGTGTGTGCGTGCGTACGATAGTGTGCTTGTTGTACAAATCAAATGTATAGAAAATTAAAACATAATTACCACAACGGTATTTCTTCACCATGTCTGTAACTTTTGTGGGTACGTTCACCTCGCATCTTTTGAAGCAATTGATGGCCTCAAGAATATCCCTTAAAAATAAAGAAATAAAAGGTATAGATCGCACAAAATTATTGTAAAACCAAAGGTGAAATTTCCGAGAAATTCTTTGGTCCTTTTTCTTTTGAAAAGGAGATAAGATGTCGAAATATTGCGATATCCACCATCCCGGTTACATCAAACAGTAAATTCATATTTACTGATTCGCATCCTGATTATCTTGAAAAATAAATGGATATACAAAATTAAATAAAATAACAAAACAAATATTTTTTTAATTGTGTTAACATGCATTCAGTTTCTTTCACATTTATTTGATTTAAATTCATTATATCTAAAAAAAAAAAATTAAAAAAAAAGAAAGAAATCCAAAAGGCAAAATGCCGTGGAATAATTCACAAATAATTCACGGAATTTTGCCTTTTGGATTACTTTGAACCTTCTTCCAATAACACGATTCCTTTGGATTTTACCTGTGGAAATGGAAATTTAATCAACTTTTTGGATTTTACCGTTATTGGATATTTTACTCCTCACCAGACTATCGATTCACGTGAAATCATTTTTTCCTCGCCCTCTTCCCTCTGCTTCACTATTTTTTACCAAGTAAGATCTATGACTTACTTGTAGTTTCATTAAATACTTTTGCAAGCAAAATCCGATCCCTCATTTTGCTAATCCCTACTCTCTGATAAGAAGGAAAGTATTTCTTCGAAACTCCGCGCATTAAGGACTATCCATTTGTGTTTCCTTTTTAAAATTAAATATGTTTTTAACTCTTTTTGAAATTATTTTTAACATGTTTTATTAACTACTATATGTGTGTGTGTGTGTGTGTGTGTGTGTGTGTGTGTGTGTGTGTGTGTGTGTGTGTGTGTGTGTGTGTGTGTGTGTGTGTGTGTGTGTGTGTGTGTGTGCGCGCCTATATACACACACAGATACTTACAGATGACGTCCTGGAAAAGGCTCAGCCTGTGACTCCAGATCAACACCTTCCTCACCGTCTTCACTACTTTGACAGTTGACGATGTTCATGCGTGGGTGTATGCGTCCCATATAATTATATTTCTGATCATTATTTTTCCCGAATTTATTCAGCCCCTTTTTCAAACTCAAATACTGTTTCACTTTTTAGAACTGATTCAGGTAGCGCATTACACGTGCGATCACTATCGGCACGGGAAAGAGTACTTCCTGTTGTTGAGTCTTGATTGATGCTTGAATAACTTCTTGGAATATCCTCTTGTCGCGCCCTGTTCCCTCTCCACAAACATGTTCTGAATACACTCTTTATCATATTTCTCACTCACTATCTTGTACGTTTCTGTCATGTCTCATCTTGATCTCCTATAAGATAACGTAAGGAGGTTTACTGTTCTTAATCTCTCCTCATATGGTTTACTTTTCATATCTGGTAGAAGTTTTGTGACTCTGCGTTGCACCCTTTCTATTGTTTCTATGTCTTTCATAAGAAATGGATTGCATACTTGATTAGCATATTCTAAGTGAGGGCGAATCAGGGGCACATACAATTGTTTGGACGTGCCTGTTTAAAGAGTCATAAACGTATATACACACACATACAATCACACTAGACAATAATAGAAACTCATAAATATATATACGATTTACACCCGCTCTATGTTATACAGACCCCCCCCCCTCCAATAAAAATATTATACCTTTACTCAATCTGAAAACCACATAAATATTGCCTGTAATTTACTTAATTTATAATGATTACTGCCGCTGATTTTAATCGTTTTTTTTTTTTGAACTATGTTTAGTTAATATTTATTATTTCTGTTAAAAAATATTTTTGCAAATAAATATATTTCCATAAAATGTTTAAATAAACATATTTATTAAAAAAAAATAGTTTACGAATATTCTAATTTATTATATTTAAAAACAATATTTTTAAAAAATCAGTTTACGGATATTCTTATTTAATATATATGTTTTATTTTAAAAGTACTCACCACTTATCACGGCCAGTAAGCCACTCGAAGATAAAAGTTAATGAGTGTACGATGATCACAGAGACAACAGCGCAGTGGTCGTTACTGATGAAGATTGGGTGGATTATTTAAAGAAGCGGCTCATCAAGTATCTGTTTACGTCGTGGTCAGCTGAATAGCCGAACAGCAGGCCAGATTTTATTAAAAAAAAATTTTTGTACCTTCATTTTTAGAATTGTAAAAAAATCTTTTTACATTCGAAGATTAAATTTTATTCAAATTTCAAATTAAAAAAAAAATCTGTCTGTGCATTCATCAAATAGATTGCGGAGATGAGGGAACAATCCTCTTAAATTATAACTTTAAATAAAATGGAAATTCTAATGTCTGAAAAACATTTGTCACAAATTGTCCATATAGAATTTCAAAGAAGACAACTTGTTATTGGTTCGCTTCGAAGAGAAGAGGAATTTCAGACCACATTATATAGTAAGAAAGTAGAAAATTTCAGAAAATACAGATGACTCAATAATTTTATGTCATCGCATTGGTTTTTTACTATGCTAGCAAAAGTTGTGTAGTCTTCGTCATCTTTCCTTGTGAGATTCATACATTTCCACCTTTTATGAAACTTTTACGTTTTAGGATTGAATAATTCAGTTGAATAAGATAACACAGGGATACAATTCTGCAGCGATGTGACTAGAGCTGTAGCTTGACAGTCTGGGACCTATTACATTGGCAATTCTTTATGGTAGCCTGTTCAAGAGAGGTTAGGGGACAGTCAACCAGCTCAGATGTGGCAATAGTATTCCATGCATGAGCGAACAGTAGCTTAGCAGAGATATAGTAAACTGGCCGAGAGGTTTTCTATGCAGGTAGAGAGAGCCTATTCTTTTTGCAGCAGCCTTGGCAGTACCTATATGTACATATTCTGTTTTATTATTAAAGTCTCATCAAACCATAATATATTAAATGCATGAGTAACACGTCTGTTTCAAAATATTAGATACAAATATGTATATACTTACTTGCAAGTGTAGCTATTTATCGCACACTTTAATAATTCCGTCTTCGAACAGACGCCATGGACAGTAGCAGCCACTGAAAAAAATTAAATTAAACATAGTTCATCATCGTTATCATCGTCATCATCATCATCATCATCAGTAGTAGTAGTAGTAGTAGTAGTATTAGATGATGATGATGATGATGATGATGATGATGATGATGATGATGAGAAAACTAATCCACATAAACTACACACTAATCGCTTGGTAACTGCAACAGAAATATAGGGAACGCCATAAAAAACCAAAGGAACCGAAACTGAAAAGAATCTCACAAGCTTCCTGTTGAAATATTTTTGACGTACTAAAAGGGTACATATTTACTTGTTACGGCCACAGAAAGATGTGACAAAATGTCGGAAGGTGAAGTGTTCAAGCCAGCGCCCCTCAAGGATGAGCACTCTCACCTAACAAAAATTGCCTGGACAACCTCGTCGGCATTCCCAGGCACTAAGCGATGAACTTATTCCACCCGAAAGCTGGAATGCCTAGGTATTACCCAGGCAGCGTACCTTAGTCCGACATAGTGGGCCATATAAATGGCCCATCATCTGTCCGGCTGATTGTCAGGAACGGATTCTTGACTGATACTTTCTACCCTGGTCCCAAAGTGAGTGAAACAGCGAGGAAATCCTACAGTATAATAATAATAATAATAATAATAATAATAATAATAATAATAATAACAACAACAACAACAACCAGAAATCTATGGTGAGCGGCTGTTGCATTAACGTAAATTCTTTTGCATAAGTTATCGACAAAGGTCGAGAGTACTGGAAATCTGGGGAAACTTGTTGTCACTCAGACTCCAGAGAACACCACAAGCTGTTCTCAAAGAGAATTCTTTGATGATGTCCTGTGTGATTACTCCTGGTGAGTAAATAATATTACTACTACTTACTACCATGATCTAAATGGAGTTTGGCATGGAACTACCTAACCAAAACGAAGATGAGAGCACTAGATAAACAAGACGGCTATAAATACTTGGGAGTTCTGGAAGCAGACACCATCAAATCCACCGAATTGAAAGAGAGAATTGGAAATACCTCAGGAGAACAAGAAAACACCTAGAAACAAAATTGTGTAGCAGAAATCTAACAAAAGGTATAAATACATTGGCAGTATCACTAATAAGATACTGGGGACCGTTCATAGGGTGGACCAAAGAAGAACTGAGACAGATCGATCAGAAAACCAGGAAACTCATGACTATACACAATGCTCTATATCCAAAGGACGATGTTGACCGACTCTATATGAAAAGGAAAGAAAGCGGGAAAGGACTAGTTTGTATAAAAGACTGTGTGCATGGCACAAAAAAGAAATTGAAAAATACATAACACAAAGCATAAAAAGGATAATCATGGCAGCGAGAAACACTGAAAAAATCGACAAAACAGAAAGATAAAGGATAAGACGAGAAAAATGTGAAGAGAAACAACTACACGGAAGATTAATAAGATTGACAA
>NC_136515.1:76155612-76208112 GCF_053919585.1 Euprymna scolopes
AATAGATAGAAGAAGATAGATAGAAGATAGATAGAAAGATAGAAGAAGAGAAGAGAAGAGAAGAAGAAGAGAAGAGAAGATATATATATATATATATATATATATATATATATATATATATACGGCCTTCAGTGTCAATTACCGGCTCCTTACGTTTGGTCATACGTCGAGAACATCACCAACATGACCTCACACAACACCAAAGTCAGCCTAATCGCCGCCGTCCGCCGAGCTCTAGCCGACGCTAGTAGGAAAGTCATGCTCCAAGTTCCAGGCCCGTAAGGAGACGGTAGTTGAGATTGAAGGCGGCTACATTGAATAGATTTGGGCGGGGACACAAACTAACATTTCCCTTTTATATAATAGATTTGTATACATCATATAAAAAAAAAAACGTGAATGGTATAGAGATTCGGTAGCCGAAATATGATAGCAGTAATTCATAAATTGTAACGTTACACACGTTTACAGGCGAATAACACTAGAAACAACTCGATTCACTTTTTTCCGTTGGAATAATGACATACGGATTTCGTGAATGTTTGCCCATCAATTGTGGCTTAAGGGCATACCATTATTATTGTTTTTGCAAATGAAAAATAAAATACCGATTATAAGTTTATTTTTTATTTTATTTTATTTATTTTTTGTTCAGCCCAAGCAAATCATATTCTCACTGAAGCGTAAGAGGCAACTGTGACAGAGGGCGTTTTCCGTGGAAGTACTCGTCAAACAAGCACAGGTATGCAACACTGCAGCGTCGCTGCAGTGCAGCGATGCGATAGTGGTTCGAGTTTTTCAGACAGTGCGGGCATTATGAAGTTAGTAATTATTTTTTGTACCCTGTCCAAGGAATCTAAGCTGGGAGTTTGTATCATACAATATTCCATGCACTGGTGACTCAAAAGATAAGAAAAGTTTACACGTTTGGTCTTCCATAGTGAAATTCCACGTACAATTCAAACTTTTCAAATGATTAGAAAAATATGACAATATTATATTTTACCTTTTTTTCGTCTAGCCAGTTTCGATGTAGTTTTAGTGGTTTGATTAATGAAGGCTATCTTTTTTTTCGGGGATAATATAAGCATTATACATGTTTATATGTTTTATATGTCCAAAATTATCAATTTTATTTAAGCAAAAAAAAAAAAAGAATAAAGATTTAAACAATTTATCTTCCATAGTGTAATAAAAAAAAAAGGGAGGTCCTTGTCAGCGTTCGTAAATTCCAAACTGTTCAATTCGGTTCCAAGAACTCGACTCCCCGCCCTCTCCACTTCAGGTTTTTTGATAACGTCTTTTTTGGGGGGGGGGATGTTGATATGCAAATACATGCATATCAAACAACGCCCTTCCTTCACGATTTTCAAAGATCATCTCATAACCCCGTGTCCAAATCGGCACTCACGTCAACTTCAAACACTGCAAACCTCTCAAACACACACACAAATTTGTCGAATCGTAATTCTCCATTACACGACGACGATTAGAAAGAGTCCGACTTGAATCACATTTCAATCTTTCCATTTCTCGACGATTTCAATTTTCAAAAATCCCACTTTTGTCTCGATCGCATCAACTTTATATTTCATGCCGGAAATGCTTATAATAAAAGAGGGTTTCATTTTACGTCAGTACGACATTCTTAATTCCGACCTGTTCAATTCGGTTTCAAGACTCGACTCTCCGTCCTCTCCATTTCAGTTTTTTTTTTTTTTTTTTTTTTTTATAACATCTTTTTGTAGAGCGAAGTCTTATTGATATGCAAATTAATGCATATCAAACTAAACATAGTAAAATTAAACGGATGATTCAAATATATTTAAATCGATAGAGAAAAAGGCAGACCACGCTCGTACTTGCAGTCAAAATGGACCTGAAACGGAAATTATCGATATAAACGTTTTGGTGCTTATGAAATTGGCAATTAAAAGTAAATAAAATACAAAAACGTCTGTATGATGTACGGACAGAACGAAAATGTCATATTCTAAAAATTGCGATAAAATATCAACCTTATGTTCAATACAGTTTAGTCGAAAAATCGCTAAAAGTCGTTAAAAATTGCAAATTTTGATTTATTTTTTTTTAGTTAAAAAACCTACTTGATTTTCGTAATTTTTGGAATATGACATCTTTGTTCTGTAACGAGTACGTGCATCATACAGACTTTTCTGTAATTTCTTTATTTTTAATTGCCACCATAAGTGCCAATTTGAATAAGCACCTAGTTTTTAAATTATTACATTTCATAGTTTCAAATATCAGAAATAAAAAAAAAAACACTTACGGGACATGATGAAAACGAGAGCAAAGAAAATCGATAACTTCATTTTTTTTTTTTTTTTTTTTTTTTGAAAACAGTGAAGTTACTTTGTTTGTTTGGTTTGGTTTGGTCGAATGTTGCAGTCGATGTGAGACGTTAGCAAACTCGAATGTATGCTTATACCTGCTGTAGCAACTTTTTATATTGTGAAAAAAAAAGAAATGAAACTAACGATTCTGACCCTTTTCATCTACCAATGTTACAAAGAATCTATTTGAAGATTACATTTCAGAAAGAAAAAAATGACTGGAATTTGTGGTCGTTACTAGTCATGCAAGTCAAACTTCATGTTAAACTTCATCTTCTCACTGAAATGAAAGAAAGACAAATCGCCATTTATATAATTATAGGTTACTAGCAGAGAGACCTGATGTTGCCCGGGATTGAATCAGGATCACCAGATGTTGCACACTTCCAATACTCTTATTGTCGTCAAAATCAATGAAATCGGCCGGGTTTTTTTTAATCCAATCAATTGATTGCCTGCTCTAGCTGGGGATCCACTGCAGTACACTGGACGAAAATTCACACGCCTCCTCCTCGCAGTGACTTAGTCCGTAATACATTTTATTCTATAACGCACTGTAGAGAAATTTCTGTCGATTTTATAAAATTATATTTATATAATTGCTTAAAATTAAAAAGTCAAGTATTATGGTTTAATTGTACTCTAAACAGAAATATTCATTTCGAACGCGCCCCTGCTCATAAAAAGAAACTACTGTTGGTTTTATACGCGGGGTCCTTCTGCTTGTGCAGTGATAAATCTTCTCAAATTCATATGTGATCTTAGACTGTATCAGGGTGTTAACTTTGGTCAAAATGAGATTGTTCCTTCTTTAATCCGATATTTTCCATTATCGATTTTAGATACTTATCAGAGGCATTCCGATGCAAAACCTATCTAAGAATACTCCCAGATACAGAAAGTACATTGTATGAAATTTGTCAAAAAATCGGCCCAACCGTTTTGGAGTCTGTGGAGAACGAACCCACAAACAGACACAAACACACAAAGTGCCTTTTACATATTAGGTTGAGAAGAAAGTTTTAGTGAATTTTTAATTTTGATTTCAAATGATGTATTTTCAAATAAGTTTTCGTTTTACTTCATATACAGGGTGCCCCCCCCCCAAAAAAAACAAAGGACAGTCAATTGTTTTTCTGAGCATTTTACAGTCAGCGGAGAAAAAAAGGCCAAAGATCCTAGTGTTTTGATGTGATGTTTTGAATATAATAAACTAGTAATGACCAGTTTGATTTCATTCGAACAAAATACTAAGAAACGGGGCCTAATTAGAGTTGGGGCCCGTTTTGGGGGGGGGGTCACCCTGTATCATTTTAAATAACGTTTTTCGCTGTCTCATGGTTTAAATACAATCGTTTTAAAACAATTATGTTTTCTATTCCGAACGCTGACTACAAGATAGAAAAAAAAAGCAAATTCGCGCTATTTTCTTATTTCAATTCAAGCTAGGCCGAAAATACATACATTTTTTCATTGGTTAATTATTTTGTTTTATTTATTTATTTTATTATTTTTTCATTGGTTAACAGTAATAACATCCTGAAATATTAGTAAAGTTATTAAATTAAATAACTTCACAAACATTTCAGGATGTTATTACTCTTGGTAAAGTTTATTTGATTGATAGTAGATTTTTTAGTTTCTTATGAAGTAGACCTTTATGCCATACCCTATTAAAAGCCTTTGATATGTTAAGAGCAATTGCCCTAGAAAGGAAGCCTCCGTCAAGAGATTCACTAATTCTATGAGATATAACCGTCAACACATCTGCTGTAGATCTAGCAGAAAGATTTTCCATTGGTTGATTATTTTATTTTATTTTATTTATTTATTTTATTATTTTTCATTGGTTAACAGTAATAACATCCTGAAATATTAGTAAAGTTATTAAATTAAATAACTTCAAAAACATTTCAGGATGTTATTACTCTTGGTAAAGTTTATTTGATTGATAGTAGATTTTTTTAGTTTTTATTAATAATTCTTCTAGTATTTCTAGCTTCCGTTTATTATTGGTCTGTTCAAGTATAGATGTGCGGTCACGTGATGAAGAAATTGATGAACAAATTAAGAAATTTAAAAATATTAACCGTAATAATTCACATATACCTACTACATGCATAAAACCTTATTATAAAAACCAAATGCATTATAATTATAGAATAGATGAAAAATATCAAAAAAAAATATCATTAATAAAAAGCTGGAATCTATAGACCCTAACTAAAAAAATAAAATTAATCATTTGCTATAATAAATCTAAAACCTTTAACCTGATTGTAACTAACTTGCATGACCTGTTTCTCGGCGTTGCCCGAGGAGTTATTAAAGAATGTTTAGTGTAGAAAATATTAAATAATCATTTTGACCTGCTATGTACCTGCGTATCAGTTTTGCCCGCTGGTAATTTCGCACAAAGCAAGGACAGATTAGTTAAGTTAACCCCTCCCCCCAAAAAAGAAACAAATCAAACTATGATTATCTGGTGCATCATCATGTATGACTCATGTGAAATAGACACCGTGGATAAAGGCATGAGAAAATTTTAACAGAGAAATGTTTAACACAAATTTTATGTAATAAATAATTGAAATCGAATTGCTTAGGTATTTATTAATCAGAGCAAGTAACCTTCGAAATTGATGAAATTCTTGTAACGAAACACATGAAATGTAAATATGATAAGTGGTGATTTTATTATTGAAACAAATTCCTGTGTATCACCAATTTTTATTAAATTGTTAGGTGAAAGTACAGAATACTAAAAAAACAGCTCCCCCATCCTATGGTAAGAATGAAACAAAAATTCCTCATTCTAGAATGATTTCTCCTCCATTGACCTAAGACAGAAAAGATGCAGTGTAGTGTCTGAATGAAAACTGTATTTTTCTTGTAGCCCTGCCAAAAAGTGGACGGAAAATTGCACGGTAACAAATGCGTGTATATCACCAAATGTATACGTAATTGTTAGGTGAAAGTCCATGATATTATAATGATTGTTTTTTCTTAATTATGTTTGTCGACTATGTGAACGTATGTTCTTCATGTAATAGTATTTATAATTTTAGCTAGTGTTACCCCAATTTCCCAATATTTGATGGTCCTGGATATGACCTTAAAGTGTCAAATTCCGAAAGTCGTTTTTAACATGAGGGTGAGGGTCTATTCCGAAAGCCGTTCTTATCATGGGAAGGTTGGGGGTGTCTATTCCGAAAGCCGTTCTTAACATTGGGAGGTTGGGGTGTCTATTCCGGAATCCGTTCTAAACATAGGGAGGTTGGGGGTGACTATTCGTTGTCCTTTAAGCATACACAAAAACCTATAAAAGTCGACATTTCCAATGTGAACGGTAAGTTGGACGAATTTAGGAAAACTCGTCCCTGGAAAACTCGTACCCAGAAAACTCGTCCATTTTGCTAGGTAGGAAAACTGGTCCATTATTGAATAAATATCGATTGAAAACACATTTTATGACCGTTTTTTGAAGGCGATATTGTTTTTAAAAGAGACTATACACCCCATAATATTTGTTAAAAATATTTTTACTTGTTTACTGTTCTTTTTAAAAAGATAAAATGGATTTTTTACCTAACTGGCTAAGTTGTTAGTGGTTTCACTTATTTTAAAACGTTTATTCTGCTCAAAAACGAAACTACAGACCGCATAATATGAAAAAAAAAATTATATTTAGTTACTATCGTTTTTAAAAGGGCAAAACGAGTCACTGTGGCCATTTCAGACAGTGATAATCAAGGGAAAACGATACTGTTTGGCACTCTTAGGTTTTGGCCTAAATGTAGAACCCTTAATAATGACATTAATATCATTAAAACTGTTTTAATGCAAGATGAAATCACAGCAAATGCTACTTCAGCTTACACTGATGACATCCTGCAGATGCGGTTCAAATGAAACTGGAATCGTTCGGTTTAATAAGCAAGGACCCTAAGCGCTCAAAGGATGGGACGCTTGTGTTGGTCCTTGAGGGGCGGGAGGAATGTAATTCTTTACGATGGAAGGGAGGGAGCCCGATTCCAGAGTGGCCTAGTGTGTTAACACGATGCATCACGTTTTCTATTTGCGGGAAATTAATAGGACATTTACCTGCTTATAGATCGCTCCGAATAGCAACAACAGTACTGGAATGATGAGCAACTGTGGTAACAAAAGGATAGGACGACATAATCAACTGATGGCCGAAACATTGTCTAAAGTATGTAGAAACCACCCTGCCCGGGGAGAGTGGCATGTATCCAGACATGAACTGAATGCATGGGTTGACGCAAGTTCTTTGGTTATAGGTGTAGTGCATACATACATACATACATGATGATTGCAAACGTCTTGTCAGACGAGTGCCACTCTCTCAGACACTTAATGTCCATGAGCCCAGAAATGACTTCTTTTTTTTTCTTAGTTCTACTGGTGAATTCACACGCTCACGCAGGCATGATACTGAAGACGGTCATTGAGATCAATTATTACATGTTTCCAGCATTTCAAGCCTCCATGCGTCATAACTTTTCCATCGCCACAGGACCATTTTTATAGACAAATGCCTGAGGGAGTATCTATACACAGGTGATGTTACAGAGTCTTAGCTTTGTACGACAGCTAAGTCTCTCTCTCGGTTCAAAATGTTGAGATCCAGCAACAAGCAAGAGCAAGATAGCCAGCAACAAGTTAAACTACAGACCAGCTTAATGCGGGTACTGGTCTCCCGCTTTATGGTTTTTTAAATCAGAGATTTGCTTCTCCTAGAAAGGTTGCCTTCACCACGGCTTATGGGAGCCCTCTCCACCCCAGCACACATGTGTGACATGTGTGACATACATACATACATACATACATACATACATTCATACATCTTCAATACGCACCGGTTATCGCCCTTGTGGTATTCCCGGTTTTCCTTAACGTTTTCTACTTCTGTTTCTCTTTCTCGCTCTCGATCTCTCTCTTTCAATTCAAACCTTGAATGTGATCGCACGCAAATCTTAGACGCACCTCGGTAGGGCGTTTTCTTTCTCCAAGGTAAGATCGAATACTTGCGCATAGCATAACAAATTTTCACTCACACAATGGTTGGTTTGTTGTTTTTGTTTTACGGCATATCAACTCTTTTCAGGTTATTTAATGCCGAATCCAGTTATTTTGCAGAAAATTTTTTTAATAGAATATATATTTTTTTTCAAGTCGGTTTCTATTAAACCCATAATTGGGACCCTAACAGGTACTACCACTCCGGGTCAGAGTGGACTTGAGAGCAATGGCGATTAAAGGGTGGCTCCACACTCCCCAAAGCCTCACCATCGGAAACAGTTTAAGGTCATATCAAGGACCACACATGCAATGGATTTCCAACATATACTTAGACGAACTCTTGTATACATTCACGCACACAAACACGCAACGAACATTTTATCTGCATGCCTGCTAGTTCATATACGCACAAAAAAATGTAATGTTCGTAACCTTTCTGTGTAAATAAGGGGCACCCCAAACACACAAAAAAGGGTTATAATTTCAGAAAGTATCGCCACTCCCGTTGCACCTACTCTCCTGCCCGATCTGGAATCGCTCAGCACCGAGAAATGAAGCTCGTTTTGTAGTTTCCAGTTTCCCGCACACACGAGATTATGCGAGAACGCACGTAATAAAATGCTGGCTGCCATCTTTGTTTTCCTTTTCTTGGCCTGAACTCACTCGCTGAGCACCCACGGTAAGACTTGTTTTTTCTTAGCTTCTAACCACACGCCTTCCACTGGTCTGATGTCGAGAATATGCCTCGGTACTCCGTCCACCACAATGTTGTTTCTAGTGTTCCTCCCAGTCACGCGACCTCTACTCCATTGTGTGGTGCAGCGCCCCCCCCCCCCCGGTGGCTTCACCCATACCTCGTCCCCGAATTTAATTGTCCCTGTGGCCTCTACTTCTCGGCTTGCCAGCTCCACCCTGGGATGTCTCCAGGAATATGCAAACGTTGACAGTTGTGGGACCTTCTCTGGTACTTGTCCCAGTTTAGGCGACATGTTATACCAAAAGACGGCTTGCTCAGGTGAGGTGCCTCCTCTTTCCGCAACTGCCTTTATGGTGCGGTAGTTTCTCTCCATGATCCCGTTGCCACTGGGTCTGTAGGCAGTTCGAAAAAAATGTTGGATATTCCATTTCTTCATTACTTCCGTCATTACTACTGACTTAAATGCGGTCCCATTGTCGGTTAACAGCTCTAAAACGGGACCTAGCTCCAAAAACACCTCATCGAGGATTGCCACTATTTCATTGCCTGTTCCTCCACATAGCTTCTTCCATAGGGCAAATCGCCCAGGCCCGCAGTCAATCATGGTCAGGTAAAGTCCACTCATGTAATGGGTGACACACGCATGCCAGTCTCTCCCAGGTCCCACTCACCCCCAATTGACCAGCTTCATGCGTGCTTTAAGCAGGATCAATCGACTGACATCTGTCGCATATCCTAACCACTTGCCTCACTTGCTCCTTGGTGACACTCGGATCGACTTCCTTCACCAAGTACCACGTCCTCTCTACCCCCATATGGTGCAGATTGTGCAGCTCTCGCACGCCACCATCATCTAGATCCGATGTAGCAACATCTTCCTTTGGCAAAAGCCAACTCTTCTTCACTCTTGTGAGAGCATCTGCTCGGTTCTTCTCAGAAGCCACCATGTTTACGCGAAGCTTCAAACAAAACTCCTGCATCAGCTCAGCTAGCATCCAAAGCCTGTGCTTCACTAACATCTCTGCTGTCCCTTTCGTTCTTATCATTTTTTCGCTTGAAATGAGGGACTTTAGGCAAGCAAACACCGTGGCAGAGTCTGTTTTGATGCAGATGTCACGTAGTCCCCATTTCAAGGCCAGATTGACCCCTTTGATTACTGCATCTAATTCCGCTACATTGATGTGGCTGACATCATTCTTCTTCCTTAACCAGACCACATCTTCTGCAACCACTCCTCCAACTTCCAAGACGACCCCTGTTGCAATGCTGCTTGCATCACACCCCACGACTCCATCCAATATTCGCGGTACGTTCCAGGTTCCCTGGACTGGGTATTGCCGTTCTGCTTCTTTCAGGAGCTCTTCTATCATGGCGACCGTTTTCCCTCCCACTTTATCCTCCCATCCTCTTCCTTCCGCATGCCTATTTATGTAGCTGCATGCTGGTCTAAGCCAGCCAGCAACGGGGATATGTCCGATCAACTTCCCGCATATGGAAAAAAGTTCCCGTCTGTTGAGCTCTTTCTTCAGTTGCGGAATCTCGTTCCTCCTGCGAAACTCTAGGCTGCCCGACACACCTCGTTTCAGCCTTAGCCCCAACGCAGCTCCTCCGTCTAATTTTTCAGGCGCTTTGGCGACCAACCCAAACCTCTTCAAATGAGCCACCACCTCCTTGGCAGTTATCAGAGTCTCATTCACAAGGATGTCGTCTATGTATGAACTCACTGCCCCATCTCCTTTTCCCATTGTCTCCAGAATCTTCCTCAGGATAGTTGACATGATCTTGGGTGCTGGATTCAACCTGAACCCCACTCACATAAGGCAGTAGGTTTTGCCTTTGTACCTGACTAGCTGGTATTTTCAGAGCTTCTTGGCGATGTGGTGTTGCAAATAGGCAGCTTTTAGATCTACCAACGTAGACGCGCCATTCATCTGCCTCCATTCTCTAATGGTCTCATTGCACATATCTCCAGTATGGCACTTAACATTTTGGTTCAGCTCTCGGAAATCCAGGACCGGTCTTACTTTCCCTTTAGTTGGTTGCAGAACGGCCATCAACGGCAAAATGCCCGACTCAACGTCATCCGTCCAAGGCAGCAGTATACCCTCCTCGATCCATCGGTCCACTTCTTGTTCAAACTCCTTTCTCGCCCCTCCTCTGAGCGAATTAGTGTAGCACGCCACCCTGTTTGTCAGCGATGGCGCTTGATGTTTTCATGCCCACTCCACCGTCCACTGTTCTCTGTCAAATTTGGCTCAGAAATGTTGATCTTTAATCGACATTTTTCTTTCCTCCCCGGCCTTGTTGGTCCCTCTGGGAGCTTGCTCTGTCACTGCGCACTCAGTTAGTCCGAACCTCACGTTGTTGCATGTGATGGTAACGCCTCCAAGTCGGCATATAACATCCATTCCAATGATGGCTTGGGCGCCAGGCACCAGATGATCGGTGACAATTGCATGGACCCTCATCCGGTGTTCAGCAATATCAATAGTGACGGTCTTCATCCCTCGACAATTCACTCGCGACCCATCGAATGCCACTACTTCACCCTTCCCTTTCCATCTTCCGACCAGTGTCGTGTGCACCATGGTAGTGGCACAGCCAGTGTCGATCAGGGCCATAACTCCCTGTCCTTCCACCACGATTTTCTGCTTGGGCATCTACTGCGAGTGCGCCACTATTCCTGAATCGGGGCGGCCGCTGGCGCGTCGGCTTCCGCTTGCCAGTTTCCCGAACTCGTGCATTTCACCACTAAATGGCCTCTCCGATTGCATTTGTAACATACTGTCTGTTGTAAGAACTTCCTGCAGTCTCTTCTCATGTGTGGTCCCCCACATTCGAAGCATGCCACCCTTGGGTTCTGCAGACTCCTGCCCACATCCTGCTGTACCGCTGCTGTTGTCCCTCCAGACTCTGTTGGCTGGGTGCTCACCAAGATCTTTGCAGTCCCGGGACCTGCTGCAAACGTTTCAATATCTCTTCCGGGAACCCGGTAATGAATGTCATTTTGACTACGTGGTTCGTGGCGTGTCCCCTGATGCCCAACAACTCAACCAATCTCTTTATCTCATTCGCGTAGACATCAACAGATTCACCAGTCCACCTCTTCTCCTTCAACTTATTAAAGGCCCCTCTGCAAAAGCTTCGATCAGTCGACCCTTGATGGCGTCCACGTCACCCTGTTCTCGCTCACCGAGCTCCAAATAGAGGGCCAGCGCGTCCCATTCTAGAAACAGTGGTATTACTGCGGCCACATCGTCCAACTTTTGAATCTTTGCCACAAGGTCCATATTTTTAAGCCTCGCCACCACATCACCATCGCCATTAAAAGGCTAATCGTGTTGCTTAAGCCAGCGTTGGCCATCACCAAAATAGCTTGAACCTCCGTAATGGGGGGGGGGTCACCTCAAACACACAAAAAAGGGTTATAATTTCAGAAAGTATCGCCACTCCCGTTGCGCCTACTCTCCAGCCCGATCTGGAATCACTCAGCACCGAGAAATGAAGCTCGTTTTGTAGTTTCCAGTTTCCCGCACACACGAGATTATGCGAGAACGCACGTAATAAAATGCTGGCTGCCATCTTTGTTTTCCTTTTCTTGGCCTGAACTCACTCGCTGAGCACCCACGGTAAGACTTGTTTTTTCTTAGCTTCTAACCACAATATGCAACCCTGCTTTGGCGCGCTTCAGTTCAATGTCTTAAATGTACTCGTAAAACATGCTTTTATTGTTGATTGTTTGTATTATTCTGTACGATATGCAAATAACGACTTTCCTAGTAATCAACACGCAACCTTCTCAGTAACCAGTTCCTCCACGCAGCCTACAAAGTGGGGACCACAACCTATAGCTGGGTAACTAAACCGCTCTCTGAGTTCCCCAACAAGCGTTGAAACGATTGGGTAATTTTGTAGAAGATGCGTTCCGGCTTCGTCCGAAAAATGATGTCTAGCATATCAATTTGGCGGAACTTGATGTCACGCTGAAAGATCTTAATCTTGCGATGCAGTGGCAGGCCAAGATCGCACATCTCCGTACTGACTCATTATGTGTTTACCACTGGTTACCTGACACCTTAACTGGAAAGTTAGGACTAAAGCCGTAAGTGAAATGTTGATACGAAGGAGACTAGCGATAATAAAACTAGTTGACGAGTACCGTTTGCAGGTTGACATTATCTTAGTTCCATCGGAGCAGAATTTGGCTGATAAGCTGACTAGAGTCCAATGAGATGGATTGATATAATGAGGCAGGGAACTAATCCTCCGCCACTGATATGCACAGACTTAATGGATCAATTAACACTGGATCAGATCCGTCAAGTACATCAGAAGAGTGGACATCCTAGAATTCGTCGAACCACATATTTTCTCCGAAGAGCATGTCCTGCAACTACAAAGATATCGATAGAGATATTTATATACGCCTCGTAAATTAATCAAAAGAAAATATTTAAACGATTTAGATAATTCGGTCCTAATGCAACACTTGTCATTTTTCAAAAACCGCAAATTTAAGCTAAATTGAATGTAACTGTTTAAACAACCTATACCTCATTTTGATTCGCCTTTTATTTCTCTATAATTTTACCTGTTAATAATTGACTTTTAATTGAAGTGTCCTAGTGTTCACGTCAATTTTTAAAATTAATTTCAAATCGAGAAGGCAAAAAGAAACTCCACAGCAACAAATAAACTTAAAACCAGCTTAAAATATCCACCTTTTAGGCAACAAAGCATCTCTAATCGTAATTGTTGTTGTTCCAGGTTATACATTTAGTCTATATGCCTCGACTTTTTCTTAGTAACAGTCAGGAACTCATTAATCTCCACTTTTCTGGTTTATCCAATCGAAAAATCGGTTTCAGATTGAAATGTGGTGAGAAAACGGTACGAATGACTGTGCAAAAGCACTAAAACACGGCAGTGTTCGTGATAGATACTTCTTACAGGGAAGACAATGCTATTAAGATCCGCAGCCTCAGAAACAGATTTTAAACGGCTCTTCAAATCCAACAACAGTGTAATAAAAAATGCATTCTTTTTACAATTAAAGACAGATTGAAGGAATTTAATTTGCGAGGCTGTATTGCAAAATGTAAGCCAATGATTTCTGTAAAGAATAGAAAGCGCCGTCTGGACTTTGTCGTGTGCAATTAAGATCATGACTCTTCATAGTCGAAAGTGATTTTTAGCGACGAAAGAAGTTGAATAGGCTAGACAGATATGGTAGAGAGTACGTCCGTCAAGGGAAGGACTAAGAATTTAATCCTAGGTGCACAGTTTCAACGCTGCAAGATGGTGGGGGTTCAGTTTTGGAGTGGGGTGTTATTAGTGCCATTGGTACAGGGCCAATAGGTCGCTTTTTTTTTCTTTTTTTTTTATTACATTTTCACCCCAAACAAGGCAAATTGCCACTTTGGTGTAGGGGGCTACTATCAGGGGCAACAACTACTGGGTACTATGTAGGGATTTGGGCAGCAAGATATCGGTTCACGTTACACTTGAACTTCTGCACGTCAGTACTGTTGGGGAAGCAGGGACCTGGAATGGAATTCCAGAGTCTAGCGGTTCTGTGGAAGAAACTATTGGAGTAAAAAGATCTTTTACATCTAGAGATCTCTACAGTGTGGGGGTGGGATTTAGCAGCCTGTCGGGTTTGTCGAGGGTGCTCACGTCGTGGGGGCACAAGTGATTGCAGTTCGTCAGAGCATTCACCACTAAAATATCGAATTAATTCAACCAAGTACATTAATATGTTTACTGAGTATTTTCTACCCCACTTTGGCCGGAATTTAGATGATAATCCCATCATCATGCAGGATAATCCTTCCATTCAAACAACTAGCAATGTCAAGAAGTTCCTGGAAGAGCTTGATACTCCGTGTTTGGATTGGCCTGCACAATCTCAAGACCTCAATCCTATTGAAAACGTATACTTTACATTAAGCAACAGCTACGCAATGATAAAATTTCAAATCTGGAAGAACTCTGGACAAAAATTAAAAAGAAGTGGGGTGCCCTTTCACCGGAGTATTGCTGCAGACTAATTCAAAGAATGCCTAAAAGATTGCAGGCTGTCAAATTGCAGAAGGGCTATGCTACTAAATATTAACTAGTTTATTGTGTTCCTAGTGTATTTGTGTTGCATTAATGTTCTAAAGTTACATTTAAATAACAATTTTCCATTATGCGGAGTTTCTTTTTTCTTTCTTGATTTGAAATTATTTTTTTAAATTGACGTGAACACTTTTCAATTAAAAGTCAAATATGAACAGATAATATTATAGAGGCAGAAAAGGCGAATCAAATGAGGCATAGGTTGTTTAAACAGTTACATTCAATTTAGCTTTGCGGTTTTTGAAAAAATGACAAGTGCGGACTTTCTTTTTGGCGCCACTATATATATATATATATATATATATACTTTATAAAACCAACGCACTAGAGTTAATGCGCTCTGCCATTCCAACGAAAGATCACATAAGGTAAATATCATTTTCAACCGATATAAAACCGATATAAAATGCGGTCATCTTGTAAATATGTATGGGTGGGTATAAAAATTTCCAAGCTTGAATTTGTAATAACAATCGTTTACTTTTCTGCTTCCCACTCTTGTTCTTGGTTGAATTAGTTTGTTTGAGTTTTTTTTTTTTTCTTTTACCAGATAAAGAGCATATCCTTACAATAGTAACAAAGTTAAAAGATATTTAACCAATTCTTTAAAAAATGCTCTCATACGATATTTAACTAAGAAGCAAAATTTAAAAATGTCTAAAAAAAAACAAAAAAAAAAACAGGAAATTCCACGGTAGCTTCTACAACACCAATTGATGTTATTCAGATTGGCACATAACGATAAATTATAATGAATAAAATTTTAGATTTTTTACCTACTTGCCACGGGATGAAGCTTGTATATTTCAAAAATCATAAAAATTGATCAAGTAGCTTTTTTTATTAGCATTGTTTACTTACGAAAAATAGATTTGAAGTAACAGACGAGACGCTATTTCTCTAGAAAACATCAGGAGGGGAAGTAATCAGTGATTATTTGGAGTTTCCTCGTGCATTAGAGTTGTCTGCCCTTGTCCATTAATTCATTGATTTGATTTTTTTCGTCCTCATCGATACAGAGCAAAATTTGATTTTTTTGAAATTAAGATAAATTACTTGATAAAAAATTCAGTGATTTTTTTTTTTTTTTGATTTTTCATCTTCGTCCCGTGACTGATACATACATAATACTAATATTTCTGTATTTTATTTAATTTTAAATGCCGCCATAAGTGTCAATTTGAATGAGGACCCACCAAGCTGTATAATTTTTTTTAATAATATTTTTACTTTTTGGATAATGAATGTTTGCCAGTGTTAATACTATTTAGGAAAAAAACAACATAATTTGATAAATTGGGATACTTAAGGGGATAGCTTATCAAGAACTTGCTTACGTTGGACTTGAAGACGACCATATTTTAGTCATCTGGAAAGTTGGGAAATGGAAGAGAGTTCCACGGGCGTGCAGTTCTAAGAAAGAAGCTTTGTTGATGGAATCTACGTGTAGGTTTCGGCACAGATAAAAAAATGGAAAAATTATTGATAGTGGTTTCAATTAGACTAGTGTTTTTCGTGAACGTTTGGCAAGAGGAACTATAGATTTGAGCTCCTACGAGCACTTGCAATGAAAATAACTTTAATTAAATTATCTTTATGTAATAATAAACAATACATTTCATATTTATTTATTCATATTTATTTTAAATTGTAGCCATATAATTATTTTTTAAGACAATAAATATTCTCTTTCTTTTTCCTGTAAAAATAATTGTCACTGTTAATCAAATAATCTATGAACAAATAAAACGAAATACGTTTCTTATTTATTTATTTTAAATTACAGTAATATAATTATTTTTAAAACAATAAATATTCTCTCTATTTTTACCATAAAAATAATTGTCACTGTTAATCAAATAATCTTTGAATAAATAAAACGAATTACGTTTCTTATTTATTTAGTTAGTTAGTTTAAGTTGTAGCAATAATTTTTAAGACAATAAACATTCTATCTCTTCTTTTGCCGTAAAAATAACTGTCATTATTAATTAAATAATCTTTGAATAAATAAAACGAAATGCGCTTTTTATTATTTATTTATTTATTTATTTATTTATTTTAAATTGCAGGAATATAATTATTTTTTAAGGCAATATATATTCTATCTCTCTTTTTTTTTTCTTTTTTTTTTGCCGTAAAAATAATTGCCAGTTAAATATACTTCAAATGGATGAAATATATTTATTTAAAACTGAAATGTTTAATCGGCGGGACTTTTGAAACATTTTTTGAAACGGGATTTTCGAACAATTCATTTGAAAATAATTCGGAACTATTTTTACGTTAGCGACATCCGATTGGGCGATCTCAATGGATGTTAAAGATGATAAACAGAAAAAGAAAAATAATTATTTAAAATTGAAAACCATTTTATAGCCATATAATAATATTGAATAGCTAGCATACTGTATTGTATAGTATTACATAATTATGATCTCCCAGTGTTCACATTCATATTCATATAAAATAATAGAATGGGATCAGGAATTTAATTTCTTGTAATTAAATCATCATCATCATCATCTCACTAGGAGTGTTACATGATAAGGGCTGTCCCCTTTTCATGTAAGTATAAAAATAGAGAGATTTAGTTAAATGTAAAAATGAAATAGAATAGATGAAATTCGAACCTCGTAATTTAGGTTTAGAAATAGATTACGAGAGAGAATTAGCAAATGGAATGTAAAAACAAACCATTGTTTAGCTTAGAGATAAAATAGCTTTAAGAAAAGAATGTGCATTGTCAATTCTGTTATTAAAATTCAATTGAAGAATGCAACTATAAGATAATTTAATAAACATGTTTTTAACATATTGGAAATATAGGTTACTGGGAATATAAGTTAAAATTCCTTTTGTAAACAAAGGAAAAAGTTTGGACACGCATTTCCAGAACACGTGAAAGAAGACACATGTTTTAACATGTGTATGACGTCATGGAAAATGGGAAGTTCTCGATATAGTTAGAAACTTTAGAGTTAAGCGAGAGAAACTGGGGGAGAGTCTGAGAGAGAGAGAGAGAGAGAGGGAGTCTGAGGACGACAGACGATAGTCTGGAGTTGGGAGTTGAACGTCTAGAAGCGAGACGTTCACCTTTGAAACATAGAATGTGAAACTTTGAATTCCTGAAAGCAAAGCCACCGGCCGGTCCATGGAAATAAACCCATCATGTGTTTTTATAAACGTCGTCTTTGTGTTGTAATTCTACCAAAAGGTAAAGTGAAAATTGTCATTATATTTCTTGTATATCATGTGGTTTTAAATGTCTTTACATACACAATGTCTCCTCACTCAAAGAGCTTCTACACTTCTAAGAATGAAGATTTTATATATATGAATCGCTTTATAACACGAACATCTCTCTCAACAACATCATCTCTCTCTAAGACTCTAAGACCCTAAGACACTCACTTTTAATAAGTCCTAACAACGAACAATATAACAACAACAAGAAAATAATAATCATAATAATAATACTGAAACGTAACAGGAGTTTTCACACAGACCATGATTCTCTTTGAGAACAACATGTGGTGTACCATGGAATCTGAGTGATAACATGACTCTACAGATTTCCAGTACTCTCAACTTCTTTCGATAACATTTTGCAAATTAATTTTCATTATCGCAACAGCCGTTTACCATTGATTGCTCGTTGGTACCGATCATTAGTCTTCATTGGGATTTGAGTGGCAATAAGCTTCCCCAAGGTCCCAGTCATGTTCGTACTTATCCAGTGGAGGTCTGGTTAGTACTTTCTCTCTTCAGTCTTTCCATCCTTCTTGATCTTCCTCGCTTATTTGGTGTGGCACTAGTTTTGGAGACACAAAAAATGGGGATGCAGAAGGCAGAGGTGCAGGGGAGTTAACTAACAATCATACAATTTTAGTTTTCATGGTTCCATGTGAAGTTCCTTTGTATTTTACATCTGTATCAGTTTTTGTATGTCCGGCTTGCATCTGCAGTTCATATGCATTAGTCTCCACATTCAAGAGTTTTCCTTAAGATTCCAGTCGTTTTCACCCGTTGTATCTTCTCAGCCCTCCCTCTGATTCCAATCTCTCCCATTCTTTTTTCAAAGTTTTTCGGTTTTGTTTCTAATGCTCCTACTATTAGCGGTGTTATTTTTACTTTCTTCATTTTCTAGATTCCTTTTAGCTCTCTGGCTAGTTCCGTGTATTTTCTCCGCTTTTTAGTCACCTTGATATTCACTCTGTGGTATTAACGGCAAAATCTACAAGCGTACATGACTTTTCCTTCTTGTTAACTATTATGACATCCGGTCTTCTTGCTTGGATGGGTTTATCCACTTGTATATCCATCTCCCACATGATTTTGCGATTTTCGTTTTCCAGTACTGCTGCCGGTTTATGTTTGTACCATTTGTCAGTGTGTTTAAGATGCAATTGTTTGCATAACTGCCAATGTACTACTTCAACATTTGATCGTGTCTATTTTTATATTCATTTTGGGCTAATTTGCTGCATTCACTTATGTGGTTTATTATTTCGTCTCTTTGTTCGCAGAGTCTGCATTTGCTGTTTTCTTGTGATTTGTGGATCCTTGCTTTGATGCGGTTAGTTCTTGTTGTGTTATGTTGTGTAACTGTTATTAGTGATTCAGTTTCCTTGTTAAAGTTTTCTTTTTGTAGACATTTCCAAGTATTTTCGTTAGTCTCTTCTTTTGTAATAGAGATAGGGTTGTCTGACTTGCTATGTATTTCTTCCGAATATGTTTTCTTTATTTCAATAGGATATCTTAAGTAAAAAAAAAAAAAAAGTCAATTAAGATAAAACACAGAAAAGTTATTTGATATTCAGATACGTCTGTATTTATCAACCCGCGATTTCCATAAAGTTAGTCGGGTGTGCCTCCTGGCAAATGACAGGAAGAACTGGAAACGGTCGACAAGTAGTTTTCTGGATATTAAGACATTTTTTCCGATGTATTACTTAATGAATTTCAGTGAGCGTCGCCATTCTTAACATGGAGAGGAAGGATGTAACAATTTGTGTTTTTGTAATAAAACTCGCTTGCTCGTTTGTGCTTATTCCCGTCATCTGTCAGGCACACCCGAGTGGAAATCGCTGGTCGATAAATTCAGAAGCACCGATATTCACTTATTAGGATAAACACTCCGCCATAAGTGATTGGAAAAAATATATACTTCGCCAGTGTTCGAACTCATCTATTCTATTATATCGATAAAAGTGAGAATGTGTGCTTGTGAGGACACTTCTCAACCTATATACTCAACGAAATTTTGATCTATAGGCTTTAAATTTGGTATATAGGGTATTGTGGGAAACTTTTCATCGGTTTTCCTTCAGAAAAAAAAGAGCTGCTAAGGGGTCAAATTTGAAAAATTGGTACGTAGGGGTCATTGGGTTTTTTGTCAACTGTTTCACGAATGCGCATGCGTGAATCGTTCACATGACAGATTACTCATGCTAAGAATAAGTAGGTTTGAAAAGACTTTTTAAAGATCGTATCAAGCTGGTCTAATGGTTATCGTACTTGATTCGCTGTCTTTATGTTTTGGTTTCGATCTCAGCTCGAGTATTTTCTTTTTTTTTTTTTTTTTACTTACAAGAAGTGAACTGTCTGGAAAAAAACATAATGCTCGCATGCACATGTCTCAATTTCTTTACGTTTTTTTTTCTTTCTTTTATTTCATTTTTTTTCTTTTTTTTTTAGAGGAATTTAATGGTATTTCTGTTTATGATAAATAAGAATTCTGCATTAATTTAAATATATTTATTCGCATGACCAACGCTAGCATTTATATAAAAACAGACTTCAGTAACTTAACTTCCCATATGTATATTAGGATAGGTCAACTATCGCGAGTAAAAAAAAAAAGATGTAATTTCTTATAACATAAAAATCTAGTTTTGCTACTTTTTTTTTTTTTTTTTTTTTTGTAGTTTCTCTTTTAAATGTTCAATGTTCATTGTTTGATTATTGTGAGGTGGGGGCTGGCTAGATATTTACGCTGGATTAAAAAAAAACATCAAAGACGTTATCGGAAATAAAAAAATAAATTAAAAGAGAATAACAATAGCTGACATAAAGAAAAAAAGAATGAAAGAAATCCGTGAACAAAGGTGTAAATCTCAGCTTAGAAGTTTTTTTTATATCTGCCTATCGATTCCTCCGTTCAGTCTTAAGAGACAATGGATACCCCCTGTATAGGTTGCTGCGCGTGTAATTGTGAGGCAAGGGTTGTGCAATCCTCAACCACATCTCTTCTGAATCAGTACTGCTTGGGTTCAGTGGCAAGAAGAGGCCTAAAACTGACTGGAAACAATGCCGAGATTTAAAATGTCATCTTGGAAACAAAAAACTGTTTTTGAAAAAAAAATTTATGCATAACAATAACAACCTTTCGTATCATTTGGACTTTTCTGACTACTATTCATATCTTGAGTGTCATTTTCACAACGTTTCGATCGATGTAATCTCCGAATTTCATCGGGTGTATTTTGTCGAACTCGGGAATTTGTCCGCAAGGACCCATGGCGCAATGGTTAGAGTACTTGTGAAATCAATTGTAAAAGTGATATTCTCCTGAAGTTTGGAGGTTCAATTCTCAGTGTGGGCGACCGAAAAATACAATTGTGAATTACTTAGGACCTCTATCCAGTCATGGCTGGCGGGACAAGAGCACGCTATTCCCATGGAATAAATAAATGGTTCTGTTCGAAATTCCATCCAAATTCCCAAAGTCAACGGAAACATTTTCGAGTTCGATAAGACATACCTGAAGACGGTCGAAGGTTATATCGACCGAAATGTTGTGAAAATAACACGCAAGATGAGAACAGTAGTCAGAAGAATCCAAATAATATGAATAACCGATCCTCATCTCAAAAAATCAGAAACGTCAAAACAACATTTGCTTTCTATTGGTATGATTTCATCTGCTAACGATCCTACAAATCTTAAATTGAAAAATAGGTTTTGATGTGAAATACCTTTTCTGTCCTCAGCCGGTGGAAGAGAAATCTTTCGTGGCTGAGACAATTTTTATTTTTATTCCTATCCAAAGTGTCCCTTATTGAGGAGCTGGATTTTCCCCACAAGATTATATGTTGAAATATTTAAATAACTATTACTTTAAATACAGAAATTATATTTAAAGTTTTGGTTTTCTGTTCTTCTATGTCCATTTTTTTCCATGTTTGTCATCAAAATGTGTAGCGTATTAGTTGTCTCACAAGCCATCATCAGTGATTGCTCACTGACAGTAACCTGTGGTGTTGCCTGGAGACCAAGTGACAAGTCTCTCCAGATTTCCAGTGTTCTCCACCTTTTGACCGCTTGTGCAGATGATTGCATGTTATCGCAACAGCCGTTGTCACTGATTTGTCGTTGACATCTCCTGGGGTTTGGGTGACAAAATGCCCCCCGAAGGTATCAGATTTGAACTGCACACTTCAAGTGGAGATTTGGTCAGTACTCTCTCACCTTGGTCTTTCCATCCTCCCTGACCCTTCACAACTAGTTGGTGTGGTGTGGCACCAGTCGATGTCATCTACACCAGTTTTTTTTTATTATTATTACTATTATTATTATTATTATTATTATTATAATAAGGGTGCTTGTGCAGTGTACGCACGTGTATTTTAAATATTATTTTCAAGTTAAATTAAATTTTAAGTTTGTATTACTGTACACATAGATTCGAAAAAGTTGTCAAAAAACAAATATATCACAAATAAATGTTATCAAAGGCAAAATAAGTTACTCTTCTACCTATCTGGGAAGGTTTTTAGTGGTTTTACTCACTTTAAAACGTGTAATCGCTTCGAAAATCATAGAATGTTTATCAATATATTTTAAAAAGAAAAATGTCGGCATGTTTGTAACTTATCTTGCCTTTGATAACATTTAATTATTATATATTTGTTTTTTGACAACTTTTTCGAATCTATGTGTACAGTAAAACAAACTCGTTATGTAAATTATTTACAGTTAAAATGTTATAAAAAACAAAAAATTGAAGTTTTAAATATATTTCAAAGAAATGAATTACGCCCTGTGCTAAAATATTGATAATTCACCAATCGTAAAAAAAAAAAACACTGCCGTGAAAAATGCTTACTTTAAAATATTTGAAAATACTCTGTGAAAAGTTTTATTTATTATTAAAAGAACGGACTGAAAAATATTATATAAAAATTGGGGTTTGTATTACTGTACACATAGATTCGAAAAAGTTGTCAAAAAACAAATATATAACAAATAAATGTTACCAAAGGCAAGATAAGTTACTTTTCTCCTAACTGGATATGTTTTCAGTGTTTTTATTTAATGTAACATGTTTATTCAGCTCGAAAAACATACTGTATTTACTGATGTATTGGAAAATTCAAAATGGCACCGACTCTCTGTTTAACACGGTAAGTTTGGGAAAAGGTGCTATAAATATAAAACTAGACAAAATACTGTTAGAAACTCGGTCAATATATATTACCGTGACATATGTTGACATATATTCGGTGTTTTTTAATAGTATTTTGTCTAGTTTATTATTTATAACACCTTTTCCCGAACTTACCGTGTTAAAGAGAGAGTCGGTGCCATTTTGAATTTTCCAATACATCGGTAAACAATGTATGTTTTTCGAACTGAATAAACATTTTACATTGAATAAAAACACGAAAAATATATCCAGTTTGGTAGAAAAGTAACTTATCTTGCTTTTGATAACATTTATTTGTTATATATTTGTTTTTTGACAACTTTTTCGAATCTATGTGTACAGTAATACAAACCCAAAAATTGTTTGTTTTGCAGTAAAAAAATAAAAAAATAAAATGAAATATTCGACTTTCTCCAATAAAAATAAAAGTTCAAACACGAATTCACTTACGATATTTTGATTAAAATTATCCCAAATGTGCAATTATAATAATTATTTTTCGAATGGAGAATTGTTCTTTTTCTTTAGAACACACATGGACAATCGGTAACACATATTGGTAAGCATAAAAAATATGCCTGTTAGCATGACCACGTGGTTGAATACCGGAAGCTGTCTATACCTACAACTTAATTAGGAAGTGACGTTACGCTGTCATATGCATCGGCCTTATTTCTCGGTAGCCACGCTAAAACACAAATATAATGTGTTACATGGGTTCGAATGCCCTATATATTAATTTTCATGTCTGTAGACCAAATTTATATATATATATATATATATATATATATATATATTAACATATATGGAAAGATATATATATATATATTTATATATATATATATATATATATATATATATATACTTCATTTACTCACATAAACCTAATATACGAAAGTATAGATTTATGCGTAAACTTAAAGTATTTACTTCAAAAGTGCTCAATACGTAGGTAGAGCTAGTTAGTAATTTATAAAATATATATGGCGATTAAGTTTCATCCAACTATAGGATTCGTCAGGCTTACTTAAGCCTGACGAATGCTATAGTGGATGAAACGCAGAATATTCAGTGTAGCTTAATCGCCATATATATTTTATACATTACTATATATATATATATATATATATATATATATATATATATATATATATATATATATATATATATATATATAACAATAACCTTCAATGAAAACTACAAAACCGTTAACTTTCTGGACCTTACCCTAGATATAATAAATAAAACTTATGAACCTTACCACAAACCTAACCAGGCATTGTACTACATTGATAATAGATCTAATCACCCACCATCCATGAAAGCTGCAATAATACCAAACATATCTAAAAGACTATCTAAAATATCAATTAATGAAGACAAATTTAACAAAAATAGGGAGTACTATAACGAAGCAATAAAAAAATCAGGTTACAATAAAAGAATACAGTACATAAAGAACCATAATGTTGAACACACTAACTTTAGGACAAATGTAAATATAATATCATATAATAGAGTAATGAATAGAAATAGAAATAAAATAGGAACAAATAACAGAACTGATAACAACATACGTACCAGCACTCGTGAAAAAACAATAAGAAGGGAGAACAACACTAACACAAATAGAAAGAATAGGAGGAAGCAACAAACATGGTTCAACATCCCATACTCTATACATATTAAAAATAATATTCCAAAGGAATTCTATGAAATAATAGATAAAAACTTTCCACCAAGCAATAAATTAAGTAAAATCATAAACAAAAACACTGTAAAAATTTCTTACTCAACCTCACCAAATTTAATTAGAAATATAATAGGAACGAACAGAGCCAAAATAGAAAAAGCAAATAATAATAACTTAGAAAATAATAGGAATGAAAACTGTGGATGCAACTGCCGTGTAGCTATGGAATGCCCGTTAGAAGGAAATTGCCTCGTATCAGATGTTGTATATAAATGTGAAGTTAAAACCAATAGAGGTGTAAAAGCATACATTGGTAGCACTCAGTTTAAAACCAGGCTAAACAATCATATTTCATCATTTAACAAAAACAATAATAGTAGCAGAAATATAATAAATAACACAGCAAACACTAATAATACTAATAATAACCATAGTGGGAGGGAAACAAATAGAAAGAAAAATAGTAATGACACTGCACTTGGGGAATGGATACGTGAGCTAAAAAGCAAAAATATAGAGTACACTTTGAAATGGTCCGTGATAGGTAGGGCAAAAAGTTATCATCCATCAAAATCAGGCAAATGTTCCTTATGTTTACTAGAATCCTACAAAATACTAACATCTGATAAAAACTCATTGTTAAATCACCGTACAGACAACATACAAATATGTCTGCATAAAAATAAGTTCCTAATATCAAGATATAGATAATAAGTATACAAATAGATAGACAAAAAACTGAACAAAAATATTTTCTTTTCACCAAAAAAAACGAGTTTAAGATAAATGAATAAAAAATATTAGAATAGCAAATAAACTTATAAATAACAAACCTGAACACAACATAAATACACATGATTAATAAATAATAATATGATAAATAAAAAAATTAGCAAAAATGACAAAGATTAATAATTGAAACAAAAAATAAATAAGTTATTTCCCTTTGACTACTAAATTATAAGGTAAATGCACAAATTCTAAAAGATGTAAGTTAATGACTGAATAAATAAGAAACAAAGAATTGATAGAGTTAATTCCCTTTAATCGCAAAATCAGAAAAGACCGTAAACTTGACACTAAACATTATAAATTGGAAATAACGAAAATAATTAACAAAAAACATAATATAAGAATAAGAAATAATAAATATGTACATAATGATAACCATTTTAGCCTAATAATGAAATAAATACGAAAAAAAAAACAATAACAGAAAAAAATGCGTATAGACGGCTAAAAAATAAAATGTAACGTAAACACCCAAGAGATACGAAAAAAAAAGGATAAAATTACTAGCTTAAGAAGAAGTTAAAAAATTAATTAAATAATTTCGTAAATAATAAATCAAACGTAATAAAAGAAGAAACAAAATAAGAATGCAGAATTAACATAATTGATATTAGATACATAAATTGGAAAGAAATTAAAAAACCAAAAAATACGAAAATAAGGCTAACAAAAAGAAAATATAGATCTATAAAAAAACCATGGAAAATTTTTAAAGATGGCAACCTCGATAAAAAAAAAAAAAATTCCATCCCCATGTGAGTTTTAAAAACAATTTTTTGACTGTAATTAATTGATTTTAATTGTCTCCGAAGAGAACGGTAAATAATGAAAATTCGGTATGTTATAATTAAAACAACCGTTTGTCCTTTTACCCTTCGAAACAGCTGTCAGACTAAGAAAAAATATATAACATGTCATAAAAAATAATAAAAACAAAAATTGTGTACTACTAAAAAAAAGGTGTTGTTTTTTCTGATTGTATAAATTATATATATATATATATATATATATATATATATATATATATATATATATATATATACGCATACATTAACATATATAGAAAGAGGTTTGTACGAGCCTTTTTCAAGTCTCACACAAAAACACACATTATGTCATATACATACGCGCACACAAACATACGCGCCCACGTCCACACATGTACACATATTCACGTTAGCGTACATACACTCACATTCACGGTATATACACACACGCTAACGCACACATATGTATTCATACACGCGCACACGAACGCACACATGGACGACGTCACTTCCGCTTTCTAAGGAAATATACATCCGCAAAACACCACCGGAAAAGAGTATAAAACAAAGAGACAAGCTGCTTCTAATCCTTTTTAGGACTAACTCTCGACGAGAAAGGTTAGGCTTACTACTATGTATGGGGCACGAGCTAACAGACTGTATGTATACATTCTCACTCTTTCTGTCTCTATCTACTACTGATCCCTGAGAACACCTTCGCGTAGCTGACTACTAACTGATGTCAACTCTCATATCCTCTTCTTTGTCTACACGCTGGACTATCATTCTCAATTTCCACTACAACACTCATTTCAATTCCCACGCGCGAACAAACGATAGTGACACGAACTTGAGATGAACACACATTTCCTATTCTTGCTAGAACACCAGTCCCGCAACGAACATTGGTTACACACGCGCGGACATGAACACATGTTATAACTAAAATATCCATTCTTTCAACAGTAAATAAACGACACGTTTATCTTATCCATCAATTGAGTTTTTGTTTCCTTCAATTCCATTCGTTTCATTATTTTCTTGTGGCGAGCTAGGGTATTATACTCTGGTCCGCAACATGGTTGGTTACCCCTTTATTTAAATGAAATGGATGAGGTTGAACGAAGCACTTATACACACACAGACTCTCTTTCTCTACAAAGATAAACTTTTCCTCTTCACCAGCTAACAATTAGAGATGCACGCCAAACTTTAGACCTTCCTCTTCACCAGCTAACAGCGAGAGACGCACGCAAAACTAACCACGTGTGGTACCCTTTTCTTTCACTTGTTTCTTTCACGAAAGAAATCCCTGTTTGTTTAATTCAATTTAACACGTCGTTCGTTTCTTCCTCGAGACAATTCATTTTCCCTCGGAACGCGAGAGGAGCACGCATTGCCTCCTATGCCACAAGTCCACAACAAACTGGCGCTCGACTGACGCGAAAATGAACAAGCATGGCGACCCTATCTTTTTGAAATTAATTGTTTTCAGCGAGACGCGCGTTTTATTTGATAAAGAAAAAAACGAACTTTTCAACAACAAATACCTCAACGAACAACAATGACGAAACCATGGTCAGACTCGGCAAAAAAAAACGAACACAGAGCTGTCGACTTTCATACTGAATTTAAAGAAAAATTCGAGCTCCACAAACATTTTCACGGTTTCCTCACATTACTCTGCAACAAACGCGAGGAGCAAAGCCACATAGGCCTATGCAATTCCCTCCCGCACAGCAGACGAACAACAAAGAAACAGGACATACCTATCAACACATAGGAAGAAGTTGAATCAACAATACGAGTTGAGATGCACCACGCACGCTGAAAAACTCAAAACTTGGAAGTTTCGTTGACAGCCGGCAACCACGAACGAATACACAACAAACGCACGTACAGACAATGTACACACACTACCGCAGACGCACATGCGAAGACAACGGCAACCAAACCCCGTTCAACAAGAACGAATGCGCAACTAGCGCCAGTCCAAACGATGCACACATTACTGCAACTCACTTGCGAAGATACCGTCAGCTGGGCACACACACACACACACTTTCAACACTAAACAAAAATTTTCCTTCCAAACGAACGATTCACTTCTCTGTCCAAGCAACTCTTTGCACATGTAAGCACACAACAAAAAACCAATCAAACAAATGTCAGCCTAAAAAAAAGAGTAAACGCCTTTTCCACGCGAAAGTAAATACTTTTTTTACGAACACACTCCGTTTTTGACATTCCGTTCTTTTTGACGTCTTTTCAAACAACCACACCAACAGCAAAAAAAATAAAAAATAAAAAACAGGACAAAAAAATCAACAGCCGAAAACATTACTCACAAAATATATATATATATATATATATATATATACATAAATATATATACATTGCATGTATTTTTTTCTTAGGAAGAAGAGTATTGTACGAGCCTTTTTCAAGTCTCACACAAAAACACACATTCACATTTCAAGCTATGTCATATACATACGCGCACACAAACATACGCGCCCACGTCCACACATGTACACATATTCACGTTCGCGTACATACACTCACATTCACGGTATATACACACACGCTAACGCACACATATGTACTCACACACGCGCACACGAACGCACACATGGACGACGTCACTTCCGTTTTCTAAGGAAATATACGTCCGCAAAACACCACCGGAAAAGAGTATAAAACAAAGAGACAAGCTGCTTCTAATCCTTTTTAGGACTAACTCTAACGAGAGAGGTTGGGCTAACCAGCCGCCTCCCGAAAGGGAGGCGCACGCTCGCGCACGTCACGCCCACTTACTACTATGTATGGGGCACGAGCTAACAGACTGTATGTACACATTCTCACTCTTTCTCTCTATATCTACTACTGGTCCCTGAGAACACCTTCGCGTAGCTGACTACTAACTGATGTCAACTCTCATATCCTCTTCTTTGTCTACACGCTGGACTATCATTCTCAATTTCCACTACAACACTCATTTCAATTCCCACGCGCGAACAAACGATAGTGACCCGAACTTGAGATGAACACACATTTCCTATTCTTGCTACAACACCTGTCCCGCAACGAACATTGGTTATACACGCGCGGACATGAACACATGTTATAACTAAAACGTATACAAACATACAGATAAGTTTCTACAAATTGTAAATATGGTTTTGATTCTTAAACGCTGGGGTTTTATTAGTTAGATTAGGATCCATAGAGTGAATGAGGTATTATGGTAAATGTTGCCAGTCAAGAGTAAGACTCCAAAGTCTTCATTTATTACCTTTTATTACTTTAGTCACAAAGACGCTGAACCCTCCCCCTCCCCAATTTCTTATAGGGCCTTGTGCCTAATTTTGTTGTTCGTAATTTTTGTTTTTTTTAATTGTCATAATTGTAATTTCATTTTTTGCCGACAGTAAAATATATAAATAAAATAAACCTCGTTTAAAATTATTTTCTTTCTCGAGCGCGGAGTGCGGAAAATGGAAAAATAGAAACAAAAAAAGTTATCGCTAATATCAGGGTATTAAAATAAAAAAAAAAGCATTATGCCTGCTTTTTATATATATATAATTTATTTATACATTTACATTATATTACATTATATAGTACATTATATTTTTAGAATATATAATTTATTTATACAAACATCGATGGTTACATATGTGCATACATGTTTCTGTAACCAGCCGTGCTGAGGAGATTACGTCTTCAGGCCAAGAATTTGTAATCTCCCCGGATCGGGTGATTACAGAAACATGTATGCACATATGTAACCATCAATGTTTGTATAAATAAATTTAATATACCTGCTCTGTACACTCATTGAGCACTCTTTGGTAGACACATGTTGTTTCATTGGATGTACTTCTAGGAAACTAAACTCTACTGCCTTAATATATATATATATATAATATAAAACTGAATGTGTGTGTGTGTGTGTGTGTGTGTGTGTGTGTGTGTGTGTGTGGTCACGAATAGACTCCTATATGGTTGATTATTTTTAAAAACTGATTACATATAATGATAGATGTATCGAGACACAGGAATGGATATGTTTGATCTGGCGGAACGGTGGTTCATTAAAATTGTGGGGTCTGCATTCGCGCCTGGTCCACAAAGTATGGCAATTAATTTTTTTAAAATTAAAAAAAAACGTTTACAAGTGTTTTTGATATAGATGTACATAAGAATACTTTGATAAGTATGTTTTAACTTAAATAGGGATGGTATAATAAAATTGTGGGGTCTGCGTTCGCGCCTGGCATTCATAAAATGGAAATAGGCACAAACTTTAATAAAGACTTTTCATATCTATCTGCATAAGCATACTTTGATAATTATGTTTCAGTTTGAAGAAATATGATATAATAAAATTATGGGGTGTTCGTTCGCACCTTACCTCCATAGAATGGAAATATGTCACAAAGTTTAACAAGGTTTTCTAATATAGATTCACAGAATATTGTGATAAGTGTTTCAGTGTGGAAAGATATGGTATAATAAATTATGGGGTTTATCTATTTTATTTTTACTTTCATCATATTTTCCTTTGGTTTTAACACCCCCAAATTCAACCCAAATTTAAAACCCTTCCTTTTCATAACCTATCATACTTTCATAAATCAGAGTCCATTTTCTGTAGGCTGTTTTTGAACCTAGTCAACGACGGGTACTTTTGCTAATATATATATATATCTATATATCTATAAAAACAGAGATGTGTGTGCCACAGACGATTTCTGATTGGTTAATCCAATAATCACATCTCCTAAAAAAGTATAGTTCTTACGCTCTTATCTTTACCATAAAATATTTTGGTCTTATTTATTGTCCATCTTGGAAGGGTTTAATTTTTTTCTAACTTGCCATTTACAAATTAGAAAAATACGAAAGTTACAGACATCACAATCCAACCTCTGACTCAACGTCCGCCATTAACACAAGAAAGCAAACGCTGGCCAGATTATTAGTACTACTACTACTACAAACAATACAGCACGAAAACACGCGCACACACGCACACACACTCACGTCCACTACCGTCCTTGGCTACGTCACGTTGTTATGGCAACACGATAAATACACAGTAAATTTGATTTTCTTCATTTCTACGCAAATATTACGCAAATATAAATCATATAGAATATCTGTATGAATATAATTACACGTAATAGTTAAATAAAGATGATCATCGTATAAGAGAACCGAAAAAAAAAACTAATAGGGAATTTGTATAAAGTTGTATTTTCTTTATAAATAAATAGAAAAAAGGGGTGTTGATAAGACTATCGACACTTATACAGTTTAGTGACGACATTAAAAAATGGAAATATTGAAAAAAAATTTTATTGTCCGTAACTGTTATAGACTGAAGTTCTCCGAAAAAAAATTCTTACAGCGAAAAACAATTATTTATCACGACGACGTCAACGTGGCCATTTTGGAAATGTACCTAGCAGAATACCTCCATTTTAGGCCAAATTTCGCAATCTAGCCTTTTTTTTTCTCGCCATATTGAGATGCGCACAACACATCTGAAATTTTTTTACGTTTTTTTTTTTTTTAATCTGCAATCTTTTTGCGTATTTTTTTTTTTATAAATAAGAATACTATTGAATATGCAAAGAAATTGAAGAATGCAAAGAATTGAGGAATTTTTATACGAGATTATTTTCGAAACATGCTCAGTTGGACACGCATGGATAACTTCGAAACTTCGTTTATTTACTTCTGTTACAAATTAAAAAAAAAAAAAAAACACCCCAAAAATGGCATCTGTCTTCGCAAAAAAAAAAAAAAAAAAATCTCATTCTGGTGGGGGGGGGAAAGGGCTAGATTGGCCTAAAATGCAGGTATTCTGCTATGTACGGCAGTTACCTGCCCTTGGGGAATTCCTGGGCCTGCAATAACATTTCCAAAATGGCCACGTTGACGTAGCCGTGATAAATCATTGTTTTTCGCTGTAAAAAAAAAATAAAACTACTTGATCAAATGAAGTGAAATTTTTTTCGGAGAACTTCAGTCTATAACAGTTACGTACAATAAAATTTTTTTTTCAATATTTCCATTTTTTAATGTCGTCACTAAACTGTATAAGTACCAGACTATCAATACACACAAAAAAATATAGATTTATTTATGGGTAAATTTCCCCCGGGTTTTCCTTTCACTTCAGTAAATAATGCTCTTTTGTTATATATATGGCGTACTATTATCTTTATATATATGATGTTTATGTTTATATATATGTATAAGTGATGGTGTCTGTCTGTGTCGGTGCGTCTGTGTGCATTTCCCTACGTTAAAACTCTGTCAATTTTAAGCCTACAGATTCGAAATTTGATATACAGGGTACTGAGATTTGGGAACATCGACGTGATAGGTTTTCGACAGAAATTTGGCGATTAAGTGGTCAATATTCAACAATTAGACCTTTGAGAACTCTACCAAACTTCTCCTACAATTTAAGGTCTGAACACGTGATATTTTATATATATAGATTCCTTGGACATGGATCTAACTTATTAACTTTACTTGATCCCTAAACAATAAATGTTACGAGGTCATAATAGGGGTAAAAGTTTTAAAAAATTGACCTTTTTTTTTTCCTAAGCAAACACTTCAAAACACCTGGGCAACGCCGGGCACCGATTGCTAGTATATATATATATATATATATATATATATATATATATATATATATATATATATATATATATATATATACAAATACTATACGGGTACTTTTGCTGATATATATATATATATATATATATATATATATATATGTGTGTGTGTGTGTGTGTGTGTGTGTGTATATATATATATATATATATGTATATAATTTAAAGGAGATTAGAACAATAGTCTAAAGAGCTGAGTGTATTTTAATGTAACAGTGAAATTACTAGTTTAATTAAAATACAGGAAATAGAAAGTGCTCGTTGTAATTTAGATATATAATAAGCTCGATAGTTAAATGTCCTAGAGCTAATTCAATATTAAGTAATGTGATTTATAATTTAAAATTTAAAAATTTAAAACATTTTTAAAATTTAAAAATCAAATTTTAATTAAATTAAAAATCAGTTTCATAAGAAGGAACAACAACAAAATCAATTATCTGTACGATCGTTTCGGAAATCCGTGCTTTTTATTGTGGTATACATGAAGTTATGTAGAACAATTATATATAGTTTTTTGGTAAGCAAGGTCTCCTCATCAGCAAATTTAGGAGGGTTTTTATTGAATTTAAAAGACACCATAAATAAACCTAGCATTAAAAGTAAGGCAGATGAATCTGAAAAAATTGAAATAAAAGGTTTGGATTTAAAATTTATAAGAAAATTAATATGGGTTAGAGATAGAAATAAGTAGAGAAAAATATATATTTTTGAATTTACATAATAAATTTGCTTTAAAAATATATAGAGATAGTTACCTTTTAATTTTTCTTTTTTTGAAATCAGGAACTGTGTTTAAAGTAGTCATTTAGATGTTTGCTATAGCTTTTTATTTTATTGAATGATGAATTTTAAAAGGGCGATGCTCGTGCAATAAATTGTTTCCGTTAGCGTATTTTTGATTTAAAGACGCTACAGTTTATATATAGAGAGAGAATATTTCTATTACAAGTTTTTAAGGGGAGATAATTGTCATGTGTTCTTGACTTTATTTATTATTTGTTTTACGGGTCTATATATACTTATAAAAAAAAGTTTTTTAATTTTTTTTCATAATATTATTTTGTATTCCTACACGTCATCAATTGAAAACGAATAAAGAAAAGTTATAAGATTTTATACTTTTCGTATTCTTTTTTATGCATTTCCATTCATATATATATATATATATATATATATATATATATATATATATATATATATATATATATATATATATATTAAGAGCATTTTAAATAACTCTAATTTGTGGAAGAGCTCTTTCTGTCTACAGAGCGAGGCTTTACACATCGTAACACACACAGACTCCAAAATATTCAATAAGTGTTTAAAATAAGGGAAGCAAGAGTTACGGAGCTAACGTAAGTAAAGCCAAAATCAACTTTCTATTTTAAAATATCGTTTTTAAATTATCACCGTAAGAGTTTCTGTTGTAACATAGCGAGGGCACGCATATGCAAATGCATGTAAAATGACGTCATCGGTAGGGAAAGATAACGACTTTAAAGAGGAGATCACGGGAAAAGACGTTCATGGTCACGTTAGAGACGTGCTTGACGTTCGAGAGCACGTATGAGAAATCGATCACGTTAGAGACGTTACAGAAGTAACGAGAGAATGAGCAAAGAAATGTTGTACAACAAAACAAAAAGCGAGTTGGAAGTTCTTTTCTGTTCTTTGTCTATTTTGCGACTGGAAACTACAACGTGTTGGTTCCAAGACAACGTTACATTATCCAACCTGTCAGTCTGTCACTATTCAACAGATGACATTTTCATTTTTTTTTTTTTTTTTTCTTAAGATTCAACATTTCAGCCACTTGCGATTATGAGAACCCTGTAGCATGTATCAACAAACCGACCAACTGTTTGTTGCAGTATCGTTACAAATACACACTAGTGATTCAGCTTAAACAGCGGGATGTTGTGATAAGCATGAGATGCATGAAATATTAGGTTGAATGCGGAATTTCTAATTGTGATTTAAAATGATGTATTTTCAAATAAGTTTTCGTTATAATACCTTTACTTTATATATCATTTTAAACAACGGTTTTGTTTTGTTTTATATCTATCTAATCATTTAAATTACAATCGATTTAAAACAATTATGTCTTCTTTTCATAACGTTGAATACAAGATGGAGAAAAAACAAATTCCCACAATTTACTTATTTCAATTCAAGCTAGGCCGAAAAGCTGCTGAAACAACTCATGATATCAACAAAGTGCTTGTCCCAGGAACCATTACTGAATGCATAGCACAATGGTGGTTTTAAGAAATGGCAGCGATGAGAGTCTTAAAGATGAACGTCGTGGTCGGCCATCGGATGTTAACAACGGTGAATTAAGAGCCATCGTCGAAGCCAACATATGCACAATTCTGAATTACACGTGACATATACAACGATTTTCAGCCACTTGCGACAGATTGAAAAGACAAAAAGCTTGATAAATTGAACGCGAACGACCCGTTTTTTGACCGGGTTGTGTCTTGCAATGAAAAGTGGGTTCTTTACAACAACCGGCGATGTTCAGCTCAGTGGTTAGATGCCAACAGAAGTTCCATGATATTTCCCGAAAACAGAATTGCAGCAAAAGAAGGTCATGTTTACTGTTTGGTGGTCTGCTACCGGTCTCATCCATTACAGGTTTTTTTAATGCAGTCGAAAGCATTACGATAAATAAGTACTGTCAACAAATGGATGAAATGCATCAGAAACTTCGACAACACCCAGCATTAGTCAACAGAAAAAGCCTAATTCTTCGCCTGACCGCACATTGTTAACCTAACCCTGCAGAAGTCGAACGAATTGGGCTACAAAACTATGCTTCATCTGCCATACTCTCCAGACATCTCACCTACCGACTACCAATTTTTCAAGTATCTCGACAACTTTCTGCGTGAGAAATGCTTCAAAATCCTAAATGATATCAAAACGCCTTCAGTGACTTCATCCCCACCAGAACGCAAGATGTTTACGTTACTGGCACAACTACACTTGTTTTGTGTTGGATAAAGTGTGTTAATTCTAATTTCAATCAATAAAATTTTGTTTGAGTCGAGATATGTTCATCTTAATTTAAAAGTTAAAAACTGCAAGAACTTTCTTGTCAGCCTGATATGTTAATTAATAAGTGTTGCTGTCACATCTGGGTTGGTGCATCTACCACATGTCTCACCCTCTTGGATAGGGTTCAAAAAAAGTTTTCAATCTAATAAATCCCATATTGTCAACTAAGCTCCAACCCCTGTCCCATCGCCACAATGTTACATCCCTGTGCATGTTTTACAAGAGTTTTTAATGAAATGTGCTCTGATGAACTTGTTGTGCTTGTGCGTCCTTGACATACATTTCCTCGACAAACCTGCTTAGCAACTAAATCACATCCCATCATTTTTGAGATCCTTAAATGTCAGAAAGGTTTCTACTTTAATAGTTTCTTCCAGCAAACAGCTTGTCTTTGGAATTTCTTTCCTGCTGCCTGCTTCCCTGACTATATTGCTATGCAGAAGTTTAAATGTAACGTAAACCAACATCTTGTTAATCTTTCCTTGGCATGGTTCCAAATAGTAGCTCCTTACGTCCAATTAACGATATGTCTTGATTGGGTTGAACGTGAGTAAAAAAACATAGTTGAATTATATTAAAATATGCAATCATCAAATCAAATTTATCCATTTTTAAAATGAATTGTTCCTAAATCATATTATACTGTTCTGTCGTACATCTTAAAATAAAAGCTCAAATAACAACTGTTTAAATAAAACTTCTATTTTTATATTTGCTTAAAAAGAGATGCATTTTATACAGTGTTGGTCATCCGTACCTTAAAATTTGTCTGACGTCACTTCCGCCGAATGGTTTTGTAAACGAAGACGTACAACTCTTAATGAAAGTAAAAAATAAAAAAAATCATACCTGTGCAAAACTATTTTAAAACCACTGTTTAATATATCTTGAAAAAATATCTACAGGATGGAACGATAAATTTGTCGCCCTACAGAAAACAACACGACAGCTTTATTTTAAAACTTTTATTGAAAAAAATAAATTCAGGTAACTTGATTATATAGCAGAGCTGACATCTATTCAATGTAGCCGCTTTCAGCCTCAATCACCACCTCGATATGGGACTGAAACTGGGAGCATGCCTTTTCTACAAGCCCCGGTGGGAGCTCAGCAAAGACTTGGCAGATGGCAGCGATCAGGCTTGCTTTGGTGTTATGAGAGGTCATGTCGGTGATGTTCTCAACATATGACCAAACGAAGTAGTCCAGCAGTTCAGGTCGGTGGAGAATAGGGCCAGTGAGAGAAGAGTATGAAGTCGTAGCATTTCTAAAACCAAGCCTGGGTTTCTTTGGATTTGTGGACTGGCACGAAGTCGCTGCCAAACTTAGAGTCTGCCAGCGGCCACCTGATTGCACCAGGGGATCACCACACTCGTCAACACATCCAGGTACACTTTGTGGTTGACTTTCAAGCTGACTTCGAAGATGTAAGGTGGCCCTCACTTGAAACCACACCAAAGACCATAACTGTGGCCAGAAACTTTGTTTTCATTTTAGGCACGTCCATGTTATTCGTGCCAATCCAGCGATTCATTTTAAGGGTGCTGGCGATGGTCCTGTTGTAATAACTTGGATCAGTAGAGAGCATGAGTTCTACAGTGGCGCATCTCTGATCTAGCCCGTTGAACATTGTGTCACTTTCAGACATGATAGAAGGCGCATGTCGCTCTTGGGATTTGTGCACAACTGGCTAACTAGTAAATGATCTGTAGCAAAAAAAGAAAATCGGTTTTCATCAAACGGAAATGGAATCATGTCGTCTTTCCTATGGCGACAATTTTATTGTTCCACGCTGTACATGGCTTTGTACTCTTTTGAAGCTAGTAGTGAAAATTGAATTTGACTGCAGTCACGGGGATGGGCTGCATGTGCGAACTCGAAACCCGAGTGATGGGAGACGAGTAGGCGATTAATCAGCAGGTTCGATCGCGCATTAATTTGCATAAATGAGATAATATAAGGCAAACAGTAAAGATGTTTGAGGGGGGTCAAGCAGTTCTTATCCGTTTTTCGCTTGAAATGAGGGACTTTAGTCAAGCAAACACAGTGGCAGAGTCTGTTTTGATGCAGATGTCACGCAGTCCCCATTTCAAAGCCAGATTGATCCCTTTGATTATCGCATCTAATTCCGCTACATTGATGTGGCTGACAATCCCACTTTTGTCTTTTTGTTTGTTAATCCCACTGGCATTCGTTGGAGTTCTTTAACTATCGTCGTTAAAAGAACTTGAAATGCGATTCGGATGACTTATATGTATAGAAGTCCTATTTCAATGGGAAATTTTAAATGATTCGTGTCGAACCTGAAAAATTAAAAGTCGCGTTGAAAATTGAAAAGTATTGTCAAAGAGAGAATTGAATGAGTCGTGTCAAACTGCGAAGGTTGAAGATATGAAGTGAGTCGGACTTTTTTTTTTTTTGTCTACACGAACGAGATAGGGAGCTTTTTCTGCTTTTAATATGGAGCCAATGTGGCCGAAATAGCTTCTAATCGAAAAAGAGAAAACCTAGACTCGATTCTCAGTGACACTCTCCACTCTAACCAGGTTCCATCCGGTTCTCGAGAACTCAATGGCTCGACCCCCTCAAACATCTTATCTCCCAGCCTTATATTATCTCATTTATGCAAATTAATGCGCAATCGAACTTGCTGATTCGTCGCCTACTCGTCCCCCATTGCTCGGGTTTCGAGTTCGCACATGCAGTCCATCTCCGTGACTACAGTAACACTCAATTTTCACTACAGTATTACCAATCAGAAAGAATGATAACGTCTGTTCATGCAGTATTAATTAATTTTTATTAACTTTTTCAAACAATCAAAAACGAAAGTTTGGTAAAAATTAAGAATTCAAGATATCCCAAGAACGTTCGAGGTGAAAGAAGAGTTGTTTTGTTGTTACGAAAAATTGAGCAGATATATTCATTTCTGCTATCGCCCCTGTGTATACACGGTGTGTGTAAATGTGATAGGAATCGTTGATGTATGTGTATATTAACGCGCTTATGTTGTTAATGAGAGAGTTCATGGAATAACTTTGTACATGTGTTCGTTTAACAGCGTGTATATGCTGTCGCTGTGTTTAGTTGTTTGTATGTATCTCTCACTTCGTATGTCGAAGGTTTTCGGTTCCAAAAGGCAGGATATGTCGTACATACTTTTCTTGTCTCTGCAAGAAAAGGGGAAGGAGATGGCAGGAGAGGGCAAAAAATATTGGGTTTAATTCTTTAAAGTGAACGAAAATGTTCAGCAGTGAATATCCTTGCTTCTGTTGCTGGCTAAAAGAGATTGCTGATTGGGAATTCTGTCCAACCGAGAGTTGAAACTTAACAACAACATTCACTGCTGCTGTTCATGTTAAGTAAACATGTTCATTTCGACAGCGTTGTGTGTGCTTACACGTTACAGTATGTGTAAATAGGATAGACATGGGAGATGTGTATGTATATTATTTAGTTTTTCTAGTGAGGAAGTGTGTATATTAACTCCGCGTATGCGTCCGGTTTGCAGTTTGTATATGTTTAGTTTTGTGTGTTTCTGTTGGGTCTGTCGCACGCCTTTGACCCCCAAAAGACCTAATCAGCATTGTGTCATGTGAAAATGCTGTGTTTTGGTTTTTATACTAGACGCGAGATTCAAAAGTAAATATTTCTAGAGCTGAGACTGATTGAAAAAATTACTGATTTGCAATTTTGCCTAATAGAGAGCCGATGCATAAAACAACATTTACTGATGCTTCTACTCCCAATTATTTACATTCAGTTTTGGTTTCACGTCTCTTTTTGACTATGCTTTTCAGGGACGTGAAAAGTAGGGTGCTAGTGGTGCCTAAGCGCCTTCCCCTTTTACTCTTGTGTTATATTTCCGTTAAAGTAAAAGTTTCCATGGCATGTGATTTTGCACACGTTCCTTTTTAAAAGGGCTGAGTTTTTTCTTCTTCAACATTTCGTTACTAACAGTTCCTGCGGTTACTGCTGCTACCTGCTCTTACGTCTACTATTTGCTCTTACGTTTATTATTGGCTGTGAAATTAGTTCGGTAAAGCCTAGTAAAGAGGTTTTGGTCTTTCTTCCGTTCTACGACACATCTTGTTTTAAAAATGGATTTTTTTTGCCGTTTTTGTTTGTTTACTTGTGCATCTGCCATGGAAATTTTTTCTGCACATCACTGTGCTTTTCAATATGTTCTTTTTCAGATTTCGTCGTAATGTATGTGTTTCGTTTTTTGTTTCGTTTTTGTTTTTGTTTGTTTTTTGTTTTGTTTTTTCTTTTAAAAAATTTCTGAATTTTATGCGATTATTCACAAACAACTTAGCTTTGCTTGACTGAATGAACTGAATTAAAATTGTGAAAGTTGTTGAAAGAACACAAAAACAAAGCTGTGGTGTTACTTTCTTGATCAGCAGAGTTATTGAAATGCAACGAAATCCGTTTCTCGTACTTAAAACGATCGGTGGAGGGAGGCGTCTTTGTTTACTATAAAACGTAATGAGCACAAAACAACAACAAAAAAATGGCAGTGTCAAAATGTCCTCTTGTCAATGCAACGCACGAAAGCTTTTTTTCCTTACTTTCCTCAACTTGCAATAAATCCTCGTGTATTCGATATTATCTTCCACCGTTCGTTCTCGTTCTAAGCTGTTCAACAAAAAAACTCTACTCGACCCCTATGCTTTAGAATTTGTCCCTTTTAACAGTTACCAATTGTGTACATATGCAAATTAATGGCATACGATGTTCACCGAGCGACCTACAAAATTATGCTTGTCTTTTCTTTTCTGCATTTTCTGCTGGCATTTTACAGGCTAAGCAAACACCAGGTCGTTTGTGAGAGATGACGTTTTTATTTTATTGTAATTTTACTGCAAATAAAACAGAATAGAAGAGAAAGGTGTTAGTCATGGAATACGTTCGTGAGTGTGGGCGAATAAAAAAAAAGTTTAGAAAGTCCATGGTGTGTTAAATAAATGTCCCCTTAGTAGGCTCGTAATGTCTCTTTTGTGGGAAAGAGATTGCAGAGAAGAGAAAGGGCATCACCTACTAGCTTTCGAAGCTGGTTTTGAACTTTATCAAGGCAAGATAAGCCGAACCAAGCAGCTCCTGACCAGATATGGCAGCAGTACTCCATTTTAGGACATACTTGTCTCGTAAACAGATAGAGGATTGCATCAGCAGTGAGATACCTTCTGGAGCGATAGAATGATCCAACCATTCTCCAGTGATATTGGCAACAGATTTGATGCATGTGTTCCATTTCAGATCAGGAGTGAAGGTCAGTCCCAGAAGCCTGTCAAGATACCATGCTTCCCCAAAACGAGAACGATTCATTTCAATTGGGGGGGGCTGATGGGTGTCAGAGCGATTATGTAGAAAAGAGAGAAGCTTGGTTTTCACCGCATTAAAATAGCCAGTCACCTTTTTCCCCATTGCACCACGTGCTCAAGATCAGAAGAGAGAGAGAACCAGAAACATTTTTATAACTGAATAATCACGATTAAATCTAAAACTCCTTTTAGCATAGATATATCAAATTCACATTCCCCTGCTGATTGAACCTATACACAGTTTGGAACTCTATCATTGCAAAATAGGCCACACCGAGCAGCTCCTGCCCAGACGTGGCAACAGCGCTCCATTTTAGAACATACTTGTCTCTTAAACAGAGGATTGCATCGGCAGTGAGATACCTACCGGAGTGTTAGAATGATTTTTTATGTTGAATCATAGCCGAGTGGTTGGTGAAATATGGCTGGTCTTTGCATAGTTACACAGGTCCAGAAGTAATGCATGAAAGATAGGGTCCTTCCACAAGATGGCTGGAATTTTTTCTGGACCAAGAGCTTTAATCATTGTCTTCTTAAGAACACATTTTAACTCTGTAATGGTGTACTCTCTTGTTGGTATGGTCAAGGAACTACTAATTTGAACTTTTGGTCTGGCAGATTTGTGGGATTACCAAGGAGGTTTTGTCCATTCCCAAAAAGGGTGATTTGACACTACCTACAAATTGTCGCGGTATTTCGTTGCTTCCTATAGCAACGAAAATCTACAACAAGTTTCTTCTAAAGCGTAATCGCCCGAAAGTAGAGCCCATTCTACACAAAAGCCAAAATGGTGTCCACCCAGGTCGCTCTACTTTTGGACAAATCCTTACATTGTAAAGAATAATTGTAAAAAATCACATTCTGCAATAAAACTGCAGCTCTTATCTTTGCGGACTTTCATGGCTCTTGTGAGTTTCGACGTTGTTTGACTGTTGAAATATATATATATATATATATATATATATATATATATATATAAACATGTTTTATTAACTACTTGTTCTTATACATATATATATATATATATGTGTGGGGGTGGAGAGAGAGAAAGAGAGAGAAATAGAGAGAGAAGGAGAGTTTGGTTTAATTGTTTTGTTTGACGGCATATCAATAATTTAATCATTTCCGGTTTATTTAATGCCATATCCGATCATTTTAATAAAAGGTTTCATGCTTCAAGTTCTTTATATTTTCAAATATTTATTCATGGTGTTTGGTTTGGTTGTTTTGTTTTGCGGCATATCAACCTTTTCCATGTCATTTAATATTGAATCCGACTATATTGATGACGCCAGACGAATCCTAGAGTGGATGAAACGCCGAATATTCAGTGTAGCTTAATCGCCATATATATTTTATAAATTACTAACTAGCTCTACCTACGTATTGAACACTTTTGAAGTAAATGCTTAAAGTTTACGCATAAATCTATATTTTCGTATATTAATTTTATGTGAGTAAATGAAGTAGTTTATATATATATATATATATATTACAATAAGTTTACCAAGGTAATCAAAATGGTAAACTTAAAATATATAATAAATATTAAAGAGTTAATATTTACAAGTAAAGTAAACTCAACCAGATGTAAAAGCTCAATAAAACCGAAAAAGAAATAGAGCTTATAATATGAACAAATGATTAATAAAACATGTTAAAAAACATCTTGAAAAAGAGATAAAAACATATTTAATTTTAAAAAGGAAGCACAAGATAAGTGGATAGTCCTTAATCCGCGGAGTTTCGAAGAAATACTCTCCTTCTCATCAGAGGGCAGGAATTAGCAAAAAGCGGGATCGGATTTTGCATGTAAAAGTATTTAATGTGAAATCTTTTTATCATTTTTTCTTTTACCTCCTATTCCCCTTACCTCACCCTTTTTTTAACCAAGTAAGATCTGTGACTTACTTGTTGTTTCATTAAATACTTTTACATGCAAAATCCGATCCCGCTTTTTGCTAATTCCTGCCCTCTGATGAGAAGGAGAGTATTTCTTCGAAACTCCGCGGATTAAGGACTATCCACTTATCTTGTGCTTCCTTTTTAAAATTAAATATGTTTTTAATTCTTTTTCAAGATGTTTTTTAACATGTTTTATTAATCATTTGTTCATATACATATATATATATATATATATATATATATATATATATATATATATATATACTAGAAGATGTGCCCGGCGTTGCCCGGTATTAAAAGTAAGGTTAAATTACTTTAAAAAATGAAGTAAAAAAAAAACGGAAAGAAACCGAGACATGTACATGCGAGTATTATACGTATTGAGCACTTTTTAAGTAAATACTTAAAGTTTAAGTATTTACTTCAAAAGTGCTCAATACGTAGGTAGAGCTAGTTAGTAAGTTATAAAATATATATGGCGATTAAGCTACACTGAATATTTCGCGTTTCATCCACTCAAAGACTCTTCAGGCTTATGTTTTGTTTTTGTTTTTATTTTACACTCTCAAGTATTGACTTAGTCCATTACAATTGTTTCCATGAACAGAGAATTTATTGTCTGCTTCGTCAGTCGGCAAAAGTCAAAAAGATTTTGACTTTTGCCGACTGACGAAGCAAACAATAAATTCTCTGTTCATAGAAACAATTGTAATGGACTAAGTCAATACTTGAGATTGTAAAATAAAAAACATGCACACATATACATACATATATACATATATATATATATATATATATATATATATATATATATATATATATATATATATATATATATATATATATATATATATAATGGAAATGTATAAAAAAGAATACGAAAAGTATAAAAGCTTATATCTTTTCTTTATTCGTTTTCAATTGGTGACGTGCAGGAATACAAAATAATATTATAAAAAAAATTTAAAAACTTTTATTACAAGTACATAATTTTCGACCGATCCTTCAGTCTTCATCGGTGTAGTGAAATATATATATATATATATATATATATATATATATATATATATATATATATATATATATATATATTGTTGTAATGATTTATCCGTCGGGGTCCTTATTGATATATATATACAGGGTGGAAAATTGTCGCCATAGAAAAGACGACATGATTCCATTTCCGTTTGATGAAAACCGGTTTTATATTTTTTGTTGCAGATCATTTACTAGTTGGCCAGTTGTGTACAAATCCCAACAGTGATAGGAGCTTTCTATCATGTAAGAAAGTGACACAATGTTCAACGAGCGAGATCGGAGATGTGCCGCTGTGCAACGCATGCCCTCTACCAATCTGTTATGACAACAAGACCATCGCCAGCACCCTCAAAATGAAAATCCGGATGGTTCAACGCGTAAGGTTACATCTCAATGAAGTTTCGGCTATGATTATGGACTTTGGTGTGGTTTAAAGTGAGGGTCCTATCATGCTCCCTCACATCTTCGAAGCCAGCTTGAAAGTCAACCTAGTGTACCTGGCTGGGCTCAAGAATAAAGTGATCCCCTGGTGCAATCAGATGGCCACCGGCAGACCCTGGGTGTTGAAGCAGGACTCGGCACCAGCCCACATGTTCAAAGAGACGAGGCTTGGCTTCAGGAGTGCTACGACTTTGTACTCTTCTCTCATTGGCCTGCCTCCTCCCCCACCCGAACACGGTGAACTACTTTGATTATACATCAAGAACATCACCTACATGACTTCCCACAACACCAAAGCCAGCCTGATCGCTGCCATCCGCCGAGTATTCGCTGAGCTCCCGCCGCCACTTGTGTAAAAGGCATGTTCCAAATTTCAGACCCTTACTGAGACGGTGATTGAGGCTGAATGCAGTTACATTAAATAGATGTCAGCTCAACGACATAAGTTACCTGAATTAATTTTGTCAATAAAAGTTTTAAAATAAAGCTATAGTGTTGTTTTCTTTTGGGTGACAAATTTGTTGTACCGCCCTGCATATATATATATATATATATATATATATATATATATATATATATATATGTTGTGTCTGCACAAATAATTAACAAGAACACGGAAAGTAAAGGTATAACAATAATATATTAGGAAGAAAAGTTATATACATATTTACATGCCTTCAGATATACTTCAGTTGGAGATATTCCGGCAGGTGACGTGTTGCATGTCTTACTGGAGGCAACATAGGCGTCTTGCCTATTTGGCGGTCGTTGCCGAACTCTCCCGGTATTGGTGATTGATACCTTTATATATCTCACTCACCCACCTATGTTAATTAGTGGGCGTCTCCACAACACCCCCCTCCCAAGATTTGAAGTCGTGTAGATTTCAATATCTTTTTCTCTTGGGGTTCATTATAATTGGTTCTGTAAACTTTCTTTTCCTTCCCGATCGTCTCGGTTCGGGCATGGTTTGTGGTGGTTCAATATCAAACGCTCCGTATAGTATATCAATCGGATCTTCCTTTTCATCAGGTTTGTCATGTTCGTTGTCTTTTATCTGATGTTTTCTCAATTGATTTTGATGTCTTTTGTGTATCCCCTTTGGACCTTTTATCACGTAGACCAAGTCGCCGATATGTTTATCTACTGTACCAAACTCCCAATATGAAATATTTTTCATACATTTAAAATATACACGATCACCAGGTTTAAACCTTTTACGTGATGTGTGCGTAGTTTGATGGACGATTGCTTACTTTGGTATTTATCAAATGGTGATTTTATTTTTCTAGCAAACATTAATTCTGCGGGCGATATTTTCGACGGTGTATTTAGGTTCTTAGTTATCCTGTATATTTGCAGGAATTGTTGTAATGATTTATCCGTCGGGGTCCCTATTGATTTTCTAAGTGCACGTTTTATCGTGTCTACGAACCTTTCCACTAATCCATTTGATCTGGAACGGTGGTGTAGTTATATGTTTTACCTGAAAAGTGTCACAAAAGTCCTTGAAATCACTTGATGTAAATTGTGTTCCGCTATCTGTTACTATAATGTCTGGCACACCAAAACGTGCAAATGTTTCATGCAGAAAACTTATTGTGTTATTTGTCGTCGAGTTCTTGAAACGCTTTACTTCAGGCCATCTGGAAAAAGTATCTACTACGATTAGGTAGTATTGTCCTTCGGTCGGTCCAGCAAAGTCTATATGAATGCGTGACCATGGATGGTCAGTATTTTTCCAAGGTTTATGGACTATCAGTGGTGCCTTTGCGGCTAATGCACAACCTTTACACTTGTTTACTATTAGTGCAATATCCACATCCATGTTACGCCAGTAAACGTAACTCCGCATAAGTGCCTTCATCCTATTTATACCCAGGTTTCCTGTATGAAAATCAGGTAAGATCTTTTTCTGCAAGGTTTTCAGGATAACAACTCTTTCACTATAACATAAAACATCATTGCATACGGAAAATATGCTTTGCATTTTTTCATAATTTTCCCTTATTTTTTTCTTTATGTCTGTGATGACGTCGTCATTTTCAGCCTCCCTTTTTATATCGGTTAACGTGACTCGTAATTCTTTTATTATATTCGCCACCATGTTTTTTTCCTCATGAGAAAAGTCTGCACAGACTCGAATTTGTTCCGACTTTTTTTTTTTTTTTTTTTTTTTTTACATACACCGTAAGGGCTGCCCAGACGCTATTTTCGATTTTCGATGCCTGTTTTTTCGAGTCTATCTAGCTCGCTATTTATTTTGTCTAAACTGGCGAACGGTACGTTCCGTTTTTTTCTTAAACACCGATGTTGCATCCCTTTTTTAGCTCGAACAAAGCCTTAAATTTATCGCATCTTCCCAGTCCAGTAGTAAATATTTCTGGGAATTTCTTTTTTTAGACTGTTTTTAATATTTTCTGATGTTGTGGTGCAACTGGTTATTTTTCTACAAAAAGCGTCCATTGGTTTATCCCAAAGATTGAATTTTTCAATCTAGTCAATTCCCAGTAAGTTCTCGTTTTCTTTAATTACAAAGATTTTAAATTTCTTAGTCGTGCCATTTAAATTAATGGACAGGATGACCTCTCCTTCGAATTTTATTTCGTCTCCTGTCACTGTTCGTGCACCTTTACTTGACTTTTGAAGAGTCGGTTTACCCAGCTTTTCCCAAGTGTTGGCGTTTATTAACAACAAAACCGATCTAGAGTCAAGCTGAAATTTCACTTGTTTGTCGAAAATATTTACTGATACATATTTTCGTAAATTATTTTTCCCTTTGCCGTTTGTTCTCATTTGGTGTACTCTATTTTTTGTTCTGCAGCAAACACTCTTATGTCCAACTTTATCGCAATTGTAGCACCTGATATTTTTGTAAGGACAATCCTTTTCCAAATGTTTTTCATCACATCTTCTGCAATTATTACCTGATACTGTCTTTTTATAATTCCTTTGATCATTATCGTAATTTCTTTTTCTGTAGTTATTATATTGACTATTATCGTAATTTCGTTTTCTGTAGTTATTATATTGACTATTATCGTAATTTCGTTTTCTGTAGTTATTATATTGACTATTATCGTAATTTCGTTTTCTGTAGTTATTATAATTTGAGTATTTATAATTTGAGTATTTTTTAAATTTTGACTAGTCTCAAAATTTCTTTGTCCTGAGTTTCTGAAAGGTTTTTCAATTTTCCTAATGTACGCCACTCCTGCTTCTTCTAAATCCCTGGAATCTTTTTTTTTTTTTTTTGGTGATACTGCCCTTTGGCAATCTTCTGCTAATTTCTGCAATGTCAGGCCTTGTTCTGTCTCTAATTTTGAGAGAACGCATCTTCAGATCTCTGAATTTTTTGTGGATACTAGACCCTGTGCAAAGATTAAGTATTTGAAATCGTCCACCGTGAGTTCCGATAATTTGAAGTTGTCGCAGTTTTTGTTTACTACTGACGCGTATGTCAGGTAGTCCTGCTCCTCAGTTTTCTTAAGATTCATACATGACCATCTCTTGTGGAAAAGAGACATGTTCAGTCCGAATAACTCCTTAAGAAGCTTTATGGTCTCAGCGAAATCTAACTGATTCGGTCTCCTTGCAATGTTCATTGGTACCAAACTTTCGAAGTAATAAACTTACTTTCTTTCCATTTGGCCAGTTTTCGCAGTCTGTTTCGAAAATATCTTCATGCCTCTTGAAGTATGCATCAAAAGTGTTATCTTCTTCCGGTAGGTATGTGAACACATCTATTCTGTTAACAATTGTTGTGTTGGAGAAGGTTCTATTACTTTCTTGTATGGAATTAGCTGTTGATCTTTCTAACAGTTCTTTCTGTTCAAGTTGCATCTGCGCAAACCTTTCTTCCTGCCTTTCTAGGCATTTTATGAGTCGTTCATTTTGTCTTTCATCTCTTTCTGCATGTAGCGCTTGCTGTTCTTTTTGTAGGATCTGCTGATTCTGCATGAACTGTGTCATTATTTTAGCAAATTCCTCCATCTTGTTTTTTTTTAAGGATTAGAAAAATCAGTCTATTTTACTAATTCACTTTTTACAATAACTAGGAACAACCGTTTTAAGGTTCGCTTTTTTTTCTTTTTTTTTTTGTGTCAACCGAATTCTATCGATATATTATTTTTTGCGTTGAACCTTTCTTTTTCCCTTTTTCTATTGAGGGATAAAAAAATGTATTTTATTTTTTTATCTTAATCCGTTCACTTTTGATTACGTACAAGAATTCTTTTTTTTTTAAATCCTTTCTTGGTACAGCTGAAAAAAAATATCACTTTTCTCCTTCAAGACAATTTGCATAAATTATTCACGGTGTACTAGCGAAAACATCGTTTTTTTTCTTTGACTTTCGTAGTCACTTTGAAATGGTTATTGGTATTTTGCTTTCAAGTATCCAGTGCTCGGATATCTCGTTTGACAGTTTTGTAGTTACTTTCATTTGTTTTTTTTTTTGTTTGTTTTTTTTTTGTTTTTTTTCGACAGTGATAACTTTCCGCGTAAATTATTTTTCGAATACTGTTGCTGTGTCTAACAGTGAATTCCCGAGTAAATCTTTTTCAATGTCCTCGATGTTACTGTTGTGTTCAACAGTAGATTTTTTTTTCTTCGAGTACGATTTTTTTTTTCAATCTTTCTTGAATAAGTATTTTTCGTACACCACTGTTGTGTTTACTAGTGGGTTTTATCCTGCGTAAGTCTTTTTTAGAATTCCCGTCGCCACTGTTGTGTCTGCACAAATGATTAACAAGAACACGGAAAGTAAAGGTATACAATAATATATTAGGAAGAAAGGTTATATACATATTTACATGTCTTCAGATGTACTTCAGTTGGAGATATTCCAGCAGGTGGCGTGTTGCATGTCTTACTGGAGGCAACATAGGCGTCTTGCCTATTTGGCGGTCATTGCCGAACTCTCCCGGTATTGGTGATTGATACCTTTATATATCTCACTCACCCACCTATGTTAATTAGTGGGCGTCTCCAAAACAATATATATATATATATATATATATATATATATATATATATATATATATATATATATATATATATATATATATATAAAGTTTCCTTCAGTCTTAACAGACTATGGATACCCACTGTAAAGGTGCCTGCACGTGAAATTTTATTTTGTGATAAGAGTTGTGCGATCTCCAACCACACCTCTCTTGAGTTGGTGTTGCTAAATACCAGTTGAAAGTGGAGGTTCAGGACGACTGAAAACAATGCCGAGATAAGCGGAGAGCACATACCGCGCCTAGAATCCCCAAATGGTCACCCATCTGGTACTAGCCAGGTTCAACGTTGCTTAACTTTGGTGATCTGACAAGAACCGGTGAGTAAACGTGATTATGTCAGTTACCTTTAATGCATCCAAAACCAAACTCCTATCCTTACATCATCTGGCATCAATTGTGATGGACGGCTCTCGTCTGGGTGAGGCCCCATGTTTTGACAAGCTTCTGGGTTTGACCTTTACTCCTGATCTGAAATGGAACACGTACATCAAGTCTGTTGCCAAGGTCGCTGGAAAGATGGTGGGATCCTTCTACCGCTCCAGAAGATATCTCACTACTGATGCAATTCTCTATCTAGATAAAAGCCAAGTACGGCCAAGGATGGAATACTGTTGCCATATCTGGGCAGGAGCTGCCAAAAACAGCCTATCATGCCTTGACAGAGTACAAAATAGACTTCGTGGTTTAGTGGGGGATGCCCTTTTCTCTACCCTGCAACCCCTCTCCCACAGAAGAGACGTTGCAAGCCTATCCTTGTTTTATCGTTATTTTCATGGCAGGTGCTCGTCTGAACTCCAATCCCTGGTCCCCCCTCGCCAATCTTTCATGAAAAACACCCGTCTAGCTGAATCCACTGTGAAAAATTTCCCCCACTCTATATTTGTGCCTAAATCAAAACGCGGATTTCATGAACAAAGCTTCTTTCTTAGAACTGCACGCCTGTGGAACTCTGTTCCGTCTGCCTGCTTCCCTCCGGACTACAACTTGGATGTCTTCAAGTCTAATGTTAACAAATTCCTAATGAACCGCCCCCTTAAGTAAACACTTCATCAAATCTCCTCACTAACGTAATGTACTTGCAATAACCTTTATCCCTGAGTGGCTTCCGGGCCTTGATAAGTGGTGATCTCTGTGTAAAAAAAAAAAAAAAAAAAAAAAAAAAAAATGACACCCTCACGGCTACCATCAGGAACACTCCAGGCAGCGATAAGATCATTCTAGTGGGCAATTTTAACGCCAGAGTTGACAAAAACCATGAGATATGGCAAGGAGTCCCGACATGGAGTCGGAAACGTAAATAGAAATGGTCTCCAACTTCCTGTCCCTCTGTGCAGAACTGGATCTTATCATTATCAACATTATCTTTCAGCTACGTGACATGTACAAGATGCCCTGGTCGCACCCACGGTCCAAACACTGGCGCCTTATCAATTTCGTCATCATCAAAGATTGTGATCTGCATCATGTGCTCTTGATTCGTGCCATGCATGGTCATCTCCTGATTTGCTCTAGTCTCCGGCTAAACGTACGTTGACCTGCCCGTCGGCAGAAGCCAAAATGGCGACTCGACCTGTGATCTCTATGGGATCCAGCAATCTCAGCCAAATTGTGTGATGCGATCGCCGAGTCCCTCTCTGCAGCAACGGAAGAATGGCAAGAAATCTCAACTACCTTTCATGGTGCCTGAGAATCGATCCATCATACTTTAAGAGGCGACACAAGGACTGGCTCGACGGTTGTACAGGGGACATTGGACCCTTTATATGTAAGAAAAATGCCACTCATGGTGCCCTTATTAGAAATCCAGCACCTCCCACACACCATGAGCGTTTCTCCTCCCTCTATACCATAATGCAGCGAGAATTGCATCAAATGGAGAATGAATGGTCACTGAAGAAGGCTAGAGAGATCCAAAGCCGTGTGGACCTTGGCGACAACCACGGTTTCTACGATACAGTAAAGATGATTCATGGCACAAGGAAACGCTCTGTGCACCACGTGCATAGTAACGTGCTCTCATCAAAGAGAAGGGCGGTATCCTGGAAAGATGGGCTGAAAACCTGCCGGAACTGCTTAATAAGATCAATGCCACTGATTCCTCTATTGTCGATGATCTGCCCATTCTGCCATTAATTCTTGTGTTGAACAGCTCACCATCCTTCAGCAAATTGAAGGAGGCCATTCACAGCCTAAAAAAAAACAAGGTAGGTGGTCCCGAAAGCATACCTGCTAAGATCCTCAAGTGTGGCGGAAGTGACCTCCTCCTGCATTTCCACTGGTTCATCCTGGATTGCTGGTCAACAAAGTGTCTCCTACAGCAGTGGAAGGATGCTAACATCATCCTCGCCTACAAACATAAGGGTAACCCTACTAACTATGGCAACAGTGGAGGCATCTCTTTCCTCTTTGTGGCCGGCAAAGTATTGGCTAAGATCATCCTCACCCAATTTCTGGGGACTGTTGTCGATCTTACCGTCCCAGAATCACAATGTGGCTTCTGCTAAGAGCATAGTACCACTGATATGATTTTTCGTTTACTCGTCTCCTCCAGGAGAAGTGCCATGAACAGCATTGTGGGCTCTATTTGGCTTTCATAGATCCAACCAAGGCCTTCGACCCCATGAACTGTGAGTTTTACGGAACATTCTCTGGAAGTTTGGTTGCACTCCTACTTTCTTGTCGGTCCTCCAGCAGTTTCATACTGGCATCCGTGCTCGTGTTATCATGTCAGGTGCAGAATCTAACACTTTCACCGTGAATGTCGGTGTGAAGCAGGGATGCATCTTGGCTCCGGTCATTTTCAACTTGTTCCTAGTTGCCGTCACTTTGGTTTCGCATCGTGACCTTCAACCTCCTGATGCCGTAGCTGTGCAGTATCATATTGATGGCAGCCTGTTCAACCTGAAACGTCTTCAGGCTGAAGAGCTCATCTTCAGTGATGCTGCATTCCCTAGCTATACCTTCATCGGACTTCAACGCAGTCTTGATGTAGTCTCCAACACTTACTACCGAGCTAGCCTTCTTATCAACACCAAAAAGAAGGAAATTCTGCCAAATATGTCTCCAGTATCCCTCTAAAGAATATCTGCAGCT
>NC_136515.1:76213112-76493112 GCF_053919585.1 Euprymna scolopes
TTGATTTTGTCTGATCACTTAATAATAACTATTGATTTTGTCTGATCACTTAATAATAATAGGTCTTGAATCTCAACAGTAGAATTTACTGAACCAACCAAACAGTCCCTTTTTATGCCAAGGTTAGAAGCTGTTTTTCCTTCAGATCAGCAACTGTAACACCACACTGATGAAGCTTGGTTAGGACCCCTGTTTATCTAGAACTCTCGGCTCGTATTGTCTGGTTCTTCTCTGAGGGATGTGACACTGAATCCTGTATGCTGAAAGTGAATATCGAAGCCGCAGGCAGGAAGAAAAACAAACACGTGAAACTCTATTCTACAGAATTGATTTCACAAACTTATGTACAAATGTTTTTACAAATATCATTCAGTTCTTAGTAAGTTTTTCAAAGTCTCAAATCTCTTCACCGACAGCGTCAGACGGGGGAATGAGGGGAAGGAGGAAGGATCGTGTCCTCAGGAAATGGCGGTCTCTATATGATCTGTTCTCCCTGAAATCAAAAAGCAATCTCTCTCTCCGACTAATTTTCATGCAACAGTCGTATATATAGTGAGGTATGTGGATGGGGTGGGAGTTTCCCCAGCCAATAAGATTTTGCCACGAAATCGAAAAGCCCCAAATTTGTGTGTGTGCAATTCCTGAATCTGGGATCTGAGTTCTACAGACACATTAATTCTCATGACCGCCTAAGGTCAGATGTCAGTTCTGACATCCGACCTTGAGTTTACCAAGGACAGACAATGTTATGCTTCAAGTTTCCTGTCATCAACTTTAACTGCAAAATATATTTCTCTGGTTTCAAACAATATCTATTTTGACCTGAAATAAAATATATATATTTATATTCTCTATTTTAAATCCTCGGGGTATCTTACGTCACCCGGGAACGATTAGCTATCTAGCATAATTACTCGGCCCCTCCCAGGCCCCTGGGGGGGGGGTTCTAAAGCTCCCCAATGAGGGATTACGTCACACAACCATCTTGAAACTGTTTTCACAATTTTTACCTCGGAAAGGCAGCTGCACAAAATTTTGTTTTTCCATTAAATCGCTTAAGTGTTCCATTACTTCTCAAGCACTGAGATATATCAGACATAAATACCAGGGATGTGTTAGACTTGGTTTACTTCAGATTGTAATTTTTGAGAAAAAAATGTCATGGTGGTTTACCGTCACCGTCTATTAAATGCAATCACAATTTTCACACCAATTTTTCAAGCTCCTTTTGTTAGAACATCGGTTATCAGAATTCAACGTCAGTTTTGGCACCAGTGGATTATCAGTTTTCACAACGAGAATGTCACGTGTACATTCAACTTTATGACAGTCGTTGGCCTTCTTTGTCTTTTCTCCAACTTTGGTTCGCTTTAGTTCTCTATTCCTTTTGGATCAGGAGGGGGGGAGCTTGGATTCTTTGACGGTCATCTCTTTTGCCCTGGTCAAAGTGGCCACTACCAATTTGACCAGCGGATCGACGATGTAGTTCTTGACGTTTTCCTGATGAACCTTCCTCGAAATTTTGTGGAAGTTTTTTCGCATTCCGTTCCCTCCTCCATTCAACTGAAGGAGATTTCTGTCGATGAATTTGTTCTTTCCCTACACGTTCTCTTTCGGTTTTCCTTCTGATATACTCGCAATGTTTTTGACCAATCATAGATATTGACTTTTCCATTTTGGATTGAGTTGATAAATCAGTAAAAAGTTGTTTTTCCCGTGAAAGCTTTCATTTTAGTTTTGACATTTTGAAAATCACGTTAAAAAAAAAAACATCGTTATGCACAATTCCGAGACGTTGACTGTTTTGGTTTTCACTAATCTTTGGAAATGAGGAACGATGATGTTTTCCATCCAACCATAATCCACAAAAGTTGATGTCTTCATTTGTGTTACTGTATGAGCAAGTAATTTCTGCATAGGCTACTTCCTTTATTTTATTGCATTTTAAATAGTACATGTTCCTAACTTTCGAACCTGTAGCAACTATTCTCTGTTTGTCCAAAATTTTACAATCTGTCTCAGTAAATGTGCAGGTCTTCTTAAATGTAGTGGCTCTCACACTTAATAAGTCGTAACATAATTTGGCAACGTATCGAGTCTCATACAACTTGCATCTTTCATATTTCCCTTTTGGTATACTTACATTTAATTCTACAATTCCTACACCTAATGTTTCGACCGAGAATCCATCACCAACGGTTATTTTTTGTGCCACATCCAATTTTTGGAAATTAATAAATTTCTCCATATCATAACACACGTGGCACGTAGCACCAGAGTCCACAATCCAGTCTGTAATTTTATTTTTAGACAATGCATTTTCTTATTAAAGAACGCATTTCTTTTTCAGAAAATTTCGCTTGCAATTCTCTTTAGTATCTTCACCAAGCAGTCGACAATCACGTTTGATGTGCCCGGTTTTTCCACAATTATAACACTTTTTTTTTCTTTTTTTTTTTGGGGTCTAACATGGTGTTTTGATGTCATGGCTTTCAATTTGACATTATTATCTTCCTTTTCTAAAATTTTGGATTCTTCACGTAATAGTCACTGAGTTACGAAGATCCACTTAAGAACCTCTTGATTAGCTTCAGGTGCTGTCACCAACATGCCGTAGGAAACTGAAAATGTAGCGAGGAAATGCACAACTCTATCTTCTTCATGTATTAAGTCACTAATGACTCCCAACTCCTCAAATATCTCAACCATCGCCACCAACCTTTGAATTATTTTTAACAAACTTTAAAATAACTTTTTTAGATTAAATATTTTAAAACCAATTTTTTTTCAACCGATTATGGGATAAGTCGGATCTAAAATTAAATATAACAGTGATCTTTTCACTGAAAGAACAACTATATACCAAATTTCAAGCCTGTAGATCAAAAATTTGTTCAGTATTTCACCTTCTTTTAATTCAAGAAAATATAATTTTCTGCTTAATGCTAATTTGCTAACCCACGTTTTCTTTTGAAATTGAATCAGCCAATTTTTTTTCAACCGATTATGGGATCAGTCGGATCTAAAATTAAATATAACATTGATCTTTTCACTGAAATAACAACTGTGGCTAACGCACGGTCTCTCCTTAACATATACGTTCTGTGTGCTTGAACATCAACAGATTCCGTTCCATCAATAATTCCCCAGACATCAGCTTTAATCAAAGTCATTTTAACTTGAACTCGTCACATCAAGTAGTTTATTGTATTAAGTAGTGGCACAAGAACACTAAGCTTTGCATCCATCATTATTATCTCTACAATTATATAAATGTAACTTCGTCTGTGTCCGTCAGTCCGTTCCTTATAGACTCCGAAATGGCTGAACAGATTTTATTGAAAATTTACAGAACTTTCATAGTAAAAACATTTTAACAATTTTCATGCTTTGGACGAAATGCTTTTCTAAGTTGTATCTTATCTTTTTAAGATTATATTTTAAAACTCTCCTTCTCTCTATTTCAGTTTGTATTTCTCCTCGGACCACAACTCATTTTTGCAACAACCTCTTTGTATTATTAGAGATCTGAATATTCTCTCTGTTTCAGTTTGTGTTTCTCCTCACACCACAACTCATTTTTGCAACTCCCTCTTTGTAATACAGGTCTGAATAATGAGAAAATCTGAATTTTTTTTTTTTTTAACAAACTTTAAAATAACTTTTTTAGATTAAATTTTTTAAAACTTCTTTCAGAATAGAAAATCTTTCAAATTTAATAAGGAACATATTTCATATAGGTTTCATTAACAAATATTCAGTACATAACGAGAAAAATAGAGATGAAAATTTCAAAGGAATGTATAACTGATTACGGTCAATAGTAGTCCTCGCCAGCGAAAGTCTTTGTTATTGTTATTCTATTATTATTATTTAAAACATTTTGTGCCCTGCTCTTTCGCGTGAGGACTAATTAAATTTTATATATATAATAAATTTGACTTATTGTTACATTTATTGGTAATAAAGCTCCATCTGAAGAGAACATTGTACAAAAATGTTTTGAGTTTTTATTTTTTAAATTCATAGTTGAATCTAATTTTGAGAAGTTGATTTCCATCCTATGATATAAACGAAACACAGGTATCACCAGCATATATATATATATATATATATATATATATATATATATATATATATATATATATGCTAGCGGATGTACCTGATATAGCCTAGTATTAAACATAGCATTAAATTCCTTTAAAAAAATACTGAAGCTGAGATCGAAACCAAAACTTGAAGACAGTGAGTCAAGTATGATAACCATTAGGCTAGCTTGACAGGATCTTTAAAAAGTGTCATGTAAACGATTCGTGCATGCACAGGCGTGAAAAAGTTGACAAACCGATAAAAATCTGATGCCTCCCAAGTACCAATTTTGACCCCTTTTTTTCCGGATGAAAACTGATTAAAAAGTTTTCCACGTGTCTGAATACCCTATATACCAAATTTCAAGCCTGTAGATCAAAAATTTGTTCAGTATATAGGTTGAGAGTTGTCTTCACACACATATTATATATATATATATATATAAATATATATATATATATATATAAATATATATATATATATATATTTTTTTTTTGTTTTTTTTACACAGTGATCACCACTTATCAAGGCCCGGAAGCCACTCAGGGATAAGGGTTATTGCAAGTACATTACGTTATATATATATATTTTATGAAAAATCTGTTAAAAATAACATTTAAATTAAAAAAAATTAAAAATACTCAAAGCCATCTACATAAAAACTTAAAACCCTAGAATTAACATTATCGCCTATCACGTCTTCCATGTGACCCCAATTTTTTCATCCAAGAATTTAGCTTGCTAATCTCCCCTAAAAATTCTCTGCAACCCTCCTGTCTGTGAATACTGACTATATACAGCCACTAAATTCTTTCCTTCCTTCCTTGCTTCTACCATGGAGAAGATATATATATATTAGAACTGTTTCTCAATCGTGGGCCACAAGGGGACCACGGGACTTAGGTTGGGGAACCCATAAGGGGACATCGGAAAAACTTACTTCAAAATGCAAAAACTTGTAATGTATAAATAAGCTAACAAAACTCATCATAAAAAGTCATTTATTTTTTATATACAGTGGAACGTCTAGATATGAAATCAATTGCTTCCAGCTCGACTTTTGTGTCCAGAAAGGTATTTTACACGTAACCCCCCCCCCAATCTGTTCCAAGGCCTATGAAAACTCATTAAATTTTATAAGAGTAAAACCAGAAGGAAATAAGAGCTAAATAAACAACATAAAACAAAATCATTGTTTTTTCTTTGTTGTAGTGCAAGGGGGGGGGGGCACGGGTGTTGAGATACTTGATAAGAGGAGCCACGGGTTATCAAAGGTTGGGAAATACTGTATTATAATAGGAAAGAGAATTTTAAAATAAATATTGTCAAATTTTGTTGTTGTTTTTTTTACTTGGGAATCACCACTCATGGATAAGAGTTAATGAATGCAAGGGGCAGTGCAGCAATCTCTGGTCCCCCCCTCGCCAATATTTCATGATAAACACCTGTCTAGCTGAAACCACTGCAAATAATTATCCTCTTCTTAGTGACACGCAATATGGTTTCCGTTCTGCTAGATCTACAGCTGATCTGCTAACGATTATATCTCATAAGATTAGTGAATCTCTTGACAAAGGCTTCCTTTTTAGGACATATCAAAGGCCTTTGATAAGATATGGCATAAAGTCCTACTTCACAAGATTTCCAGCTACGGTATAATTGGAAATGTTTTCTCAATTATTAAATATTTTCTCTCTGATAGGCTCATAAGAGTAGTGGTTGATGGGCAGAAATCAGAGGCCCACAGTATTAATGCCAGAGTCCTTCAGGGTCCATCCTGGACTCAACTCTCTTCCTGATTTACATCAATGATCTCTCAAAACACATACTTAAATCATTCGTTGACATCTATGGTTATGACATGACCATCTTTGGCAACACATCAAAGGCCGTAAATGACAAAGTTTTTTTCTGATTCTCTCTCCTCTGAATAAGCATGTGGTACAGTGGGGGAAGAGGTGGCTGGTTACTTTTAAAGCATCTAAAACCAAGCTCCTATCTTTACATCATCAACGCTCTGATCCCCATCTGGCATCAATGGAAATGGATGGCTCTCATCTTGGGGAGGCTCCATGTTTTGACAAGCTTCTGGGTTTACTCCTGATCTGAAGTGGAACATGTACATCAAGTCTGTTGCCAAGGTCGCTGGGAAAATGGTGGGGTCCTTCTACCGCTCCAGAAGATATCTCACTACTGATGCAATTCTCTATCTAGATAAAAGCCAAGTACGTCCAAGGATGGAGCACTCCTGCCACATCTGGGCAGGAGCTGCTAAAAACAGCATATCCTGCCTTGACAGAGTATAAAATAGACTTCGTGGCTTAGTGGGGGATGCCCTTTTCTCTTCCCTGCAACCTCTCTCTCACAGAGGTTGCGAGCCTGTCTTTGTTTTATCGTTATTTCCATGGCAAGTGCTCGTCTGAGCCTCCAATCTCTAGTTTCCCCCCTCGCCAATCTTTCACGATAAACACCTGCCTAGCTGAAACTACTGTCAATAATTTTTCCCACTCTTTATCTGTGCCTAAATTAAAATGTAGATTCCATGAACAAAGCTTCTTTCTTAGAAGTGCACGACTGTTGAACTCTCTTCCGTTTGCCTGTTTCCCACCTGACTACAACTTGTATTTCTTCAAGTCCAACATAAACAAATTCCTGATGAATTATCCCCTTAAGTAAGACACTTTATCAAATCTCCAATACTAATGATTACTACGATACTATCCCATTGATTACTGTACACGCAATAACACTTATCCCCAAGTGGCTTCTGGGCCTTGGTAAGTGATGACCTCCATGTAAAAAAATTCGATAAAATTTGACCACTTATGTGGACGGCTCAACAAGAACTTATTTACATTAGATTTGAAGACTCCCATACAGCAGAACCTCTAGATACAAAATTAATTGGTTACAGCTGGATTTTCGTGCCTTGAAATTTTCATAACCTAAAAGGTGTTTACACATAAATCGTCTAATCCATTCCAAGCTCTATGGAAACACTCATTAAATTTTATAATATGGGTAAAACCAGAATGAAATAAGAGTCAAATAGTACCTAACCTAACAGTTAATATTTGTAAATGAAGTAGATATTAGAACTTAATGCAATAATAAATTTAAACAAGCTTTTTTGTACAAAACTGTGGAACCTTACTTTTTGAGTGAGACGATGTCCGAACTTTACAAAACACTTGAAATTAATTTTTATTTTTTCAGTTTCTAAGATGTTCATGGTTCGAAATTGGAATGACAGTTACTTCAAGTTTGGATTCACAAATGTTATTGGAGATTGCGTGGAATGCACGCATTGTCTGCATTGCTCAGTTATGATGTCAAATGCATCACTACGTCTTTGCAGACTTTCTAACAATCGTGACAAGATGCATCCCCCAAGAAATAACAATAGTGTTGATGCTTCTGTCTCCGAAACGTGCATGAAAGGGCAATAATGAAGCGACACTTCCCAAATTTGGATTCTGTCCAGAAGAAAAACCTGCTCTACAATCCAGCTACAAAGTGGCATACAGAATCATGAATTGCAAGAAACTGCACACTATTGCCGAGGCACTTATCAAGCTATGTACAGAGAAAATGGTGGAACTAATTATTACACCAGAGGCAAAAAAGATCCAACAAATTTTACTAGTGTTCAACTGAGCTCCAATCTATGGTCCTTCCTGGTCAATCTTTCACAAAAAACACTCATCTAGTTAAAATCACTATCAATAAATTCCCCCACTCTCTATCGGTGCCTACACCTAAACATGGATTTCATAAACAAAGCTCCTTTTCTAGAACTGTCTGCATGTGGAACTTTGTTCCACTAGTCTGCTTTCCAGCTGACTACAATATTGCCTTCACGTCCAACATAAATAAGTTATTGAATATTAACCCTTATCCTCGAGTGGCCTCTGGGCCTTGGTATGTCATAACCCATTTCTAAAAAGAAAAAAAGAAAACAGAACAAAACAATTCATCCGACAGATTGATGACTTATTTATGCCATCAAGTTTGCTCAGAACTCAAATAAAGCAAGTTAGCTTGCAATTGGATGCATCTACAGACACCATTCGCGAGAGTTTGTTGATCGCCTTTGGTCACTACGAGAAAGAAGGAAAGATAAAGGAAGAATTTTTGTTTTGCAAAATCTTGCCAACCACAACGATAGCAACAGATGTCAAAGTCATCATGGACTCTTTTGACCTTATGTACTTGACTGACAGAACTTCACGCACATCTGTGCTGATGGTGCTTCAGCGATGATTGGCATCAGAGAAGGGTCCATCATGCTTGTCAAGAATGAATGGTCGTATGTGATTTCCCACTGTTTACTATGCAGTTTTGTGTTGAAAACTCTACTGCCACATTTGTTCAAAGTCATGGACGTTACAGTTAAAGTGATCAACCCCATTCATGCAAAGGCCAAAAATTCACCGGCTCTTCCAACAAAATGGGAGCACAGCATATGCGACTTATTCTACACCAAAGTTCATTGGCTATCGAGGGGAAAATACCTCTCTTGGCCGTATGAATTCCGTACGGAAGTGAAAATCTTTCTAGGAGATAACTAAAATCACCTCTATGTCCACCTTGACAGTGTACAAGTTTGTCATGATGTTTGCCTATCTGGTTGATATTTTTGGCTGACTAAACGAAATGAACCAATCCTTGCAAGGCTGTGATGTGCAGTGACGTTCAAGACAAGCTTGCCAGACTGTCTGTTCAAACTGAACTCGGCATGCACAAATCAAGGCCATGTCCACAATTTTGTTTCCCTGTCTCAAACGAGCATTTGCAAACGTAAAGAATTGAACTTCCTACCGACATCAAAAGTTGTATTACTGGACATCTAAAAAATACTCTCCGCTGAGTTCAAATCTTCTTTAGACGAAGAATCACTGAATATCCTATGGCACAGAGAGATACTTTCAACATTGAAATTGAACCCACTGAAGATGAAGCAGACGAGCAGGCAGAGTTCAAGGTTTCAAAAGCAATGAAGCTGGCCTTGAGTAACAAAGAACATCTCTTTATCTTCTGGTTGCCCGTTCAGGATGCACATCCACTACTCAGCAAGAAAGCATCCATAATGCTGTAATACAATTCACTACAACATACCTTTGTGAATGTAGATTTTCTGACGTGGCAACTATTAAAACAAAGTTTAGGATATGTCTTGATGTTAGGAACAATATTCACCTTGCTTGGTGCAAGACAGAGTCGAACATAAGAGGCATTGTCACATGAGTTCAGCAGCGTGTCATTTTCAGCAAAATTTTCACTTTGATTTTTCATTTTAGAAAAACTAAGTAAATATAAAAATCTGCATTTTTTTTTTTTTATCTCTTGAAGTGCAGGGCGGGGGGGGGAGTCATGATTGTTAAGATACTTAGTAAGGGGGCCACAGGTCATTAAAGGTTAACAAACACTGGTAAATGATGTTTAGCTAGTAACCACTCAGGTGCTGCTTCTTAATAAATGAGGACATCTATTTTTGCTCCCAGCCCGTAACCTCATTATTTTATTCAATTTTTTTTTTTTTATACATGTCTATAATTTTCAAGCAATAAAAAAATAAATTAAAACGTCTTTTCTGCTTATGTATGCACGCTGCAAAGAAGATACCACGTTATTATTGTACGATGAAACGAGACAAAAACCAATATGACCATTGGATGCTTTTTAACATTTAACTCAAGAAAAGTAGTTGGTTTTGTGATTCTTCAAGTCAATCTCTGAACTGAGAGACGGAGACATGATGAATACAGTACAGATTCAAACAGAAAACGACCAAAACGAATCTCAGCAAAGGTGTTGTACGAGGAGAATGCAAATCAATTTCTCTTTTAGAATCGGAAAAAAAAAAAAAAAAATCTGCAATTTTATTTCCAGTGAGTGGGGGCGGGAAGGAGCAGGGAAAATGTTTAAATAAACACACATTTAGCAGTTCATTAAAGTCTTTTAAAAAATTTAAAACATTTTGACAAAAAAAAAAAAACAGAAAAAAAAAAAAAACGTTTACATTTATTTCTTTTTTGATAATCGCGTGTTATCTGTTTTCACATTTTAAAAATTATTTTCCATCATTTTCACAAATTTAAACATGCATTAATGTCGCCATATTATTATTATTTTATTTTTTGGGGTTTTTTTTTTTTTACAAAAATATGTTATTTATTAAAATAGTATTTATTCAACATGTTTGTAAACTCGATGACATAAATTCGAGATTATATTTTACGTAGTCATATTATTTGGACTACTGTTCTCATCTAGAGTCTTATTTGCACATTTCGGCCAATGTAACCTCCAACCTTCTTCAAGCGTATCTTGTAGAACTCTGGAATCTTCCCGTCAAACTTGAGAATCTGCACAAAATTTTAATTAGAATCCTTCATTTAATCTAAAGAGTAGCATGCACTTGTTCTGTCAGCCATGATTGAATAGAAGCCTTAATTTTATTTTGAGTGTTGCCCCAAAACCTTCAGTAGAGTGCAACTTTACAACTGAATTTTACCAAATACTTTATCCATTGCATCATGGCTCCTTGCAAGTTCAACAAGATACAACTGAAGAATTTCGGAGGTTACATCAACCGAAACGGTGTGAAAATAAGATTCAAGATGAGAACAGTAGTTCAATGAATCCAAATAATACGAATAACCAATCCCCATCTAAAAAATTCAGAAACATATTGTGCAAATAATGAAAAACTTCACATAAATATACGTCCTAAAATGCATAATTTCTAAGTTAAACACCGATATTAATCAATATTCTTCATTGTAAACTCATAAACATGTGCAACGTGTGTGATATTACACTTATTTCTACAGTTTTGGATAAACACTATCGCTGTGACAAGATCATAGGCAAAATAAGCCTGGGTCTGGTGTTGTCATGCGCACTAAAAACAACAGAATTCCCCCTATATTAAAAAAAAAAAAAAAAAAAAAATCTGTGCATAGTATGTAAACTGATCAAGTAGTTTTACTTTTAATAAAGAAAATCATTTGTAAGCGATGAATGGGGATTTGTAGACATTACGACATATCTTGCAAGTTTGAATCATTGTTGAGTTATCTCCCTTGTTTCTTGGATTTATTTTCAAGATGGCATTCAAGACCGTCGCTCCTCTCTTCCACATGAAATTTGATTCTATTAGTTAAAAATAAGACAATTTTTTTTTTTTTTTTAACAGAGAGAGAATTCTGGACAAGAACCAGATACCTAAATTTGTTAAAAAAAAAAAAAAAAAAAAAAAAAAAATTTCATTTTAAAAAAGGAAAAAATTTAAAATTTCTTATTTAGAATTCAAACTAATTAAAAAAAAAATACAGAAAAATATTTATAATGTACATACTTATCACAGAACGAAATTGTCATATTCCAAAAATCATAAACTGATGAAGCAGTTTTTTTTTTAACTGAGATAATCAAATTTTATGAGTAAACAAGAAAGGACTGTCTCGCGTTGCCACCTTGAGCAAAGAAAAAAATGCAAGGACAGATAAATCCACAATAATTCAAACTTGTGAAATCAGCCTCGTAATGCGACTGATTTCAACATTAATCGTTTTCAATCATTTAAAAATGATTTTATTAAAAAAAAAAATACTTAATCAATTGTCATAATTTTTGGAATATGACATTTTCGTTTCATGACAGGTATATACATCATAAATTTTTTTTTTTTTTTTTAATCAGATTGAATTAAGAACCAAAACAAAATACATGTTTTGCAACAATAATCGATCTTTTTTTTTTTTAATTTTAGGATTGAAACTTGTCACATTTAAGGAGACAACTTATTTTTTATTTTTTTATTTTTCAACAAAGAAAATCCCGACTAAAGATGCAAGTGTTGAATTACCTAATAAACCTAGGAAAGCTGCAGTATGGACCTCATTTTCTATTAGAAATAATAATATACAACATTAAATAAAAATATTAAATTCCTATTTGGACAATACCATGGTAAAAGGGAAATGACTCTTCTGTAAATATAGTTGCCTCCCTTGTTTTAATTCTGAGATAACAGTTATGTCCTCACGCGAAAACAACACACGACGACCACATACCATCAGCTATCTTCAGACAGAGCAGGATGCCATATGGTTTCATTTTTTAAAAACAGGTCGCTGACTGGATCCTTAAAACATTTCAGCTATCAAAAATATTCCAGCTCCAACAGACATCAAAACTCTACATTCTTTTTTTTGGTTTAGTAAGCCATTACAATTCATTTATACCAGAGTTACATCACACCCAATCTCCTCTACATCACCTTCTAAAAAAAAAAAAAAAAACTACATGGAACTGGTCATCAGAAATGCTTTTGCCAAAATTAAAGCTTCACTTTCTTCAGATCTTCTCACACATTTTAAATCCATCTTTGGACATTGGTGTAGTTTCCAAGCTTCTGACTCTGGTGTTGGTGCTATGATCTCTCATATCTTTCCTGACGGTAGTCAGAAAGTCATTACTCATGCATCTAGGTCATTGATACCAGCAGAAAGGAACTATAGCCGAATCAAGAAAGAAGCTTTGACATTAATATATGCTCTTAAAAAATTCAATGAAATAGTTTATGGCCGTCACTTCACATTAATCACAGACCACAAACCTCTGGTAAGCATTTTTGGATCTAAGAAAGGTATTCCTGCGTATACCGTCAATCGATTACAAAAATGGGCTACCACTCTAGTGGATCATGATTTTTCGATAAAGTACTTTTCAATCAATTCGACATGCAGATGCTTTGTCGAGACTCATTAACATACACCAAAAATTACCTGACAATTCGGTTGTTGCATCAGTTTTCTTGGAGTCAGAAATCTCTTCAATGCTTACAGCAACAGTAAGAGAGTTGTCAGTTACTTTCCACACGATTAAAGAAGCCACATCTTCTGACCCTCTATTGCAGGAAGCCATCACCTACCACCGTACCAAGTGGCCAACAGTATCCCCAAATAAACAGCTGCAACCATTCTTCCAATGGAAATCTTCCCTACCTGAGGTTGATAGGGTAATTCTTTTTGCTGAATGGGTCATCATTTTTTCATCCTTGCAAACCAGGATTCTTAAACAATTCCATTTCGGACATCAAGGTGTCAGCTGAATATGCCCTTAGAATGTGGATAAGCAGCTACAAGACCTCGCACGCACTTACACAAAATGCAAACTAGCAGCCAAATCACCTTGCAAATCTACACTTTCTTTATAGCTTGTTCCAGATTCCCCGTCGTCACATCTTCACATAAATTTTGCAATCTTTTCTTGCTGTTGCAGATGCCTACAGCAAATAGTCTGAGATTTTTCTAATATCCCACATCACTTCTGAAGAAACAATCTCCAAACTTCAGAAAATTTTTAGCAGATTCAGCATTACTGAGACCTTGGTCTCTGACAACAGTACGGCACTTAGTTCAGCCAAATTTTACAATGTCAACAGAACGGCATAAATCATATTCATACACCACCATCCCGCCCATGGTCAAACAGGCAGGTCGAACATCTTGTGGATGCTTTTAAAACACAGAGGAGAAGGGACAACATCAGAAATACTGGAAACCTTTTTGACAAGCTATAGGACAACACTAAACCCTTACAAAGTAAACAGTAGCTCATCTGCTGAATAGGAAAATCTGATTACATTGACGGTGTCTGTCCAAAACAACATCACAAAAATGGAATAGCAGTACAATCGCCATCATAGTTCGGTTCAAAGAAAACTCTTACTTGGTCAACATTTTTGGCAAGGGACTCCCGAAACACGAGAAACATGGACTCGGGGACATATCATACAGCAAATTGAAACATCACTTACAAAGTAAATGTCTAAAATTCTATTTGGACTTTACATTCTTACAACTGAGATCATCACATCTTTCAGTAGAAGTACAACAAAACCCTACCATTCCGTTGAACATTTTGTTGGACAAATCTAACTTGTCACAGCTAATTTCAGAACATAGAAGTTGAAATACAAGAACTGAACATCTGGAAGTTAGTTTGCGTGTTCTGTCCAGCACAACAACACTTGCAGGTGGACTCACAATTGAAGTTGTACAAGCAACTACATTTAAAGGGGAGATGTTAGGACGATAACATAGTCAAAGGAAAATAATTTTTCTGTAAAGGTAAAGTTGCCTCTCCTCCTTTAACTCTGAGATAACAGTTATCACGCCTTCACGTAAGAACACAAGATCACATGCTAGCAGCCATCTTGGGACAGAGCAGGACACCGCATGCCACGTGTAGATAATCAAACTAAAATTTAATTATATGAATAGACTTAAGAACCTTTCCCGACTTATAAAGACTTAATACATATAGTAATCATAACAATTCTAAAAGCTAATGATATTATATTTTATTTTTAACTAGTCAGTAAAAAATGTTTTCATTCCCATTTCAAAATACGTTCAAAAAACAAAAAACTAAAAAGTTGAGATAAATTATCCTCGTTGATATAAAAATATTGGAGGTTTGTGTAGAATAGTGATATTTTAAACCAAAAGATTTCAGGTGAAAATATTATGCACTTACATGCCACATGGAAATTGATGGAAATCAAAATAATTATGAAAAAAGATCCAGTGGATATGCTAGATGTGTTTTTAACAAAATTTAGTCACAATTACATTACAACATTTGTGTTTAAAAATGGCAAATTGTAATTATTTAGTCAAAATGATCAATTACAGTTACTTCCCTTGGGTCTTGTGACATAAAATTTGATAAATTTTAATTTTACTTGTAATTATTTTTCTGCTGGATCATTTTTTGATAATTTTTGGAATTTATACTAATTTGGACATTAGACACAAGTACATAATAATGTTTTCACCTGAAATGAGTTAGTTTAAAACAGTACTATTCAACACAAACACTAAAAAAATTGGATTCTGGTCTAGAATGTACATACCCATAACAGAAAGAACCTACTATACACCAAAAATCACATACATTGATGAAGTAGTTCAATTTTTAAATAAGAAAATCAAATTTTGTGGCCAAACGAACAGTAATGAAATTGCTTGAAAACAAAAGGAGATAACTCCAAATAATTCTTAACATGACGAGGGAAAACTCAAATTTGTTTAAAAATGAGCTTATTTATAAAATAAGTCGATGAAAACTAATTGATGTGATTTTGGGAATATGATTCTTTCGTTTTGTCATAGGTATGTATATCATTTAGACTTTATTTTTTTTTTTTTTTTTTTATAGGAATAGGGGGAATTCTGGGCAAGCAGCAAAAATTGCCATCCTAAAAAAAAACAAGGGCCAAAAATCATTGACAGAAATATGGCAACGTTAACAGATATTTGTTTTGTGAAAAAGTCTGAAAATTAAAAACTTCTGACTGATGATCTACGAGTCCCTTTTTTCTGCATAACATCAGAATCATTATTCTTCAAATTGATAAAGAACTTATAGGAATGGAATTCCAATACAGTTTGCATTATACTGAAGTGGTTAGCTTCCAAAATGGCTGTCAACTTTTATAGATTAGAGCTGTCTTATTTTCTAAATGGTGACAGGGCAAACTACTTGACTGTTTTAATTTGTTATCTGATGTTTTTTAATTCTTTTTATAATTTACATTTTGCAAATAATTTGTTTTTAATTTTTGTGGATTTCTTTTTTTTTTTTTCATTTTTATTCTGCAAATATTAATAAATAATAAAATCAATCAGTGTTGATTAAAAATGTTGTCACCCAGACTTGGGGGGGGGTTAGTAGTAGGGTTAAAAGAGAATATGTTTTGTTTTGTATATTATTTAATTGGAATTCATTATTGAGATGAATATTATTTATTTTATTGCGGACTATTATCCTCATCTTTCTTAGTTGTTGTTTTACGACGTTTCGGCCAAGTATTTCTCTGGCCTTCATCAAGTGGTAACCGCGACGGGATAGGAACTCAAAATCTTCTAACTGCATTCTCAGCAATTACTGCCATCCATAGTTGTTGTTGTTTCACCACGTTTTTGGCCAAGTAAGCCTCTGGCCAGCTTCTTTGGGTAGGACTGAAACTGCTATCTTCAGACTATACTCACCTGGAACCATAGAGATTCAACGTCTCTATCCACTCTGGCCTTCGTCAGGTGGTAACCTGACGAAGGCCAGAGGAATAGTTGGCCAAAATGTCATGAAACAATTAAAAATTGATGAGGATAATAGTCTGCAATAAATTAATGTTTTGTTTTATAATGAACAAATAATAAATTAGTGTTCATTATAATGAACAAATAATAAATTAGTGTTCATTATAAATGGAATTGAAATATATTACAAATTAAACACTGTAATAATGGTGTATCCAATGTAGAATATTGATGGAGGAATTGTCTTTAAAAATTCAATTTAATCCACAAAAATCAAATTAATATCTGCAAAATAATCCATTTAGAAAATCAGACGGAACAAATTGCTTAAATTTGACAACCATTTTGAGAGCTATCAGCTACAATATAAGCAAAGTTCGATTAATTAGCACCATTGTTGACCAATTCCATGTCAGGCGCCAAAAACTGGGGTTTCAACAGCAGTAATGCGAGGAACATATAAAAAAAAAAGGAAACATCCACACATTCAAGAATATAAAATATTTAAAGTTTTTGTTGTTCCTATTTTTTCTTAAAATATAGATAATGCTATGACCTCCGATTCGCGACAAATTCTCGATATGCGATTGAAATATAGACAACAATAAGAAGTAGAACAAAGACATCATCTAGAAGACCAAAAAGACCAAATGCCGCCTCGGGGATAATGTCCAACGGTGAGATGAGGTAGCAGATGCCAAACAGCGTACATATCGTAATCCGCATACGAAACATCATCATAAGGCCGTTCCAGGTGAAAAGTTCTTGCAAAAAATGTCGCAGTAAAGTTGGAATATCACGAATATAATCCATAATCTGAAGAAACAAAATAAAGAAACAGTCATTTTACAATACCAGACTCAATAATGGTTCTTGTCAAAAATTGTATATTAATAAACAAAAATAAGAAAATCTATACGATGTATCTATTTATATCACAAATATAATCCATAATCTGAAGAAACAAAATAAAGAAACATTCATTTTACAATACCAGACTCAATAATGGTTCTTGTCAAAAATTGTATATTAATAAACAAAAATAAGAAAATCTATACGATGTATCTATTTATATCACGAATATAATCCATAATCTGAAGAAACAAAATAAAGAAACATTCATTTTACAATACCAGACTCAATAATGGTTCTTGTCAAAAATTGTCTGCATATTAATAAACAAAAATAAGAAAATCTATACGATGTATCTATTTATATCACAAATATAATCCATAATCTGAAGAAACAAAATAAAGAAACAGTCATTTTACAATACCAGACTCAATAATGGTTCTTGTCAAAAATTGTATATTAATAAACAAAAATAAGAAAATCTATACGATGTATCTATTTATATCACGAATATAATCCATAATCTGAAGAAACAAAATAAAGAAACATTCATTTTACAATACCAGACTCAATAATGGTTCTTGTCAAAAATTGTCTGCATATTAATAAACAAAAATAAGAAAATCTATACGATGTATCTATTTATATCACAAATATAATCCATAATCTGAAGAAACAAAATAAAGAAACAGTCATTTTACAATACCAGACTCAATAATGGTTCTTGTCAAAAATTGTATATTAATAAACAAAAATAAGAAAATCTATACGATGTATCTATTTATATCACGAATATAATCCATGATCTGAAGAAACAAAATAAAGAAACATTCATTTTACAATACCAGACTCAATAATGGTTCTTGTCAAAAATTGTATATTAATAAACAAAAATAAGAAAATCTATACGATGTATCTATTTATATCACAAATATAATCCATAATCTGAAGAAACCAAATAAAGAAACAGTCATTTTACAATACCAGACTCAATAATGGTTCTTGTCAAAAATTGTATATTAATAAACAAAAATAAGAAAATCTATACGATGTATCTATTTATATCACGAATATAATCCATAATCTGAAGAAACAAAATAAAGAAACATTCATTTTACAATACCAGACTCAATAATGGTTCTTGTCAAAAATTGTCTGCATATTAATAAACAAAAATAAGAAAATCTATACAATGTATCTATTTATATCACAAATATAATCCATAATCTGAAGAAACAAAATAAAGAAACATTCATTTTACAATACCAGACTCAATAATGGTTCTTGTCAAAAATTGTATATTAATAAACAAAAATAAGAAAATCTATACGATGTATCTATTTATATCACAAATATAATCCATAATCTGAAGAAACAAAATAAAGAAACAGTCATTTTACAATACCAGACTCAATAATGGTTCTTGTCAAAAATTGTATATTAATAAACAAAAATAAGAAAATTTATACGATGTATCTATTTATATCACAAATATAATCCATAATCTGAAGAAACAAAATAAAGAAACATTCATTTTACAATACCAGACTCAATAATGGTTCTTGTCAAAAATTGTATATTAATAAACAAAAATAAGAAAATCTATACAATGTATCTATTTATATCACAAATATAATCCATAATCTGAAGAAACAAAATAAAGAAACAGTCATTTTACAATACCAGACTCAATAATGGTTCTTGTCAAAAATTGTATATTAATAAACAAAAATAAGAAAATCTATACGATGTATCTATTTATATCACAAATATAATCCATAATCTGAAGAAACAAAATAAAGAAACAGTCATTTTACAATACCAAACTCAATAATGGTTCTTGTCAAAAATTGTCTGCATATTAATAAACAAAAATAAGAAAATCTATACGATGTATCTATTTATATCACAAATATAATCCATAATCTGAAGAAACAAAATAAAGAAACATTCATTTTACAATACCAGACTCAATAATGGTTCTTGTCAAAAATTGTATATTAATAAACAAAAATAAGAAAATCTATACAATGTATCTATTTATATCACAAATATAATCCATAATCTGAAGAAACAAAATAAAGAAACAGTCATTTTACAATACCAGACTCAATAATGGTTCTTGTCAAAAATTGTATATTAATAAACAAAAATAAGAAAATCTATACAATGTATCTATTTATATCACAAATATAATCCATAATCTGAAGAAACAAAATAAAGAAACAGTCATTTTACAATACCAGACTCAATAATGGTTCTTGTCAAAAATTGTATATTAATAAACAAAAATAAGAAAATCTATACGATGTATCTATTTATATCACAAATATAATCCATAATCTGAAGAAACAAAATAAAGAAACAGTCATTTTACAATACCAGACTCAATAATGGTTCTTGTCAAAAATTGTATATTAATAAACAAAAATAAGAAAATTTATACGATGTATCTATTTATATCACAAATATAATCAATAATCTGAAGAAACAAAATAAAGAAACATTCATTTTACAATACCAGACTCAATAATGGTTCTTGTCAAAAATTGTCTGCATATTAATAAACAAAAATAAGAAAATCTATACGATGTATCTATTTATATCACAAATATAATCCATAATCTGAAGAAACAAAATAAAGAAACATTCATTTTACAATACCAGACTCAATAATGGTTCTTGTCAAAAATTGTATATTAATAAACAAAAATAAGAAAATCTATACGATGTATCTATTTATATCACGAATATAATCCATAATCTGAAGAAACAAAATAAAGAAACATTCATTTTACAATACCAGACTCAATAATGGTTCTTGTCAAAAATTGTCTGTATATATTAAACAAAAATAAGAAAATCTATACGATGTATCAATTTATATCACGAATATAATCCATAATCTGAAGAAACAAAATAAAGAAACATTCATTTTACAATACCAGACTCAATAATGGTTCTTGTCAAAAATTGTCTGTATATAATAAACAAAAATAAGAAAATCTATACGATGTATCTATTTATATCACGAATATAATCCATAATCTGAAGAAACAAAATAAAGAAACATTCATTTTACAATACCAGACTCAATAATGGTTCTTGTCAAAAATTGTATATTAATAAACAAAAATAAGAAAATCTATACGATGTATCTATTTATATCACGAATATAATCCATAATCTGAAGAAACAAAATAAAGAAACATTCATTTTACAATACCAGACTCAATAATGGTTCTTGTCAAAAATTGTATATAATAAACAAAAATAAGAAAATCTATACGATGTATCTATTTATATCACGAATATAATGCATAATCTGAAGAAACAAAATAAAGAAACATTCATTTTACAATACCAGACTCAATAATGGTTCTTGTCAAAAATTGTATATAATAAACAAAAATAAGAAAATCTATACGATGTATCTATTTATATCACGAATATAATCCATAATCTGAAGAAACAAAATAAAGAAACATTCATTTTACAATACCAGACTCAATAATGGTTCTTGTCAAAAATTGTATATTAATAAACAAAAATAAGAAAATCTATACGATGTATCTATTTATATCACAAATATAATCCATGATCTGAAGAAACAAAATAAAGAAACATTCATTTTACAATACCAGACTCAATAATGGTTCTTGTCAAAAATTGTCTGTATATAATAAACAAAAATAAGAAAATCTATACGATGTATCTATTTATATCACGAATATAATCCATGATCTGAAGAAACAAAATAAAGAAACATTCATTTTACAATACCAGACTCAATAATGGTTCTTGTCAAAAATTGTCTGTATATAATAAACAAAAATAAGAAAATCTATACGATGTATCTATTTATATCACGAATATAATCCATGATCTGAAGAAACAAAATAAAGAAACATTCATTTTACAATACCAGACTCAATAATGGTTCTTGTCAAAAATTGTCTGTATATAATAAACAAAAATAAGAAAATCTATACAATGTATCTATTTATATCACGAATATAATCCATGATCTGAAGAAACAAAATAAAGAAACATTCATTTTACAATACCAGACTCAATAATGGTTCTTGTCAAAAATTGTATATTAATAAACAAAAATAAGAAAATCTATACAATGTATCTATTTATATCACGAATATAATCCATGATCTGAAGAAACAAAATAAAGAAACATTCATTTTACAATACCAGACTCAATAATGGTTCTTGTCAAAAATTGTCTGTATATAATAAACAAAAATAAGAAAATCTATACGATGTATCTATTTATATCACGAATATAATCCATGATCTGAAGAAACAAAATAAAGAAACATTCATTTTACAATACCAGACTCAATAATGGTTCTTGTCAAAAATTGTCTGTATATAATAAACAAAAATAAGAAAATCTATACAATGTATCTATTTATATCACGAATATAATCCATGATCTGAAGAAACAAAATAAAGAAACATTCATTTTACAATACCAGACTCAATAATGGTTCTTGTCAAAAATTGTCTGTATATAATAAACAAAAATAAGAAAATCTATACGATGTATCTATTTATATCACAAATATAATCCATAATCTGAAGAAACTAAATAAAGAAACATTCATTTTACAATACCAGACTCAATAATGGTTCTTGTCAAAAATTGTCTGTATATAATAAACAAAAATAAGAAAATCTATACAATGTATCTATTTATATCGCAAATATAATCCATAATCTGAAGAAACAAAATAAAGAAACATTCATTTTACAATACCAGACTCAATAATGGTTCTTGTCAAAAATTGTCTGTATATAATAAACAAAAATAAGAAAATCTATACAATGTATCTATTTATATCGCAAATATAATCCATAATCTGAAGAAACAAAATAAAGAAACATTCATTTTACAATACCAGACTCAATAATGGTTCTTGTCAAAAATTGTATATAATAAACAAAAATAAGAAAATCTATACGATGTATCTATTTATATCACGAATATAATCCATGATCTGAAGAAACAAAATAAAGAAACATTCATTTTACAATACCAGACTCAATAATGGTTCTTGTCAAAAATTGTATATTAATAAACAAAAATAAGAAAATCTATACGATGTATCTATTTATATCACGAATATAATCCATAATCTGAAGAAACAAAATAAAGAAACATTCATTTTACAATACCAGACTCAATAATGGTTCTTGTCAAAAATTGTCTGTATATAATAAACAAAAATAAGAAAATCTATACGATGTATCTATTTATATCACGAATATAATCCATGATCTGAAGAAACAAAATAAAGAAACATTCATTTTACAATACCAGACTCAATAATGGTTCTTGTCAAAAATTGTCTGTATATAATAAACAAAAATAAGAAAATCTATACGATGTATCTATTTATATCACAAATATAATCCATAATCTGAAGAAACAAAATAAAGAAACATTCATTTTACAATACCAGACTCAATAATGGTTCTTGTCAAAAATTGTCTGAATATTAATAAACAAAAATAAGTAAATCTATATGATGTATCTATTTATATCACAAATATAATCCATAATCTGAAGAAACAAAATAAAGAAACAGTCATTTTACAATACCAGACTCAATAATGGTTCTTGTCAAAAATTGTCTGTATATTAATAAACAAAAATAAGAAAATCTATACAATGTATCTATTTATATCACAAATATAATCCATAATCTGAAGAAACAAAATAAAGAAACATTCATTTTACAATACCAGACTCAATAATGGTTCTTGTCAAAAATTGTATATTAATAAACAAAAATAAGAAAATCTATACGATGTATCTATTTATATCACGAATATAATCCATAATCTGAAGAAACAAAATAAAGAAACATTCATTTTACAATACCAGACTCAATAATGGTTCTTGTCAAAAATTGTATATTAATAAACAAAAATAAGAAAATCTATACGATGTATCTATTTATATCACGAATATAATCCATAATCTGAAGAAACAAAATAAAGAAACATTCATTTTACAATACCAGACTCAATAATGGTTCTTGTCAAAAATTGTATATTAATAAACAAAAATAAGAAAATCTATACAATGTATCTATTTATATCACAAATATAATCCATGATCTGAAGAAACAAAATAAAGAAACATTCATTTTACAATACCAGACTCAATAATGGTTCTTGTCAAAAATTGTATATTAATAAACAAAAATAAGAAAATCTATACAATGTATCTATTTATATCACAAATATAATCCATGATCTGAAGAAACAAAATAAAGAAACATTCATTTTACAATACCAGACTCAATAATGGTTCTTGTCAAAAATTGCATATTAATAAACAAAAATAAGAAAATCTATACAATGTATCTATTTATATCACAAATATAATCTATGATCTGAAGAAACAAAATAAAGAAACATTCATTTTACAATACCAGACTCAATAATGGTTCTTGTCAAAAATTGTCTGCATATTAATAAACAAAAATAAGAAAATCTATACAATGTATCTATTTATATCACAAATATAATCCATGATCTGAAGAAACAAAATAAAGAAACATTCATTTTACAATACCAGACTCAATAATGGTTCTTGTCAAAAATTGCATATTAATAAACAAAAATAAGAAAATCTATACAATGTATCTATTTATATCACGAATATAATCCATGATCTGAAGAAACAAAATAAAGAAACATTCATTTTACAATACCAGACTCAATAATGGTTCTTGTCAAAAATTGCATATTAATAAACAAAAATAAGAAAATCTATACAATGTATCTATTTATATCACGAATATAATCCATGATCTGAAGAAACAAAATAAAGAAACATTCATTTTACAATACCAGACTCAATAATGGTTCTTGTCAAAAATTGTATATTAATAAACAAAAATAAGAAAATCTATACGATGTATCTATTTATATCACGAATATAATCCATAATCTGAAGAAACAAAATAAAGAAACATTCATTTTACAATACCAGACTCAATAATGGTTCTTGTCAAAAATTGTATATTAATAAACAAAAATAAGAAAATCTATACGATGTATCTATTTATATCACAAATATAATCCATAATCTGAAGAAACAAAATAAAGAAACATTCATTTTACAATACCAGACTCAATAATGGTTCTTGTCAAAAATTGTATAATAATAAACAAAAATAAGAAAATCTATACGATGTATCTATTTATATCACGAATATAATCCATAATCTGAAGAAACAAAATAAAGAAACATTCATTTTACAATACCAGACTCAATAATGGTTCTTGTCAAAAATTGTCTGTATATAATAAACAAAAATAAGAAAATCTATACGATGTATCTATTTATATCACGAATATAATCCATGATCTGAAGAAACAAAATAAAGAAACATTCATTTTACAATACCAGACTCAATAATGGTTCTTGTCAAAAATTGTCTGTATATAATAAACAAAAATAAGAAAATCTATACGATGTATCTATTTATATCACAAATATAATCCATAATCTGAAGAAACAAAATAAAGAAACATTCATTTTACAATACCAGACTCAATAATGGTTCTTGTCAAAAATTGTCTGAATATTAATAAACAAAAATAAGTAAATCTATATGATGTATCTATTTATATCACAAATATAATCCATAATCTGAAGAAACAAAATAAAGAAACAGTCATTTTACAATACCAGACTCAATAATGGTTCTTGTCAAAAATTGTCTGTATATTAATAAACAAAAATAAGAAAATCTATACAATGTATCTATTTATATCACAAATATAATCCATAATCTGAAGAAACAAAATAAAGAAACATTCATTTTACAATACCAGACTCAATAATGGTTCTTGTCAAAAATTGTATATTAATAAACAAAAATAAGAAAATCTATACGATGTATCTATTTATATCACGAATATAATCCATAATCTGAAGAAACAAAATAAAGAAACATTCATTTTACAATACCAGACTCAATAATGGTTCTTGTCAAAAATTGTATATTAATAAACAAAAATAAGAAAATCTATACGATGTATCTATTTATATCACGAATATAATCCATAATCTGAAGAAACAAAATAAAGAAACATTCATTTTACAATACCAGACTCAATAATGGTTCTTGTCAAAAATTGTATATTAATAAACAAAAATAAGAAAATCTATACAATGTATCTATTTATATCACAAATATAATCCATGATCTGAAGAAACAAAATAAAGAAACATTCATTTTACAATACCAGACTCAATAATGGTTCTTGTCAAAAATTGTATATTAATAAACAAAAATAAGAAAATCTATACAATGTATCTATTTATATCACAAATATAATCCATGATCTGAAGAAACAAAATAAAGAAACATTCATTTTACAATACCAGACTCAATAATGGTTCTTGTCAAAAATTGCATATTAATAAACAAAAATAAGAAAATCTATACAATGTATCTATTTATATCACAAATATAATCTATGATCTGAAGAAACAAAATAAAGAAACATTCATTTTACAATACCAGACTCAATAATGGTTCTTGTCAAAAATTGTCTGCATATTAATAAACAAAAATAAGAAAATCTATACAATGTATCTATTTATATCACAAATATAATCCATGATCTGAAGAAACAAAATAAAGAAACATTCATTTTACAATACCAGACTCAATAATGGTTCTTGTCAAAAATTGCATATTAATAAACAAAAATAAGAAAATCTATACAATGTATCTATTTATATCACGAATATAATCCATGATCTGAAGAAACAAAATAAAGAAACATTCATTTTACAATACCAGACTCAATAATGGTTCTTGTCAAAAATTGCATATTAATAAACAAAAATAAGAAAATCTATACAATGTATCTATTTATATCACGAATATAATCCATGATCTGAAGAAACAAAATAAAGAAACATTCATTTTACAATACCAGACTCAATAATGGTTCTTGTCAAAAATTGTATATTAATAAACAAAAATAAGAAAATCTATACGATGTATCTATTTATATCACGAATATAATCCATAATCTGAAGAAACAAAATAAAGAAACATTCATTTTACAATACCAGACTCAATAATGGTTCTTGTCAAAAATTGTATATTAATAAACAAAAATAAGAAAATCTATACGATGTATCTATTTATATCACAAATATAATCCATAATCTGAAGAAACAAAATAAAGAAACATTCATTTTACAATACCAGACTCAATAATGGTTCTTGTCAAAAATTGTATAATAATAAACAAAAATAAGAAAATCTATACGATGTATCTATTTATATCACGAATATAATCCATAATCTGAAGAAACAAAATAAAGAAACATTCATTTTACAATACCAGACTCAATAATGGTTCTTGTCAAAAATTGTCTGTATATAATAAACAAAAATAAGAAAATCTATACGATGTATCTATTTATATCACGAATATAATCCATGATCTGAAGAAACAAAATAAAGAAACATTCATTTTACAATACCAGACTCAATAATGGTTCTTGTCAAAAATTGTCTGTATATAATAAACAAAAATAAGAAAATCTATACGATGTATCTATTTATATCACAAATATAATCCATAATCTGAAGAAACAAAATAAAGAAACATTCATTTTACAATACCAGACTCAATAATGGTTCTTGTCAAAAATTGTCTGTATATAATAAACAAAAATAAGAAAATCTATACGATGTATCTATTTATATCACAAATATAATCCATAATCTGAAGAAACAAAATAAAGAAACATTCATTTTACAATACCAGACTCAATAATGGTTCTTGTCAAAAATTGTATATTAATAAACAAAAATAAGAACATCTATACGATGTATCTATTTATATCACGAATATAATCCATAATCTGAAGAAACAAAATAAAGAAACATTCATTTTACAATACCAGACTCAATAATGGTTCTTGTCAAAAATTGTCTGAATATTAATAAACAAAAATAAGTAAATCTATATGATGTATCTATTTATATCACAAATATAATCCATAATCTGAAGAAACAAAATAAAGAAACATTCATTTTACAATACCAGACTCAATAATGGTTCTTGTCAAAAATTGTCTGAATATTAATAAACAAAAATAAGTAAATCTATATGATGTATCTATTTATATCACGAATATAATCCATAATCTGAAGAAACAAAATAAAGAAACATTCATTTTACAATACCAGACTCAATAATGGTTCTTGTCAAAAATTGTCTGAATATTAATAAACAAAAATAAGTAAATCTATATGATGTATCTATTTATATCACAAATATAATCCATAATCTGAAGAAACAAAATAAAGAAACATTCATTTTACAATACCAGACTCAATAATGGTTCTTGTCAAAAATTGTATATTAATAAACAAAAATAAGAAAATCTATACGATGTATCTATTTATATCACGAATATAATCCATAATCTGAAGAAACAAAATAAAGAAACATTCATTTTACAATACCAGACTCAATAATGGTTCTTGTCAAAAATTGTATATTAATAAACAAAAATAAGAAAATCTATACAATGTATCTATTTATATCACAAATATAATCCATAATCTGAAGAAACAAAATAAAGAAACATTCATTTTACAATACCAGACTCAATAATGGTTCTTGTCAAAAATTGTATATTAATAAACAAAAATAAGAAAATCTATACGATGTATCTATTTATATCACGAATATAATCCATAATCTGAAGAAACAAAATAAAGAAACATTCATTTTACAATACCAGACTCAATAATGGTTCTTGTCAAAAATTGTATATTAATAAACAAAAATAAGAAAATCTATACAATGTATCTATTTATATCACAAATATAATCCATAATCTGAAGAAACAAAATAAAGAAACATTCATTTTACAATACCAGACTCAATAATGGTTCTTGTCAAAAATTGTCTGCATATTAATAAACAAAAATAAGAAAATCTATACAATGTATCTATTTATATCACAAATATAATCCATAATCTGAAGAAACAAAATAAAGAAACATTCATTTTACAATACCAGACTCAATAATGGTTCTTGTCAAAAATTGCATATTAATAAACAAAAATAAGAAAATCTATACAATGTATCTATTTATATCACGAATATAATCCATGATCTGAAGAAACAAAATAAAGAAACATTCATTTTACAATACCAGACTCAATAATGGTTCTTGTCAAAAATTGCATATTAATAAACAAAAATAAGAAAATCTATACAATGTATCTATTTATATCACGAATATAATCCATGATCTGAAGAAACAAAATAAAGAAACATTCATTTTACAATACCAGACTCAATAATGGTTCTTGTCAAAAATTGTATAATAATAAACAAAAATAAGAAAATCTATACAATGTATCTATTTATATCACGAATATAATCCATAATCTGAAGAAACAAAATAAAGAAACATTCATTTTACAATACCAGACTCAATAATGGTTCTTGTCAAAAATTGCATATTAATAAACAAAAATAAGAAAATCTATACAATGTATCTATTTATATCACGAATATAATCCATGATCTGAAGAAACAAAATAAAGAAACATTCATTTTACAATACCAGACTCAATAATGGTTCTTGTCAAAAATTGTATATTAATAAACAAAAATAAGAAAATCTATACAATGTATCTATTTATATCACGAATATAATCCATAATCTGAAGAAACAAAATAAAGAAACATTCATTTTACAATACCAGACTCAATAATGGTTCTTGTCAAAAATTGCATATTAATAAACAAAAATAAGAAAATCTATACAATGTATCTATTTATATCACGAATATAATCCATGATCTGAAGAAACAAAATAAAGAAACATTCATTTTACAATACCAGACTCAATAATGGTTCTTGTCAAAAATTGTATAATAATAAACAAAAATAAGAAAATCTATACAATGTATCTATTTATATCACGAATATAATCCATAATCTGAAGAAACAAAATAAAGAAACATTCATTTTACAATACCAGACTCAATAATGGTTCTTGTCAAAAATTGCATATTAATAAACAAAAATAAGAAAATCTATACAATGTATCTATTTATATCACGAATATAATCCATGATCTGAAGAAACAAAATAAAGAAACATTCATTTTACAATACCAGACTCAATAATGGTTCTTGTCAAAAATTGTATATTAATAAACAAAAATAAGAAAATCTATACAATGTATCTATTTATATCACGAATATAATCCATAATCTGAAGAAACAAAATAAAGAAACATTCATTTTACAATACCAGACTCAATAATGGTTCTTGTCAAAAATTGTCTGCATATTAATAAACAAAAATAAGAAAATCTATACGATGTATCTATTTATATCACGAATATAATCCATAATCTGAAGAAACAAAATAAAGAAACATTCATTTTACAATACCAGACTCAATAATGGTTCTTGTCAAAAATTGTCTGTATTATATAAACAAAAATAAGAAAATCTATACGATGTATCTATTTATATCACAAATATAATCCATAATCTGAAGAAACAAAATAAAGAAACATTCATTTTACAATACCAGACTCAATAATGGTTCTTGTCAAAAATTGTATATTAATAAACAAAAATAAGAAAATCTATACGATGTATCTATTTATATCACGAATATAATCCATAATCTGAAGAAACAAAATAAAGAAACATTCATTTTACAATACCAGACTCAATAATGGTTCTTGTCAAAAATTGTATATTAATAAACAAAAATAAGAAAATCTATACGATGTATCTATTTATATCACGAATATAATCCATAATCTGAAGAAACAAAATAAAGAAACATTCATTTTACAATACCAGACTCAATAATGGTTCTTGTCAAAAATTGTCTGTATATAATAAACAAAAATAAGAAAATCTATACGATGTATCTATTTATATCACAAATATAATCCATAATCTGAAGAAACAAAATAAAGAAACATTCATTTTACAATACCAGACTCAATAATGGTTCTTGTCAAAGATTGTCTGTATATAATAAACAAAAATAAGAAAATCTATACGATGTATCTATTTATATCACAAATATAATCCATAATCTGAAGAAACAAAATAAAGAAACATTCATTTTACAATACCAGACTCAATAATGGTTCTTGTCAAAAATTGTCTGTATATAATAAACAAAAATAAGAAAATCTATACGATGTATCTATTTATATCACGAATATAATCCATAATCTGAAGAAACAAAATAAAGAAACATTCATTTTACAATACCAGACTCAATAATGGTTCTTGTCAAAAATTGTCTGTATATAATAAACAAAAATAAGAAAATCTATACGATGTATCTATTTATATCACAAATATAATCCATAATCTGAAGAAACAAAATAAAGAAACATTCATTTTACAATACCAGACTCAATAATGGTTCTTGTCAAAAATTGTCTGTATATAATAAACAAAAATAAGAAAATCTATACGATGTATCTATTTATATCACAAATATAATCCATAATCTGAAGAAACAAAATAAAGAAACATTCATTTTACAATACCAGACTCAATAATGGTTCTTGTCAAAAATTGTCTGTATATAATAAACAAAAATAAGAAAATCTATACGATGTATCTATTTATATCACGAATATAATCCATAATCTGAAGAAACAAAATAAAGAAACATTCATTTTACAATACCAGACTCAATAATGGTTCTTGTCAAAAATTGTCTGTATATAATAAACAAAAATAAGAACATCTATACGATGTATCTATTTATATCACAAATATAATCCATAATCTGAAGAAACAAAATAAAGAAACATTCATTTTACAATACCAGACTCAATAATGGTTCTTGTCAAAAATTGTCTGTATATAATAAACAAAAATAAGAAAATCTATACGATGTATCTATTTATATCACAAATATAATCCATAATCTGAAGAAACAAAATAAAGAAACATTCATTTTACAATACCAGACTCAATAATGGTTCTTGTCAAAAATTGTATATTAATAAACAAAAATAAGAAAATCTATACAATGTATCTATTTATATCACGAATATAATCCATAATCTGAAGAAACAAAATAAAGAAACATTCATTTTACAATACCAGACTCAATAATGGTTCTTGTCAAAAATTGTCTGTATATAATAAACAAAAATAAGAAAATCTATACGATGTATCTATTTATATCACAAATATAATCCATAATCTGAAGAAACAAAATAAAGAAACAGTCATTTTACAATACCAGACTCAATAATGGTTCTTGTCAAAAATTGTATATTAATAAACAAAAATAAGAAAATCTATACAATGTATCTATTTATATCACGAATATAATCCATAATCTGAAGAAACAAAATAAAGAAACATTCATTTTACAATACCAGACTCAATAATGGTTCTTGTCAAAAATTGTCTGTATATAATAAACAAAAATAAGAAAATCTATACGATGTATCTATTTATATCACAAATATAATCCATAATCTGAAGAAACAAAATAAAGAAACATTCATTTTACAATACCAGACTCAATAATGGTTCTTGTCAAAAATTGTCTGTATATAATAAACAAAAATAAGAAAATCTATACGATGTATCTATTTATATCACAAATATAATCCATAATCTGAAGAAACAAAATAAAGAAACAGTCATTTTACAATACCAGACTCAATAATGGTTCTTGTCAAAAATTGTATATTAATAAACAAAAATAAGAAAATCTATACAATGTATCTATTTATATCACGAATATAATCCATAATCTGAAGAAACAAAATAAAGAAACATTCATTTTACAATACCAGACTCAATAATGGTTCTTGTCAAAAATTGTCTGTATATAATAAACAAAAATAAGAAAATCTATACGATGTATCTATTTATATCACAAATATAATCCATAATCTGAAGAAACAAAATAAAGAAACATTCATTTTACAATACCAGACTCAATAATGGTTCTTGTCAAAAATTGTCTGTATATAATAAACAAAAATAAGAAAATCTATACGATGTATCTATTTATATCACAAATATAATCCATAATCTGAAGAAACAAAATAAAGAAACAGTCATTTTACAATACCAGACTCAATAATGGTTCTTGTCAAAAATTGTATATTAATAAACAAAAATAAGAAAATCTATACAATGTATCTATTTATATCACGAATATAATCCATAATCTGAAGAAACAAAATAAAGAAACATTCATTTTACAATACCAGACTCAATAATGGTTCTTGTCAAAAATTGTCTGTATATAATAAACAAAAATAAGAAAATCTATACGATGTATCTATTTATATCACAAATATAATCCATAATCTGAAGAAACAAAATAAAGAAACAGTCATTTTACAATACCAGACTCAATAATGGTTCTTGTCAAAAATTGTATATTAATAAACAAAAATAAGAAAATCTATACAATGTATCTATTTATATCACGAATATAATCCATAATCTGAAGAAACAAAATAAAGAAACATTCATTTTACAATACCAGACTCAATAATGGTTCTTGTCAAAAATTGTCTGTATATAATAAACAAAAATAAGAAAATCTATACGATGTATCTATTTATATCACAAATATAATCCATAATCTGAAGAAACAAAATAAAGAAACATTCATTTTACAATACCAGACTCAATAATGGTTCTTGTCAAAAATTGTCTGTATATAATAAACAAAAATAAGAAAATCTATACGATGTATCTATTTATATCACAAATATAATCCATAATCTGAAGAAACAAAATAAAGAAACAGTCATTTTACAATACCAGACTCAATAATGGTTCTTGTCAAAAATTGTATATTAATAAACAAAAATAAGAAAATCTATACAATGTATCTATTTATATCACGAATATAATCCATAATCTGAAGAAACAAAATAAAGAAACATTCATTTTACAATACCAGACTCAATAATGGTTCTTGTCAAAAATTGTCTGTATATAATAAACAAAAATAAGAAAATCTATACGATGTATCTATTTATATCACAAATATAATCCATAATCTGAAGAAACAAAATAAAGAAACAGTCATTTTACAATACCAGACTCAATAATGGTTCTTGTCAAAAATTGTATATTAATAAACAAAAATAAGAAAATCTATACGATGTATCTATTTATATCACGAATATAATCCATAATCTGAAGAAACAAAATAAAGAAACATTCATTTTACAATACCAGACTCAATAATGGTTCTTGTCAAAAATTGTATATTAATAAACAAAAATAAGAAAATCTATACGATGTATCTATTTATATCACGAATATAATCCATAATCTGAAGAAACAAAATAAAGAAACATTCATTTTACAATACCAGACTCAATAATGGTTCTTGTCAAAAATTGTATATTAATAAACAAAAATAAGAAAATCTATACGATGTATCTATTTATATCACGAATATAATCCATAATCTGAAGAAACAAAATAAAGAAACATTCATTTTACAATACCAGACTCAATAATGGTTCTTGTCAAAAATTGTCTGTATATAATAAACAAAAATAAGAAAATCTATACGATGTATCTATTTATATCACGAATATAATCCATAATCTGAAGAAACAAAATAAAGAAACATTCATTTTACAATACCAGACTCAATAATGGTTCTTGTCAAAAATTGTATATTAATAAACAAAAATAAGAAAATCTATACGATGTATCTATTTATATCACGAATATAATCCATAATCTGAAGAAACAAAATAAAGAAACATTCATTTTACAATACCAGACTCAATAATGGTTCTTGTCAAAAATTGTCTGTATATAATAAACAAAAATAAGAAAATCTATACGATGTATCTATTTATATCACAAATATAATCCATAATCTGAAGAAACAAAATAAAGAAACATTCATTTTACAATACCAGACTCAATAATGGTTCTTGTCAAAAATTGTATATTAATAAACAAAAATAAGAAAATCTATACGATGTATCTATTTATATCACGAATATAATCCATAATCTGAAGAAACAAAATAAAGAAACATTCATTTTACAATACCAGACTCAATAATGGTTCTTGTCAAAAATTGTATATTAATAAACAAAAATAAGAAAATCTATACGATGTATCTATTTATATCACGAATATAATCCATGATCTGAAGAAACAAAATAAAGAAACATTCATTTTACAATACCAGACTCAATAATGGTTCTTGTCAAAAATTGTATATTAATAAACAAAAATAAGAAAATCTATACGATGTATCTATTTATATCACGAATATAATCCATAATCTGAAGAAACAAAATAAAGAAACATTCATTTTACAATACCAGACTCAATAATGGTTCTTGTCAAAAATTGTATATTAATAAACAAAAATAAGAAAATCTATACGATGTATCTATTTATATCACGAATATAATCCATAATCTGAAGAAACAAAATAAAGAAACATTCATTTTACAATACCAGACTCAATAATGGTTCTTGTCAAAAATTGTATATTAATAAACAAAAATAAGAAAATTTATACGATGTATCTATTTATATCACGAATATAATCCATAATCTGAAGAAACAAAATAAAGAAACATTCATTTTACAATACCAGACTCAATAATGGTTCTTGTCAAAAATTGTATATTAATAAACAAAAATAAGAAAATCTATACAATGTATCTATTTATATCACAAATATAATCCATAATCTGAAGAAACAAAATAAAGAAACATTCATTTTACAATACCAGACTCAATAATGGTTCTTGTCAAAAATTGTATATTAATAAACAAAAATAAGAAAATCTATACGATGTATCTATTTATATCACGAATATAATCCATGATCTGAAGAAACAAAATAAAGAAACATTCATTTTACAATACCAGACTCAATAATGGTTCTTGTCAAAAATTGTATATTAATAAACAAAAATAAGAAAATCTATACGATGTATCTATTTATATCACGAATATAATCCATAATCTGAAGAAACAAAATAAAGAAACATTCATTTTACAATACCAGACTCAATAATGGTTCTTGTCAAAAATTGTATATTAATAAACAAAAATAAGAAAATCTATACGATGTATCTATTTATATCACGAATATAATCCATAATCTGAAGAAACAAAATAAAGAAACATTCATTTTACAATACCAGACTCAATAATGGTTCTTGTCAAAAATTGTATATTAATAAACAAAAATAAGAAAATCTATACGATGTATCTATTTATATCACGAATATAATCCATAATCTGAAGAAACAAAATAAAGAAACATTCATTTTACAATACCAGACTCAATAATGGTTCTTGTCAAAAATTGTATATTAATAAACAAAAATAAGAAAATCTATACGATGTATCTATTTATATCACGAATATAATCCATAATCTGAAGAAACAAAATAAAGAAACATTCATTTTACAATACCAGACTCAATAATGGTTCTTGTCAAAAATTGTATATTAATAAACAAAAATAAGAACATCTATACGATGTATCTATTTATATCACGAATATAATCCATAATCTGAAGAAACAAAATAAAGAAACATTCATTTTACAATACCAGACTCAATAATGGTTCTTGTCAAAAATTGTATATTAATAAACAAAAATAAGAAAATCTATACGATGTATCTATTTATATCACGAATATAATCCATGATCTGAAGAAACAAAATAAAGAAACATTCATTTTACAATACCAGACTCAATAATGGTTCTTGTCAAAAATTGTATATTAATAAACAAAAATAAGAAAATCTATACGATGTATCTATTTATATCACGAATATAATCCATAATCTGAAGAAACAAAATAAAGAAACATTCATTTTACAATACCAGACTCAATAATGGTTCTTGTCAAAAATTGTATATTAATAAACAAAAATAAGAAAATCTATACGATGTATCTATTTATATCACGAATATAATCCATAATCTGAAGAAACAAAATAAAGAAACATTCATTTTACAATACCAGACTCAATAATGGTTCTTGTCAAAAATTGTATATTAATAAACAAAAATAAGAAAATCTATACGATGTATCTATTTATATCACGAATATAATCCATAATCTGAAGAAACAAAATAAAGAAACATTCATTTTACAATACCAGACTCAATAATGGTTCTTGTCAAAAATTGTATATTAATAAACAAAAATAAGAAAATCTATACGATGTATCTATTTATATCACGAATATAATCCATGATCTGAAGAAACAAAATAAAGAAACATTCATTTTACAATACCAGACTCAATAATGGTTCTTGTCAAAAATTGTATATTAATAAACAAAAATAAGAAAATCTATACGATGTATCTATTTATATCACGAATATAATCCATAATCTGAAGAAACAAAATAAAGAAACATTCATTTTACAATACCAGACTCAATAATGGTTCTTGTCAAAAATTGTATATTAATAAACAAAAATAAGAAAATCTATACGATGTATCTATTTATATCACGAATATAATCCATAATCTGAAGAAACAAAATAAAGAAACATTCATTTTACAATACCAGACTCAATAATGGTTCTTGTCAAAAATTGTATATTAATAAACAAAAATAAGAAAATCTATACGATGTATCTATTTATATCACGAATATAATCCATAATCTGAAGAAACAAAATAAAGAAACATTCATTTTACAATACCAGACTCAATAATGGTTCTTGTCAAAAATTGTATATTAATAAACAAAAATAAGAAAATCTATACGATGTATCTATTTATATCACGAATATAATCCATAATCTGAAGAAACAAAATAAAGAAACATTCATTTTACAATACCAGACTCAATAATGGTTCTTGTCAAAAATTGTATATTAATAAACAAAAATAAGAAAATCTATACGATGTATCTATTTATATCACGAATATAATCCATAATCTGAAGAAACAAAATAAAGAAACATTCATTTTACAATACCAGACTCAATAATGGTTCTTGTCAAAAATTGTCTGTATATAATAAACAAAAATAAGAAAATCTATACGATGTATCTATTTATATCACGAATATAATCCATAATCTGAAGAAACAAAATAAAGAAACATTCATTTTACAATACCAGACTCAATAATGGTTCTTGTCAAAAATTGTATATTAATAAACAAAAATAAGAAAATCTATACGATGTATCTATTTATATCACGAATATAATCCATAATCTGAAGAAACAAAATAAAGAAACATTCATTTTACAATACCAGACTCAATAATGGTTCTTGTCAAAAATTGTCTGTATATAATAAACAAAAATAAGAAAATCTATACGATGTATCTATTTATATCACGAATATAATCCATAATCTGAAGAAACAAAATAAAGAAACATTCATTTTACAATACCAGACTCAATAATGGTTCTTGTCAAAAATTGTCTGTATATAATAAACAAAAATAAGAAAATCTATACGATGTATCTATTTATATCACGAATATAATCCATAATCTGAAGAAACAAAATAAAGAAACATTCATTTTACAATACCAGACTCAATAATGGTTCTTGTCAAAAATTGTCTGTATATAATAAACAAAAATAAGAAAATCTATACGATGTATCTATTTATATCACGAATATAATCCATAATCTGAAGAAACAAAATAAAGAAACATTCATTTTACAATACCAGACTCAATAATGGTTCTTGTCAAAAATTGTATATTAATAAACAAAAATAAGAAAATCTATACGATGTATCTATTTATATCACGAATATAATCCATAATCTGAAGAAACAAAATAAAGAAACATTCATTTTACAATACCAGACTCAATAATGGTTCTTGTCAAAAATTGTCTGTATATAATAAACAAAAATAAGAAAATCTATACGATGTATCTATTTATATCACGAATATAATCCATAATCTGAAGAAACAAAATAAAGAAACATTCATTTTACAATACCAGACTCAATAATGGTTCTTGTCAAAAATTGTCTGTATATAATAAACAAAAATAAGAAAATCTATACGATGTATCTATTTATATCACGAATATAATCCATGATCTGAAGAAACAAAATAAAGAAACATTCATTTTACAATACCAGACTCAATAATGGTTCTTGTCAAAAATTGTATATTAATAAACAAAAATAAGAAAATCTATACGATGTATCTATTTATATCACGAATATAATCCATAATCTGAAGAAACAAAATAAAGAAACATTCATTTTACAATACCAGACTCAATAATGGTTCTTGTCAAAAATTGTCTGTATATAATAAACAAAAATAAGAAAATCTATACGATGTATCTATTTATATCACGAATATAATCCATAATCTGAAGAAACAAAATAAAGAAACATTCATTTTACAATACCAGACTCAATAATGGTTCTTGTCAAAAATTGTATATTAATAAACAAAAATAAGAAAATCTATACGATGTATCTATTTATATCACGAATATAATCCATAATCTGAAGAAACAAAATAAAGAAACATTCATTTTACAATACCAGACTCAATAATGGTTCTTGTCAAAAATTGTATATTAATAAACAAAAATAAGAAAATCTATACGATGTATCTATTTATATCACGAATATAATCCATAATCTGAAGAAACAAAATAAAGAAACATTCATTTTACAATACCAGACTCAATAATGGTTCTTGTCAAAAATTGTATATTAATAAACAAAAATAAGAAAATCTATACGATGTATCTATTTATATCACGAATATAATCCATAATCTGAAGAAACAAAATAAAGAAACATTCATTTTACAATACCAGACTCAATAATGGTTCTTGTCAAAAATTGTATATTAATAAACAAAAATAAGAAAATCTATACGATGTATCTATTTATATCACGAATATAATCCATAATCTGAAGAAACAAAATAAAGAAACATTCATTTTACAATACCAGACTCAATAATGGTTCTTGTCAAAAATTGTATATTAATAAACAAAAATAAGAAAATCTATACGATGTATCTATTTATATCACGAATATAATCCATAATCTGAAGAAACAAAATAAAGAAACATTCATTTTACAATACCAGACTCAATAATGGTTCTTGTCAAAAATTGTATATTAATAAACAAAAATAAGAAAATCTATACGATGTATCTATTTATATCACGAATATAATCCATAATCTGAAGAAACAAAATAAAGAAACATTCATTTTACAATACCAGACTCAATAATGGTTCTTGTCAAAAATTGTATATTAATAAACAAAAATAAGAAAATCTATACGATGTATCTATTTATATCACGAATATAATCCATAATCTGAAGAAACAAAATAAAGAAACATTCATTTTACAATACCAGACTCAATAATGGTTCTTGTCAAAAATTGTATATTAATAAACAAAAATAAGAAAATCTATACGATGTATCTATTTATATCACGAATATAATCCATAATCTGAAGAAACAAAATAAAGAAACATTCATTTTACAATACCAGACTCAATAATGGTTCTTGTCAAAAATTGTATATTAATAAACAAAAATAAGAAAATCTATACGATGTATCTATTTATATCACGAATATAATCCATAATCTGAAGAAACAAAATAAAGAAACATTCATTTTACAATACCAGACTCAATAATGGTTCTTGTCAAAAATTGTATATTAATAAACAAAAATAAGAAAATCTATACGATGTATCTATTTATATCACGAATATAATCCATAATCTGAAGAAACAAAATAAAGAAACATTCATTTTACAATACCAGACTCAATAATGGTTCTTGTCAAAAATTGTATATTAATAAACAAAAATAAGAAAATCTATACGATGTATCTATTTATATCACGAATATAATCCATAATCTGAAGAAACAAAATAAAGAAACATTCATTTTACAATACCAGACTCAATAATGGTTCTTGTCAAAAATTGTATATTAATAAACAAAAATAAGAAAATCTATACGATGTATCTATTTATATCACGAATATAATCCATAATCTGAAGAAACAAAATAAAGAAACATTCATTTTACAATACCAGACTCAATAATGGTTCTTGTCAAAAATTGTATATTAATAAACAAAAATAAGAAAATCTATACGATGTATCTATTTATATCACGAATATAATCCATAATCTGAAGAAACAAAATAAAGAAACATTCATTTTACAATACCAGACTCAATAATGGTTCTTGTCAAAAATTGTATATTAATAAACAAAAATAAGAAAATCTATACGATGTATCTATTTATATCACGAATATAATCCATAATCTGAAGAAACAAAATAAAGAAACATTCATTTTACAATACCAGACTCAATAATGGTTCTTGTCAAAAATTGTATATTAATAAACAAAAATAAGAAAATCTATACGATGTATCTATTTATATCACGAATATAATCCATAATCTGAAGAAACAAAATAAAGAAACATTCATTTTACAATACCAGACTCAATAATGGTTCTTGTCAAAAATTGTATATTAATAAACAAAAATAAGAAAATCTATACGATGTATCTATTTATATCACGAATATAATCCATAATCTGAAGAAACAAAATAAAGAAACATTCATTTTACAATACCAGACTCAATAATGGTTCTTGTCAAAAATTGTATATTAATAAACAAAAATAAGAAAATCTATACGATGTATCTATTTATATCACGAATATAATCCATAATCTGAAGAAACAAAATAAAGAAACATTCATTTTACAATACCAGACTCAATAATGGTTCTTGTCAAAAATTGTATATTAATAAACAAAAATAAGAAAATCTATACGATGTATCTATTTATATCACGAATATAATCCATAATCTGAAGAAACAAAATAAAGAAACATTCATTTTACAATACCAGACTCAATAATGGTTCTTGTCAAAAATTGTATATTAATAAACAAAAATAAGAAAATCTATACGATGTATCTATTTATATCACGAATATAATCCATAATCTGAAGAAACAAAATAAAGAAACATTCATTTTACAATACCAGACTCAATAATGGTTCTTGTCAAAAATTGTATATTAATAAACAAAAATAAGAAAATCTATACGATGTATCTATTTATATCACGAATATAATCCATAATCTGAAGAAACAAAATAAAGAAACATTCATTTTACAATACCAGACTCAATAATGGTTCTTGTCAAAAATTGTATATTAATAAACAAAAATAAGAAAATCTATACGATGTATCTATTTATATCACGAATATAATCCATAATCTGAAGAAACAAAATAAAGAAACATTCATTTTACAATACCAGACTCAATAATGGTTCTTGTCAAAAATTGTATATTAATAAACAAAAATAAGAAAATCTATACGATGTATCTATTTATATCACGAATATAATCCATAATCTGAAGAAACAAAATAAAGAAACATTCATTTTACAATACCAGACTCAATAATGGTTCTTGTCAAAAATTGTATATTAATAAACAAAAATAAGAAAATCTATACGATGTATCTATTTATATCACGAATATAATCCATAATCTGAAGAAACAAAATAAAGAAACATTCATTTTACAATACCAGACTCAATAATGGTTCTTGTCAAAAATTGTATATTAATAAACAAAAATAAGAAAATCTATACGATGTATCTATTTATATCACGAATATAATCCATAATCTGAAGAAACAAAATAAAGAAACATTCATTTTACAATACCAGACTCAATAATGGTTCTTGTCAAAAATTGTATATTAATAAACAAAAATAAGAAAATCTATACGATGTATCTATTTATATCACGAATATAATCCATAATCTGAAGAAACAAAATAAAGAAACATTCATTTTACAATACCAGACTCAATAATGGTTCTTGTCAAAAATTGTATATTAATAAACAAAAATAAGAAAATCTATACGATGTATCTATTTATATCACGAATATAATCCATAATCTGAAGAAACAAAATAAAGAAACATTCATTTTACAATACCAGACTCAATAATGGTTCTTGTCAAAAATTGTATATTAATAAACAAAAATAAGAAAATCTATACGATGTATCTATTTATATCACGAATATAATCCATAATCTGAAGAAACAAAATAAAGAAACATTCATTTTACAATACCAGACTCAATAATGGTTCTTGTCAAAAATTGTATATTAATAAACAAAAATAAGAAAATCTATACGATGTATCTATTTATATCACGAATATAATCCATAATCTGAAGAAACAAAATAAAGAAACATTCATTTTACAATACCAGACTCAATAATGGTTCTTGTCAAAAATTGTATATTAATAAACAAAAATAAGAAAATCTATACGATGTATCTATTTATATCACGAATATAATCCATAATCTGAAGAAACAAAATAAAGAAACATTCATTTTACAATACCAGACTCAATAATGGTTCTTGTCAAAAATTGTATATTAATAAACAAAAATAAGAAAATCTATACGATGTATCTATTTATATCACGAATATAATCCATAATCTGAAGAAACAAAATAAAGAAACATTCATTTTACAATACCAGACTCAATAATGGTTCTTGTCAAAAATTGTATATTAATAAACAAAAATAAGAAAATCTATACGATGTATCTATTTATATCACGAATATAATCCATAATCTGAAGAAACAAAATAAAGAAACATTCATTTTACAATACCAGACTCAATAATGGTTCTTGTCAAAAATTGTATATTAATAAACAAAAATAAGAAAATCTATACGATGTATCTATTTATATCACGAATATAATCCATAATCTGAAGAAACAAAATAAAGAAACATTCATTTTACAATACCAGACTCAATAATGGTTCTTGTCAAAAATTGTATATTAATAAACAAAAATAAGAAAATCTATACGATGTATCTATTTATATCACGAATATAATCCATAATCTGAAGAAACAAAATAAAGAAACATTCATTTTACAATACCAGACTCAATAATGGTTCTTGTCAAAAATTGTATATTAATAAACAAAAATAAGAAAATCTATACGATGTATCTATTTATATCACGAATATAATCCATAATCTGAAGAAACAAAATAAAGAAACATTCATTTTACAATACCAGACTCAATAATGGTTCTTGTCAAAAATTGTATATTAATAAACAAAAATAAGAAAATCTATACGATGTATCTATTTATATCACGAATATAATCCATAATCTGAAGAAACAAAATAAAGAAACATTCATTTTACAATACCAGACTCAATAATGGTTCTTGTCAAAAATTGTATATTAATAAACAAAAATAAGAAAATCTATACGATGTATCTATTTATATCACGAATATAATCCATAATCTGAAGAAACAAAATAAAGAAACATTCATTTTACAATACCAGACTCAATAATGGTTCTTGTCAAAAATTGTATATTAATAAACAAAAATAAGAAAATCTATACGATGTATCTATTTATATCACGAATATAATCCATAATCTGAAGAAACAAAATAAAGAAACATTCATTTTACAATACCAGACTCAATAATGGTTCTTGTCAAAAATTGTATATTAATAAACAAAAATAAGAAAATCTATACGATGTATCTATTTATATCACGAATATAATCCATAATCTGAAGAAACAAAATAAAGAAACATTCATTTTACAATACCAGACTCAATAATGGTTCTTGTCAAAAATTGTATATTAATAAACAAAAATAAGAAAATCTATACGATGTATCTATTTATATCACGAATATAATCCATGATCTGAAGAAACAAAATAAAGAAACATTCATTTTACAATACCAGACTCAATAATGGTTCTTGTCAAAAATTGTATATTAATAAACAAAAATAAGAAAATCTATACGATGTATCTATTTATATCACGAATATAATCCATAATCTGAAGAAACAAAATAAAGAAACATTCATTTTACAATACCAGACTCAATAATGGTTCTTGTCAAAAATTGTATATTAATAAACAAAAATAAGAAAATCTATACGATGTATCTATTTATATCACGAATATAATCCATAATCTGAAGAAACAAAATAAAGAAACATTCATTTTACAATACCAGACTCAATAATGGTTCTTGTCAAAAATTTGTATATTAATAAACAAAAATAAGAAAATCTATACGATGTATCTATTTATATCACGAATATAATCCATAATCTGAAGAAACAAAATAAAGAAACATTCATTTTACAATACCAGACTCAATAATGGTTCTTGTCAAAAATTGTATATTAATAAACAAAAATAAGAAAATCTATACGATGTATCTATTTATATCACGAATATAATCCATAATCTGAAGAAACAAAATAAAGAAACATTCATTTTACAATACCAGACTCAATAATGGTTCTTGTCAAAAATTGTATATTAATAAACAAAAATAAGAAAATCTATACGATGTATCTATTTATATCACGAATATAATCCATAATCTGAAGAAACAAAATAAAGAAACATTCATTTTACAATACCAGACTCAATAATGGTTCTTGTCAAAAATTGTATATTAATAAACAAAAATAAGAAAATCTATACGATGTATCTATTTATATCACGAATATAATCCATAATCTGAAGAAACAAAATAAAGAAACATTCATTTTACAATACCAGACTCAATAATGGTTCTTGTCAAAAATTGTATATTAATAAACAAAAATAAGAAAATCTATACGATGTATCTATTTATATCACGAATATAATCCATAATCTGAAGAAACAAAATAAAGAAACATTCATTTTACAATACCAGACTCAATAATGGTTCTTGTCAAAAATTGTATATTAATAAACAAAAATAAGAAAATCTATACGATGTATCTATTTATATCACGAATATAATCCATAATCTGAAGAAACAAAATAAAGAAACATTCATTTTACAATACCAGACTCAATAATGGTTCTTGTCAAAAATTGTATATTAATAAACAAAAATAAGAAAATCTATACGATGTATCTATTTATATCACGAATATAATCCATAATCTGAAGAAACAAAATAAAGAAACATTCATTTTACAATACCAGACTCAATAATGGTTCTTGTCAAAAATTGTATATTAATAAACAAAAATAAGAAAATCTATACGATGTATCTATTTATATCACGAATATAATCCATAATCTGAAGAAACAAAATAAAGAAACATTCATTTTACAATACCAGACTCAATAATGGTTCTTGTCAAAAATTGTATATTAATAAACAAAAATAAGAAAATCTATACGATGTATCTATTTATATCACGAATATAATCCATAATCTGAAGAAACAAAATAAAGAAACATTCATTTTACAATACCAGACTCAATAATGGTTCTTGTCAAAAATTGTATATTAATAAACAAAAATAAGAAAATCTATACGATGTATCTATTTATATCACGAATATAATCCATAATCTGAAGAAACAAAATAAAGAAACATTCATTTTACAATACCAGACTCAATAATGGTTCTTGTCAAAAATTGTATATTAATAAACAAAAATAAGAAAATCTATACGATGTATCTATTTATATCACGAATATAATCCATAATCTGAAGAAACAAAATAAAGAAACATTCATTTTACAATACCAGACTCAATAATGGTTCTTGTCAAAAATTGTATATTAATAAACAAAAATAAGAAAATCTATACGATGTATCTATTTATATCACGAATATAATCCATAATCTGAAGAAACAAAATAAAGAAACATTCATTTTACAATACCAGACTCAATAATGGTTCTTGTCAAAAATTGTATATTAATAAACAAAAATAAGAAAATCTATACGATGTATCTATTTATATCACGAATATAATCCATAATCTGAAGAAACAAAATAAAGAAACATTCATTTTACAATACCAGACTCAATAATGGTTCTTGTCAAAAATTGTATATTAATAAACAAAAATAAGAAAATCTATACGATGTATCTATTTATATCACGAATATAATCCATAATCTGAAGAAACAAAATAAAGAAACATTCATTTTACAATACCAGACTCAATAATGGTTCTTGTCAAAAATTGTATATTAATAAACAAAAATAAGAAAATCTATACGATGTATCTATTTATATCACGAATATAATCCATAATCTGAAGAAACAAAATAAAGAAACATTCATTTTACAATACCAGACTCAATAATGGTTCTTGTCAAAAATTGTATATTAATAAACAAAAATAAGAAAATCTATACGATGTATCTATTTATATCACGAATATAATCCATAATCTGAAGAAACAAAATAAAGAAACATTCATTTTACAATACCAGACTCAATAATGGTTCTTGTCAAAAATTGTATATTAATAAACAAAAATAAGAAAATCTATACGATGTATCTATTTATATCACGAATATAATCCATAATCTGAAGAAACAAAATAAAGAAACATTCATTTTACAATACCAGACTCAATAATGGTTCTTGTCAAAAATTGTATATTAATAAACAAAAATAAGAAAATCTATACGATGTATCTATTTATATCACGAATATAATCCATAATCTGAAGAAACAAAATAAAGAAACATTCATTTTACAATACCAGACTCAATAATGGTTCTTGTCAAAAATTGTCTGCATATTAATAAACAAAAATAAGAAAATCTATACAATGTATCTATTTATATCACGAATATAATCCATGATCTGAAGAAACAAAAAAAAAAAACAAATCCAAGAATACATATTTTACAATATCAGACTTAATAACGGTTCTTGTGAAAACTTCCATAACCTGAGAAACAAAAAAAAAGACAAAATTCAAGAATACACATTTTACAATAGCAGCGATAGCAATGGTTCTTGTCCAAAATTCTCCCCTCCTATTAAGAAAAAAATCTTTAGGATCTATGTACCTGTGATGGAAAGATTATATTGTATTCCAAAACTCACGTAAATTGATCAAGTATTTTTATTTTTACAAAGAAAATCATTAAGTGATTAATGAGAATTCAACTAGTATGAATTATTGTTGAGTTATCTCCCTGGTTTTTGTTTTTTTTTCAAATTTTTTTAAAATTGCAAGCGAGACAGTCACTCGTTGAATGCTCATAAAATTTGATTTTCTTTAAAAAATAAAATTATTTGATCAATTAACATGATTTTTGGAATATGATATTTTCGTTTTGTCATGGGTACGTACATCATACAGATTGCTCTTTATTTTTGTTCTTTAATATAGGGAGAATTCTGGACAAGAACTATAACAATCGACTTAATGTCTCAATATTTATCTCTCTCCCATAGCGGGATGATGTGACACAAGAGTCAGAAAGTGAAACTGCAGAACCAGCGCATTAGAGGAAAAGCAATCAGGTTAGCAAACAATGCTTGGATAGCTCCATCGGCATTCCCTAGCAGGGGTGCCTCAAGCGATTAGCAATAAACTAATCTGTTCTCAGAAGGAGAAGGCAAAACCTGGAAGGATAAACTGCACAGAACCAGGAGCATACCTCAGCCAACATGTTGTATACTTGTGTGTGTATAAAGTGTCTGTGATGACCTTTAGTGTATGTACGTATCTATATATGTGATTATATCTAATTATATATGTGTATGTGTGTGTCAGTTTGTATTAATGCACTGGTTCTCTTTCTGTATGTAGTGTCCATCAAGTGAATGTCCAAATGTGGGTGGGTGTATATACATTTAATAAACAGGACACTGACGTACAAGAATAGTTCTTTTTAACAAAGGGGCAAATAACTTCTGTGGTGATACATCAGGCCAAAAAAGGGGAACATACTCTTTTCTGTAGGTTGGTCTTCATTGGCAGTCTGTCAAGATTTCTTCTATCTGAAGGAACAACAATCGACACTTGCGTTAGATTTTATGCAACTTTATTTCCTGACATCCTCCCATCTTAGAGTTGCACGTTTCTATGGTCTCTACATCTTTCTATAACGTGTCCATTAGCTTCAGCAGACTTCAAGAGACGAAATCTCCCAAACCAACTTTCGTCTGCTAACTAGACCTCGCTTTGACTGGCTAACATGCATATATAAAAACTATCGCTTTGTTTGTTCAACTCTGACGTCAGAGGTCAACCTTATTGTTATTCCAAATGAGGTTTTATTTATCTATCTACATTCTAATCTGGTTTATTATTTATGATATTAAATTCCGTTACGACTCAAATCGTTTTATTTTCAAATATTCCTCTTCGTTATCAAAACATTTTCTCTGAATATTTCCTATTTCATAAAATTTACGTTTCCATACAATAATAATAATAATCGCTTAGGTGACTTGACGATGCCACAATATATATTTTATCGGCAATATATTCTACCGTTGTTTTGCCCTTTCATGTTGCACCTAATTTTGACTACTACTTACCATATTATCCTATTTCTTCATTCTCATTTCATATCTAAATGTCATAAAGCCAGTTTTTTTTCTATATTTGCATTTTGTATAATTCAAACCCTATTCTGATGAGAAGCATTTAGCTTCAAAATGCCATGGCCTAAAGAGTTTTTTTTTTAATTTTCCCCTTAACTTTTCCTTATTGTTCTGATAATATAATAGTTATATATATAACTTTTATTCCTCATCTTCATTTAATATACATACATATATATATATATATATACATACACGCACACATAAATGAAAACCTATACTTACAGGCCGAGGTTCTCCAGAAAACCTTCTGTTGTAATCATGAATTTCATTTAAAATATTCGTTTGTTCTTGAGATGCCGATTGTGTTTCCGATTCCGTAAAACAGATTAAAATAAGAGTAACCTATAGAAGAAAAAAAAAACAGATTAAAATAAGAGTAACCTATAGAAGAAAAAAAATAAGAATTTTTGTCATTGAAAAAATTCTAGGAAAATTATATTTATCTTTACAGATATTTTTTTTAATGTTAAAAAAATAAGTTGCTTTTATTCTCTAGCTACTGCCTAAAATTTTAATAATTTCTAACTGAAATGAATAAAACAAGATTAATATTGATCAGGTGCTTATGTAGAATAAGGGCCATGCTTCTATTCAATCATTTTTGGTAAGTTTCACTCATTTAAACATGACACATCAGCACATAATAGTGTTTTATAACCTAAAATGCATTTATTTGAAATCCTATAATACTGTACAAGCACCGTAAAACGTAACATGCATCCACAGCCGAAATTGAACTCACTATACAAGATCGTAGGGTAATTCAAATCTTGTCTGTAGCAGAATACTTGATGCTTCGCCAGGGCTATCAAGAGTATTTTTTTATTGTGGCGCCATCACTAGATGGGTTGCCTACCATGGCTTAATAGAGGCCCATCTATCCTCGAGAGAATAGACCGCGCCAGTTTCCAAACTGTATTTTATTTTGCGGTACATACAGCGCCTCGCCTTCTCAAATGGTCACCCATCTGGCTCAACGTTGCTCAACTTTGGTGATTTGGCAAGAACCGATGAGTCAATGTGATTGTGGTGTACGGACAAGTACCAATAGTTTTGATATAGAAACTAGCAGGACTGTTAAAATTTGATGGTTATTATTTTCTGGATCTATCTGCATAGTTTGCCATTAATAGTAACGAGCATCTTTTTGAATGTGTGTCTGTCCTTCTTGCACGTATTTACGTGTGATCGCCTAGTTTTTAAAATGTCACTAAACAACTTACCTGGTATATATTCACATATAATGACAAATAACTAACAGAATAAACATACTTGTCTCTTGCTAGACAAAGGAATACCTTAACAAAAGGGATGAATACTATTCTATGGAGTAAAAACATTTAGCCAATTAGGGAACACATTTAGCCCATCTTTGAGCTTGCTGGACGGAAAGCTGCAATGAAAATTCTACCACGAATGACAGACCTCAAGTTTATTTCAGCAACCTTTTTTTCCAAATGTTGTTCCTATCTTGAAAAGATTGAACGCCGATACAGTCCTGTCTACATCTTAATTGCCGATCTTGCCCCTGCTGGGTGCCATCCCGTCAGCCGCCCATTACAGACTCAACTAACTAACTTTCTAAGTTGTCTCTCCTCTGGTTAAGTCATATATTTGCATAAACAAAAATACTTTCCTTGTCTTTTGTCATGTATCTTTGTTTATTAAAACCAAACATTCCAATCCGATGTCATTAAACATCTTTCTAAACACTTTTTTGTTTTATAGATTTCTGGCTTAATTATTTCTACATTAAATTCCAGTCCTATTTCAAAACATTCTTCCGTTATCAAAACACTTTGTTATTTTCATAACATTGTCATCAGTTCAAATGTCGGTCAATCACCTCATTCCCCGAGAAATCCGACGTTGTCCAGACCATAATATACTGATATTAAGAGAAAAAAAATGTCTCTTCATCCGTAAAAATAATTGTCAAATATGCTTCAAATAAAACTACCATTTCTTCTTTATTTAAAATCATATTTTTTAAAACTATTATTAGAAACTAGAACGACCCAGGAAAAATCTAATGAATGAGAAATATATTTAATAAACAAATGTGTTTTCATAAAGCTGATATTATTTTATTTTTATTATTACATTTTCACCCCAAACAAGGCACATTGCCACTTTGATGTTGGAGGCTACAATCAGGGAAATAAGCTACAGGGGTACTATGTAGAGAGTTGGGCAGCAAGATGTCGGTTCACATGTAACGTGAACTTCTGCATGTCAGTACAGTTGGGGAAGCAGGGACCCGGAAGGGAATTCCAAAGTCTAACAGTTCTGGGGAAGAAACTACTGGAGTACAAGGCTCACTTACATCTAGGGATCTCTACTGTAAAGGGGTAGGATTTAGCTGCTTGTCAGGTTTGGCTGGGGTATTTACGTTAAAGGGGTATAAGTGCTTTATATTTATCTAAATAGCACAAAAAAATTGTTTTGGGGCAGAAAAACTAATAACGCACAGCAAATATGTGTTTATCAACATTTCTATGAAAATAGTGTCCATTGTATTTTAAATATAAAACTGACAGAAATGAGATAAATTAATAAGAACTAATAAAAAATCAGAGAATAATATTATGCGACATAGTTCAATGCAAACAATAAAATCACATTGTAAGAAACAATATAATATAAAACTGACACAAATGAGATAAATTAATAAGAACTAATAAATATTAAGAAAATAATATTGTGCTACATAGTTCAATACAAATAATAAAATCACATTGTAAGAGACGATCTTTAATTTAATCCTTCAGTTCAGCACCTCTTGCCAAACAATGTTTTTAATTTTGTGCCCCGTCTCTTTTGAATATTCCTTATATGTATATATATATATATATATATACACTTGTGCCCGATATTATTCATACCCCCCTTGAAAATTGAGTTTATTAGGTGTAACTTTTGTAAGAATTTATTGTTTACGTCCATATTGATACATATTCTTAATAAACCTCTTCTGATCATTTTCGTCATTTTAAAATCTCGGGATACTTGTAATAAAAGAAATATACAGCTATTTATAAAATCTGCAATGTTCAAAAATAATCATACCCCCTTATTTTTTCAGTATTAATCGAGTTTCTGACTGTTTGTTTCCTGTTTGATTCTTATTTTGAATGCTTTTATACAACCTTTGATTAATTTCATTTCGTTTTTTGCATTTTTCAGAAATTAAAATGATATCAACTGAAAACCAATAAAAGAATAAAAATTATTAGAATGGGGAAGAAAAAAGAGCTTAGTAATGATCTTAGGACTAAAATTGTGAATTCACATAAGGATGGTTTAGGTTACAAGTCAATTTCCAAGAAATTTGAGGTCCCTACAGCAACAGTACAGAGCATCATCAAAAAATTCCAGAGCCACCACACAACAAACAACTTGATTGGTAGAGGAAGGAAAAGGAAACTGTCTGCTAGAGCCACCAGGAATATTGTAAGAAGTGTTAATTCAAATCCAACCACCACTAATAAGGACATTTTAGAAAATCTGGAGTCTTCTGGCATAAAAATATCAAGGCAAACATTGCAAAGGACTCTGCATGAAAATGGTCTGAAAGGAAGAAGACCAAGAAGGACTCCATTGCACACCGGAAAACACCTTGCAGCACGTCTAAAGTTTGCTAGGACCCATGTGAATTCTCCAGAGTCCGTTTTCTCAAGTATTTTGTGGACTGACGAAACAAAAATTGAATTGTTTGGCCATATGGATGCTTCTTACGTTTGAAGGAAGAAAGGAGAAGCTTAAAACCCAAAGAACACCATACCCACGGTGAAACATGGTGGTGGTAGCCTAATGTTTTGGGGCTCCTTTTCGGCTAGTGGTCCAGGTAGTTTGGTCAAGATAGATGGAACCATGAAGAAGGAGCAATATTTGGAGATACTCCAGAAAAACATTAGACAGGATGCGGAGAAGCTCCATTTAGGACCAAACTGGGTCCTTCAACAGGATAATGATCCAAAACATACTGCCAAAATAGTCAAGAAATGGTTTGAGGATAATCAAATTAATGTTTTGGAATGGCCTAGCCAGAGTCCCGACCTGAACCCTATCGAAAACCTCTGGCACATATTGAAAACTGAGGTTAAAAAGCGGAAACCTAGAAATTTGAGGGATTTGGAGAACTACTGCATTGAAGAATGGTCAAAAATCAGTGTTGATGCTTGTAAAAACCTTGTTGATAAATATCCCAAACGGTTACAGGCAGTTATTAAGAATAAATGGCATGCTATTGACTATTAGTAAGAGAGGTATGAATAATTTTGAACTAGTGCCATTATTGTTTTTCTTTGTATAATGTTTCAAACTTGCATAATTTATTTATTTGTTGAGTTTAAATTAAATGCTTATGCTTGATTTATTGTTTGAAATCCCTTTAATATTGTCTACCTTCTGGTTTGAGCAATATTCTTATAGAAATCTCAAAGATCCGAGGGGTATGAATAATATCGGGCACAAGTGTATATATTAATAAAATTTTGCTGACTTTTTTCGTTTGGTGAAGAACCACTACACATCAAAATTATGAGTTCCTTTCTCACACCATCACAACAGTGATCATATATTATGATATTTGAAAACAAGGCTACATTAAAAGGAGGTCACTCACATTCTTGTCCAGGGTTTGCAGATTGGCATTTTTAAAGCCAAATTTTGCAAATTTGCCCCCACCCTTTTTTTTTAAGCAATTTGGGCTCCAAAAATTGTATTTGGCCTTAAAAGAAATGATTTATTTGCATATACATTACAAATTTGTCCTTTTTTTAAAAGAGGAGATCCCCCGATTGCCCAAAATTCAATGCAAAAATATAAATTCTTACGTTGTCCATTTTCTTAGTAACATCAGGTAGTTAATGACGATACAAAATGGAGGTTACAATGAGGGTAAAAGTTTCCTCCTCATTATAAGAAATTACTTACCTTTTGTCGACAGACAGGACATTTGACACCACCTAACCAAGAACCATAATGCCAGTATGCAATTATACAACGAGCTGATAAAGAAAACAAAAATTTTGTAATTTTTGTTTAGAAAAAAAGAGGAAAATAAGCAAAAAAAACATGTCTGGATTTTTTAGATGAAGAATGATAATTTATATTATTTGTACTTCCACATAATTTATATAATATATACACCTGACAATTCTTATGTAGATATTCTCAAAATAAACACAGAAACGAATTTATCAACATGTTTTATTTACAACTAGCAATTCTTATGAGGAGTGTCGTAACGCTCGATGCTTACGAGGAGGGTCGTAACGCTCGATGCTTACGAGGAGGGTCGTAACGCTCGATGCTTACGAGGAGGGTCGTAACGCTCGATGCTTACGAGGAGGGTCGTAACGCTCGATGCTTACGAGGAGGGTCGTAACGCTCGATGCTTACGAGGAGGGTCGTAACGCTCGATGCTTACGAGGAGGGTCGTAACGCTCGATGCTTACGAGGAGGGTCGTAACGCTCGATGCTTACGAGGAGTGTCGTAACGCTCGATGCTTACGAGGAGGGTCGTAACGCTCGATGCTTACGAGGAGGGTCGTAACGCTCGATGCTTACGGAGAGAGTCGTAACGCTCGATGCTTACGAGGAGTGTCGTAACGCTCGATGCTTACGACGACTGTCGTAACGCTCGATGCTTATGAGGAGTGTCGTAACGCTCGATGCTTACGAGGAGTGTCGTAACGCTCGATGCTAACGAGGAGTGTCGTAACGCTCGATGCTTACGAGGACTGTCGTAACGCTCGATGCTTACGAGGACTGTCGTAATGGTCGATGCTTACGAGGACTGTCGTAACGGTCGATGCTTACGAGGAGTGTCGTAACGCTCGATTCTTATGAGGAGTGTCGTAACGCTCGATGCTTACGAGGAGTGTCGTAATGCTCGATGCTAACGAGGAGTGTCGTAACGCTCGATGCTTACGAGGACTGTCGTAATGGTCGATGCTTACGAGGACTGTCGTAACGGTCGATGCTTACGAGGACTGTTGTAACGGTCGATGCTTATGAGTATTGTAATGGTCGATTATTATGATTGTAATTGTTTGATAGAATGTTAGAAAAAATGTCATCAAAGTGAAATACATATTTACATACAAAATTAGTTATGTTAAAATACTTCCCAAAAACGTTAACTTATTGAAAAAGAATGTTAGAACGTAAATAAAATATGTGACGAAGGTAGGTCGTGTGGAGTTAATGAAGTAATGAAATAACTTGGTAAGCAGTTTAGGGTTTGGAGTCAGGCAGAACATATTAACACGAACGATATCATTTCCATATCTTGGAAGTTGGGTGAAACGTGACTTTAGCATAATGCAGGGAATTTTTCCTTGCAGTCCGATTTGGGAAGTCCAGAATAAAGTTATATCAATTATATTATCTATTGTTGTTTGGTTTCCTTCAGAAGGAAATGAACTTAAATAATGAGAAGAGACAAAGACACAATGGAGGAAGGTATGTTATTTGCCTGTGCGCTACACAGACTGAATGTTAATGAACTGTTTTATTATGTGTGACAATAGAAAAACATTTTAATCACTAGACGTCATGCATTTATTACGTGTGACAATAGAAAAACATTTTAATCACTAGACATCATGCACTGTATATATCATAATGTTAAAGAGAATCTGTTACATAGACGCTTTTTATATACACTCACTCCACAACAAACGAAAGACAATAAAATCAAAGATTAATAATAAAGATGATTCTTAATAATCAGTGAAACCGTTTAGCAGTTCATTTTCCTTCCACTGACAAGACACAAATACTTAGTTGGCTTTCAAGTAGTTTAATTTGGGAATTTGTATAAAATTTCAAAAGGTATCTTATTTAATCAACCGATAGGGCGGAGTGGGGGGGGGAGCAGAGTATGATCGAGTAGAAGTCTGACGTAACTTATGTATTCTTCGTATTGGTCAGAAGACGGTCACTTAGAACTGATTATTGCCTATTACTTTCATCTGTTATGCTACGAGTTCAAATGACAAATTATTAAGACTTCTATCCAATCATGGCTGATAGAACAAAAACTAGCAATTTCCAAGAGTTAAATAAAGGCTCCATTTTTTATTTTTTTTATTTGGGAGTCACCACTTATCAAAGCCCAAAGGCCACTCAAGGATAAGGTGGTAGTATAGTAATCGTTAATGGTGTAAATTGACTAAAATTTGATTATTTATGGGGACGACTAAACAAGAACTTGTTTACATTAGATTTAAAGGCTACTATGTTGTATTCAATTGGCGAGCAGGCCAGTGGAACAGTGTACCACAGGCGAAAAGTTCTGGGAAAGAAGCTTTGTTCATGGAATCTGCATTTAGATTTAGGTGGCACAGATATAGAGTGAGGGATATTGTATATAGTGGTTGTAGCTAGTCAAGTGTCTTCAGATTCCCGAGTTCTATAAGACACACTTGAAGGTCAAAAGTTACACTGGCCAAAATGCTGTGAGATGAAAACAGTAGTTTGATAATATAAATAATCCAAAATGGTAATAAATATTAATCATTTCTATGAACAAATTTGTATTTGTCATTAAAAAAAAATCAATCAATCATATCTTTCGTCACGGTAGAATGTGTAGGAAAGAGAAAAACTGACCACAAAAAATATGTCCGCAATTTGTTTCCACTCCATAATAAAGGTCTTCAAGGCACACAGGACAATTCGTCTCATTCTGTCGTCTGTGGGAATCACTGATGGGAACACGGTTCAGGTGTTCTCTAGCCGACTGGACATTTTCCAAACTATCTGGATGAATACTTTGCAGGGAGTACCTTAAGAACACAAGAAAAAAAATTCATTAAATTTTAAACTCAAAATAATAAATTTTCAAGTCGATTTAAATTATCAACGAATTAGTGAATTACTTTTCCTCAATGTAAGTAATGTTTAGATTTCAATTAATATTTGGAAGTTCGAAAAGCTAGCACAACACAAAATTAAAAAAAAAAAAAAAATCACTTGTTTAAAATCAATAAAGCTTCGGTGATATAATATCATCATCAGAAATAGAATCAATTACATCAAATAAAAAAAATTAAAAATAAAATTAAAAAGTTCACAAATAAAAAGTTCAGAAAATCTGAAAATATCGACAATGAAAAATCACACAGACTTTACTTTTCTAGTGATAACATGCTACGAGAAATGATAAAGAAAAAGAAAGAATACAGACTGATTCTATTCTTAAGATGCCATTATATCGCAGAAACTTAGTTGATTTTAAACAAATTAATATTTATTTAAAAAAAAATTTTTTTTTTGTTGTACTGGCTTTTTAAACTTACAAATTTCAATTTAAATTACAAGCATTTGTGGTCCTGGATATGATCATAAACTATATCCAGTGGTGAGGCCCCAGCTTGCGGGTTTTGGGGCGTGTGGAGCTACCTTTTAATTGCTATTGCTCCCAGGTCCACTGATATTTTGCTAATTACTTTTTTCTGAGGAGATGAGCCTACATAGAAAATTCATGGGTTAAGAAAAGTACTCTGAATTGTATACTTTATTTGAATAATGAATTTTTTTTTAAAAATTATATTTCTCCAAATGAAATTAAATATTTTGGAAAAACTAAAATGTATACGTGTGTGTATGTGTGTATCCTTATGTGTATGAATGAATACTTAGATGTATTTTTATTTGATTTATATATCTTGAACACGAAAAACACTTGTCATAAGTATATATGAAATGTGAATGTTTTAGTTATTCCATACATATGCAATTCATATCCTATTTCCTCACATCTGAGACATTATTAAAGCTTATAAAAGGCGAATCTAAAACAAACATAAAAAGTATACATCTTCATCGGATTTTATTTCTAAAATAACAACTTCAAACATGGAGAACATTGATGCATGAAACTTGGCAGCCATCTTGATTTAGGAATATTTCACTTCTTTTTCGGTATTCTTATTTATTTATATTTGAGTTAGAAACATCAATCCTGGCAAAAAATTGATATGCCGTAAAACAAAAACAACCAACCAACAAACATTTGTTTTTGTTTTTTTATCTGGCAGTTTTTTTTATGAGTCATTTAATGCTTACAATATACATTTGATTAAAAACAGTAATTGTCATCTGATCATCCCCCCCCCTGATTCAGGAATCTAGTTATCTCTCTTGCTAGCAGGCTGTCTGGCATTGCTCGGTTGTAAAATACGCTTAAATATAATATTTTGATTAATGCAGATTTTGTATTTATTATTATACTAGTGGGGGGGGCGGTGTTGCTCGGGTGTTTGGAGGTGTGTGTGTTAAAAAAAAAAAAAAAAAAAAAACGCTGGCCGGGTATTTGGAGGTGTAAAAGAAAAAAATAATTTTGGTTGGAAGGTAGAATTGAACCCCGAAGCCTAGACGCGAAGGTGGGAAAAAAAAAGCCAGCCACCTAACCATCTCGGCTACGAGGGGAGAGAAACTGATAAGTATGTTCAGTAAAAGTTTATAAAGTGAAATGTACAGGTGTGAGGAAGTGGCGTGATGTTTGACCTAGTTTTGCGCTACAAGCCAGTTACTGTTTTCCCTGCTCCATCATTCGCTTTTCGAAAACACGGCGAGCTGGTAAAAGTCGAGCAAATTAAATAGACAGGCGACACTCGGTAAATCGTACATATTATCATTTAGACGTGATATAAAAAATTTTAAGAATGAGCCCCCCCCCCCGAGAAGGCTAATGAAAAAAGCCTTTTGCAGACATACACAAAAAGCAAATATACATACATACATACACACATTTTCGCTTTTATATATATAGATTATATTGGACCCAATATATAGTAATGATTTAAAAAGTTTAAAAAAAAAAAAAAAACTTATGCGTTATCACCGAAAATCAAAACCAAAATGTTTAGCTTCCAATTTATTTTTCCTTTTACGTTAATGCCAAACTATGAAGACATGTTTGCTGCAAGCATAAAAATTAAAACATGCACCAATAGCTACTACGTTACGCATGCATATTCGTTTAACCATCACCCGGAAAATTTCATTTCTTGAATTTTCACACTTTTGTACCAATTTTCCCCCAGCTAAAATCCAAATGTAAAGTTTTGCATGGGTTCGAATGAAGTTTCATGTCTGTAGACCAAAAACTGACAGAAGTTTGGTAGGCAAAATTTTTTAAACAAATATATATACGCATACATGAATATATATAGAAACAGGTTTGTGTTTTTATGCAAATATTACACAAGTATAAATCATGTAGAATATCTGCATGGATATAATTATACATAATAGTTAACTAAAGATGAAAGATGATCATCCCATAAGAAAACCGCAAAAAAAATTAATAGGAAATTAATTATAATAGTTGTATTTTCTTTTTTTAATAAAAAAACAACCAAAAAGGCTTGCCTTTTTTCTTTCTTCGGGCCAAGATCAAAGTGTAGTATCTGATCACATTGCTGAAGAAAACATGATAGGCATGGCAGGGAAGAACTAGATGATTACAGGCCCATTAACTGCTAAAAACAGAGCTAATGATTTTGGCCAAGGTCTCATCGAATTAGCTGCAGGTCATCATTGTCGAATTGATCAAACCAGAGCAAAACTATGCAGTGAAGGGGAGATCGATTCAAAACAACTTGCACCTGATCAGTATGATCTTAGAGGGAGGAATAGAAGATCACACGGAAGCCAGACTAATCAATTTGGATCAGTCTAAATCTTTCGATAGGGTCGACCATCGCTTCCTGGCATCTGTTCTAAAGGTCGCAGGATTTCAATTAGGCTTCCGATAATGGATCTCCATACTGTACCATGCTCCAACGGTAGTGGTACAAGTAAACAAAAAACATTCGAAATCCTTTGCTTCCAGTCCATGCGTCAGGGCTGTCCGCTGTTTCCCCTGCTTTATGTCTTTACGTTGGAACCACTACTTTGCAAGCTGAGGGGGGGGGCAAATCTGGTCCTACACGAGATCGCTCTACCTGGCGAATCAAGAGCAAGATTTTCCACATTCGCCGATGTAATCACCATCTTTGTGTTGAGCTTCCAAGACATTGAGGTGGTAACAGAGCCGCTCACAATACGAAAAGACCACGGGGGCCAAAATCAACTGTAGCAAGTCGACCAGTCTGCGGTTGGGAGACTGGAGGGGCGCCAACTGCCTTTCCACTCCCTTCAGCTGGACTAATGGCCCAGTTTGGATCCTCGGCATTTGGTTTAGACTGGACCTCCAGCTGGAAAATAACTGCTCTGAGGTAAAAATGTGTTCGAAGGAAATTATCCTTGAATGGCAGGGTGGAGGTGTGTGCTACTTACATCTTTCCGCTTATCCTTTATCAACTGTCTCTTATTCCTCTGGCTGAGAATTATTTAAAATCCCCCCAGAGCAAGTTATCCTCACTGTTTTGGGACAAAGTGAAACATTGGGTTCGCAGACAGGTCTTTTTGAGCCAAACCTTGACAGAAGAGTCTATGTGAAACCTGATGGTCGAGGTCGCTGTTCCTGAGCTCATCTTCGACCACAAGGTTGAGGTGCATCAAAACTATGAAGCGACACGCTGTTCTTGAGAGTGTATGGCCGTGCTAAGGAACCTCCCAAGGTCCAGCGACCTTTAACGGCTGACTAGAAAGGAACTAGTGAGGGGAGGCCGCCGCTGACCCTCTCATAAAGCGTCTAGGGTTATTGAAGATCTGCTCCCGGTGAAGCTGGGCACTAGGTTGAAGTCATCTCAACAACTGAGTTCTCCTTGATCTGGCGATTGGCTCAAAATGCATTGCTTCTCAATGCCATACTGAAAAGTGCCGGACCAGTGCGGCTGTCAAGGTGTCCCCGTTGCAGAGTGTCCAGCCGAGGAAACGCTGTAACACTTGTTCTTTGATTGCAGCGGACTCAGACGGTACCGGGTGTATGTCAATGAGGTGACAGCTCGCATTGAACATGAGTAGCCTTGACTGCTGGACGTGCCCTACGTCATCCACAGCGCAGAGTAACCGTGAAACAGGGAGAGATGAATGGTGTTTCTTGCAATCCTGGCCATGGCCAGAATGGTGATATGGAGTGCAAGTGTGGGGTTGAATCTTTTTCTGATCTGGATCTGGTCCCCTTATTCAAGCACCAGATGTGATAGGAAAAGATTATACTTTGAGGCCTTTGATCGAAAATGGATAAAGATAGTGAGTCTGTGCATGCGTAGAGGTGCCAAGTTGGAGTTCGTATTCCCTGCCTAAGCATGGCATACATGGACTCCAGATCCTAAAACAAGCATTTAGACTAGGTTTTTAGCTAGCCGAGTGAATGGCCCTCACCATCTCCGATAGTAAACCTCCAAGATACCCACACACCGATCCTTTCTTTTTCGTCCCCGGCTACCCCAATAAGCAATCTTGGAGAAACTTCACATACCTCCCCTCAACCCCATCCTTTGATCTTGCCTAGAATTTTAGCCCTATATAGAGAGTGACTTGCTTGTTTTCGGCCAACACGAAACCAGTGGGCGTTCTACCACCTAGAGAGGGTTGGGAGGGTTTTACTAACATTTTGATTTATTTTTTAAAACTTTTTTCCCCATTACAAGCCAATAAAATAAAGTTAAACAAGCCGCACGTGTGTGGTCCTCCTCTGGTGCTGCATGTGAGATGACGCCACAAAAAATAGTGAAGAAATGCTGAATGGGAGAAGTGTGAAGGACCAATGTTGCCTTCACATTTTCGCCAAGTTTCAGAAAAATCTAATGGATGGGGCAAAAGTTATGGGGTAAAAAGTGTCATTTTTTTGCAATTTTGGGGCATTTATGACCCTTTTTGAGCTCCTGGGAACATTGAATCCTAGTGAAAATAGACAAACAGTACAGTTTCATGCCTTAAGACATGTATATTTGAATTCAGCACCATGGAAAACCACTATATAGACAGGCATGTCAAGTTTTTGAGTAATATGAAAAAAGAGCTCTAAAAAAAAAAAAAAAAAAAAAAAAAAAATCCCAGAGAGATGCGAACCAGAATTTTGCCAGGGTCATCCATATTGAATTCATATTAACAACAATAGCCTCCACATTTTGGCCAAATTTCAAGAAAATCTAATGGATGGATCAAACCCTATGGGGCAAAAAGTGTCATTTTGGGGTATTTTTGACCTCTTTTGAGTGCCTGGGGACGCCGAATCACAGTGTAAATGGATAATGGTGCAGTTTCAGGCCTTAACACATGTATATTTGAGTTGACTACCGTAAAAAAACACTATCTAATCAGACATATCAAGTTTTTGTTGAGAAATATAAAAAAAAAAAAAGAACCACAAAAAGTGGTGTTTTTAGCATTAAAAGTCCCCGGGGACGCAAACCAGAATTTTACCAGGGTCACCCATACTGGATTTATATTAAGAACAATGGGCACCACATTTTGGCCAAGTTTCAGAAAAATCTAATGGATGGGGCAAAATGTTTCATTTTGGGTCATTTTTGACCTCTTGAGTCCCTGGAGATGCAACAGGAATTTTTGCAAAAATAATTTCTTTACTGTGCACATCTATTTAATGAAATAAAATTTAGGATAAAATTTCAGGAAAAACTAATGGACGGTTATCTGGCAATCATCCGGAATAATGGACGGACGCCTCTCCAATAAATTGAGGGACCAACAAACGATTTTTTATAAAATTTTATGTTTACAAATTTATTATTTGCTTACAAAACAAACACACATACACGATATGATTTAGGAATCTTGGGTAGGACGACCCCCGGTGTGCTTGAGGTATTTTGGTGAATGAGAACTTTAACTAGGATCAAACATAAACTAGCAAAGGTACAGGGACGAGGATGGCCATAGACATCCCCTCCCCAATTTTTGAGTGGTGTTGTACCTAAATTTTTGTTTATTACTGTTTTGTTGTAAACATTCAGAGTGAATAAAAAATATATAACTCAAAGTGTAGTATCTGTTCTGATGCTACACTTAAGTTAATTTGTCCTTGGTCAATAGAGGAGAAACCCTCTATACTGAAACCATTATTATTTTTGGTTACTATCAGAGTGCCCCTTTTGCCCTTCTTTTGGGGGAGCTGGTTTTTTTCCCCCACATTAAAAACGATCTTGTGTCAGATTTTGTTTTTGTGGAGAAGCAAATAAAAACCAATAGTAAAAAGGGTTTTTAATATGAATATCAATACACACAAAAAAAAAAAAAAAAAAAAAATTTATAGTATAAATTGGCATTGTAATAATTAGCAGAATCAGAGATGTTTCATTTAATAAGTTGAAATAAATTGACAAAACTACAAAACTTCTAAAAGAAGTCTTGTTAACTCATTTCAGTGATATTTTACTCATAGCTGGGGAGTGATAGACTTTCATACCTATCCACATGCTTTTAGTATGTAACAGTTTCAATTAGCAATACCAGACAACATAACGTTCAGCAATGGACAAGACACAAACTGTTACTTAATTTGACACTCATAGTTTTTAAATCAGTAATAAGTACATTTCTCCTACCTTCATCAAAATAAAACTTATAGAACTGGATTCACAATAAAATTTATTTTAAAATGGTATTTTAATATTTTTGTTGTGGTTTTTATATTCGAAGAAATCGCTAGTCAGATCTGATATTATTGATATTAATGATGAAACATGCCAACAGAGCATACCCGTTGGCGATGAAACAATTTTTGCAAATAAGCAGTCAGGATGTGTTCACATAAATACTCACAGCTGAAGTTGTACCCGTCGACGACATTGTTAGTTGTTTTAGCTAATCAGAGAAAAGAATTGTTTTTGCTATGGAATTTGAACACAACATGTACATTTTTCCAGTCAAAAGTTAGAATATCTCAAAGTTGATGCTTTGTAGTACAAAGATAAAGATAGAAACTGTGTTCAAAAGCTATTTAATAGCGAATATATTAATTTCTTTTGTCCTAAAATTTGAAAAGAATTGGATAAAAACATTATGCACGACTCGATAGAAGTCGTTACAACTGCATATAAGCATGAGAATTTTTGTGTGTCGAGACGCGCACAAAAAATCTGTAAACAAGTGTTTGTGAACTAACTTACAAACAAAGTATTCATTTTATTTTTGTTATTATTATATATCACTATATTTAGAAAACATAAGTTTTAATCATTTTTATTTATTTTTTTTTTTTTACACAGTGGACACCACTTATCAAGGCCCGGAAGCCACTCAGGGATAAGGGTTATTGCAAGTACATTACGTTAGTGTGGAGATTTGATGAAGTGTTTACTTAAGGGGGCGGTTCATTAGGAATTTGTTAACGTTGGACTTGAAGACATCCAAGTTGTAGTCAGGTGGGAAGCAGGCAGACGGAACAGAGTTCCACAGGCGTGCAGTTCTAAGAAAGAAGCTTTATTCATGGAATCCACGTTTTGATTTAGGCACAGATAAAGAGTGGGGGAAATTTTTCACAGTGGATTCGGCTAGACGGGTGTTTTTCGTGAAAGATTGGCGAGGGGGGACCATAGAAAGGAAAATAATATTTTTAAAAAATAAATTCTTTGAAAAAGAATAACCGACGATGAACATACTTTTAAAAGTTAAAACACACAAACCACTTATCCAGTTAAGTAAAAGAACCACTTTTTATCAGTAATGTACTTGCAATAACCCTTGCTTATCCCTGAGTGGCTTCCGGGCCTTGATAAGTGGTGATCACTTTGTAAAAAAAAAAAAAGTAGTGTCGAGCATTACATGAGAACAAGAAAAAATGGCTGCAATGCTCTTGAAGTCTCAACAATGACTTAAAAATAAAAAATTATACAAAATACTGGTAGAAACTCACCCGATAGTTGTCACGGTAACTTGAAGCCGTTAAAATGAAATTTAATTATCCCAATTAGTTTAATGTACTTGAAAATATAATTTTAATCTGTACAAAATGTCCTTTAATTTGATATGCTACAAGCAATATTTTGTTAATTTCTTTGCGTTGTGTCATGGTAGCCATTTTGGATTTCCTGGTCACTATCTTGGGGATCTATCATGATGTTAAAATGGCAAATGATAACTTCCATCAGAATAATACTTCCTATGATAATAAAGCGTTAACATTTTTCTTAGCTGTTTTTATGATGTGTTATACTTAAAGCTGTTAAAATGAAACTGAAATGTGCTAATTAGTCCGTAAGTTACTAAGTGAGATGGTCGTAAATAACGCCAACTGAACCGTCATGCTATGATAGTATGTTCAAAATTTCATAATATCTTAAAAAGATCTGAAGATACAGTTTTTTAAAGATGTGTTAATTCGTAAATTGTGCAAATTTCCTACCATTTTCAGTCACAAGCTTACATGCATTTAAATAGGACTGACTTCTGGCAAAATGTCCAGTGAACCACACATTTTTTGATACTTTGAATGGTCATAACTCCGGTTCTCATGGATCGATTTTAAAAAACTAAAGATATTATTTCTTTGTTTTTTATGCTCTTTTCAATGATGCTTGATTTGAATTTATTTGATCCAAAGAAAAAAATGGTGTTGTATTGCTATTTCAAGGAGATCTAAACTTGACTTAACGATTAACGGCAACTAACCCTAACCCTTCATATCAGACAATTGCTATTCATTTGGACACTGCCAGAGTTCCCCCTATTTGGGGATAGCTGGTTTTCCCAAACATTGTGGGGAAACAAGTACAGGGTAGAAAGCTGAAAGCTTAACTGGTCTACAGCCAGACGTTCATTTCAGCGCCTGTGTGGTTCTTAATTTAATTATCAACTCGTTCATTTATTTTTCATCATTAAATTTGAACACTTTACACTTCCGCTTGTGTCATGACGCAACGGTAAACTCTCAAGTTTTCTTTCACTTTCTTTCCGCCCTCGCATCACGGGTTTGAGTCTGCCTGCCTACTACCACTTTTTATTGTTTTTGCTCAAAACATGCCTCCAAACACCTGGGCAATGCCGGGCACCCAGGCTAGTCTATATATATAGTATTAGGACAATTAATCAGAATTTGAAAAAAAAAAACTAAACTTTTTTTGGTGTTGGTATCAGAAAAATTTGTGCCTATGTGAAGAAATGGTTTTTTTTAATTTCTTTTTTTTTTTCTTGTTAAAGCAACATTTTCCATTATCTGGTACTAATGATAAAATGGTAAATGTTTATTAACGTTAAATTTTATTTGTAAAACTAAAAATTTATTTATCAACTCCCTTCAAGTGTATTCTTGCATTTGTGAAAAATATGTGCACGTATTACATAGATGTCTGGAGTAATCCAAAAATTATTTTTAAAAATGTCTATAGCTACATATATATCAAACAATTTGAATTGAGAATTTAGAATGGAATCTGTAGTTGTATCAAAATTGTCCCATCATTAACATATACATATATACACACACACACACACACACATATATATATAGGTTAATCATTTACTTCAAACATACTCGGTTTGTATATACCAATCATAATGGATTAAAAAACCTTTCTCACAAAGTTTTTTTATTATAAAAAGATCTTATTTTATATAAATTTTGAAATTTTAAGGTAAACATGTGAAGAGTATGTGACTAAATATGCAGCAATAACATAATTTTGAAGACTTGTTAGTTGCAATACGAAACAATATTGTAATGGATACCTTTTTGAAAAGTAATAGATAACCAACCGAGAAAATTATATTTGGAACTTAGAAAATTATTATACCACACTATATATATATATATATATATATATATATATATATATATATATCAGTGGCGCCAAAAAGAAACTGCAAATTTAAGCTAAATGTAACTGTTTAAACAAACTGTACCTCATTTGATTCGTCTTTTATCCCTCTATAATTTTACCTAGTCAAATTTGACTTTTAATTAACATATCCTAGTGTTCACATCAATTCAAAAAATTAACTTCAAATCAAGAAGGCAAAAAGAAACTCCGCAGTAACAAATGAGCTTAAAACTAACTTAAAATATCCATCTTTTAGGCAATATAGCATCTTTAATCGTAATTGTTCCAGGTTATACAACGTAACATTTAATCTGTATGCCTCGACTTTCCCTTAATGATCATCAGGAGTTCATTAATCTCCACCTTTCTGGTTTAGAAATCGGCCGCAGATTGAAATGTGATAAGAAAATGGAACGACTGACTGTACAAAGGCACCAAAACACCAGCAGTGTTTGTGATGTCCCTAAATCTGGTCGTCCTAGAGTTACTTCTTACAAGGAAGACAATGCTATCAAGATTTGCAGCCTTAGAAACAGATTTGAAATGGCTCCCCAAATCCAACAACAGTGCAATCTTGTTAACAAGTGCTCTCTTTCTACAGTTATGAACAGATTGAAGGAATTTAATTTGCAAGGTTGTGCTGAAAGAAGCAAGCCAATGATCTCTGTAAAGAACAGAAAGTGTCACCTGGACTTTGTCAGATGCAAGGAAGATCATGACTTCATATTGGCCGAAAGTGATTTTTAGCGACAAAAGCAAGTTCAATAGGCTAGGCGGTGATGGTAGGCAGTATGTCCATTGAAAGGAGGACAAAGAATTTAATCCTAGGTGCGCAGTTTCAATGCTGCAAAGTTGTGAAGATTCAGTTTTGGTGTGGGGCGTTATTAGTGTCAATGGTCCAGGACCTATAGGTCGCTTGCAAGGTGGAATTAATTTGACCAAGTGCATTAATATATTGACTAAGCATTTTCTACCCTACTTTGGTTGGAATTTGGATGTTAATCCCATCTTCATGCAGGATAATGCTCCCATTCACACAGTTGGCAATGTCAAGAGGTTCCTGGAAGAGCATGATATTTAGTGTTTGGATTGGCATGCACAATCTCCAGATCTCAATTTTATCAAAAACGTATGGCATTACGTCAATCAACAGCTATGCAATGATAAAATTTCAAATCTGGAAGAACTTTGGACAAAAATTAAAAAGAAGTGGGATACCCTTTCACCATAGTATTGCCGCAGACTAAGGAATGCCCAAAATATTGCAGGTGGTCAAATTGCAGACGGGTTATGCTACTAAATATTAACTAGTTCATTGTGTTCCTGTTGTATTTGTGTTGCATTAATGCATTAAAGTTACATTTAAATAACAATTTTCCACTGTGCAGAGTTTCTTTTTGCCTTCTCGATTTGAAGTTAATTTTTTAAATTGATGTGCATATGAGAATACTTAAATTAAAAGTCATATATGAACGGTCCTGGATATGACCTTAAACTATATCCAGTAGTGAGGCCCCAGCTTGCGGGCTTTGGAGAGTGTGGAGCCACCCTTTAATTGCCATTGCTCCCAGGTCCACTCTGACCCGGAGTGGTAGTACCTGTTAGGGTCCCAACTATGTGTTAAATAGAAACCGACTTGAAAACAACAAATATATTCTATTAAAAAACTTTTCTTCAAAATCTTTGGATCCAGCATTGAATAACTTAAAAAGGGTTGATATGCCGTAAAACAAAAACAACCAGCCAACCAAATATGAACAGGTAAAAATCATAGAGGAATAAAAGGCGAATCAAATGAGGTATAGGTTGTTTAAACAATTACATTCAATTTAGCTTAAATTTGCAATTTTTAAAAAAATGACAAGTGCGGACTTTCTTTTTGGTGCCACGGTGTATATATATAGTAATTTATAAAATATATATGGCGATTAAGCTACACTGAATATTCTGCATTTCATCCACTATAGGATTTGTCAGGCTTATGCGCGAATTCTGTGGTTGTTTCTTGTTTTTATATATGTTGAGGATTTCTAGTTAGCCAATCAGCTTTCTAGTATCCACCGCACCCCTTCCTATCAGCCAATGGGCATGCATTTTATCGAACAAAGGATCTGTTTTAGAACTAGGTTAGTGGTTTAAGGTAGACGTTTTCCTTCTTTTTTTTTTTTCTATATATATATATATATATATAAATATACCTATGTATATACATATACATGTACATATATATACATATATGTGTGATCGTTTATGTATATTCATGTTTATTTAATTTATTTGTTTGTTTTCTATTGTTAGTTTTAAAGCTATTTTGTATCGCTATCCTAGAGTAAGTTTTATTTTGTGAACACAGTTGTTTACTATTTCTCGTCTACAGTTTAATAGATTTTGGGGTTCTTTAAAGTACAGTATAGCAAATTTTTCATGGAGGCATAATTTACATGGGTCGTCTAAATGTCTGCACATGGTAGCTTGTCTTATTATTTTCCATTCGACTACCGGCGAATATCCGCTTTCTGTGAGTTCCCAGTATTTATTCGCTAGTGTTGTTTTTATACGGTGTTTTTTATTTTTGAATGTACTTTTGTGGTCATAGCGAACACCTATGACCACAAAAGTACATTCAAAAATAAAAAACACCGTATATATATATAAATATAAAAGCGAAAATGTATGTATGTATGTATGTATGTATGTATGTGTTCGCTTTTTCTGTGTGTCTACAAAAGGCTTCTTTCAGAGAAGCGGTCGGTCGGTTCACAACTTTTTAAAACTTTTTATATCACATACAAATCGTAATATCTCATAGTTAACAATGAAGCTCGCCTGTCTATTTAATTTGCTCGATTTCGGGAAGATAAATATTCAACATTTGTCGCTCGCCGCATGTGGGTTAGTTTTTTTCCGATAACATCTTGGGGGCAAGGAAAAAAGCGTTCAGCAGTAAATGAAATTCCGCAGTCAAACTTGACCTCATTAACTCATTAAAACGCGCACCTGCTAAATCCAAGTAATTAAATAAATTCAAACGCATTTCTGTTAGCATGTCGCGGTGGGGCAATGGTTAACGTCGCACTTTTTTTTTTTCACAACTTTGCCTCAACGGTTCGGGTTCGATCCTCATACTTACTTTTTTTTTTTTAAAACCCCCCCCACACACACACACCTCCAAACACCAGGGCAACGCCGGGTACCCCTCGTTATTATAAAGCTGAGTTAATCAATGTTCATGGTGAATTTAATTTGGTAATTCAATCAGTTCTTTTTAAATCATTTTATTGAATGTGAATATTCTGAAGTAGATTTTTTTTTTTTCCTCTTTTTTTTCCTTTTATTGTGAAACTAGCAGGGAATGCTGCCCAATTGTCAAAAAACAGAACTTGGGCGGCATCAGTCAGAAGTGAAACCAAAGGCAAAATTTTGTAAGAAAAAAATATGTACACGTACTGGGTGCAAACTCGCATAACTTAAGTTAGTAAGCGAACACCTTATTCATGGGTCCATGAGGACAGATGTTATAACGTTGCAAATTTAGCTATTTAAAATGGAATAACATAACAACGGTTAGCACATGCATGGTTTGCAAAAGTAGAAGCATCATAAAAAAACAGTTAAAAAAAAGGGAGGTAAGGCCTTATCATGCGAAATATTACTCTGATGGCCATTATCATTTGTCATCATTACATCATGAAAAATCTAAGATGGCAACTAGGAAACCCAAGATGACCACCAAGACATGATACAAAGAAATTAACAAAATATGGCTTGTAAAAAATCAAATGAAAGGAAATTTTGTACAGATTACCATTATGTTTTCAAATACATTAAACTAATTAGGATAATTAAATTTCATTTTAACGGCTTCAAGTTACCGTGACAATTATTGGGCGAATTTCTACCAGTATTTTGTATAATTTTTTTATTTTTAAGCCATTGTCAAGACTTCAAGAGCAGCACAACCATTTTTTCTTGTTCTTATGTAACGCTTGACACTACTTGGTTTTTGAACAGAATAAACATTTACAATACCAAAAATTTATCGAGGTAGGTAGAAGAGTAACTTGCCTTTGATAACATTTATTTGTTATATATTTGTTTTTTGGACACTTTTTCATACCTCTGTGGATTGTAAAACAAACCTGATAAAAATTATTCTTTTACTTAACTGGATAAGTGGTTTGTGTGTTTTAACTTTTAAAAGCATAGTCATTGTCGGTCATTCTTTTTCAAAGAATTTATTTTTTTTAAATATTCTTTTCCTTTCCATAATTAAAACTTATGTTTTCTAAATAATAAAAATAAAATAAATACTCTATGTTCGTAAGTTAGTCAATGAACACTTGTTTACAGATTTTTTGTGCGCGTCTCAGCACACAAAAATTTTCATATTTGTATGCGGTTGTCACTAATTCTATTGATTCGTGCATAAGTTTTTACCCAATTCTTTTCAAATTTTAGGACAAAAAAAATTAATATATTCGCTATTAAATAGTGTATGAACACAGTTTCTATCTTTAATTATCTTTGTACTACAAAGCGTTAACTTTGAGATATTCTAACTTTCGACTGAAATGATGTACATGTTGTGTTCAAATTCCATAGCAAATACAATTCTTTTCTCTGATTAGCTAAAACAACTAGAAACGTCGTTGACGGGTACAACTTCGGCTTCGGATATTTATGTGAACAAACCCGACCGTTTATTTGCAAAATATGATCTACTGCCAGCGGGTATGCTATGCTGGCATGTTTTATCGTTAATAGTCAGATTTAAACAGCAATTTCTTCGAATATACAAATCACAACAAAGATATTAAAATACCACTTTAAAGTAAATTTTATTGTGAATCCAGTTATATAAGTTTTATTTTGATGGAGGTAGGAGAGATGTACTTATTACTGATTTAAAAACTATGAGTGTCAAATTAAGTAGCAGTGTGAAACCTTGTCCAGTACTGAACGTTATGGTGTCTGGTATTGCTACTATTAGCAATTAGTAAATTAACTGAAATACATGATCAACTTAATTTGGAAAAACAAACTCATTCAAGGTGTGACCACATGGTGGAATTCAATATATGCTGAAAATAAATGAAGAAAAACAAAAAGCTCTTGTAATGTGAGCTGTTGATAAGATTCCTACCTTAACAACTTACTAATGGGAACTTGTTTGAAAAAAATATATCCAGTTCCCGAGTTCATTTGAAGAAATCACCAAAGAAATAAGTCACAGAACTTCAACTATATCAATGATACCTACAAATTTAGCTGTGAGGTTATTTCTGTCAAAAACTATCCCATCTAATTCTAGTATTTCTGATTTTAGTGGAATCCTTACCATTGTTGAACAATTCAGTGAATCAATGGAAACAAGATTTTCATGCTATCTAAACGATAAAAACTTGTGTAAGTCTACTTTCCTAGACTCACAATTCAAATATTAATTTTAAAAGATCGGCAGAGAAAACATATTTAGAATTGGCTTCTACATCTAGTTTCCACTCATGATAGTGAAGCAGAATCAACAGTATAGACTACCCTGCAGAGGGTGAAGAAGCAGGAGCATGCGTAAATTACAACATGGCAAATTTGAAACCAACTGACAAAAAGCAACCAGTAAAAATGTAATAGGAAGTATAAGTACAATTGTTTCTAATTAAATTTCGGCCTTCATTTTTGAGGTGTGAAAAGTGAACATTGCATCATTTATAATAGCAAAATTGCACTGATGGACAATTTTTAAAGTATCATTAAATAAAACTGAATTAAATGACAGTAAATATGAATATTCAATATAATTCTATACATAATGATTATTATGCCTATTTTTTTTTTTTTTTAACAATTCCAGCTGATAAAAATGCTATGTTGGTGGCGAAAATAAAGTACCGAATGTCATAAAGATATACTAATTTTCAAATCGCATATCAAAAAAATAATAAAAGATACAGATCTGGAATCATGCATGTCTAATCAATACATATTGTAGAATGCTAAATCCAGACGTCAGCTCTTTACACCATGTACTTCTAAAATAGTATCCTCAAGAAAATGTGATAATTATATGTAGTGTTTTTCACTTTATCATGGCGATTTCTGCCCGCCCTTTGACATCGGACTACCCTTAGAGACGTCATGTCCCATGCTGTAGAGGAAACCATCGGCTACACAAGCAAGAAAAGTCAGGACTGGTTTGAGGAGAATGACAACATCATATCTCCTCTCATCGAGGCTAAACATCAGACACGTCTGACCATGGAGAACCAGCCCACAGCTGTCAATAAACGTGCTCATAAACAAGCTGCAGCTGAGAGCAAAAAAAAAAAAAGAATCCATGCAGTCCAGAACTTTTGGTTGCAAAGAAAACTTGAGGAAATACAAAGGTACGCTGACCAGTGAGACCTACGAAATATCTATGCAGTAACAAAAGAAATTTTCAGCTCCATTCGGTCATCAGTGGGTGATTTAAAAGACCCAGATGAGACTACGGCCATCACTGACACCAAGCCAATTCTACTAAGATGGATGTCCCACTTTGAGAAACTTTTCAATGAACATACTGTTACCCCGAACAACCTCCTGCGAGTGACGCCGCTATACCCTGTCCATCACTGGATGGCGTTACCACCTTCCATCGAGGATTTTAACAAGGCCCTGAAATGCATGAGACCTGGCAAAGCCTCTGTACTTAACATCCCATCTACTCGCACATGGATGCCCAGACCTGAAGAATGGTTTCATGCACCTCATACTGAAAATATGGGAGATGAAGACCCTCCCTAGTGATTTCTGCGATATAACAATCATAACAATATTCAAAAAATAAGATCGGGAGAACTGTAACAACTACTGGGGTAGATCACTTTTGAGTATGCAACCAAGATATTCGCCTGTATTCTACTTGACAGCCTCCTCGTCCTCGCAGAAGATATTCTCCCAGAGTCTCAGCGTGGATTTCGACCTTCATGCGGGACCACTGACATGATCTTCTGCACACGGCAATTTCATGAAAAGAGCCTAAAACACCAGCAGCCCATTCTGTTCAATTTCTGGGACTTAAAAAAGACCTTTGACAAAGTTCCCCGACTTGCCATGTGCGCAGTCCTCGCTAGATTTGGCTGCTCACCTGATTTTATCACCTTGGTGCGCGCCCTGATTGAGGGAATGGTGGGGAGAGTATGTCACCAGAGCTCCCTCTCTGAGCCATTCCCCATCAATAGTGGGCTGAAACAAGGTTGTGTTCTGGTTCCAACATGTTTCTCACTTTACACAGCAGCAATGCTAAATGAGATACCACCAGACACACCATCAATCAATCTCCATTTTTGCATGGATGGTGGAATTTTCAACCTAGCACGACTCCGTGCTAGAACTCAGACACCCACATGCTTAGTGCGAGAGCTGCAGTATGCTGATGACAACACCACTTCAGGTCAGACTATACAGGAATTTCACTCATTAGCAGATGCATACAATGCAGCCTACAAACGTTTTTGAATGCAGGTCAATACAGAAAAGACCAAAGCACTAGTCTAACACCCACCTGGATTCCTGCTCCCTAATACCAAATGGCCAATCACTAGAGGAGGTTGACCAGTTCCTTACCTAGGGAGCATCATAACATCTACTCCCACATGTAAGAAAGATGCAGATAACCGGATCAGGAAAGCCCATGCCACCTTTGGTCGCCTCAACAGCCGCTTATTTAACAACCACGCACTGAAATTGGCCACTAAAATCATGGTCAGTAGTACTCTCCACGCTTCTTTAAGCTTGTGAAACATGGACGTTATACAGAAGCGATACAAAATACCTAGAATGCTTCCAGCAACACAAGTTGAGGAAAATTTTGCATATCACCAGGGAGAGCCATACCACTAACTTGCAAGTACTGTAGCATTACAAGTTGATTTTTTATTTTTAGAGAATTGTTATTTTATCAACTTGCATGAAAAGAGCTATGTAAAAGATGCTTAAAACCGTTTGAATTATGCAAATAACATCAGTAGTTCAAAAGTTATGAGAATTCTAAGTGCCAAAATTTAGGCTTTTCTGTGGACATTTTTCTTTAGAAAAAGTGGGCTGAATTACAGATCTCAACATTTCAAGAAATTCGGTAATTTCGCCACCATTTATTTATTTTTCAAGCTATTCTCATGAAACTTGACAGTCTTATGTAAAATTGTGTGTTCTTTCTGATTATGCAGTCAAATCTGATGTATCTCTTTACCATAAGCCATGAATTATAAATTCAGATGTACAAATTTCAATTTTTTTTAAACTAGCGCATGGTATCATACAGTGGGTGTCTATTTATAAACAAAACTAAGTCTTATAGTAGTATTTAAATATAGCTTTATTGAGAATAGGCATTTTCCTGCCTCCTCACCAGAAGGAGAGCTTAATCTTGGGTGCAGCCATTGAGTGCTTAAAGAGCATTCATGCCGGTATTTACTACTCCCTTCAAAAAAAAAAAAAAAAAAAAAAATTTTTTAAATAAAATTGAGTAGATATGAATTAATCTCAGAAATAAATCAAAGAAAATTTTTCATAACTTATGCATTTTGGGACCAGTCCAAGTTTCAATTTTGTAAATCCTCTCTATCTGGCCCAAAACATACTCCTATTTTCCGAGATGCAACCATAAATCGTACTCTACATGAATCCTCGATGTAACTTTCACAATACCAGGAATCCTGATAAGCAACAACTATATATTCACCAGTTGATGGTAATTTTTGTCATTTCTATTCTTTTGTTTTACTGAAAATTCAATTATGTAAACATGAAAATTCAACTATGTAAACAAAAAAATAAAACGGTAATTTTTTTACCTTGTTTCCATCTTAACATTTAAAATGATTACTTTTATTGGTTTTAGGGTATGCTGAAAACGAATATCGCATTTAAATTTTCTGCAAATAAGTAGTTTTCCGGATATTAAGCAATGTCATTTCTTATGTTATCACTGTTAGCCATCTTGGTATGTGCAAGCGTGCAAACGCAACCCCGAGAAACTATGCACAAACACGCATACCAAGATGGCTACCAGCAATAACATAAGAAATGAAATTGCTTAATATCCAGAAAGCTACTTATTTGCGGAAAATTTAAATGCAATATTCGTTTTCAGCATACCCGAAAACCTATAAAGGTAGCCATTTTAAAGAAAAATGTGAAGGTAGAAATAATGTAAAAATTTACAAAATGCATCACAAATAAATTCTTTATCAAACCGCCTAATTATTATTATTTAGATATCCTCAGTTAAAAAAAAAAAAACAGTTTGTTTTACAGATTCGAAAAATTGGTCGACAAGGAGTTAAAAACAATTTTACAATATCTTTTTTATTTAATTATTAGGTGAAAGTACAAAAAAACACCCTTCCTTCCCCATGTTAAGAATGGGTTTCTAAATAATAACGTTATTATTTCAGTATGGTAGCATAAGTGCACAAATACCTTTTATTTGTTATATATTTGTTTTTTGACTACTAAAAAACATAATTGTACCTTAAGTACAAATAAGTTAAACGCATGTACTTAGTACATTTTGTTGTTTTAACGTTTTTAGTGCATGTGTACAAAAACATTTTAACGTTTTTAGTGCATGCGTTAAAAACAAAATAGTATTGTTTGGAAATCAAATTTAAAAAAATTGAAAATTTTTTTAAATTGACAAACTCAGAATAAAGAATGACTAGTCTAGTAAGACAGTTTTCTATTTTTAAGAGAATACTTTAGTAAGCTCAACACATGATACGCTTAGCGATTGTTTTTCTGTAAGCGGATTTGATTTCTATAAAAGATAACATTTTAAAGAAAATTCTGCGCAATTAATAATCAAATATTTACATATTATACATGAAAATAATTTTGAAACTATTCTCTATATGAAAATGGATGATATATGCCGATTTATCTTATCAATTTTGAAATATTCTTCGTCAACACTGCTCGGTCATAACTTTGCTTCCTGTGGTTGTAAAAAAAAAAAAAAAAAAAAAAAAAAAAAAAAAATCAAACACCAGTAGAGATGGACTTCTTTGTTTATATAGTCTGTAAAATTTCAGCCATATTCAATGAAATTTAACCCAACGCATATGTATCTAAATGTAACGTATAAAATGTAAACATTGAAAAAACTGTTTCCCTTTTTGTTGTCATTTTTACCGTTTTTTTTTTTCATTTTTAATTTGGAGCATAAAAACATTGAACGCATAAAAGAAAAATAAATTAACATCATTGGAATGCTTATTTTATTCTCTTTCCATCAATATAATTCTTTTAAAAACTGACCAACAAATAAAAAAGATATGTCTTGTTGAAGCACATATTGCCGATGTTTACGAAAATACAGCAAACGCTTGTAATGCTAAGTACTGGACAGAACTAAAATGACCAACGTTAAGGCAACCATCATTCATCATCGCCTCCATTGGGCAGGCCACATCAGTAGGATGGAGCCTTCCAGACTTACAAAAAAAAAAATACTTTATGGTGAGCTCTCCAATGGGACTAAACGGCGCTATAAAGACCAATTCAAGCGCACCGTGGAAATGACTAACATCGACCCTTCCTCATGAGAACAGGCTGCCAGGGACCAAACAAAATGGAGGATCATGGCACGCAAAGGTGCCATGGACTTTGAGGAGAAACGAAAACTGTTGCGATATTTTTGATTCATAATGGAGCATGATCCCACACAGTCGAGCAATTCTATTTATAAACGATGCTGCTCGGAACTGACGAATCAAATTAATTCACTACAGCAGCTGTAGTATTAGTCTAAGTTTCTTCCATTGGACTGCTAGACATGGGAATTTTCTCCAGGTCTCTTACTTTCCTGACTGTACTAATATGCAAAAATTTAAATGTAATGTGAACAAACATCTTGCTGCTCAGTGGTACTAGTTCCTGCATCACCAAAATCAATAGAGTCAAACATGGCTTTTTCCTGTTGATTGCAGTATGATGCTGGTCCTGTGCAGTTCTAAGGGGATCCACCTTTCTAGGCTTTGCTTTCTCTCAAGTGCTCCTACCAAGGAATGCTGACGGGGCAGTCCAGCCATATTTTGCAGATCAGAATACTCCTCCTCAGTTTCAAAGGGGCTGGCTCCACAATCCCATTTTCCGATTCTAGTGCCACATTTCTTGATGTGGGAGATAGATACACCTTACTGCTCAACTCCCTACATAGTGTCCTCTTAGATATAGTCTCAATTAGTAGGCCTTATGTCCAAGTGGCAATATGCCTTGTTTGAGACTGAATAAGAGAAAAAAAAAAAAAAAAAGCGAAGCATGCATGATCCCCCATGAGTCCACAGTGAACGAGGCATTAAAAAAATTACTAAGTTCAGCATTGCCCCCCCCTCCATTTAGCCCCCAAAGTCCCCAGGGGACGGGACGTCAAATCCTGGTGAAAATAAACAAATGGTGCAATCTTAGGCCTTAACATTTTTAAATTTGAGTTCAGCACCATGCAAAACTGATAAATAGACATACACAGATAATTTTGGACAAATATGGTAAAAATAGTCCCAAAAATGAAGTGTTTTTATTAGCCCTAAAAGATCTCCTGGGGAACACCTAAGAGTTATCGCGAAGTATAGACAAACAAAATTATATAGAAATCAGTTAGTTACAACTTTTCTGAAAGTTTTATAAAAATCCAAGGCATCAATTTTTAAATAAGCACAAAAGTGTTAATTTTAGCCATTTTAACTCGAAAGGCAACCCTAGGGGAGAGGTGGGGGGTAATCAAAGTTTACCCGGAAAATCCGTTTTTCACTTTTTTACACATATTATGTGCAAAATTTCTAAAAATTCCAAGGCGTAGTTATTGAGAATAGTGCGGACAGACGAACGGACAAACGGACAAGTATAGACAAACAAAATTATATAGAAATTAGTTATAACTTTTCAGAAACTTTTATAAAAATCCAAGGCATCAATTTTTTTTTAATAAGCACAAAAGTGTCAATTTTAGCCATTTTAACCAGAAAGGCACCCCTACGGGGGCAAACGGAGTTGTCCTGGAAAACCCATTCTGTTACTTTTTTTTTTACTCATACCATGTTTAATGTTTGTGCAAGATTTCAAAAAATTCCAAGGTATAGTTATGAAGGGCGGACAGACGAACAGACAAGGGTGAATTTACAAGTCCACCCTCCTTTTCTCCGGGGAATGGTGGGGGGACTAAAAACTAACAATAAAAAAAAAAAGAAACAAACAAAAGAAGCTGATATTTAAACATCAGATTAAAAATGCAGGTCACAATTACTGTCTCACTTGGGTTAAGCCCGATAATTCAAATCTAAATTTATGAAAGTATAAATACATTCAAATTATTCAATTACTAAACAGATTACTACTCAACTTCCTGTAAAGGAAAAAGGTGATACACTCATCATGTTTAAAGTGGAGTTCTGAACATATGACCAGCATGGTTAACTGGCATTGCCCGGGAACATGGAAAAGAAAAATAGAAAAGTTAAAGTGTGTGTAGAGTCTTTCTTTTAAAACTTATCTCTCTATCATCTCCATCACAAATCTTCCCTGTGTGTGTGTGTGTGTGTCTCTCTCTCTACAACTCCCTTTCTTGCTTCTTTCAGCAACTGGAGAAAATAAATTGCTGGCAGATTATGACATCAAAAGAAAAATTTTTAAATTGCTTTAAATATTGTTGCCCCTTCCCCATTTATTTATTTCATTTTACAACATATCAACCATCATCAAGTTATAGTCTTTAAAAAAAAAAAAAAATTTTTTAATGAAAAACAGAAATATTGCGACTGTTTGAAAAATTAAACTTTGCAAAAAAAAAATATATATATATTTTTAAATGAAAAATAGAAATATTTCCACTGTTTGAAACATTAAACTTTAAAAAAGGAAAAAAATGCAAACAGTTCAGAGACCAATCAAAATGCACATTTTAAATTTTATTTTTCTACCTATATAAAATTCATCATCAAGAAAATACAGACACAGGGCTCTACATTGTGAGTGAAGCAATCGCATTTGTGAGTGATTTTTCAAAATGGCGACTAGAAATAATGAAATGTTTATCTTTTGGTGATTGTATTTCTTTCACTGACAATCTTCCAAAGCTGAATGAAAAATATCTTTTCAACTTTTTTTTTTAAAATAAAACGAACAAAGTAAAATTATTTAAACAATAAATGTTTAATAGAATATACTTTTTTTTTTAACTAAGGCTTTTTAAAAAAACATCTGAAGAAATTAGTATGTTTATACCTTCAAGTATCAACATAAAATTTGTATATTTAGAATTACACTTATGAAAAAAAACAGAAAAATATTTATGATGTACATATTCGTCACAGAACGAACATGTCATATTCTAAAAATCATGTAGGTTTGGCTAGTAACTTTCCTATTTGGCTAGTAAACGAAAATATTTAGTTGTCAAAGGCCAACTGAAGATAAATTTGTCTGTAGAGCCCTGATATATATATATTTATTACAACGAGCACTTTTTCTTTCCCTGTATTTTAATTAAAATAGTAATTTTACTATTACATTAAAATACACTCTGCTCTTTAGACTATTGTTCTAATCTCCTTTAAATTTATATATATATATATATATATATATATATATATATATATATATATATATATATATATATTTACATGGCATGTTATTTAGCTGTAGTCTATTCTTTTTGAAGATTGAGATTTTATTTTATCTCCGAGGACCAATGCTGTTGTGCTTTGGTGTGCATCTGTAAGTCATAGAAGAATTTTCACTGTTTGAATCAAAATTCGAAAATATATATAAACATGTTCTTTAAACTATCTCCGCCCCCGCCCCAACTAATTCTATTCTTATGTCCCTCAAAATAATGAATATTAAAATTAAACTGCCTCGCCTTTATTCATCAATTTAAATTTGCATATGCGGTTATTGAAGAGTTAGACACACACTCAGTCATTTTTATTATATAAAGAAACACGCAATTATTTAAAAAATAATTAAAAAAAAAAAAAAGTAAAAAAAAATAGAATTTAAAAAATAGTTACCTTTTTCCCATACTGGCCAAAATGGGAAGCACACTAAGCAACACCAAACTGACCACTGCATAAATCACTTCATCTCCAACTCCTTCAATAAATGTTCCAGTCATTATCACAAATTATGGCAAAATTATCACCTTTGGAAGAAAGAGAAAACGAAAATAAAAACTATTTTTAAATCTTTTTTTTAAAGCATTAACAAGCTTAAGGAAATTACTAAAATTCGTTACACAACTCCTAAAATGCACAACATTCGTCTTCCCTATAAAAAATATCTGCTTATATATCCTTAAAAATGCTAAGATTGTAAAAAAAAAATATCTGGTTATATGACTTTAAATACTAAGTATATGCAAAATGAATGGCTGATTCTGAAAATCTAAATTCACCAAAACTCAGGAAATCAACCAATTTTAATGAAATTTCCAGTGTTTATTAATTCACGATCGATGAATATAATGACCCCCATTAATTTTATAAAAATTTTAACAAAAATGTTGTGTTTTATGTAAAGTAAAAAAAAAAAAACATTTTTAAGTTTATATTTTTTGGTGTTAAAAAACAAAAAAATGCGTAAATTTATTTTTGCATTTTCATGAAAATAATGCATTGTTTATTTCTTGTATATTACGAGAAAAAAAAAAAACTGAAGTCGGTGTTAATAATAAAATCAATATAACTAACAAAAAAGAATTGCTTTCTCAAACTAACGATATTATCACTAAATTAAGCTTTGTTTATTCAATATTTTTATCAAAAAATATTTTGTGTGAAATGATAATAGTTCTTAGGAAAAATTTAAAGCACAATCTATTATAATATATAAATAAAAGTGAACGTGTGTGTACATTTCCCTACACAATAACTCTGTCAATTTTAAGTCTACAGACTCAAAATTTGATATATAGAGTACTGAGATTTGGGAAAATCTTAGTAATCCGTTTTCGGCCAGAAATCTGGCTGTTAACGGGTCAAAGTTCAACGATTTGACCTTTAAGAACTGTACCAAACTCCTCCGCCAATTTTGGGTCTAAACACTTGAAATTTTAGATATAGGTTCCTTGGACATGGATCTAACTTAATAACTTGATTTGAGCCCCAAACAATAAATATTAAGAGGTCATAATAGGGGTCAAAGTTAAAAAAAATTTACAGCTATTTTTTTTTTTTGCTTAACATACACCTCCAAACACCTGGGCAACGCCGGGCTGAAATGCTAGTATTTTAATATTTCCGTTTGTGCGTATGAACGTGTAAACATCAGTGTAAGAAATTTTTTCATAATCTTAGAAATAAAATAAAATTTGAAATTCTGAGCCACTACAAAAACTAAAATGGAATAATTTCTACTAACGCTGAATTTGAAGAGGTACAGATGGACAACATTGTAAAAATAAAAAAAAAAAATAAAAAATAGAAACAGATAGGATTTGCACTCCACCTGCTGTTACCAAAATGTTATTTTTAGACAATTGACAATTCCATCAGTCTCACAATTTACAGTGAATCATTTGAAAAAGTAAAACAAGTTGGAATTTTTTGTTGTTGCAATTTCTTCACTAATAAGCAATCATTTTCTTTCAAATGTGAATTCTATTTAATTATCTAAATAATGATATACTTATCCGACATGCCGTCTGGTGTCACCAAAATGAGAAATGATTCACCCTACAAACAAGTGCTGTCAAGAATTGAACATTTCAACATACTTAAAAAATAAACGGTAAGATGGACAACATCTGGAAATTTAAAATATAGGCTTTTGTCATTTATTTATATATGCTCTGTAGTTACATCGAGCTTCATAAATTAAAGGATTGCTATAAATAAAAGGTGAAATATAATTGAATAAACGTATTTCCCCATAAACATATATATATATATATATATATTAAACTAAGTCTTGTTCTTTTGGGATAATTATGTAATTTTTAGTAAAGAAAATAAAAAAAGGTGTTTCTTTTATAATTCAGTTTAAGAATTTAATTTACTAATTATCTTTGAAATAGCCCCAGAAAACTAACACTTATCTTTTAAGGGATTTATGCAATCAATTTATTCAAATTTAGCTTTTTATTAGTTGCCATGATGATTTTTTTCATATGTGAAAATACATTTTTCTTTCTAGAGATTAATCAGAAACTAATAAAAAATTATAATAAACCAGTTTTTATAACCATAGGCCCTATAATCTAACATCATTTTTTCATGTATCTAAAAAATTTTTTATAGAACTAGAAATGGGTGATCATTTTATATCAAATTTAAGTGAAACTGATCACCACATAAAATAGTTTTTGTTTTAAATATAATTAGTACCGGTAGGTGTATCAGAATTTTTGTAGGAATTTTTGACACCCCTAACACGAAATTGCGAATAAAATATAAAAATCTCGTAATTTCTCTTTTAAAAGTAGGTTGTTTATTTTCTTTATGGATTATACTTCCAAAATAAACTATTAAAGTTGTTTTAAAAGTAATAGAAATATTTTTTTTTTTTTTTTTAAACAGTAATGAATTTTCCGAACTCAATATTTTTCAATTTTTAAACTTTAAAAATCTATCAAAATTTTTCTATTGATTCTATTTTTACGATATTTTCAGGGTCAATGTGAAATTTTATGTTCTTTCCAAATAAACCGAATATAATATTTTAGACAAACATTTTTTTTTAAATTCACGCCCCCCCCCCATTTTCAAGTTTCTATTAAAAAGTAAATAAGTAATTTACTCACCGAAAAGTAAATAATTAATTTACTCACAAATTGAAGAGAAAAGGTCAATAAAAAATATATTCAAATTTAAAACAAAAAAAACAGTGTTTTTTTAGAATTTTACCTGTAAAGTTTGAAGTTTAAAAACTTTTTTTTTTAAACCACGTTATTTGTTTGTTTTTTTTTGTTTTTTTAATGAAACCTTGGTCCTTGCTCCTTTAATTGAAAACAAAATTAGGGCTTGAATTACATTTTTCGAGGAGTTATAAGCTTGGAAAGACAGGGGGTCGAATAATTGACGCCTCTCATTTTGAAATGTCTATTAAAAAGTAAATAATTAATTTATGTACCAAAGTCTTATATATCACAAATTGAAGAGAAAAGGTCAATAAATAATATATTCAAATTTAAAACAAAAAAAAAACGTTTTTTAGAAATTTACCTGTAAAGTCCGAAGTTTAAAACCTTTTTTTAAAAAAAAACACATTGTTTTTTTTTTTTTGTCTTTTTTTTTAATGAAACCTTGGTCCTTGCTCCTTTAATTTAAAAAAAAAAATTAGGGCTTGAATTACATTTTTCGAGGAGTTATAAGCTTGGAAAGATGGGGTGGAATTATTCACTATTTTCACGAAATTTCTGATACACTGTTGCCCAGTCATAAAATCGTAAAATACAGTTAAATACATTTTACCTTATAGAATAAAAAAAAAAAGACAACGGGACTGGGTGCAAAATTTGTCAGCAAAAAAATGAAGACAAATAATAGCAGGGATAAAAACATGAAAATGTGGCTGACCACTTTTCCAACGTAATTGTTCGGCAGTTTAAAGAAATTTGTTAAATGCTGCCTCGGCCTAGAAAGGTTTGTGTTTTAGAGTCCATAAAGTTGAGAATTGTAAAAACGTAGGAGAGAAAAAACTAAACGAAAAACAAAAAATACGATAAAAAACACAAATTTAATTACTTATCATGTTATTAAAAAAAAAAAAAAAAAATCCCGCTTGGTGATAGTAAACTTGCAAAAGTTTGTAAGCGAACATGCTACTGATTGGACCAAGACATAAACAAGGTTATCATGTGGCAAATTTATCTTTTTAAAATGAAAGAACATACCGACCGTTCGCGCATGCACGATTAACAAACATCGAAACCAAGATTTTTACTTGACCCCCCCCTTCAAACAAAACGACATTTCTACATGAAGTAATTGACACATTTTTTTTGTAATTTTTTGATATTATGTGTCCAAGAGATTGCTCTTTCTAACGATACCAGGTTCATGCCAGTTCAATGCGGATTACAAAAGTTTCTAGCGAACATACAAACACACAGACAACTGTGCTTTATATAATAGATTTTTACCACAATATTGTTTAGGCTACATGTTATATGTAACTGCCTAAAAAAGTAGAAGCTCTTTTTTGCTTTTGTGGGTTGCTAGAATAGCATGTAAGGCTACAATTTTACCATCAAGACAAACAATAAAAAAATATTTTTAAAATAATGTAAGAAAATTGCGCAAAATTTAAGCCTTTAAAATTCAAAATAAAAACTTGTCGGATTGAAAATATATGTTCGAAAAAATCGACTTTTACTGGTCATGTGTGCAACTTTTCTATATTTTTTTAAATTTTGCATTGCAATCTGTATTTTTCGTTACATAAAGTCATGTATTTTTTTTAATCATTTTTAAGAGATTTTTTATAGCAAATTTTGATCACGAACATAAAATTTATAGTAAATTGTTTGAGATTATTAAATTGTTCAGGGCCATATGAAATAATTTAATCTTTTTAAGCACACAATTTCAACCTGTTCAACAATAGGATGCAATCAGTGCTACTCTAGAAGTGAGAAACCTGACTAACTATTGTGATTGACCAACAGAAACAGACCGTCACCCAGCATGCAATCAAACACCGTATGGCCAGGGTCAACAGTCAGCAACAACGAGATGAAAATGACGATCAGTCAATTTGGTTGACAAGTTGAAGAGAGGGGCCACCTTGCCAGAGAAATAGACAACCAAAAGATGCAAACATTTTCTGAATGAATGTCGAATCCACATCAAACACCTGAAATAAAAAAAATATATACAACTAGTAGGGTTAGCCAGCATTACTTGGAGCAAAAAAAAAAAAAAAAAAAAAATCCCCTATCCTCCTCTGCCCAGTCCATGGAATCCACTTTTAAATTAAGGCACAGATAAAGAGTGGGAGAAATTATTGATAGTGGTTTCAGCTAGACAAGTGTTTTTGTGAAAGTTTGGCAAGGGGGGGGGGCATAGATTGGAGCTCAGACAAGCACTTGCAATGAAAATAACGATAAAGCAGAGACAGGCTTGCAACGTCTCTTCTAGGGGAAAGAAGTTGCAGGGAAGAGAAAATGGCATCCCCCATAAGGCTACAATGTCTATTTTGAATTCCGTCAAGGCAGCATAAGATGCTTCTAGCAGCTCCTGCCCAGATGTGGCAACATTACTCCATCCTAGGACGTACTTGGCTTAGGATCACAAAGCAACCGTAATACTTGATTCAGAAATTTTAGTAAGCAATAACAAGTTGAGATGAAGATGAATTTTCACAATTAGGTGGAGGGGACCGTCGGGTTGTGTGTATGTGCGTGTGTGGAAAGACGGGTCAGTACACATGGGAAGGAGACAGGAAGTCATAATTTGATCAAGTCAGCCAGCTCCTTTATCCCATCATGAACCATTTGAAGTCTTCACTTTTAACTTCATATTTTCAGTTTTCAGAGAGAACTGTTACAAGAAGCAAAAGGAAGGCAAGAAAAGAGAGAAATAAAATCCAGGTAAATAGCGAAGAAAAAAAGATTCTAGTGATTAATAAAAAAAACATCAGCTGAATTTTTGTGATGAGGATTGATTATTCGTATTATATGGATTCTTCAGACTACTGTTCTCATCATGAATTTTTTTACATGGGTATCACCATTTATAAAGGTCCGAAGGCCACTCGAGGATAAAGGTTAATGAATGTAAGGTAGCAGTGTAATCGTTAATGGTGTAAAGTGTTTTAAAATCGGCGAACGTTTAGGAAATTGACCCCCACCTCTAAATTCCCCAATTTGCACTTTTTTTTTCATTTTTCACGTTAATCTCTCATCGATTACAAACTTAACTTTTTTGTATTCAATTTTGTTTGAATTGAATATTTTTGGAATTTCTTATCCGATGCTAAAATAGGACATTACTGTGATATTCATTTACAGCATACTCGAAAACTTGTAAAAGTCATCAAGTTGGAAAGAAAGTAAACATTTACCCTACCCCCATTTTTTTTTTTTTTTTTTTTTAGAAGGGAATAATCCCCGGTTACGTAAGAGTCGCAATATTTTTCTTGGTGATGGTCACAAAGTACGTGTTCAATTTAGTAGAATGTTATAATTGAAAACTGATCCCCGACGATAAAAGTCGTACGTAAACAAAACATTTTTTTTTTTTCAAATTTTTTTTTTTAATCTGAAAGTTTGTACACGATGAGATTGACGTGGAAAAAGAAAAAGTGTAAATTATGGAATTTAGAGGTGGGAGTCAATTTCCTAAACGCCCCCCCCCCCAATTTTTTTTTTTTTTTTTTTTTTTACAATTACTCGAATGCAGCTTCAAGAAAAAATGCAGTACTCATCATGCACTTATTGATCCGTGCTGAAATAATAACGTTATTATTTAAAAAGCCATTCTTAACATAGGGAGGGGAGGGTGTTTTGTATCTATCCTGTACTTTAACCTTACAATTGAATAAAAACAAAACAAAAAAACCTTCATTAAACTTGGAAATACGATTTAAAAAAATAGCGCGCGCGGCAGTAAGTGCACTCACTCGCACCAAAAATACGATATCGTCGCATTTTACTTTTGTTACGAATGTTAAAACTTTTTAACATTAAACGAAGTTGTTGAAAAAAAGAAAAAATTATAATTTGTAGTAAAATAAAGTTACCTCCCTTAGAACTATGAGTTAAGATTCCGAATTGCTAAATGAACCAGAAAACTATCTTTAATTTTCATTAGACATTAAGGTGCTTCTTATGCACGTGCTATTTTTAAAAGTTAAATTCAAATATTACAATATCTATTTTTATTAAATTGTTAGGTAAAACTACAGAATAGTTATAAAACACCCTCCCCATGTTAAGAAGAATGACTTTCTAAATAAAGTCATTATCTCTTCGCGTTACAATAAATGCAAAAATAGCAACATTCATTTTGAAATGACATGTTTTTATTTTATTTTATTTTTTTAAGCATTTCGCATCATCACCATGGCGACCATTTGTCAAAATGTTTCCGAAATTTCTTTTGCATCATTTATATTCATTTGGACACAACTATACTCATGTCGGTTGTTTTTGTTACATTCACAACGTTTCGGTCGATGCAAGCTCCGGTCTTCTTCAGGTGCATTTTTTTTTTTTTTTTTTTTTGTACTTGTAAACTTTCTTGGGATTTGTTTTGTTTTACTATACACAGATTCGAAAAAGTTGTCAAAAAATATATAACAAATCAATGTTATCAAAGGCAAGATAAGTTACTTCTCTATCTAACTGGATAATTTTTTAGTGTTTTTATTTAATTTAACATGTTTATTCGGCTCGAAAAACAGTGTTTACAGATGTATTGAAAAATTGCAAATGGTGGGGCTGGGGCAGGGGCACTCTCTGGTGAACACGATAAGTTTGGAAAAATGAGTTAAAACTAAAAAACACACACACAAAATACTGCTAAAACCCCACCGAATATATGTCAGCTTATGTTACGGTAACATATATTGAGCGAGTTTCTAAGAGTATTTCTTTTAGTTTTAACTCAATTTCCCAAACTTACCGTGTTCACCAGAGAGTGAACATCTGCAATTTTCAAATACATCGGTAAACACTGTGTTTTTCGAGCTGAATAAACATGTTACATTAAATAAAAACACTAGAAACATATCCAGTTAGGTAGGAAAGGAACTTCTCTTGTCTTTGATATCATTTATTTGTTATACATTTGTTTTTGACAACTTTTTCGATTCTATGTATACAAACCCCAATTTAATTAAAAATGATATCGTAAAAAACTTGAAAATATTTAAAAAAAAAAAATAAAAAAAAAAATAGCACCATAACAAAAGTGTATAAGCGCCAAATATTTTTTTTAAATCATTAAAAAAAATAAAAATAATAAAAAAAAAGTTTTTTTCTTCAAATCGAATGAAAATTGTTTTTTTTTCCGCGTTTATATTAAATTGAAAACAAAAATAATTTACTTACTTTTGTTTTTAAATCCGTTTTTATAAGCTTAAAAATCTATAATTAAATAAAGAAGTTAAAAAAACAACTTTTTTTTTCTCAAAATAAGATATTTTGGGGTTTTTTTCTCATTTGTCAAAAAAAAAAAAAATAACAACACAAAACTTTTTTTGTCAAAACAAGAAAATCCAATTGTTATTGTGTTCTTTGGTTGTTATCTTGATTTTTACAGTTTTTATGGTTTCGGCTTCGATGATTGCTATTTTTAATGCTTAGAATTCACTCTAGAACATTCTGGAAAATGTTAATAAACCTCATAACGCAATATCATAATAAACATGAAATAATTTCGAAACTTCTAACCAGGAGGAAAGACGTTTAGGTACACCTTACCTCCCGGAAGTGACCTCATGGCGCGGAGCAGATCCGCACCGCAGTCTACGATAGAACTCATCGTGGCCGTCGTAACCAAGAGGCCTATTCACTAAAAATGACGTAGGCATGCAAGATCGATCGAGCAATCAGACTGTCTATACTGAATGAGAGCTCTACACAGAAATCAGTACTTCTATATTGTAATAACAAAATATATTGAATTTCAAGTAAAACAAATGCAACCTATGCAATTGTCATGTCGCAAATAGTAACATATCCACAAATTTCGGAAAACGATAGAGTAGAAAAATAATTATTCACGAAAAAAGACATTTGTAAAATCTGGCGATCTGAATTGGAGAGTAAACAGGAGAGGTAATTAAGTTGTTAATTTCTTGTAAATCTAATGCCAAAATTCAATTAGTTACTTTATTCAAAAAATAAAATTCACACAGTTTTAAAAAGTTATTTTTAAAATAATTCACAAATTATGTATATATGTTGTTTATTTTTGTTTTCTGAATAAATTCTGCAAACTTTCAACTGGGTTACTTCCTCTTTTGCGTACGTTACGTGACCCAATATGTCCGACCCACCATGTAATCTTATCAAACTCTTTTTACCTTTATCGGAACTGTTTTTTTATGAATAATTATTTTTCCACCTTATCATTTTCTATAATGTTTTTTTTTTACATGGGGGTCACCACTTATCAAGGCCCGAAGGCCACTCAGGGATAAGGGTTATTGCGTGTACAGTAATCAATGAGATAGTATTGTAGTAATCATTAGTATTGGGGGTTTTGATAGAGTGTCTTATTTAAGGGGGCGGTTTGTCAGGAGTTTGTTTATGTTGGACTTGAAGACGTCCAAGTTGTAGTCAGGTGGGAAACAGGCAAGCGGCAGAGAGTTCCACTGGCGTGCACTTCTAAGAAAGAAGCTTTGCTCATGGAATCTACGTTTGGATTTAGGCACAGATAAAGAGTGGGGAAAATTATTGACAGTAGTTTCAGCCAGACGGGTGTTTCTCGTGAAAGATTGGCGAGGGGGGACGAGGGATTGGAGCTCGGACAAGCACCTGCCATTGAAATAACGATAAAACAAAGACAGGCTCGCAATGTCTCTTCTGTGGGAGAGAGGTTGCAGGGAAGAGAAAAGGGCATCCCTCACTAAGCCACGAAGTCTATTTTGTACTCTGTCAAGGCAGGATAGGCTGTTTTTAGCAGCTCCTGCCCAGATGTGGCAGCAGTACTCCATCCTTGGACGTACTTGGCTTTTATACAGATAGAGAATTGCATCAGTAGTGAGATATCTTCTGGAGCGATAGAAGGATCCCACCATTTTCCCAGCGTCCCTGCCAACAGATTTGATGTACGTGTTCCATTTCAGATCAGGAGTAAAGGTCAAACCCAGAAGCTTGTCAAAACATGGAGCCTCCCCAAGACGAGAGCCATCCATTTCAATTGATGTCAGATGGGGATCAGAGTGCTGATGATGTAAAGATATAATTTTTTTATTATATTACTATTTGTGATATAACAATTACGTAGGTACCATTTGTTTTACTTTACATTCAATATGTTTTTCATTATTATAATATAGGAGTGCACAAAAAGCATTAGCAAACTAGTAAAAACTTTAATAAAGAGAAAAGTAAGAAACATGATTTATGCTGAAACAAAACTTATTCAATATAAATTTTTAAAAAAAAGCAAAAAATAATTCAAAAGAGAAACAACATTCTGGAAATAAACATTTCGTTGATTCATTGATTTTTAAGTCTTTAGACTTTAAAATCAATGAGTCGTTTATTATTAATAAATCCGTAGTAATAGTCAGTGTTGTGGCCGTTTTACTTTATTATGTGACGTTAGCAGGTCAGTCATGTTTTAATGGCTAGGCCTCTTTCTATTTACGATGGTCGCGACTGAACACGAAAAATATGTAGAAAAATTAAGCATTATTCGTTTTGAATATTTATAAGCAAAAAAAACTTTCTATAAAAATATAGAATAAATTATCAACCGTAAATATTTGAATTTTATATAAGAGTATATAATTTTAAACTAAATAAATACAGACCCGTGACATGTAGGTATATACGGAAGTAACCAGGCTTAACTCCCCTTTTCACTTTTAAAACATAGGAAACGATCAGCAGAAATCGCTTATGAACTATGGAAACCAATATACGGTTAAAAATAAACATTTATAAATGTATAATTTGAAAAACTGGATAAACTCTTGTGTATTATAAGTTTTTCTGTCATAGTAATGACGATTTATTATGGAATACAAGCCTTTTGATTTTGATAGGAATAAAAAGCACTTTGAAATGAATTATAAACGGTAGTGATAGTTGTACAGCTGATCTTCCATAGTTATTCATGTTATACTATTGTGTCGTCTATGTTGTTTCTGTTAAGTACTGGAGAGTAGTCGCAATGAATATGTCGGAAGGGTAAAATGTATATCTCTTGATTGACAGAAAGCACTTCCAGTGGATATATACAAGAGCGTGAACATAAAAACGAAAGCCTTAAAAAAAAAAAAATAATTGTTTTTTATTTGGATAAAAACTCGTCAACATGGATCGAACATACTCGTATCAGATGTTAATAAAATGGGTAAGTTTGTTTTTGGCAACCTTCTTTTTTTTTTTTCTCTTACGTGTAAGATTTTTTTTTTTTTTTCGTCAACGCAAAAAAAAAAAAAAAAGTGGCAAGCGGATATTTTACTCCCTGGACATTTTGGCGAAGAGATGAAATGGTAAAATAAATTAAAGTTGAAGTTTATTTCTTGATTTATATTAGTATATAAAATGAGAATTTGGTACTAGTGCACTTTTATTGGTCCGTGCTGAAATAATAATTTTATTATTTAAAAAGCCATTCTTAACATGGGGAGGGGAGGATGTTTTGTACCTATTATGTACTTTAACCTTACAATTGAATAAAAAAACATATAAAACTTTAATCAAACTTGGAAATACGATTTAAAATATAGAGCGGATCAGTAAGTGCATTCATTAGCACCTTGTTTTATTTCTTTTTTTATGATAAAACAAAATGATAGAAAACTATTTAAAAAATTTGAACTGTTTATTATTATTTTAGCATTTCATCTGTTGGACACGAACCCAAAACAGATAAAATTTTGAAATTGATATAGTTAAAAAATCTCTTTAAGAAAATAATCTTAATAACAGTGTCGATATATATATATATATATATATATATATATATATATATATATATATAACATTTTAGGGTTTGTTTTACAATCGACATCAAAACAAAAAAACAACAAAAAACATGTTACCAAAGGCAAAACGAGTTACTCTTTTGGCCTTCGGGACAAGATCAAAGTGTAGTATCTGTTCTTCTGCTGCACTTCAGTTTCTTGTTGTCTTTCGGTGGAGGAGAAATCCTTCACGACTGAGACAATTTTTATTTTTGTACCTTTTCTCCACGTTAAAAAACGACCCTGGTGTCTGTCCCGTGGGGAGGCATAGTAAATTACTCTTCTATCTAGCTAGATAAGTTTTTGTGTGTGTGTGTGTGTTTTAACGTATTTTAAAGCGTTTATTCGGCTCGAAACACAAGTAGTGCTAAAGCGTTTAAGTTAAAATGAAAACAAAGATAACGACATTATGATATCGCCTTTGGCGTCCCAAGAATCGCTCAAAACTCGAAAAATAAATTAAAAAAAAATATTGATAGAAATCCGCCCAATAAATGTCACGGTGATGTCATTTGTTGAATTTCTGTTATTTATTTATTTATTAATTTATTTCGGTACTCATGCATGCACTTATTGATCCGTGCTAACTGCTGAAATAATAAAAATTTAAAAAGCCATTCTTAACATGGGGAGGGAATGGTGTTTTGTACCTATTCTGTACTTTAACCTTACAATTGAATAAAAAAAAACATCATAAAACTTTAATTAAACTTGGAAATTCGATTTAAAAAATAGCACGGATCAGTAAGTGCATTAGCACCGAAATTTGGTATAATTAGATTATTTTAGTCGATGTTTCAACAAGAATTTGTTTACATTGAACGTGAAGACGGCCATGTTGTAGTCAGCTGGAAAGCAGTAAAGCGAAACATATTTTTATTGGCAGGCAGTTCTAGGAAAAAAGCTTTGTTCATGGAATCTGCGTTTAGATTTAGGCACAGATAGAGTGGGGGAAATTGTTGATAGTGGTTGTAGTTAGTCGAATGTTTGTTTTTTTTTTTTGTTTTTTTTTGTGAAAGTTTGGCAAGAGGGGATCATAGATTGGAGCGCAGACAAGCACTTGCCATGAAAATAAGGATAGAGCAGAAACAGGTTTGCAACGTCTCTTGTGGGGAAAAGGGTACCAGGTTTTGAACTTTGTCGAGGAAGGATAAGGTGCTCTGAGCAGTTCCTACCCAAATGTGCAACAATACTTTATCCTAGAACGTACTTGGCTCTTATACAGATAGAGGATTGTATCAGCAGTGAGATAGCTACTGGAGCGGTAGAGTGATCCAACCAGTTTTCCGACAATCTTGGCAGCGGATTTGATATACGTGCTTCCATTTCAGATCAGGAGTGAAGGTCAATCCCAGAAGCTTATCGAAACATGGTGCTTCCCCAAGACGAGAACCATTCATTTCAATTGGGGCCTGATGGGGGTCAGAGCATTGATGATGGAAAGAGAGAAGTTTGGTTTTAGATGCATTAAAATTAACCAGCCACCCTTTTCCTCATTGTAGATCAGAAAAGAGAGAATCAGAGAGACCTTAGTCTCATTGCATGCCTTTGAAGTGTTGCCATAGATGGTAGTGTTTTTTTTTTTTTTTTTTTTTTTGTGCATAAATGTCTACAAATGATCTAAGAATGTGATTTGGGAGATGATTGATGAAAACCAGAAAGTTGGACCCAGGATGGAACTCTCAGGGATTACTGTTTATCTTATGAGCTGATTTTTTTTTTTTTTAATAATATTTTCAAGTTAAATTCAACCTTTACATTATCTGTAATGTGGCCATTACACTTAAACCGCATTCGTTACAGTTCAAACCTCTCTCAGATCCCCACGCCATCTGGCACCATCAAAATGGAACAAACTAAAATAAATAGATCCGACTGCATTCTTTCTTTTTTAACAAAAAGCACTTATTACTATTATTCTCCCGTCGACACCATTCTCTCCATCACTTTACACGTCTGTTCACTTCAACGTCAACTTTTTTCTTTGTCCGACCACGTGGTGCCCTTTTTTTTCTTTTTCTTTAGACACAAGCCCTAGCACACTTGCCAATTTTACGTTCAAATGCTGTTGGGACCTCACCACTGGACATAGTTTATGGTCATATCCAGGACCATTAGAATCAAATTAATTCACGTTATATCAACCAATCAGAAACCAGAATTGCTCCATAAAAACTGAATCTTTTCGCATTCCAGCACATAATTTTTTTTGCGTCAACACGAGAAGGATGTTTTGCCCTCTGTCTGCAAAATTATAAAGTCCAGAACCTGTACAGAACATCTGCCTACTGAAAATTCTTCATCTTCAGAACCTGTACAGAACATCTGCCTACTGAAAATTCTTCATCTTCAGAACCTTTATAGAACAACTACCCATCTGAAACTCTTTTGAAATTAAACATGGCTTCCAATTAAAGACTATCCAGAACACAAAATTAACAGTTCTATCCAGTCATGGCTGAGGGAACGAGAACAATTTAACTAAACCTGTAATACCTGATGCGATATTAGTCTTAAGCGAACTATACTGACTTCCTCCAGAAGAAGTTTACAAGGAATATCAAATTCACAAGTGATCCCCACCCGTATACCAGTCATGGAAAGATGATATACAGTGCCTAGTATTCCCAAATAGTCCTCCATCTGATACTACCCAGGTGCCATATCACTTAACTTTGTTGATTTAATGAGAACCGGAGTATCGACACAATTATATCGTATATGAACTCCTGTGGATTAGATAAAAGGGTTCGGTTGGTTGGTTGGTTTTGTTTTACAACAAATATATTCTATTAAAAAATTGTTCTTCAAAATCTTTGGATTCGGCATTAAATAACCTGAAAAGGGTTGATATGCCATAAAACAAAAACAAACAATATAGACAACAAAACGAAAAAAATGGTGTAAAAAAAAAATATATATATATAATAAATAAATGTTACCAAAGGCAAGATAAGTTACTCTTCTACCTACTTGTTTCAAAGTAAATAAATGCTTTAAATTAAGTTAAAACACAAAAACTTTATGTTGATAAAAGAGTAACTTATCTGTTATATATTTGCTTTGTGACCACTTTTTTCGTTTTGTTGTCAATACTACAAAATATCCCCTCAAAAAAATTGCCATCAACGATAAAAACTTTTAATAAAGATCAAAATCATAGGCTTTAAAAGGCAAAGTCCATTTGTAATTACAGGGCAATTTAAGACCAAGAATTAATAGTATTTTTATAGAATCACTCCCGTTCCAAACAGGGCATGTACGATGAAACAACGGTAAGTTTTTACCTGGTTTCTACATTAACATTTTCCTATGATGACTTTTGAAGGTTTTCGGGTATGCTGAAAACGAATATCGCATTTCAATTTTTTGCAAATAAGTAGCTTTTCAGATAATGTCATTTTCTTTATATTATTGCTGGTGGCTATCTTGGTACGCGCATGCATGCACAATTTCTTGGGGTTGCATCTACATGCAAGAACGCATGTGCGCATACAAAAATGGCCACCAGCAATAATATAAGAAATAACATTGCTTAATATCTGGAAAACTACTTATTTGCAGGAAATGTAAATGTGATATTTGTTTCCAGCATACCCGAAAAGCTATAAATGTTGTCTTTTAAAAGGAAAATGTTTTTCAAACCAAATAAACACTTTACATTAAATAAAAACACTAAAAACTTATCCAGTTAGGTAGTAAAGTAGCTTTTCTTGTCTTGAACATGTATTTTTTTTTATATATTTGTTTGTTTGTTTTTTTACTTTTTCGAATATGTGTATACTGAAACAAACTCCAGCATACCCAAAAATGTTTAAAAGGAAAAATGTTAAGATGAAAACCATTTAAAAACCTGCCAAAACAACTGTTGCAATATTTTCTCTACTAAAATATGAAATAAGTTGTTTCAGATGTCGAAACTCATTTCGTCAATTATTAATCTATATATATAAAAGCCAAACGTCTGTGTGTATGTATGTATGTTTGTTTGTAACGCTAAAACTTTTGAAAGACGGAACCAAACTTGACAAATTTGGTATCATATCGAAGCCCCATAACCCGGATGACAAATATCGAAATTTCACGTCAAACGGACCACTAGAAGTTGGTCAACTGATCAGTTATCTTCGAGGGGGGCCCCCAAAAAACCTGTCATTATATATATAAACGACAAATGTTTGTTTGTAACGCTAAAACTTGAGATGAAAGATTCCTCTCCCCTAAGAATAAAACATATGTTCAATATCTGCTTTTGTTTTTTTCATTGTTTATACGGTCCCAAGCAACGCCGGGTAGCCCTGCTAGTCTATATATATAAAAGCCAAACGTCTGTGTGTATGTATGTATGTTTGTTTGTAACGCTAAAACTTTTGAAAGACGGAACCAAACTTGACAAATTTGGTATCATATCGAAGCCCCATCACCCGGATGACAAATATCGAAATTTCACGTCAAACGGACCACTAGAAGTAGGTCAACTGATCAGTTATCTTCGAGGGGGGCCCCAAAAACACCTGTCATTATCTATATATATAAAAGACAAATGTTTGTTTGTAACGCTAAAACTTGAGATGAAAGATTCCTCTCCCCTAAGAATAAAACATATGTTCAATATCTGCTTTTGTTTTTTCATTGTTTATACGGTCCCGAGCAACGCCGGGTAGCCCTGCTAGTCTATAAATATAAAAGCAAAAAATGTATGTATGTGTGTTCGCTTTTTCTGTGTGTCTACAAAAGGCTTCTTTCAGAGAAGCGGTCACTTGCTTCACAACTTTTTAAAACTTTTTATATCACATAGAAATCGTAATATCTCACAGTTAACAACGAAGCTCGCCTATCTATTTAATTTGCTCGATTTCAGGAAGATAAATATTCAATATTTGTCGCTCGCCGCATGTGGGTTAGTCTTTTTCCTATAACATCTTGGGGGCGAGGAAAAAAGCGTTCAGCAGTAAATGAAATCCCGCAGTCAAACTGACTCCATTAACTCATTAAAACAAGCACCTGCTAAATCCAAGTAATTAAATAAATTCAAACGTGTTAACGTCGCAAGTTTTTTTTTTTTTTTTTTTTTCACAACTTTGCCTCAACGGTTCGGGTTCGATCCTCATACTTACTTCTTTTTTTTTTTTAACCCCCCCCCCCAAACACCCGGGCAACGCCGGGTATCCCTCGCTAGTGCTTGAATAAAGGGAAAAAATTTAAAAAAAAAATGAGTTCAATACAACTCCTGACATGCAATAGCATAAACGTCCTCGCAGACAATTTTCGACACAAAATCAAATATGTGATTTAGATTCTAGAAAATATCTCAAATCTGAGACTTAAGATAAAATAAGATAGGTATTGAACACGTTTGAAGCCATATAACTGCAGCTCTACATTAAAAAACGGCCCTGGTGGTTAACTTTGTCCCGTGGGGAGACATTGTAAATAGGAACATCACGTGGACATAATTCATTGAACATTTTTCCACTCAACATCATGGCGAAGAAAAAGAGGGGAAAAAATATAGATTGACAAAGGAGTGTATCTTTGAAATATATTTCTAAAGAAATAAACACTCATTTATTTTATAAAAAATTTCGTGTTGCAATTATTTGGCTTCAAACGTGTTCAATACGTATTTTATTTTCAAATTTCACTCAACACCTCTAATGGATATAAACAAAAAAACTACTAAGACTTAAACTTAAGGAGTCTTTAGAAGGAATTAAAATTTAGGGAACCATGCTTAATTGTTATCTAGTGTCTATGACTTCTCTCAAACTGCTAGACTTTGGAATTCCTTCCCGATTTACTGCTTCCCTGACTGTACTGCAAGCACAAGTTTAAATGTAATGTGAACAGACATCTCCTTGCTCAGCGTCCCTGTAGATATAGTCCCAAATAGTAGCCCTTTATGTCCAAGTGGCATCGTGCCTTGTTTGGAATGAATAAGAGTTTAAAAAAAAAAAAAAAAATCTAATTAAAGGCTGGTTTGTTATATTTGAATTATCAAATGGGAGTTTGTGCCTAATATGTTTCCAATCTTTTAAAAATGCTCTAAAGAAACTGAAATACGCTAATTGATGGATGCGAGCTTTTGTAAAAAATTCACACAAAAATAAGGCGTATCTGAATTTTTATCGATGGCTTCCACCCTCTTTTATCTCCTTTGCATAAACTTAATTAAACTAAACATAGTCCACATTTGTACTCCTTATGCCTAGCATCTCTGTGTACCGAGATTCATAATGATTGGTTAATTAGTGCATCCTATAAATAGAAATATGTAAACATATACTCAACTTTATAAAGATGAAGATTAAGGTTATATAGCAATTGTGCAGTGTAGTTAACAAAAACAGAAATGCTTATTCAGACTATTGAATCTTATCTGCACAACGTTTCAGCTGATGTAATCTCCGACCTTCTTCAGATGCGTTTTGTCGAACTCGAGGTGGGGGGGGGGGTCTGCACGGAATTTTGTAACAGAACCCTTCATTTAATCCACGAGGGTACCATGTTCTTATTCCATCGCCTATGACCAGGTAGAAATCTTAGGATTTATGATTTTATTCTTCGTATCGCTTGCATGGAGAATTGAACCTTCAACCTCCAGGAGAGTGTCACTTACAATGGAATTTAATTTTTCCTTTTGGTCAAGATCAAAGTGTAGTATCTGTTCTTCAGATGCTGCACTTCCATTTCTTGTCCTCTTTCGGGGGAGGAGCAGTCCTTCACGACTGAGACAATTTTTTATTTTTGTACCTTTTCTCCACGTTAAAAAACCGCCCTGGTGTCTAACTCTGTCCCGTGGGGAGGCATAGTAAATAGGTACAATGGAATTTTACCAATTAATATATCCGTTATACCAGGAGTCCTTGCATAGCTGAAATGATTAAATTGAAATTTAAAAAAAAATAAATAAAAAAAAATAAAGAGCTTTCAAAGATTTTAAAACATGAAAAAAAATATGCAAAAAAATATGCAAAAAAATATGCAAAAAAATATGCAAAAAAATATGCAAAAAAGTGACTTTTATTGCCTTTGTTGACATTTTTTTTTTTTTCTCCACTATATAATCGCTAGTTTTGTTTGTTGGTGGTGCAAGGTCTGAATTCACGATTATAAACTGACCTAAAACTAAATGAAAGCAGTAATTTTCGTCGGCGCTACTATTCTACGAAACGAATTGTGAATCGTGCACTTTTAATCTTGTCATTTGTACCTTTGTGTCAATTGTACCTTTTGACATTTACACCTGCCACTGACATAAAAGATTAGCTCTTCCTTCACTGTTTTACTAGACATTACAATAAAAAAGACTAAATGTTTACTTTAACTACAATAGAACATGAAATCCTTCACGACTGAGACAATTTTAATTTTTGTACCTTTTCTCCACGTTAAAAAACGACCTCTGTCCCGTGGGGAGGCTTTGTAAATAGGTACAATAGAACACCGACCACTAAAATTTGCTTGTCTATAGGTTTTCAGGGTCGCTGACAATCTGATATTCAAACCCGTCGCAAATTTACCGTTTGCGTAGTATTAATCCTTGAACCCTCGCACTATTTTGCGCCATATCACCATATTCGTTAATGCTACACGTGAGCAGTTCTTATTGAAATGTACATGCGCGCACACACACGTGACCTTTCACAAGGCGCATGGATACATGGCGGACATTTTAGATGATAGGAAATTTTTTTCATAAAATAAAAGAAAAATAGTTTTCATCTCATTAGTAATTAGATGAAATTCTTCCGTGATGTGACAAGTCACTTTACTACGCGTGTGCATGCGCCAACGCATCATGTAAAAATAGCATCAACGAAGGCTGTGAGATGGCATAAAATAGTGTGAGGGTTCAGGGGTTAATACCACGCAAACGGTAAATTTGCGACAGGTTTGAATATCAGATTTGTTGTCAACGACCCTGAAAACCTTTAAAAAACCAAATTTTATTGGTTGGTGTTCTGTTATAGTTAAGGTAAACATTTACCAAAAAGACTAACCAGCCTTTAGGATGGAGGAACTTCTGGCTGGATTAAAGCGTAGTATCTGTTCCGGCTGACTTTGTTAAACCATCCTCCCAAGACTTACCTCCTCTTTTGACGAGAGGTGTTCTATTGCTGATCACTTGATGTGCCCTCATAGGAGGAATGCCGATCGGGGGCGCATGGAAAATGTGATGAGGATTATTATATACTGGAGATGTTCATAATCGTACCCTATTTCCAAAAGAGGGGAAATATAACACGAGAAATATTTGGAATCAAGTCTCCCCGTGCTGTTATTTCAGATTATTTGAAACCGTAGCAGCAAGTTTTAGTCTCCCCTCCATCAAGGCCAGAAGTTTTGGGGAAGTATCAGATATTTTGTAATTCATATGCAAAACTAGGAAAACAAATGATTTTGATTGAAATATTGGTATAGGTGCAGTATCTTTCCACCCACAAAAAAATCCTTTAAAATTACCACTATTATGAGTTTTCGAGGGTGCTGAATATGAAAACAACAGTTAAAATTCAAGGAAACGAGTAATTTCAATGATATAAATGAATTATAGTTTCAAAAAGTGGGGGATCACTTTTCTATATTAATTTAACATAAAGTAAATACCCACTTTATAGACAAGGTGGTCATAAAGTGGGTGCTCATTTTATGTTAAATTAATATGGAAAAGTGATCCCCTACTTGTTTAAACAATAATGTGCAACCTTAGGGGCAAATGTCACATAGGCTACAACACAATTCAAGTCATTAGCTTTCCAACAAATCTTCATTTGTTAAATTCTGATCAATAGTCACCGAGATTTTGGACTTGGAAAATTGCCAAAAAAAGTGGTGCATATATATATATATATATATATATATATATATATATATATATATACTCTCATAGCCAAATTGAATATTGAAATGCTCATATCTTTGGTTCTTGGGGACGAAACTACATGAATTTGCAGATATTTTGAAGATTATAATTTTATGACAATTTGTAAAAAAAAAAAAAAAAAAAGAATTTGTATTTTCAAACCAATGACATATGTCCAAATTTGCCTACATTTGTATATATAGTGTCCTAACAGACGAGCTTTAATTGTGCTGCTTCAGTTGTCTCCCTTTGTGACCTTGCCAGGCTACTTATATATACATTTTTTTTTTTCTTCATAAGTTTCGGTTTTGGCTTCGATTCAAGCTGATGCACCCAAGGCATATGGATATATTTTGGAAATCACAACTTTATAATTGGTAGAAAATTGACTCTATAATAATATATATGAAATCTGCATAAATTAAGACACCATATTTAAGCATATTTTAAGACCAGGCTACGCCGGGTGTCCCTGCTAGCTTAGATAATTACTTTTGCAGTTTTAACAAAAGAGCTACAATAATATCAGGGCGCCTCCATTTACACTGAACATCTACAGAATGCCAACATCAATATATTACATACTAGCGGGGGTACCCGGCGTTGCCCGAGTGTTTGTTTCCGGGACGGGGGGGGGAGTTTTAAAAAATGTTATGGTAGGTAAGTAGGAAGGATCAAACCCGGAGTCATGAGTAAAAGTAGGAAAATAAAGTGTGAAAAAAAAAAAAAAACATCTGCAACGTTAACAGTTCGACCACCAAGAAAAGTCCATTCCAGTTGTTTAGGAAAAAAAAAAAAACAAAAAAAAACGACTAGGGTAGGTCGGCGCGAACGTGAAAATATAATGTGAATTGTCCAGCACGCTAACCACTATGCCACAGAGCACTGCAGCTTAGTTTAGTGATTTTAAATAACTTCACATGAAAGAACTACGAAGCCAAACCGGTGTTCTCTTCTCAACTGTTCCTTGTGAATGATCCCCAAACGGTGTTAAGTGGTGGCAGGGGGAGGAGGAATTTATTAGAGAGAAAATATTTTACCACTTCCATTGATCTTAACCGATTTTGGCCGTGACTTCTCAGCAGAAAAAGTATAGAAATCTAAGATTATCGAGGAATTTGAGAAATAATAAGCCTATAACACACCTCAGATATTGTTCTGCCGTTTGTGCATATTATATTTGCATGAAATATCTTGATTTTTAATCCTATTAAGGTCAAAATCAGACAGGAAAAAATGAGTTCATTTTATTTATATAGAGATAACCTTATTATCTAGAAAAACCGTTCTTAACACGAGGACAGGCAACCGGAAGTGAAGTGAAAACAATAATCGTAAAGATAAGCCGCCTTTTTATACAAATACCAGCAGGGAGACCCGACGTTGCCTGATATGATCAATGAATGTTTCACATTCCCATATTTTTATTGTCATCGAAATTAGTGAAATCGCCCGTTTTTCAATGAAATCGATTGATTGCCTGCTCTAGTTCGGGACCCATCGCGGTGTACCAGGAGGAAGTTTCACATGCCTCCCCATCTGCATTGACTTAGTCCCACGATACATTGTAGCCTACATTGCACTGTAGAGAATGTGCTGTTGATTTTATAAAATTATTTTTAATATATAATGGGTTGAATTAAAGTTTAAAATGCAAAAGTCGGGTATCATGGTTCAATAGTGGTCCAAACAAAGACATTCATTTCGAACGTGTTCCTGTCATATCAAAGGATCTGTTTATTTTATTTGTCGGACCTTTCAGTTTGTGTGGTAATAAAACTTCTCAAATGTACTTGTGATATTTAGCTGTTAACTTTATTCAATATCGCTTGTTCCTTTCATTGGATTGTTTTGATTATTAATACATTATTGACAACATTCCAATACAAACTCTATCTAAGAACACTGCCAGATATATAAAGTATATTTGTGCAAAATTTCATAAAAATTGGCCCAGGCGTTTCAGAGTCCTTAGAGAATGTACTCGCACACATAACGTTCTTTTTATATAATTACTAGCGGGGGTACCCGGCATTGCCCGGGTGTTTGGAGGTGTGTGTGGTATTAAATAAAAAAAGAACCCGGGGGGGGTGTAGGATCGAACCCGAAGCCCTGAGGCGAAGTTTGAAAATAAAATTGGCCAGCCAGAATGAGTTACTGAAAGATGTTTGAATTTATTTAAGTAAGAACCAAATTGACAGGTGCGCACACGGAAATCGTAGAGCAATAGCTATTCAGCAAATGAGGTCAATGACCAGGTTTGTTTGTTATAAGCAAAGTAAAAAAAGAAAACAATGTTAAAACTAAAGCGGGGGGGGGGGGTAATCAAAACATCAACAACAAAAAAAACTAACGTAAGGCAAACGAATGATGTTAAATGTAAAAAAAAAACATTTAGATAATGAACCAACGCGCTAATCAACTGAGCTGACGCGACGTACATGAAATTTGTTCAGTTTTTCAACTATTTAAAGTGAATCAGGTCATGACGTCATCTGGCGCATGCATAGAACCGCTCGTTGTCACAAGAAGACCGTTTTTGTTGACCCCCCCCATCGAAAATTGTTGATTTCGGGGTGAAAAAATGAACGTTTTTGGCCAATTTTTTGATATTTTTCGAGCGAAGGATGGAGCTACGATATGATACCGAGTTTGTAAATTTTCGTCGTGTCTGTCGAAAGTTTTTAGCAGACACACAAACATACATACATAAATTTTCGCTTTTATATATATATAACTAGCAGGGCTACCCGGCGTTGCTCGGGACCGTATAAACAATGAAAAAACAAAAGCAGATATTGAACATATGTTTTATTCTTTCATCTCAAGTATTAGCGTTACAAACAAACATTTGTCTTTTATATATATAGATAATGACAGGTTTTTTGGGGGCCCCCCTCGAAGATAACTGATCAGTTGACCAACTTCTAGTGGTCCGTTTGACGTTAAATTTCGATATTTGTCATCCGGGTGATGGGGCTTCGATATGATACCAAATTTGTCAAGTTTGGTTCCGTCTTTCAAAAGTTTTAGCGTTACAAACAAACATACATACACACAGACGTTTGGCTTTTATATATATAGACTAGCAGGGCTACCCGGCGTTGCTCGGGACCGTATAAACAATGAAAAAACAAAAGCAGATATTGAACATATGTTTGATTCTTAGGGGAGAGGAATCTTTCATCTCTATGTATTATTTGTTTTATCTACCCTAGGACTGGTATTGTTCATGTTTTATCCCTAGCATAGGTAATTTACAGCATGTATATGAAATTGTTTTACCTTAGGGAGAAGAGAACAGGTAATATACAACATAATGTGTCTATATTACATCCCTGGCAACGCCTAGAAACCAGCTAGAACATGTATTTCAGTCAATCTTTATTATATCCTAGGCTATGCCGGGAAACCAGCTAATCTCTTTTTAGTGACTTGACCACCAAAATACCTCCCTAAGTGTGTCCTTTCTTTTGAACTTATTAGATATAGGTATCTAGAAATGTGTGTGAAATTTTGTTGAATGCATTGTTCACTATGATTTTCTTATTGTTCTACACAATATCAACTGTAGCGAAATAACACAGTAAACTTAGTGTAGTGTTAGAATAAAGAGCAACGGAAAAAATTAGAATCATATTCTGTAATTGCAAATCTAAATTTGCTAGCATGTACCAGTATTTGCCAGGTTGTGGAAATTTGGAACTTATAACATATGTAGTGGCCTTTTCCTAGATACCTATTGCTAAAAATTATACTTTCATTTTGTTAGAAAAATCTCTCTTCAGATGCCCTGCATCATTCAAAATAAAAACAAATATTTTTATAATTGTTTCAGTATATTGCTACACAATGTGAAAGATTTTAACGTTTGTAAAAAAAATCATGAATGTGCTTATATTGCAAAAAAGAAAATATCAGTGCACAGTATTGAAAGTGTTTGAGATTCAAAAGTCTGTAACATTTCTACTAACTTCATAAGATGTCATGTGAGAAACTGAATTGAATATCAAGACATTATCTGAAGCGTTTTTATTTTGGTGTAACATATGTGTTTACAGTGAACCTTAACTTTTAATAAACAGATTGGTATGCAATGACATAGGCTAAGAATCTTTAAAATATATATAAATTGGAAAAATGTGTGAACAAATGAAAAAAAAATGATCCGCTCCACTTGATGACATCAAGCACAGTAATATTTTAGTGAAGAAAATATGAAATTGATGTTCAGTGATTAGTTTGGATGAATGAGAAAATGTAATTGTTTGATGCATAAAAATAACTCAGTTGCTGTATTTGATATTAAGCAGCAAAATATAGTGATTTGAATATTTGGGAAAACATCAAACCAGATTATGTAAAAAGAAAAAAAAAAGATGAAATTAGAAAATATATATTTTATGTTTATGAGTTCTGCCAATCAAAATTTTGTGGCAGAAATTGGGTGATTACCATGCAATTTTATTTTGGTAAAATTCTTAAATTATTAGAATGTTTATTATAATTTCTAATTAGTGACTTGTTATAATCAAAATCCGCCCTAAAGAGTGTCCTTTCTTTTATTAGGTATCAGAGTAGGTATCAAGATTTCTACTTCTATACAAATGTGATATTTCAGATCTGTACATAAAAAATTTGTTGAATATATAGGTTGAGAATTGTTCTGTGTCGCTCTCTTTCACACACACACGCATTCTCACTTTTATAGATATAATAGATAGATTACTCTAGATATATTTCCATTTGTCTGAATACCCTATATACAAATTTTCAAATCTGTAGATAAAAAAATTTGTGGAGTATATAGGTTGAAAATTGTTCTCTCTCTCTCTCTCTCACACACACATTCTCAATTTTAGAGATATAATAGATAGATTATGCTAGATATATTTCCATATGTCTGAATACCCTATATACAAATTTTCTAATCTGTAGATCAAATATTTGTTGAATATATAGGTTGAAAATTGTTCTTACTCTCTCTCTCTCTCTCTGGCTACCTCACACACACACATTCTAACTTTTATAGATATAATAGATAGATTATGCTAGATATATTTCCATATGTGTGAATACCCTATATACAAATTTTCTAATTTGTAGATAAAAAATTTGTAGAGTGCATAGGTTGAGAATTGTTCTCTCTATCTCTCACACACACACATTCTAACTTTTAAAGATATAATAGATTATGCTAGATATATTTCGATATTTCTGAATACCCTATATATAAAAATTTGTTGAATGTATAGGTTGAGAACTGTTCTCTCTCTCTCTCTCTCTCTCTCTCTCTCTCTCGCTCACACACACACACATTCTCACTTTTATAGATATAATAGAAAGATTATCCTAGATATATTTCTATTTGTATGAATACTCTATATACAAATTTTAAAATCTGTAGATAAAGAATTTGTTGAGTATATGGGTTGAGAATTCTTCTCTCTCTCTCTCTCACACACACACACATTCTCACTTTTATAGATATAATAGATTATGCTAGATATATTTCCATATGTCTGAATACCCTATATACAAATTTTCAAATCTGTAGATAAAAAATTTGTTGAGTATATAGGTTGAGAATTGTTCTCTCTCTCTCTATCACACACATTCTCACTTTTATAGATATAATAGACAGATTATGCCAGATATATTGAAATATGTCTGAATGCCCAATATACAAATTTTGAAATCTGTAGATAAAAAATTTGTTGTATACATAGGTTGAGAATTGTCCTCTCTCTCACACACACACACATTCTCACTTTTATACATATAATAGATAGATTATGCTAGATATATTTCTATATGTCTGAACACCCTATATACAAATGTTCAAATCTGTGGATAAAAAATTTGTTGAATGTATAGGTTGAGAATTTTTATCTCTCTCTTTTTCTCTCTCTCTCTCTCTCTCGCTATCTCACACACACGCATTCTCACTTTTATAGATAAAATAGATAGATTATGCTAGATATATTTCCATATGTCTGAATACCCTATATACAAAGTTTCAAATCTGTAGATAAAAAATTTGTTGAATATATAGGTTTAGAATTGTTCTCTCTCTCTCTCTCACACACACATTCTAACTTTTGTAGTTATAATAGATAGATTATGCTAGATATATTTCCATATGTCTGAATACCCTATATACAAATTTTCTAAACTGTAGGTAAAAAATTTGTTGAGTATGTAGGTTAAGAATTGTTCTCTCTCTCTCTCTCTCACACACACACACACAAGTTCTCACTTTTATAGATATAATAGATAGATTATGCTAGATATATTTCTATATGTCTGCCTACCCTATATACAAATTTCCAAATCTGTGCCCAAAAATGTGTGGAATATATAGGTTGAGAATTGTTCTCTCTCTCTCTCTCTCACACACATATTCTCACTTTTATAGGTTATATAGGTTGAGAATTTTTTGCTCTTTCCATCACTCACATTCACACTTTTATAGATATAATACATAGATTATGCCAGATATATTTACATATGTCTGAATACCCAATATACACATTTTCAAATCTGTAGATAAAAAATTAGTTGAATATATAGGTTGAGAATTGTTCTCTCTCTCTCTCTTTCTCTCTCTCTCACACACACATTCTCACTTTTATAGATATAATAGATAGATTATGCTAGATATATTTCCATACGTCTGAATACCCTATATCCAAATTTTCTAATATGTAGATAAAAAATTTGTTGAATATATAGGGTGAGAATTTTCCTTCCTCTCTTTCTCTCTCTCTCTTTCTCACACACACACACGCTGAAAATTGTTCTCTCTCTCTCTCTGACTCTCTCTCTCTCTCTCACACACACACACATGGTCATTTTATAGATATAATAGATAGGTTATGCTAGATATATTTCTATATGTCTGAATACCCTATATACAAATTTTTAAATCTGTAGATAAAAAATTTGTTGAGTATATAGGTTGAGAATTGTTCTTTCTCTCTCTCTCACACACACATTCTCACTTTTATAGATATAATAGATTATGCTAGATATATTTCCAAATGTCTGAATACCCTATATACAAATTTTCAAATCTGTAAAGATAGAATTTGTTGAATATATAGGTTTAGAATTGTTCTCTCTCTCTCTCTCTTTCACACACATTCTCACTTTTATAGATATAATAGATAGATTATGCTAGATATATTTCCTTATGTCTGAATACCCTATATACAAATTATCAAATCTGTAGATACAAAATTTGTTGAGTATATAGGTTGAGAATTGTTCTCTCTCTCTCTCTCACTCACTCACTCACTCACACACACACACACACACACATTCTACCTTTTATAGATATAATAGATTATGCTAGATATATTTCCATATGTCTGAATACCCTGTATACAAATTTTCAGATCTGTACATAAAAATTAGTTGAATATATAGGTTGAGAATTGTTCTCTCTCTCTCTCTTCTCTCTCTCTCTTTCACACACATTCTCACTTTTCTAGATATAATAGATAGATTATGCTAGATATATTTCCATATGTCTGAATACCCTATATACAAATTTTCTAATCAGTAGATAAAAAATTTGTTGAATATATAGGGTGAGAATTGTACTTACTCTCTCTCTCTCTCTCTCTCTCACGCACACATTCTCACTTTTATGGATATAATAGATAGATTATGCTGGATATATTTCCATATGTCTGAATACCCTATATACAAATGGTCAAATCTGTAGATAACAAATTTATTGAATAGATAGGTTGAGAATTGTTCTCTCTCTCTCTCTCGCAACCTTACACACACAACCACACGCAAACATTCTGACTTTTATAGATATAATAGATCGATTATGCTAGATATATTTCCATATGTCTGAATACCCAATATACAAATTTTCAAATCTGTAGGTAAAAAATTTGTTGAATATATAGGTTGAGAATTGTTCTCTCTCTCTCACACACTCACATTCTCACTTTTATAGATATAATGTATAGATTATGCTAGATATATTTCTATATGTCTGAATACCCTATATACAAAGTTTAAAATCCGTAGATAAAAATACGTTGAGTATATAGGTTGAGAATTGTTCTCTCTCTCTCTTACGCGCACACACACACACACACACACACACACATTTTCACTTTTATAGATATAATAGATAGATTATGCTAGATATATTTCCATATGTCTGAATACCCTATATACAAATTTTCAAATCTGTAGATAAAAAATGTATTGAATATATAGGTTGAGAATTGTTGTCTCTCTCTCTCTCTCTCTCTCTCTCTGGCTACCTCACACACACACACATTTTCACTTTTATAGATATAATAGATAGATTATGCTAGATATATTTCCATATGTCTGAATACCCTATATACAAACTTTCAAATCTGTAGATAAAAAATTTGTTGAGTATATAGGTTGAGAATTGTTCTCTCTCTCTCACACGAAACTGTGCACTCGGCTTCTTCCCCCCCTTCCCACCCCAAATGCTTGGGAAACTGTGCACTGTTTTTGTTGGTTTTCAAGCTGCCTCTTCCCCCCCCCCACGCACACACACAGTTTAACAGTAGTAGGAGGTCAAGAGAAAGAGGGTGAGAGAGAGAGAAGAGTAAGTTGGTGAGAGAGAGAGAAAAGAGAAAGAGGGTGTTGGTTTTATATTTTTATTATCGTCTAATATTTTGAAAGCTGAATTTCTAATAAAATGTGCATCTATAGGAGATAATGCCTGGGAATGTGTTCCCCCCCCCCACAGTTTAACAGTGGTGTGACGTCAAGAGAAAGAGGGTGAGAGAGAGGGAAGAGTAAGTGGGTGAGAGAGAGAGAGAAAGAGAGAGAAAAAAAAGAAAGACGGTGTTGGTTTTGTGAAAAAAGTTGTTATTTACAATTGTTCGCATTCTTGGCCTTTTGGTCAAGATCAAAGTGTAGTATCTGTTCTTCAGATGCTGCACTTCTATTTCTTGTTCTCTTTCGGTGGAGGAGAAATCCTCCACGACTGAGACAATTTTTATTTTTGTACCTTTTCTCCACGTTAAAAAACGACCCTGGTGTCTAACTCTGTCCCGTGGGGAGGCATAGTAAATAGGTACAATTGTTCGCCATTAGTGGATGTTGACGTCACGTCACGTGACATGACTAAGCGTTTTTTTTTTTTTAGTATGAATAACATTTTTTGTTTTAATTATAAAGTCTACACTTAATTTTATAGAAAATGATGTATATATAATAGAAAAAAAAAATTACTGGTTTTGTTGGATTCAAGTGGATCCCCCCCCCCTCCAGTTTAAGAGATAGCAGGTCACGTGGTAATATACAAAATGGCTAGCGTAAATATAAAGATCGGTTTTTTTATCGACGAATATTTTGAAAGCTGAATTTTTTTTTATTCCTGTACATTTTTTCCTGATATTTTTCGTTAAAACTCTTGTATAAATACTATTTTTAACCAGTTAAATACGCTGGAGACATTGTCATGGAGTTTAATAATCTCTAGAACAAAGCAGAAGAGAAATTACAAAAGTATCGGTAAAACAAAGTGTTTGTTTACATTTGTTCGCCATTACTGGATGTTGACGTCTCGTCACGTGACATGACTAAGCGTTTTTGGATTATGTAATATTAACATTAAAATGACAGGTTTTTTGGGGGGCCCCCCTAGGAGAGAAATGATCAGTTCACCCCCTTTTAATGGTCCGTTTGGTGTGGAATTTCGATATTTGTCATGCGGGTGATCAAGGTTCAATATGATACATAATTTGTCAACTTTGGTTGTGTCTGTCAAAAGTTTGAGCTGACGTCACGTCACGTGACACGTATTGAATAACGGTAAAATGACAGGTTTTTTGGGGGGCCCCCCTAGGAGAAAAACGATCAGTTGACCCCTTTCTACTGGTCCGTTTGACGTGAAATTTCGATATTTGTCATCCGGGTGATCAAGGTGCAATATGATACCAAATTTGTCAACTCTGGTTCCGTCTTTCAAAAGTTTTAGCGTTACAAACAAACATACATACATACATACATACATACACACCGATTTTTGCCTTTTATATATATAGAAGACTAGCAGGGCTACCCGGCGTTGCTCGGGACCGTATAAACAATGAAAAAACAAAAGCAGATATTGAACATATGTTTTATTCTTAGGGGAGAGGAATCTTTCATCTCAAGTTTTAGCGTTAATGACAGGTTTTTTGGGGCCCCCCCTCGAAGATAACTGATCAGTTGACCAACTTCTAGTGGTCCGTTTGACGTGAAATTTCGATATTTGTCATCCGGGTGATGGGGCTTCGATATGATACCAAATTTGTCAAGTTTGGTTCCGTCTTTCAAAAGTTTTAGCGTTACAAACAAACATACATACATACACACAGACGTTTGGCTTTTATATATATAGAAGAAGATTCAATGAGATGAATTGATTCCATTCTTATAAGAAAGGGCTATGTTTTTTTGTTTTTTTTTGGAGGGGGGGTTACTCTAAACTGCCGTCATGAAACTGAACATAGCATTTGCCCAAATTGTGCCCTACCTCAACCACTAACCCTAAGTTATAGATGGCAATACTTTGACATCAACTTAAGTTTAATGATTGGTTTAAGTGATTACTTCTACAGAATTTGAACCAGACTGTTTTATTTTATTTTTTTATAATCCTAAACTAAGTTTTAGGTTTTTTTCCACAAAAGTCAGTTTAGTTCAGTTCAAATACTGTAGAAGCACCATGACCCCACCCCCCCATAATTCACATTTGGTTTCATTACAGCAAAATAGTCCTTTACAGTCATACTTTAAATATTTTTTTTTTCTGTTTTCATTTTTCTTGATATTGAAATATGGATGCCATTGTATTAATTTAGACCTGAACCTGAATTAACCTAGAAAAAGAAAGAGATTAGAGATCAATATCACAGGTGCATTTTTATGGTGGCGGTGGCGGTGGAGTTATTAATTCAAGGGAAAAATAGCAACATAAAATAAAGGTGGCCTAGATTTATTCTAGTAGCAATCAATCTACATTATGCAAATTGTAAAAAGTGAAAAGCTTCTTAAATTTCTATCGAAATGTTTTGCACACAAAAATTAGTACATATTCTTTAGAAGCAAGAATATTTGTTAATTTAATTTAAATATGTAGAGTACCTGTAAAGATTAAACCCCATGGCTGCAAAGTAAAATCTGGTAACAAATTACAACAGTTGACGAAGGTGACCATACAAAATTAAACTCTGGTCCTGATTATATTTCTCTTGTATGGTTGCAAGACTTGGCCTATGCGGGCTAGTGACCTATGCAAACTGGAGATATTTGACCATCATTGTCTTCATCACATCCTCCATATCTGCTGGCAATAATTTGTCCCCAACAGTACAATTCGCACTCCTTCCAAAAATCTCTCCTTACCAGACACCTTTGCTAGTTTAGCTACAGCCTTCGACGACCCATAGATGACTTTGCCCGTGAGTTCAATTGTAACATAGTGCATATGAGTGTGTGGGAAAATATCAGCAGCAGCAAAGGATGGCTGACTTGTGAAGAGATTAGCAGCAGCAGCCGAAAAACATGTATATGCAAATTAGGAAGTGTGCGCGAGAAGAAAACAATAAAAAGGAGAAAAAAATGCACCATGTGGTCCGAAGAAAGGTGCTTGTCGAAGAAAATGGACGTGTAAAGTTGAGGACGAGAATGGGCTGGCTGTGGCCTGCATGTGGTCGGAGGAGAGAAATGCAAGCTAGGCTAGATGGATATGTGACGGTGAGACTTTTTTTTTTAAGGTGGGAAAGTAAAGTGTAATAAAGTTTTGTTAAAAAAGAAAAAAAAAGCAGATCCGGATTTTTTTTTTTTTTTTTTTTTTTTTTGCAACATTACATCATAGATCCAGCTCCACCATCAGGCTGGAAGAAATGTCACGGTGGTCAACTCAAAGCTTGGCTTAGGATAGTGAAGCAGGATGCTGAACTGATTCTGCCGCCCCCCCTTTTACAGGGTCCATCATTGGAACCACGGATGGCTTTTACTCATAATGGAAGCAGCCTTGAATCGCCATGCTTGGTTAGCAAGTGTTCTGGAGATGGTGAACTTGTTGGAAAAAGCCGGCCCACCACCAACCCAGGGTGAATGCCGCAACCATGACCATGATATATTTATTGCTGTATTGGAAACATGTATTGGTGTGCTTTCACTGCACAGGCTGTGATCATATGGTCATTGTCTTCATCCAAATTTAAAGCTGGATTTCATTTGTGGCCTGATTATCAAGCATGTAGTCTTGGTCAGTACTGCAAATTCTCCACCCAAACAAAATCACAATTACAGTTTTAAACGAATAACAAAGTTTTATTTTGTTAAATTGCAATCATATTTAGTATCTCTACCAAACGACAGTCACTTCTCGCTGGACAACAGGCTTGCCAATAAAGACTTGTAAATTCCAACGCAAAGAGTGCATCAGCTTAGTACCCAAGGGCTCGTCTGTGTTTCAGAAATCCAGCTGAACCTAACCTCTGCTCATTCTGCTCTAATATGTAAGACCCCCAGAATCATACGGTATGAAGCACCACATGTAGAGAAAATGAGTTCTGTATACCTTGGAGTTCCTCAAACTCTCCCTGACATGCAACGTGGATCAGAGGTACAGTATGCATCTGACAACACGGTCAAAATCTGTCTCTACATCCCACTGCTGTCTAATGTTGAGGCTCTACTTACCCCTGTACCCTCAGCACATACATCTTATCTCTGTGGTGTCCCAGATGAACAAAAAGCTCTTTCTCAAGACCTGGAAACAAACCTGACGTTACAGGCAACTGTGGCTATCAGTGAATAATCTGACGTGATGATGCTGATGATCACAAAAAAATTCATGGATTATGTGTCAGTATGCACCAACATCAGCGCAGAATGACTCAGAATCAATGTAAACGCAGTAAAACTGCTTGTTTCATTAACTTCATCAAACTTTATTACTATGTTTACAAGCAATAATAGCACATTTCATTGTTACCGTTCTAACGATAATAGCCATCATTATATCACAATTATCATAATTGTTGAAATGAACATGACATGATGTGATAGTTTAGATGTGACACTTCATTTTAAAATAAACTCCAAACAAACATCTATATAGAACGCTGAGATACGCTTCTTTTTTTTTTTTTTTTTTCATTTTAATTTTTACTCATTTTTACCCAATCAAGGCATGTCACCACTTGGACGTAAGGGACTAATTATTGGGACAATGCCTAAAAAATTAATTAGATGTTGGGTTATGTTGCCCTTCATATCTAGACAAACCCCTAAATGAGGATTTCTATTACTTCCTGTGATACACGGGTTACAAAGTTACAAAATTTTAAACCCATTTTTTGGTTTAAAAAATTTTTTTTTTTTTTATTAAATGTCTCTTAATACCGTATGATTCTGATGGTCTTGTGTGTGTATGTATATATATATATATATATATATATATATATATATATATATATACATATATATATATATATATAATTTATGATAGACAACCCAGCCAGCCAGTCACCTACTTGAAAATCATCGGCCAGTTTATTTATGGACATAAATAAAAATACCTATTTTCTAATAGGTCTCGTATCTGGAAGGGAAATATTTTTTCAAGATTCAATTGCAATTGTTTTCTAAGAGTTCTTTTTCTCCAGTTATGCAAGTTTTTTTGTTTTTTATTATTTATATATTTGTAAATTGTTGCAGTAAAAATAACACTAGAAAAGAATTCTGAAAACCATAAGAAATAAAAAGCCACAATGTAAATATAAATAGAAGAGCTAGAACTCAGATCCTCGGCTTTAGATTGAATTTGTTTTTGGTGTGTTTTTCTTTTTGGCTGAATATGAACTGCTCATTATGAATTGGAATTTGAGTGAACAAATTCGTTCTTTTACAGAAGACAACTTTTCTTACATTCTAAATATAGAAGCATTTTCTTTTTATACTAGCTGAATTCCTGCCTCATCTTGTTAGCCTATCATATCAATCGTTATGTTTTGAAAATTTTGTGTTAGATGGGTGACCATTTTGAAATGCCATAGCAGGTGCTGTGTGTAGGGGGACATCGACACCTCCCTACAAGAAAACAAAATTGCATCTCAAGACAGAGATGGACACCATATTTGTAGCACATTTATCTCATTTAATCTTAATTTCAATTATTTAATCTTAATTTTGATCCCAAAATATACTTGGCGGAAATTCTTCCACTTTGCAATTGAAAGGAAAAAAAATGTCTGAAGAATTTTACATCCACGATTAAAGCTGGTTTTTTTAGCAACGAAAAAGAAAAAAAAATGAGATTATAATATATAATTATATATATATATATAAATAAATTTCCTTTGTTGGGTGGGTGTGTCACTCTTGTGTCCCAAACAAACAAAGAGCTGACATAAGCAGTTTTGTCCATACTCCTCCTCCTTCTTACTCCTCCCCGTCCTCTTCGCCCCCGTTTTTTTTTTTTTTTTTTTTTTTTAATTAAAATCTGACTTTCCAAGTGTGGCCATATAAGCAAAAACATTTTGTGGTACTGTTTGTTTAATCAGAAGCATTTCCAAATTTTTATTTGAACGGATTTCTTTCTTTCATGGATTTATAATTTAAAGTTATTTTATCAGTTAAAATTTTATTGTTTTAGTTTACGGCATATCGACCCTTTTCTGATTTAGTGCCAAATCCAGTCATTTTGGTAAGGTTTTATTCTTCAAGTTCTTTATATCTTCAAGTATTTATTCATGGAGTTTGGTTTGGTTGTGTTATTTTACAGCAGATGAACCCTTTTATTAGGTTATTTAATGCAGAATTCAGCCATTTTGGCATAAGTTTTTATTCTTCAAGTTCTTTATATCTTTATTCAAATATTTATTCATTATTTGGTGTGGTTGTTTCATAGAGGAAGATTTTTTTTGGTTCCCCGACATGAGGAGGGTGGACCTGTAAATTCACCCCTGTCCATTCGTCCGTCTGCACTTTTCTCAATAACTACGCCTTGGAATTTTTTTTGAAATTTTGCGCAAACATTAAACATGATATGAGTAAAAAAGTAACAGAACAGATTTTCTGGTAAAACTCCGGTTGTCCCCCCCCCCCCAGGGATGCTTTTCAGGTTAAAATGGCTAAAATTGACAGTTTTGTGCTTATTAAAAAAAAAAAAAATTGATGCTTTTAATTTTTATAAAACTCTTTGAAAAGTTGTAACTGATTTCTATATAATTTTGATTGTCTATACTTCGTGATAACTCTTGGGTGTGCCCAAGGGACTCTTTTAGGGCTAATAAAAACACTCCATTTTTGGAACTATTTTACTATATTTGTCCAAAATTTCCTGTGTATGTTTATTTAGAAGTTTTGCATGGTGCTGAACTCAAATTTAAATATGTTAAGGCCTTGGGGACTTTGGAGGCTAAATGAGGGGCGGGGGGGGGACAAATGGTGGACTTAGTTATTTCTTTTTTTTTTTTTTTTTTTGCATGGTGCAGAACACAAATTTACATATGTTAAGGCCTAAAACTGCACTGTAGTTCATTTTCACCATTATTTGATTTTCCCTTGGGACTTTTGAAGCTAAATGGGGGGGGGGGTAAATGCTGAACTTAGTCATTTTTTTATGCCTCGTTCACTGGACCATGCCTGTTTCACTTGTTTATTTTTGGTTTTGCAGAACATAAGAAACAAAAATAATGGCATCAATGCTTTGTGCATTTTAGGTCAGGATACTAGTATCTAAAATGTGATTGCATTTTAAAGATAACTGAAAATTAATCCATAAGTAACATTTCAACTTAAACAAACAGTTAACGAACAATCCACACACGTTTTCAACAGACGCATAACGGCTGCACTTGTGGGGGTTTGCCATTGAGCAATCAAGAAGCCAACAGTTTTTTTTTTGTTTTTTTTTGTATAAAATGTATGTTACCACTTAGGCCTGAAGGACACTCGAAGATAAGGGTTAATAATTCTACATTGGTTACTGGAACAACAGTGCAGTGATCAGTTGTGGTTGATATTGGGTATAATTAGATTATTTAAAGGAACAGCTCAACAAGAACTTGTTTACATCAGACTTGAAGACGACCATATTGTAGTCAGCTGGAAAACAGGACAGTGAAACAGGAAAGAAGTTTTGTTCATCGAATTTAGATTTGGGTACAGATAACGAGTAGGGGGTAGTGTTGATATTGGTTGTAGCTAGTCGAGTGTTTTTTTTTTAAAAGTTTAGCAAGGGGGAAACCATAGATTGAAACTCAAACGAGCACTTGCTGTGAAAATAACAATAGGGCAAAGACAGTCTTTTTAAATACATTCTTGTTTACTAGTGTTTTTATTGTCACTTTTCTATGTGTGGGCTATGGTTCTCTTGTGGCTGTTGACTCTTTTTTTACATAACTCAAGACGAATCTACTTGTGCATGGAAGCACATTTAAAACCTTGTTGAGGTTTTAAAGAATTTATTTAGTTTTCTCTTTGGAGTCTTTCAGGTACGTCTTGTCTGTCCGCTTCCTAACTCAAACTCTCAGAAACTCTGCTCTGTCCGTCAAACATGTGATAGCACTTTTGTGTCTAATATCATTTGATATTTGCATTTCTAGCTGGAGAGCTGACTTTTGAACCCTTGCCTCAATCATGCTAGCTGAACTGGATCTGTTTCTGTTAGGTTATCTTGATATGTATTCTATGTAATCCTTGCCAAAATACATACTAGTTAACATAATCTCTACTTACTGATGTAGGGTCTCAACATATGGCACATCTGTAAAGGAATGTTGAGTGTACCTGTGCCTGGCCAAAAAGTCAGAAATTTCATGAGATGCATTTATATACTTTACATCGGAGTTTGTGAGACCCACTCCGATCTGGTTACAGTAAAAAAAAAAAAAAAAATGATTTTTAAATAATACTGTTAATATTCATTTCTTTGGGGCCACCAGAGATCAAAATATTTGGTGGGAGGGAAACTGTGTGGAGAGGCATAGAAATAAGCGTCCACGGTTGGCATGTGCCTGCTGTAAGAAAGCAGTGATGCATGAACTTGAAGCTCTTCAGATACAAGAATAATACAACTATGAAAATTTAAGCACTGTTGGGAGTATGAGGTGGCAGAATAAAAGACTGATTTTTAGCTCAATAGATGTCTTTTTGATGCCACCCGATTTGCATGTGATTTTGTGGTTGGAACAAAATGAAAAGGTTGCTGCTGCTTATCTGAAAACAGTGAACACCTTTTATTGTGTGGAAAAAGAATGAAATATAATCCAACTTGAATGAATGTTTTCTTTTTAAGTCTAAATAATTTATGTGACTGAAATAGGAATCAGTTGCCTAAATGCATCTTTTACTCACATAAATTATAAATAATCTTTCAAGCGCGAGGGATAACAATAATTACTTTTAACTTTTACTGGTAGTTGTTTCAAAAACAACATTGAAAATTGGTCAACAGTCAGTTAGTTGCCGATGACACTGTTCTTCTTTTTTCTTTTTATATTGAACTAGGTGGCTGTTGTTTGTTTGTTTTTGTTGTTTTTTTTTGGGGGGGGCACCTCATTTGCGGTTGGAGAAAAAAAGGACTGCTTTTGCTTATGGGGAAAAAAATGCAAACATCTTCATTGTGTGGAAAAAGAACAAAAAATAATTCAACTTGGGTGATTGTTTTTGTTTCAATTTGAAATACTTTACGTGACAGAAATGGGAATCAATTGCCGAAATACATCTTTTAGGCACATATTTGTTGGGTGTGTAACTTAGTGTGTCTGTGTTGTGGGGACATCTATTGAAGGGTTGTTATGTCTTAACGACAGCAACCAGCTCCCCGGGTTTTAAACATGATAAAACGATAGATCATCGGTTATGTTTGCCTGGCAGATCTTGTGTCAAGCTCTCGACACTATCAATTCTCTCCTGAGAATTAATTATCTGGAAAGGGATTTTAGTGCTGGGATTGAATGCTGTATAAAATAAGCAAACAGGACATACTTTTATATAACATTTGAAGAATCATTTTAAGAATTTGATAGTTGAACTTGGATGTGATTGTCTGTGATAAGTCACTCTTCAACATTTTTTGCCATCCGCCTCGTACACAGCTCTGCTTTCAACTGTTCAGGAACAACCGTTGAGCCCCCAATATAAATTGACTGAAACACAAAAGACACATATTAAAAACAGTTATTGTTTTACAATCTTGGTGTCAGTTGAGTAGATCTGACCTTTTCACTTGTCAACCTCGATGGCATAAACAATCTGGTATGCTGACGTGCACTGAGATGCTGAGGCAACATTGGCTTGATTTTACTTGTCTCCTCCTGGGGACAAGGAAATACTGGTAGAAAGCTTTTTAAATGTAGGGAGCTCCCCCAAAACATGCTCTTTATCATTGGGCCACACACATATCTTCTGACTTGCAAATCTTTGTCAGGTCTATCTTATTCACCGAAAAAGTGCATCATCTGTTATATTCAAGCAAAGCTGTATTATGTACACCCACACATACAAAGGAAAGAAGTAAAAACCCATTGCTCTAGTCTAAAATAGACCTTGACATTATCTAATGATTGCTAAAAGTAATGTCAAGTAGCCGAAGGCAATCCCTAGAACAACAATGAATGTGTGTAAGCACATCATGATCCGTTTTCATCCTAACATCCCCCCCCATGGTCATGGCAGAGGAGTGCACTTGAATTTGTGATGTTGGCAATAAATAAACTTTGCTCAGCCTCACCCACCTGTTCTTCATAGGTAGGGGGTGAGATGGGATTTGTTTGTGAATTATTAACTCTAGCAAAAGATTAAAAATTTATTTTTGTCTGTCTCTTTCATTCTCTCTCCCTTTCTCTCTCTCTCTCTCTCTCTCTCTCTTCCCCTGTCTTTCTGTGTCTGTGTCTCTTTCTGTCTGTCTGTTTTTCTCTGTGTGTGTCATTATGCGTCTCTTTGTGTATGTTCGTGTCTCTCTCTCTTTCTGTCATCTTTCTGTGTGTGTATGTGTCTGTCTCTTTCTCTTCCCCCGTCTTTTTGTGTATGTCTCTCTCTTTCTCTGTTTTTCTCTGTGTGTGTGTCATTATGCATCTCTTTATGTGTATGTGTCTCTCTCTCTTTCTGTCATCATTTTGTGTGTGTGGTTTCTCTCATTTTTCTGTGTATTTTTTCTTCTGTGTTTGTATCTCTTTCTCTCTCTCTCTCTGTCTTTCTGTGTATGTTTCTCTTTTCTTTATTTTTCTCTGTGTGTGTATTATCTCTCTCTCTCTCTCTCTCTCTCTCTCTCTCTCTCTCTCTCTCTCTCTCTCTCTCTCTCAAATAGAGCATAGTGCCATCAGCAAATGTGTCTAGCTTGGACACAATTTCGTCAAAGCCAACCTGGATTTTTATTTTGGCTAAGAACGGATATAGTTACATTAAGTTCATTAATACTCTATGATTTAATTTTCATAAGATCTTCATGGCATATCTTATCAAAGTTTATATATATATATATATATAGCTTGATTAATCCTTTAAAAATTTTAGCAAAAAGGGGGATAACACTGATGAGGTGATAATTGAGCGGATCAGTTCTTTCACCAGAATTCTTGAATGCTGGTACCAGAGATAATTTGTTTGTCCGTTCATTTGTTTGCACTTTTCTCAATAACCACACCTTGGATTTTTTGCCCAAACAATAGTCATGGTGAAAGTAAATTTTTTCACTCATGGAAGGGGACCTTGCATGTTCAGCTTGTTCAAGAAGTAGAAACTGAAAAAGAAGAAAAGAGAAAAACCATTAGGTGACACTGGGATGAAAAAATTAATGTTGCAATTCGAACGGAGGTAAATGTCAACAAAGTTTAAAAAATGCGAACACATAAATGTTATGAAAGATGAAATAGTCTGAAATGACCCAGTTGAAAGATTTAGATACCGTTTATTTCTGCCAATGGGGCAAGATTATTTTTTATATCTGACGTTTTCGTTCCATGTGGTTCACTAAAGAAGCTTTCAGTTCGGTGTCCAATAAAAGAAGATCAAAGGGAAGTAAATCTAGAATGCAAAGTGGGGGGGGGTCACTCTTTAAAATTCAGAAACTTTCTTTTTTTTTTTTTTTTTTTTTCATGGAAGAAAATTAAAAGGATTCAATTAAAAAAGAATATATCAAACAGGTCCCCCCAATTCATCCATTTAAGGCATAAACTGACTTTCTCCAGTAATCATTAAAACACAGAAGGTTTGAGTTAGGTGACTTTCCAAAAACACAGCACCATTTTAAAATCAAAAAAGGTGCTGATAACTTTTAAAGTAAAAGTTTATTTAATTTATGTCCTCCCAGTAGTTTTATATGGCCTTGATTGTATGACATGACTAAACAACTAGCCAATCACATTGAGGTGTTTCAAAATCACTTAATACATTTCATTATGGGACATCGCCTGAGAAAAAAAATGAAATTATCCACCCTCCATCAAACTGCTTCCCTACCCCATCTATTTGATAAAATCAAAAGTAAAACCCTTAAACCTTTTGGCCATGTCAAACGATTAACCACTGGCCTGTCAAAGTTATGCTTTGAGGTTATGTTAGATGGCAAAAGAAGCAGAGGAAAGCCAAGGAAGAGAAGATCAAATATTTTTGATTGGACATCTCTTAACAGTTAGGCATCCATCAACCAACTTGCCCTAGATCGGAAGGAATGGTGAAAAATAAGTCACGTCGGTTCGTAATTCGCACCAAGCAGAAGCTGCAACTCTTAATGGAATATATGATGAAAAATGTGCCCTGTTGCGGGGCTGATACAAGCGATGAATTACTTGTTGCCTTAATAGTTATTCATGTTGGGGAACAGCATCATGATGACTGTTTCGAACATCTGCTATATCAAGGTGACAAGTATCTGATCAAGTACATGTAGACAGAAATCTTAGTCAGCAAAGTGAGCGACAGTTGGTTATGTAAATCAGGGTTTCCCAACCTTTTTTGGCAAACGCCCCCCCCCGCTAGAACACTCAGATACCTACTATCGCCCCCTCTCTTTACATGCATCTTTACATAATAATGTTTGTAGTAGTGATTAGTACATAATTAAAGTGAAAATAAATGATTGAATATTCATAATAGTTTTGTAATGCTATGACCCTTTTAAGCTGTGATCATAGTGTAGTATCTGTGTTAACTATGGCAAGCGGGGTCAAGGGTCAAAACATTATTGTTATTATTGATTTGAGCGACGGATGGTCGCTGGATCAGTTCTTATAATTAGAAGAATAAACAATTAAATTGGAGAAGAGATGATTGACGTCTGAATCGCAAAAGGAATGTGAAAATAGAAAATAGATGTAAACATTATTTTGGGGTTTGAATAAACAAATAACTAGATGTGGATATTAGGTTGGTCTGAGATGACATAAGAGAACACGTGATGTAGTTAGTTTTGAAGAGATTCAGGGAGTTGAGATTTGACCACCAAAGCGGACAGACGTCTAGGCAGGGGTGGACAGACATCTAGGAGCGGGCTGTAAGAATAGAAAATGTAGACGAACTGCAGATCCTGTGAAAAGCCATTTGAGACAACTGTAATAAATTTATATTATAAAAATATAAAGAGTTGTTTTAATGGTTTCACAAATAAGAACAGATGTCTCAATTGGATGGTGCCGATCGTTTCATGGCTCATCACGGAGCAGCGGGAAGATAGAAGAACTCTTCAAGAAAAAAGATATGAAGCATATATTATTCTTATATATGAACTGTAAAAATATCCCGTGTGATAAGTCTGATACAACATGACTCAGTTTACCCTCAATATCATATCCTCCTGGCTAAACAACATACATGCAATTTATACGTTTATTATCTGTCTATTAAAAGAACAATATCTCACATCCACTAGATAACACATGACACGTTTTAATATATCATCTCCTTCAATATAATCCCGATATACAATAGTTTATTCAACAAAATTTTACTCTGTCGATCAAATGAGAACTGTAACAACTATAAATCAACAGGGTCAGTTAATATATCCTAGCATTGCAAAAAAAAATTGCGAATACAATAATCAATAAAAATCAGAATAATAATCACAGAAATCACCGATCAATGTGCAGATTGTTGTTGAAAATCAGCAACAAGTTTTGGAATATTTGGTTCCATATTTGAAAAAATGTTTTAAATCACCATATTTCACTACATCCATTCAGTTTCTATTCCCACGACACATTCGATAGATGAGAAGGGTTTGTTGAAAATTGTGAATCCGAAATCAATCAGATTCAGGAAATAACTTAAAATGCTTTGTCAACATTACAGGATATGATTCTTGAATTAATTTTTCCAATTAAAAATAAGTGTGATGCAATCAATTTCCACTTGTGAATCCCAAAGAAAATGTGTTGAGACCCAACACCTAGTAATGTTACTAAAAGCTCTGTCTTTCACCGCCCTATACGATAAATTTGGCCATCGCCCTGAAGTCTTGTAACGCCCCTCTACTAGTTGGTGGTATGGATCCCGTTGGGAAACCCTGGTGTAAATGATTATTTTTTGCTTCGTAAAAGAACGCAGCATAATTTGCTCTTTGGCAGTTAACTTCGAGACTAACCTACCATTTAGTTTGTCTATTATGAGAACCAGTGTTTTGTTTCGAAACAAGGTAAATAGTGTGACCTTCTAACCATTAAACTATTATCACATCGTGGGTTTATTCAGTGCCAATACAGTACGGAATCTCTTAATCTCATGACTGTGTGTCATGTTTAACAAAAAAAAATATAGAATAATAATTAAGATGTGTTTTTAACTTTAAAAAAAAAAAAAGATATATTTTGGTTTTAACAAAAAAAAAATAAATAAAATAACTTCAAGGATGTGAGTTCATTTAGAAACATTGTTTTAATTTGAATAAAATAAAACGTTTCTATATGAACTCTCATCCTTGACGTAATTCTCGCGTTACCTATGCACAGTTCAAATATTTCAAAATGCAACCGCTAGATACAACGCGTGGCTCTTTGCAAACGGACTTCCTTCTCCAACTTTACAAAATGGCAAGGAAGAAGAAAAGGAAAAAAAAAGAAAGAAAACAACACACTGAAGATGGAGTATGCCTCTGAAATATATTTGTGATAAATTTCAAACAAGTAAAATATTTATTTATTTTCATAATATTACGTTGTGATTTGGCTTTCAAGCGCACAAGATGCATATTTTATTTTATTTAAATAAAATAACTGTTAACATTAGTACTAAAAAAAAAAATGGGTGCTGTGGTGACCCCGAGAGCAATACTGTCAGAAGCACTAGCATCTTATAGAACCACCAAAAATGGTAAGATCTTGGGCCAGACAAAGATCGATGACCTTAACATTTTATGACATTGATAATTAAAAAATATTATTAATTTAAGTTAGTTTAAAGGGTAATGCTACTATGATTTTAAGACTTTTTCACTATAACGATCTTTCATTATGAAATTCAGTAGTTAAACTACCACTGAGAATTTTTGTATTTCATAAACTTACCTTGATTATTATCCATAGTGCTTGAAAAAAGTTTGTTAATGACAACGAAATCCTCCACTCTCTGAAACAGATGGTGACATACTGAATGTAAGTGATGAACAGGTGCAATCTGGAGGTATCTGCCATCTACCCAGATACTTAATATGTACAAGGCGTGTTTGAATCAATTCCCACTTTATTTATTCCATTATATTCATTTATTTACGACTGCATGAATTAGTTCAACCATGTCATAAAGAGTTAAAAGACCTCACATCGTGAAGTGCCATTTGAAGGCCGTAGGGAATGTGGAGTTGCCCCTTAGTAATTGTTGCTCCCAGATCTACTTTGGCTCAAAGTGGTAATACCTGTTAAGCCTATTGCCAGGAATAATGAACTATTCCATGACGTCACTTCCGGGGAACGAGAAGTGGTTTACGAGAGAGACAGCGACAAACACACGTAGCGAAGTTCTTTCACAACTAGTCTTGTCATGAGCAAAGATTTTGTTCAATTACCTTTTTTATGTATTTTGTTAATAAATATTTATTAAAATTGTTACTGTGTCTTTCTCGTCATTTATTTAACCACTAACACCAAAATAATAAGGCTGTCTAAAGATATCGGCTTCCTGATCTAAAACTCACCAAACATTGATGGTATTGGTTTTTCTTTCCCTTTATAAAACTCAATCATGTTCTGCAAAGTAAAAAACAAAAACAATTTTCTTTCTACAAAACAATCAAACCAAATACCATGAATAAATATTTGAGGCATAAAAATTTTTTTTTTTTTTTTTTTTTTTTCAAAATTACTGGATTCGACATTAGACAATCTAAAAAGGGTTAATATACTATAAAAAAAAAAAAAAAAAAAACTAATAATTTTTATTATTTGTATTATTTAAACTAGTATTCTCAACATTTTGCTTGATGTACTCCGACCTTCTTCAGGTGTATCGGACTTGGGAAATCTGGTCAGAATTGTGAACAGAACCCTGTATTTAATCCGTGGTGGTAGCATGTTCTTGTTTTGTCGGCCATGATCAAGTAGACATCTTAAGTGATTCGCAATTATACTCTTAATATTGCCTGCACTGAGGATTGAACCTTTAGCCTCCCAAAGAGTGTCACATAGAACTGAAATTACGTAGTATTTTATCCACAAGGCTTGCAAATACACCTGAAGAAGGTTGGAGATTATATCAGCTAAAACTTTGTGAGAAATAGCACGACAAATGGTTCTTGCTTTTTTTTGCTTTTTTTTTTTTTTTTCGCTAAAAGTCTTTTATAAAAAAAACAAAACAATTTTTCTTATTTTTATTTTTCGAAGGTAGGGGAAATGCTAAAAAAAAAACAACATAAAATGAAAAATGTTCCTTTTGAATTAAAAAAAAAAAAAGAATTTTTACCTTTTTACGATCGTGAATCCTTTTATTAAAATTTTTTTTTTTTTAAGTAGTAAATGTTTTCTGAAAAAATGACAACAAAAAGCAAATATATCAACAAATTATTTAATTCCCCCTAAATCTTGCCCTATCAGTTTGAAATTTTTTTTATGATTTGTAGCAAAAACAAAAAAAAGTCTGTTTAAATTTAAATCGGTTGCTTCTTATTGTTAACATAAGAATCCCAGGTTGCCTGAATGAGGTGCCTAAATATCACATGATTAGAGAATCAGCAGGAACTAGTTGTCATGCCTTCATTTCACATACAAAAAAAGTAAAACTTTGTATTGAGTAAGGTTTTTTTTTCTAAACTCATGAAAACCACTTTTCCTTATAAGAGAAACCACTATTTTATAATAATTGACTCTTTAACTCCTTGACAAGTTGAATTCGTATTTTGTCTGTTTTTTTTTTTTTTTCACAAATCATTGACCTTGAGATGAGTGTCAGAATTCATGTTATATGAAACCAAATATTTTATTTGGTTCTAAATATAGAAAAACCTAATTTCTCTCTCATCTAATTTTACTGATATTGTTATCTTGAGTTCTTTGCTTTTTTGACTGATAAAACCCATGCTAAGATGTGAAAGACTGATTAATTTTGTACTCTTTATCTATATATAAAGTGGTAGCCTTCATGTGTTTGTGTGTACAACTCTTCTACAGTCTCCATTATTGGACCGATCATGACCAAACCTAGGGATGGTGCACACCATTTTCCGAGGTTACGGTCAAAGTGTGTGTGTGTGTGTATTACAGCCCCACACCACTGGAGCGATCATGATTCAAAACTTGACATGATGATGGTCTCCGACCTAGAGAGGATGTACACTATTTTTCAAGGTCATGGTCAAAGTCGGGACTTTGCTGTACACTTGGATATCCACTACGTGGGTACACCAGCATACAGCAAAGTCCGGGTATCTTTTATAGTAATAATATAAACTGTTGTCTATATCTGTGTTTTTGACTAAAAAAAAATAGAAAATATATTTTGGTTTTAACAAAAAAGATTAACTTCACTACTTTAAAAAAAAAAAAAAAAAGGTGGGTGTTGTGAGAGGTGTATCAGAATCTGCCATTAAAAATGCCGTTTATGAACTTGAATAAATCAACTTACTATCTTTCAAAGCTTATAACTACTTGAAAAATGTAATGCAAACCCTAATTTTTGTTTTCAATTAAAGGAACAAAGACCAAATTTTAAAAAAATAACAAGTTTAATAGCAAATTATGCAATATTTGTTTTTTAAATCGGTTTTCTTTAAAAAAGATTTAAAGAAAATCATCAAAATTTTACTTCGATTATAAAAAAATATAAATTCCAAAAAATCACTTACCTATAAAAAATTCTATTCAAGGTGTACTTCCATTGTTAAGAATTTATCCATATTTATACTTATATTCCATGTCCTTTTTAAATAAAATACAAAAAAAATTAAACAGGATTTAAAAAAAAAAAACGCGAACTCATTTTTTAACTGGTCAAATAAAGGGAGACAATCTCTGATTTTTTTTTTTCGCGATTATCTTATGGTGACTTATAAACACCATAATTAATATCGCTTTATTGCGTGCTATTAACCAAAATTAGTATTTTGGGGCCTCCATAGCTGAAAAAAAAGCATACATTCACTTATAAGTTTTTGCCGTTAAATAAAAAGTACCCAGCCGACCGATTTTTTTAAGTCTCTTAATAAAATACACGAGTTTTTGATTATTATACTTTATTTCTACTCTATCGAGTGAATTTTTTTTTTTCTTAAATATCTAAAAAAAGAAAACATTGAATGAAATAGAAAAAATTCTTGTCAGCGTCCAGTATTTATTTGACGATATGAGCATAACATGAGCTTTCATTTAAAAAAAAATCGGATTTAAAAAAAAAAAAGGTTTTAGACTTTGGACTTTACAGGTAAATTTCCAAAAAACACTTTCTTTTTTTTTTTGTTTTAAATTAGAATATTTTATTTATTGATCTTTTATTTTTAATTTGTGATATATAAAACTTTGGTGAGTAAATTATTTAAATTTTAATAGACATTTCAAAATGGGGGGGGGTTAAAAAAACGTTTGTCTAAAATATTATATTCGGTTTATTGGAAAGAGCATAAAATTTCACATTGACACTGAAAATATCATAAAAATTTAATCAATAGAAAAATTTTGATAGATTTTTAAAGTTTAAAAATTGAAAAAAATTTCACTTTGAAAATTCAATTGATTTCATACGTAAAAAAAAAATGGTTAGTTGAACACGCACCGGCACTTTGTAAACACTGTTTTTTAAAAAATAAAAAATAATATTTCTATTATTTTTTTTAAACAACTTTAAAAGTTTATTTTGGAAGTATATTCCATAAAGAAAATAAACATCCCACTTTTAAAAGAGAAATTACGAGTTTTTTATATTTTATTTGCAGTTTTGTGTTAGGGGTGTCAAAAATTCCCCCAAAATTCTGATACACCTAGTGCTGTGGTGACCCTGAAAGCAATTTTGTCAGAGGCGCAAACTTCTGATAAAAACCAGCCAAGATGGTAAGGTCTTGAGCCAGAGTACGATCAATAACCTTAAAAGTCATCCAAATGGTGAGGCCCCATTTGAAGGCTGTGGGGAATGTGGAGTTGCCCCTTAGATACCATTGCTCCCAGACCTACTTTGGCCCACAGTGATAATATCTGTAAGGACATCTTTACTTAAGGCAGGACCTTATTTACTGCTTGCGAATCGATTTTTGCCTCCTATTTCACAATGATGTCTCAATGGGAATTTTGCAAGGGTTGGATTTGTTTCGTTTCGTTCAAAATATTAATGTATTTTCATTTCTTTTTTTGTACAATTTTTATTTTTTGTCATGAAATTTTTTATATTACTTTGTCGAATTACTCAACCTGATTAATTAATGCAATCTTTGGGTTGCCCTAATTATAAGTTTTCATGTTTCATAGATTTTTGTAAAGCTTCTTTTTTTTTTTTTTTTTTTTTTTTTTTTTTTTTTTTACAAGGGAATCACCACTTATCAAGGCCCAGAGGCTACTCAAGGATAAGGGTTAAAGAGTGTACATTGGTCAAAAGGACAATATCATAGTAATCGTTAGAAGTGTAAATTTGGTAAATTGGATTACTTAAGGAGAACGGCTCATCAAGAACTTGTTTATAGTAGTCAGCTGGAAAGCAGATAAACAGAAGAGAGTTCACAGGTGTGCAGTTCTAGAAAGATTTGTTCATGGAATCCTTTTGCCACATGTTGGTTGTAATTAAATACTAATATAGATGTACACAACAAAACAAAAAATGAACGAAACGAAACCATACGGAAAGTTTTGTTTTATTTCGTTCATTTTTTTTGTAAAACTTCCTCTCTATGCACCACAATGGGTTTCCAACTAGAGCAGGCAATCAATCGATTTGAAAAATGGACGATTTCACCAATTTCGATGACAATAAAAATATGTGTGTGTGAAACATTCGTCGATTATCATTCAATCCCTGGGCAACGTCAGGTCTCCCTGCTAGTTAAATTTTAAAATAGATGACTTTTAGAATTCCCTATATATCCTAACCACCAAGCTGTAAGTGTTAATGCGATGAGGAATGCAAGTTCATTTTCATTATATTTTCTGAAAGAAGGTCAAAATCCAAGCACAAAATTTCTATGCCCCCCCCCACCTTTCTTCCCTGCAGGCAGTTCACAGAATTTTCAAAGAAAGAAGAAATGGTGGAATTGGTTGCAAGTGTTGGCAGCCCGTCAATTTGCGTTAGTTGTGTAACCCAAGAACTCTGCAACTGGTGGTGGAATGTGTCCGACTTTCTTGCTGCATGAACCATTTTCACGAAAAGTATGTCAAGCTGTGTAGACGGATATAAATTCCACGTTTTCATTTCTTTTTGATAATTTGATGATGTCGCTGAAAACATGAATAGTTTATTTTTGTTTAGCCTTTTGTGAAGCCGTTTTGTGTATCAAATGTATGAGCAACAAGGCATGGCCTTGTGTTGATTGCGTGTGTGGGTGAATTGCCTCTTCAAAAGTTTGCTTTTATTTGATGGCAGAAGGCGTTCAAATGAAGTCACTATTTTCTTGACTTTCTCCCCCTCTATTGCACCTTCTCTTCCTCTTTGTCTCTCACTCTCTCTGTCTCTCTCCCACCCTCTCTGTGTGTCTGTCTCACCCTCTCTGTGTGTCTGTCTCTCTCACCCTCCATCTCCCTCACCATCTGTGTGTGTGTGTCTCTCTCTCACCCTCTGTGTGTGTGTGTCTCTCTCTCTCACCCTCTGTGTGTGTGTCTCTCTCTCACCCTCTGTGTGTGTGTGTCTCTCTCTCACCCTCTGTGTGTGTGTGTCTCTCTCTCTCACCCTCTGTGTGTGTGTGTCTCTCTCTCACCCTCTGTGTGTGTGTGTCTCTCTCTCTCTCACCCTCTGTGTGTGTGTGTCTCTCTCTCACCCTCTGTGTGTGTGTGTGTCTCTCTCTCACCCTCTGTGTGTGTGTGTGTGTCTCTCTCTCACCCTCTGTGTGTGTGTCTCTCTCTCACCCTCTGTGTGTGTGTCTCTCTCTCTCTCACCCTCTGTGTGTGTCTCTCTCTCTCTCTCACCCTCTGTGTGTGTGTCTCTCTCTCACCCTCTGTGTGTGTGTCTCTCTCTCTCACCCTCTGTGTGTGTGTCTCTCTCACCCTCTGTGTGTGTGTGTGTCTCTCTCTCTCACCCTCTGTGTGTGTGTCTCTCTCTCACCCTCTGTGTGTGTGTGTGTGTGTGTGTCTCTCTCTCACCCTCTGTGTGTGTGTGTCTCTCTCTCACCCTCTGTGTGTGTGTGTGTGTGTCTCTCTCACCCTCTGTGTGTGTGTCTGTCTGTCTGTCTCACCCTCTGTGTGTGTCTCTCTCCCCTGTTTTCTCACTCAATGGTGATTTATATCATTTATTGTTATCAATATGTACATGCATCTTTTAATGTTATCATGTAAATGGAAATAGCTTCAATTTTTTTTTTGGGGGGGGGGTTGTTTTTAGTGTTTTTTTGCTTGTTTTTGTTGGTTATTTCACTTATGCCAACACGAGTTGTGTATATCTAAAAACAGGAATGGGCTGGGCAAAGAAAAAAGAGAGGATAGAAGTAGGTGGGGGACCAGGGAAAGGGGAAAGAAAGAGGTATGTTTGGTTTTTGCTCCAGGCAATGCCGGGTAGCTTTGCTATTTTAATCATTGAAAAAACCTGCAAATGTCATCTGGTTGAACATTAAACCAGGTATGTGAATTCAGAAAAAAAAAAAAAACCCCAAAAAAAAACAGAATTCCACTTAAATCACTTGAGCTTCCTCTCCATGAGTTTTCCACTTTTGAGTCAAAATGTTTTGATTTTTTTTTTTAGATGGCAAATTTATTTTTTGCTGCAATTTAGTTGGATTCTACGTTTCTTGTTCTCTTTGCCCTCTTTCTTTCTTCCTTTCTTTCTTCCTTTCTTTCTTCCTTTCTTTCTTCCTGTTTATTCTCGCTTCATCTTGCCTTCCTTTTCCCTCTGATGACCATCTTCTCTGAAAATGTTAATTTTGCTGTGAGGACTAAAACTTCAAATGATTCATGAAGGGGGCAGGTGAGGTGAATAAATCGTTTCATCTCTCTCTCCTACACCCCATCCCTTCGAAGGTGCTGCCAGATCAGGTTGTCTGAAGATATTGGTCTCCTGATATAAACGTTATTATTTTTTTCCCCCTTGCTCCTCTTCTCTCGGTTACAGATGATTTAAAAAAGATCACCTGTTTAGGATAAAAATGGAATAAATGTTCAATCTTCATTATGTTTACTTTTCACATCTATCACCCCTGGTATTGTACTTACTTGTACTCACCCAGGGTGGGTTGAGCCAGCTTCACCAGATGAGTTGTAATGTCAAGGATCAGAGCTGATCATGCTGGACGATCAACTGCCAAAGTTGCGGTGATGGAGAGCCAGTCACAGTTCTAGTGGCAAGATTTATAGACATGCGGCTAGAGACAGATTCAACATCTGCTTTAACAGTGAAGTCATGTCTTAATCTGGCCACCTCGGCGCTTGCACCACCCACCCTGGAAGACTTGAGTCACCTTCCTTCCTAACAAATACAGCATCCCTGATCATTGCGGCCCAATTATGCTGATCCTGAGCTAGTTTATACAATTTGGCTTGCCAATCCAAATTCCATAATCAAAGATAGACTACTTATTGACTTATTGATAGTGCTGCCTGATTGCATTAGACCTCAATTCTCCTTGTCCAGATGGTACAAGATGTCTGTTCTGATGACCTTGAACTGCTTTGTCCTGGTCATTACTAATATGGCATTTCACAAATTTCTTTTGTGCTGGCGGCAATACTGATGCATGGTAGTGAGACATGGGTCTAAAATGCTTCTGACGTGCAACAACTTAAACGTAATAACCATAACCCGACGGTCAGATGGATGTGTGACAGCAAACCAGAGGAGAAATTCCACTCCTCTGTGATTCAATCATAAGTTTGGCATTAGGAACGCCTTACATGTTTGGCGTCTCAGGTGGTTTGGTCATATATAGTGTGTCCCCCCCCCTGCATCAACTCAATAACATGCATGGCTACCCCAGACACAAGGGTGGATGGAAGACCAAAGAAAACCTGACTTTAATGCATACAAAGTGATTTGACTACTTCAACATGACTGGTATCAACCCTATGGATCGGACCGCGTGAAGAGCAGGTGTGAGACGTTTATTGTGGCTTAGCCTGAAGTCTGGGATACTTGCAGCACCTTAAATACCAAAACCAGATAATGATGACTGTCCGATCATTTCTGCACTATATTTCCTATGTTTTGGTTTCTCTTCGCATCTATTTAGAAAACCATACCAGAAAATTAAACACATTTTTAATCTTCATCATTGAGGACGCTTCAAAATTGGATTCAGAAAGAGCTTGTTGCAAATCTATAAAAGAGTACTCCTCTATTGTTGAGCATGTAAAATATTGTTCAAGAGAGTTGAGAAATCGGCCAATATTTTCTGAACCGTCTAGCTATTACATTTAGAAGTCGGCTGTCTAACCATCGGAGCTAGAACTAAATTGAGATCAGAAGCTAGAGTTGGTATATAAGCAGGCTGGAGTTCTTCGTTATGCTTGGAAAGCAAAATTTGTTTTCTGCGTCCTGATTGGTTGCTAGCTATGAATGATTATTCTGTGATATAAACAAGGATATGCTCTTTCTACTTACAGATTTTTGCTAGCCCGAGAGAATAGTATTATGATGAATGAACATTCTATACTGCCAGAAAAGGAGGAGGTAATTCCTAGGATGATGGTATCATGGCAACATTTCCTCCTCCCCCAATCTGAAATAGTATAATAAACTGAAATTAACATTAAAAGAGAGTACAATTAATAGTAGACAGACGAATACCAAATCTCTATAGGTAATCTATATATTAATATCGTAGTACCTTTTAATATATGCACATACATATATACATACATGCATGCATACATACATACATGTCACATTAAATTAGTATATAGAGACATTAATTAAATTAGTATGTATAGACATTAATTTAATGTTCGTAGTATGTTATAGCCTCCTTTTTTTAATCAATAGTATCACCCAATCACCTAAGACACAATGTAAAAAAAACAAAAAACAAAACAAAAAAAGAAAATTAGGTCGCTTTTGGGTCGTATGTGAAACTGAAATATACCTTCTTGATCTTCTAGCTAGGATCCAAGGGTAGTATATGTTCAGTTTAAAGATGGTATGATATCGTGGGGTTTCTCTTCATGCCAGGTGTCCATACAATGGAAATATATCACAGACTCCTATAAAGATATTGCAGATAAACCATAATAACCAGATATATTCTGACAGTACGTTAACCAGATTACTCAGATAAATAATTCTGCAGTTTTAATAAAAGAGCGACAATGATATCGCAGGGCCTCCATTCATGCTGAACGTCCGCAGAATGCCCAACAGCAATATATTACATGTGAAAGATGCCACTGTGGAATTTCCACAGATCCCGCTAGTAAATGTTACTTCAAAGCAAGAGTTTTTCAGTTAATTACACTAATAATCTACTCAAAACAATTGGAGATAATCTGAAAGTGTAACATAATCATGTGAACCAGTAAGTGTTTTTCAATTCTATCTATTTATCTATCTATCCTCATAGTCTGGTTGACCGTAGGAGGGGGGCTTAGCAGAAACTCTCGCTACCTCTCTCCACTCCCATTTGTCCTGTGCTATAGTGATGGTGCTGCTGAGCCTCAGGTCTATCTATTCCTTTTTTTTTTTTTTTTTTTTTTTTTTTTTACATGGAGGTCACCACTTATCAAGGCCCGGAAGCCACTCTGGGATAAGGGTTATTGCGTGTACAGTAATCATTGGGATATTATCGTAGTAATTGCTAATATTGGAGATTTGATAAAGTGTCCTACTTAAGGGGGCGGTTCATCAGGAATTTGTTTATGTTGGACTTGAAGACATCCAAGTTGTAGTCAGGTGGGAAACAGGTAAACGGAAGAGAGTTCCACAGGCGTGTATTTCTAAGAAAGAAGCTTTTTTCATGGAATCTACGTTTTGATTTAAGCACAGATAAGGAGTGGGGAAAATTAATGACAGTGGTTTCCCTTCTTCTTTGCTATAGTGATGATGATGCTGATCCTCAGGTCCATCTATTCCCTTTTTCTTCTGTCCTCCATGTCTTCTTTCACCTCTTACTTCACCCTGCATCGTTGATTTAGTAAGTCCTGTTGATCTCATTACATGGCCATACCATTGTAATTTGTGCCGTTTTACAGTGGCTAAGACCCACAAGCATGCTTGGTTACTTCCTCATTTGTAATGTGGTCATTTTTCAGGTTTTTGTTGCTATTTATCACGTTTGACCAAGTATAAATATTGACAAGTTGTGTTGTTTTTATTTATTTTTCCTTCAGATTTGTTTAAAATGAACAACATTCTGCTTAAATGTCACATACGAAATGTCACAGACGCAAATATGTTTAACTGACATTTTTTTTGTTGATCTGACAATACAATCAACCAAAAAACGATTTTGGTTGTATAGCTCGCAAAAAAAACTATATTTAAAAAAAATGTTTCTCTTTTTGTTCTAGATAGAGATGGGACAGGTTGACAAAAAAGTTCTTGCGGTTTGTAACTTTTAAATTCGGATGAACATATCTCGGATCAAACAAAATTTATTTAATCGAAATAAGCACCGTCAGGATGAACACACTTTTGCCAACGCAAAACAAGTGTATTTATGCCAGTAACGTTAAAAGCTTGTGTTCTGATGGTGATGAAGTAACTGAAGACGTTTTTGATACCGCTTAAGTTTTGAAGCATTTCTCATCCATAAAGTTGTTGATGCTTGAAAAAGTAGTCAGTGGGTGAGAGGTTTGGAGAGTATGGTGGATAATGCAGAGTTCTGTAGCCCAATTCGTTCAACTTCTGCAAGGTCTGTTTAGCAATGTGCGGTCAGACATTGTCGTGAAGAATTGGGCCTTTTCTGTTGACTAGTGCTGGGTGTTGTTGTCAAAGTTTTTGATGGATTTCATCCATTTGAGTCGGGTCGCAGACCACCAAACAGTCAGCATGACCTTCTTTTGGTGCAACTCTGGCTTCGGGAAATGTTGTGGAGCTTCGTCAGCGTCTAACCACTGAGCTGAGCATCGCCAGTTGTCATAAAAAACCCACTTTCCATCGCAAATCACAACCCGGTGAGAAATGGGTCGTTCTTATTGCTTAAAAGAACGGAAGATGACACTTCATAACAGCATTTCTTTTGGTTGTTGTTCAATTCATGAGGCAACCATTTATCAAGCTTTTTTGTCTTTACAATCTCTCAAGTGGTTGGAAATCATATTATTCTAAAGCAAGTTCTTGAACAGTTGTGCATGAATTAGCTTCAACTAAGACTCTTAATTGACTGTTCTCAACATTTGATGGCTGACCACTATGCTCCTCATCAAGACTCTCGCCACAAAATTTCTTAAACCACCATTGTTCCATGCGTTCCGTAGGAGTTCCTGGGCCAAATGCTTCAGTGATATCGCGAGTTGTTTCGACAGCTTTTCGGCTTTGCTTGAATTGAAATAAGAGAATTGTGCGAATTTGCTTTTTTTTTCCATCTTGTATTCAGAGTTCTGAAAAGACATATTTCTTTTAAAACTATTGTAATTTAAACGAATAGATAGCATTAGAAGTATTATAATAACAACTTCTTTGAAAATACATCATTTGAAATCAGAATTAAAACTTCCACAGAATTTTCTTGTCAAACATATATATATATATAAAAATATATTTGACAAGTCTATATTCCAAATTCAAGATGTTGACTATCTTAGCGTTTATTTAAGTACGTTGACATGCACAATTCTTAACAGCACCTGTTTCGTAGCGCAGAATCATTCACGTAATTATGTTAATTCTTGAATTTATTCCACCCTTAATTCATCAAAAGAAAAATTGTGCATGCCATCGTACTTAAAAAAAAAAAAAAAACAGTAAGATGGTCAACATCTTGAAATTTAGACTGTAGCTCTTTTGTCATTTATTTGTATTTGCTCTGTAGTTAAATCGAGCTTCATAAATTATAGAATTGGTATAAATAAAAGGTGAAATATAATTGAATAAACGTTTCCCCATAAACACACACACATATATAATGCAATCATGAAAGAAAGACGAAAATTCATGATTAGAACGTTAAAATAAAGTTAACGGGGTGAAGAAAAGAAAAAAAAAATGTTTTAATTTTAGTTACAGAGGACACTGCTATTTTCATCTGTATGTCTGACCTAATTACATCCAAAGGGTACCCATTTTTGGACAGGGTATCAATAATTATTTTTAATTCCTCATCCAATTTTGATTTTGAGCAGATCATAAGGGCACGATGTGTTAGGGTCCAAATTAAATTTATCTTACGTTTTCGGGGTCAAAATGAATCCCAGCGTGTATACAGTCCAGTGAACGTAGGTTTACGGTATATTGATGTAAGGTAACTGGATGGTGTTTCGTCATCAAGGAAAGCTATGGACGAATTAGACTCTCCTTCTTAAGTATTCCGTAACGTGGGATGCATCTTATTAAGTAAGGAGAAAAAATTATTTGCCTCTGTTTGGTTATTGAAGTGGTAAAATGTGTCATCCACATAGCGAAAATAGACCAATGATTTAATGGGTCCAGAGTGCAATTGCTCTTCATGGAAAACCACGAAAAATATTCGCCATTATCAGGCCCAAAACTGAGCCCATCGACACACCTATTTTCCGATACATTAATATTGTTGAAACTGAATTCAACAGATGTAGTGGCAAATTTGCCACTGCAGACTATTATGGAGGGTGTTCATCTGGAATGCTGTGTGTTTTCTGAGAGGAGCCAGCTCCACCCATCCTGGAGAGATGTTGCTTTGCTTTGTTTGTTTGGCTTTTGTTTTACGACATATCAACCCTTTTCAGGTTATTTAATGCCGAATCCAGTTATTTTGAAGAAAAATTTTTTAATAGAATATATTGTTTTATTCAAGTCGGTTTCTATTTAACCCATAGTTGAGGCCCTAACAGGTACTACCACTCCAGGTAAGAGTGGACCTGGGAGCAATGGCAAACGGTGGCTCCACACCTCCCCAAAGCCTGCAAGCTGGGGCCTCACCATCAGATATAGTTTAAGGTCATATCCAGGGCCGAGATGTTGCTTACTATTCTGCTATTAACCTGCAGGATTGTATTTTTTTATCCTCGACAGCAGAACGCTCAAAGGAATGGTGCAAAATCCATTAATTTGTAGTTCCCTGCCTGATACGTCTTTGCTAACTGCATGTAAAAACACTCAGAAGATGATGGATAATGATGCTGGTCCCTCCTAAATTTTTACCAGAGACTTGTTATCTGGATTTCAGCTATAATACCACTTTGTGTCAGACTTGTTTGGCATGGATGGCCCTGTCAATCAGTTCCAGACAATATAACACTGACATTACCCTGTTGATATTGCCCTTAACAATGATAAGGAAGGGTTGGATTTTAGAGGAGGGGGTATCATTGTGGCTTAGTATTAGACTGGGTTAATTTTTAGGGAAGATGGAGAAAAGCTATAGATGATTTAGACCACCTTTCCATTTTATTTATCTATTTTAACTAGGGTGCGTGGGTCACTGCTTATCAAAGCCTAGAAGCCATTTGAGGATAGGTTTAATAAGCATCATATGATTATCGGTAATGATAGAACTTTAGTAGTGTTTATGCAAGAGGACAGCTGAACAGAAATTCGTTAGATTTTAAAATGATTGTTGTAGTCAGCTGGGAAGCAGTCCAGTGGTATTGTGTTCCAGTTTTAGGAAAGTTGAAATAATTTTATCACCTATTCACTTCTACTGAAAAACGAAAAGCTTTTATTGTAGATGACATGTCAAAAGACTTACACAATAAATATCTGTTCTGTCCTCTATTAAAAGGAGAAATCTTTTTAGACAGAGGCAATTTTTATTTCTGTCTCTGTCCACAATGCCTGTTTTTAGGGAGTTCGATTTATTTTTTTCCCCCCCATTGTTTAACTTTGCTCTCCTAAGAAGGGGCAAGTAAATACGGGCAGCTATAAAGTAAAGGGAGGTAAATATAAAAAAAAAAAAAAAAAAAGCAAAAACCCATAATAAAGTTAATATTTTCTTGATCCACGTTGCCCGAATCAAATTAAGAAAAGGTGATTCACTCTTTGACCATAAACTGGCACAAAATTTGTGCAGAAAGGTGGGTGGGTGGGGGTTTCAGGTTATGTACTTACTGCGGCGAAGTTACTCTGATTTTTTTAATCAAACAAAAATAAATCCGACTTAGCTTTTCCTTCTTTTTTTAACTCAAGTCGTTTATTACCGTTTTTCTTTCTTCCTATCCCGACTGGTTCTGGATATGACCTTAAACTATATCCAGTGGCGAGGCTTTGGGGAGTGTGGAGCCACCCTTTGTCATTGCTCCCAGGTCCACTCTGACCCGGAGTAGTAGTACTTGTTAGGGTCCCAACTATGGGTTAAATAGAAACCGACTTGAAAACAACAAATATATTCTATTAAAAAATTTTTCTTCAAAATCTTTGGATTCGGCATTAAATAACCCGAAAAGGGTTGATATGCCGTAAAACAACCAACCCTATCTCGACACCAGTTTAAAATCTCTCGTTTCTGCTCTACTACACGCCAGTCGTAGACCGCCTTTTCTTAAACACCCATCTTTTTTTAACTGCGCCCTTTTTTCTCCCTTCATTTTACACGTCCATCTCCTTTGGCGCCAACTTTGTTTCTCCTCCAACCACATGGTGTCCTTTTTTCTTTTCCTTCATACACAAGCCGAGCACACTTGCCAATTTGCATACGCGTTTAAACACTGCTCCTGCTGCTAATATAATCGCTTGCCATCCATCCTTCAGCTGCTGTTGATATTCTCATACGCGCTCGTATGCACTGTTACACAATGTAATGAAATGAACAGTTTTTTCATGCCATAATCGCACCACGTCTTTTGAATTTTAACGACTATGGTTCATTTGAAAAAGAGCAAAAACATTTTTTTTTTCACATTACAAACGCCTCAAATATTTCCAGCTATTGTTTTTGTATGTTATTTCATGCCAAGGAAGTTTTGAAATATAGACAAAACAATAATGAATATTTAAAGAATTTTTTCTTTTTCATTTTCCATCATGTTGGAATATTAATTCCATAATTTTCATCACGTATACATCATATTGTGTATTTAGGCAGCATGTTTTAATTTAGACAGACCTTGTTGAATAGCATGGAGTTTTTCTGCTTAATCGTCTTTTTTTGTAATTTCTCCATTTTTCGTATGGTCGTTCTAATATCGCAGTCGAATTTAAATGTAATTTGAACTGAAGCATATAAAAACATCCAGATTTTAAATGAAATGGTAATCAAAAACTGCCTGAAGACGACTGAAGAAAATCAGTTGAAAGTACTGGCAAAAATTACAAAGAATAGATGGAGGAAAACGACTTTGGAACTTTCTTATACAAATTCAACTGAGATATTAGAATAACCATACAAAAAAATGGAGAAATTACAAAGAAAGACGATTAAGCAGAAACACTCCGTGTTTTTTTTTTTTTTTTACACGGTGGTCACCACTTATCAAGGCCCGGAAGCCACTCAGGGATAAGGGTTATTGCAACTACAGTACGTTAGTGTGGAGATTTGATGAAGTGTTTACTTAAGGGGGCGGTTCATTAGGAATTTGCTAACGTTGGACTTGAAGACATCCAAGTTGTAGTCAGGTGGGAAACAGGCAGACGGAACAGTTTCACAGGCGTGTTGTTCAATAATGTCTGTCTAATATATAAATATATATTGCACATACTCGCGGTATGTGGAGACATGCATTTTAGAAAGAATTGTTGGTCTTATAAGAATGCTGGACGTCCAAGTTGGATTTTTTTAACGACTCCAATTGTTACCAAATATTGAAAGACTTTAAAATACGAAGTCTGAGTCAAATATTTCGGAGTCTTCCAACTCTGCGACATTAGTAAAAATGTGTGAAAAGCTACCAAGAAATGCTTATAGCTAAGGTGAATAACATCTTTTTTTAGTAAGCACTATTCCCTTCAGCTGAATTTTCTTTAAAGGTAATTATTTAAAATGTCCATATATTACACCACTTATCAAGGCCCGGAGGCCACTTGAGATTAAGGGTTAATGAGTGTACAGTAGTCAATGGGTCAATATCTTAGTAATCATTAGTAGTGGAAATTTGGTAAATTGAATTACTTAAGAGAACGGCTCATCAAGAACTTGTTTACATTAAACTTGAATACAACCATATTGTAGTCAGCTGGAAAGCAGGCAAACGAAGGAGAGTTCCACAGGTGTGCAGTTCTAAGAAAGAAGCTTCGTTCATGGAATCTACGTTTAGGTTTAAGCACAGATAAAGAGTGAGGGGAAATTATTGATAGTGGTTTCAGTTAGACGAGTATTTTTCATGAAAGTTTGGCAAGGGGGCGGACAAAGATTGGAGCCTCTTACAAGCACTTGCCATGAAAATAATGATAGAGCAGAGGCAGGCTTGCAACATCTCTTTTGTGGGAAAGAGGTTGCAGGGAAGAGAAAAGGGCATCCGTTACTAGGCAACGAAGTCTTTTGAACTCTGTCAAGTCAGGATAGGGTGCTTCAACATGTAATGTATAGCAAATAGCGTAGGACAACAATAACAAAAAATTTGTTAGAATTAAAATTGAATTTGTTAGCTTCAATGCTATTTAAATCCAACTTATTTAAAATCAGGGCAATACAACTTTATATGTTTTTTTAATCCTTTTTTTATAATGTACTATATAATGTTTTTTTTATAATGTACTATATAATGTTTTTATTTATTTTTTATAATGTACTATGTAATGTTTATAATGTACTTTATATATATATTCTGATATCAAAATCTACCATTAATTTCTGATTACTGTGTTGTATAGCTTTCAACAATGGGAAGGCATAATGATGTAGTGAACGAATGAAAACAACCTGTCTAATCAGTGAACTGAATCAATAGCGCTATTGTAATTTACACGTTTCGGCTAGAAAAATATTAAAGTTTGTGGAAGGGGCAGTGGAAAGACAGAAGTAAAATAGGTTTTTATGACTAAACAGTAACCATGGTAACAGGTGGCCAATTGAGAAAACTACATTGGCCTTATGCCAGTTGTTGATTGTGTTGCTTCATAATTAATAACTATTGGTTATTGCTTATAAAATAATAGTTTCTTGAGAAAACTCACTTTCTCTTGCCAAAGCTCTATTTCACTCTCTCTCTCTCTCTCTCTCTCTCTCTCTCTACAATTCTGTCTGCCTCTCTGTCTCTCTCACAATTCTGTCTGCATCAATCGATTCAATTCTGTCTGCATCAATCGATTCAATTCTGTCTGCATCAATCGATTCAATTCAATGCCTCTATCTCTCTCTTAAACTCTCTGTCTGTCTGTCTTTCTCTCTCTCTCCAACTCTCTGGCTGGCTCTCTCTCTCTCTCTCTCTCTCTCTCTCTCTCTCTTTGGCTCTCTTGCTCTCTCTCTCTCTCTTTCCAACTCTCTGGCTCTCACTCTACGACAATGGCTCTCTCGCTCTCTCTCTCGCTCTCTCTCGTTCTCTCTCGCTCTCGCTCTCTCTCGTTCTCTCTCGCTCTCTCTCTCTCTCGCTCTCTCTCTCTTTCGCTCTCTCTCTCTTTCGCTCTCTCTTTCTCGTTCTCTCTCGCTCTCGCGCTTGAACTTCTGCATGTCAGTACAGTTGGGGAAGCAGATCGGAGGTCCTCCTCTAGTGCTTCTGCCATTTCTTTAGATATGTGTTCATTTGTTTTCCTGTCATGTCTGTTATAGAGTGTGGTGTCATCAGCATATATACCCATCTCACAGGCAATTTTGTCAGGGAGGTCATTTATGAATATTAGGAATACAGAGGTCCCAGGATAGACTCCTGAGGCACTCCCGCATTTATATCATATTTACTGACATGTGATCGGAAAAAATAGAAACATGGTCCAGATAAAATGGACATACGGCAGCGAGGGACTTTTTAAGTGCTGCCGGAATAGCAGAATAACAGAATAACGAAATAGCGGAATAACGAAATAACGGTAATTAAAAGAAAAGAAAATGCCAACCCAGATTTTTATTTATTTCTATTCCTGTTTTATTTGTTTTTCCATTTGTGACGTGATGTAATGGTTACGTTGCGCTTGCATCATTTTGATTGTAGCACAAATTTTGAAGCAAGAGACTTTTTCTTTTTTTTTTTTTTACATAGGCATCCCCACTTAGCAAGGCCAAGAGGCCACTCGAGGATAAGGGTTAAAGAGTGTACAGTAGAAATTGGACAATGTAGTAACCGTTAGTAATGGAGATTCGGTAAATTTGTTAACTTATATGGAACAACTCATCAAAAACTTGTTTACGTTAGACTTGAACACAACCATATTGTAGTCAGCTGGAAAGCAGGAAAACGGAAGACAATTCCACAGCCGTGCAGTTCTAAGAAAGAAGCTTTGCTCATGGAACCTACGTTTAGGTTTAGGCACAGATAAAGAGTGGGGGAAATTATTGATAGTGTTTTCTGCTAGATGGGTGTTTTTTGTGAAAGTTTGGCGAGGGGGGGGGGTCATAGAATGGAGCTCATCAGAGCACTTGCCATGAAAATAACGATAAAGCAGAGACAAACTCACAACATCTCTTCTGTGAGAAAGAGGTTGCAGGGAAGAGAAAAGGACATCCCCTACAAGGCTACGAAGTCTATTTTGAACTCTATCAAGGCAGGATAAATCCTTTCTAACAGCTCCTGCCCAGATGTGACAACGGTACTCCAGCCTTGGACGTACCTGGCTCTTATATAGATAGAGAATTGCATCAACAGTGAGATATCTACTGGATCGATAGAAGGATCCCACCATTTTTACGGCGGCCTTGGCAACGGATTTAATGTATGTGTTCCATTTAAGATTAGGAGTAAAGGTCAAACCAAGAAGCTTGTCAAAACATGAGGCCTCCCCAAGACGAAAGCCATTCATTTCAATTGATGCCAGATGGGGATCAAAGTGTTGATGATGTAAAGATAAAAGCTTGGTTTTAGATGCATTAAAAGTAACAAGTCACCTCTTTCCCCATTGGACGACTTGCTCAAGATCAGAGGAGAGAGAATCAGAGAGAACTTGGTCGTTTACCGTCTTAAATGTACTACCATAGATAGTAGTGTCATCAGCATAGATGTCAACAAATGACGTAAGGATGTGATTTGAAAGATCATTAATATAGATCAGGAAGAGTGTTGGGCCCAGGATGGACCCCTGAGGGACTCCAGCATTAATACTAAGAGCTTCTGACTATCAACCACTACTCTTATGAACCTATCAGAGAGAAATGATTTAATGATTGAGAAGACATTTCCAGCTATACCGTAGCCGGAGATCTTGTGAAGTAAACCTTTGCCATACTCTATCAAAGGCCTTTGATATGTCAAGAGCAATTTCCCTAGAAAGGTAGCCTCCGTCGAGAGATTCGCTAATCCTATGAGATATAACTGTAAGCACATCTGCTGTAGATCTAGCAGAACGGAAACCATATTGAGTGTCACTAAGAAAGTTATTTTTGCTGAGATGGTTGATTACTTCTGTATTTAACACAGATTCCAGCAACTTACTCATGACGCACAGGAGACTTATTGGCCTGTACTGAGAGGGGAATGAGCAATCACCTGAATTCTTAAATACAGGGAATACTGATGAGATTTTCCAGGGTGACGGGAAGCAATTCTCCTTAAGACAACGGTTAAACAGTTTTGTAAGTAGGGCGCTAGTTCTGGTTGAAGTCTTTTGAGTACTATAATTGGAATACCGTCAGGGCCGGTTGCTTTACTGGAATTAAGGTTTTTGATTAGCTTGGCAACATCACGTACAGATATTTGCATATCACATAGCGTGTTTTCTGATAGATTTGGTAGGGCAAAAGCGAAACAATCGCATTTGCTAGTGATTTTCTCCAAATAATAAAACGTTTGTCTTTTGGCGATTGTTTTTTTTTTTCTTTTTTTTTTCTTTTTTTTTTTTCTTTTTTTCTTTTTTTTTCTTTTTTTCTTTCTTTTTTTTTTTCACCAACAATCATGCAAAGCTCATCACTATGTGAAAAATGTCTTTTCAACCATTATTTGTTTTTTTAATAAAATCAGCAAAGTCAAATTATTTAAACAATATAAGTTTAATAGAACAATATACTTTATTATTATTATTATTATTTTTTTAATAAAGGCTGTTTTAAAAAAACATTTGAAGAAATTCAAATATTTCTACCTTCAAATCTCAACATAAAATTCTGTAGATATTCAGAATTACACTTATTTAAAATTACAGAAAAAAAATCTTTATGTACGTACTCCTTATGGAACGAATATATCATATGCCAAAATTCACGTGGGTTTAGCTTCTAACTTTTCTGTATGACTAGTGAACGAAAATATTTAGTTGTCAAAGGTCAGCCAAGGATAGATTTGTCCGTAGAGCCTTGCTTAATCACATCTTTGAAAAAAAGGCGACCATGTTTTTCTAATCAAAGTTACATGATTACGTTAAAGTGATAGAATTTAATTAAACTGACTAAGAGTTAAAGGTTCCCATGGTTTATTGACGGAATTTTATTGCTTCCCTGTGTACATGTTTTCTTTTTGTGAAATGACAGGTTATTGATTTTTTTCTTTTGCTTTCATGTGCACTTCACAGCAACTATGTGAGGTCATTTTAAAAGCGTCTGTCGGGTTAGATTTTGCAACTTTCTTTTCCATGACACAAATTAATCCACCAACTCCATTTCATAATCCCATTATCAGGTTTTGTTATTGCATGTCAAATGCACAATTATCCAGAAAAGAAAACATGTCTTTCTTAATCTTGATTTATCCGTTACTTAGTGATACGCACGGCTGTCATATTTTTGTTTTTTTCCTCTTTATCCTAGTCAGCACACCGGAATCTCATCTACTGGATAAACAAGTAGTAATTTCATTGTGTGTTTATGGCATTCAACGGGAGTGGGTTGAGCTGGTTCCAAGTGAATTCACTTCATCACGAATCAAGCCAGTCCAACCAGGTCTGTCCAACAAAACACTCCTCAGCATACTTCAGCATTCATCATCACATACCAAGGACGCTAGGGCCTGTCACAGCCTCCAAGTTAGCTTTGACCGTTGCATGCCATGTCCTCAGTTGTCCACCACTCTTCTTGCACTATACCAGTTGCAGTGTTGATGCTATTGCCTTGTGAATCAGGTCAGTTGGTGGACAACTCAATGCGTGCCCAAACCATCAGATAAAAAGTAATTCCTCAAATTTAGGAAGCTTACATCATGCATGGGTTGTGGCATTTGGAACGTGGTTTAACATGGAAATCCTGACAATACGCTAAAGATCAATTGATGACTTCTAGATTTTGAATGTCAGCTACCCGCAGGGGTCATATTTCATATTGTGTGTGCATGTTTGTCTTATACTATCAATGTCAATTTATCCCCCCCCCCCCAAGTATTGGGAAGTAAAAAAAAAAAAAAGGAAAGAAATATAACAAAAGAAAAGGAAGTAGGTTTATCGGTAGATAGTGGATTGGAATTTGTTCCTCAATGCGGACAAAAGAGAGCTAAGGTGGGGTAGTTATTTTAGGACAAAGGAATTAACATGGGGGGGGGCAATGTAATTTGGAGTTGGTGTATGGATTTTTTTTTTTTTTTTTTTTTTCTAGGTGCGGTTGAAAATTAAAGACAGAAACAGAACTCAAGATATATTTAGGATTAGAGGGTTTTATGACTGCACAGCCTTGAGAGTAGATGAGGACTTTAGTATTTAAAGGAGCGGAAGTGTCACTCACGCACCCAGAGTCCAACAAATATGTACAGAAAGCAACAAAGTTTGTGTTTTCCTTTAAGAGGATTAGGGTTTTATTTTATTTTTTATACTTATGAACCTGTGCGCACCTTTTTTGGCAACCTCTAATGAATACAAGACGATGACATGGCCAGAACTAGAATGAGAGAGGTTGAAAAGCAAAATCCACAGCACACAACGTTGGGGCGGCAAGTTGTAGGGGGGAGGGTGGCATGTGCTGTCACATGAGGATGAATATATAAGCAGCAGTAAGAGTTGACATTCTATACATTCTTCGTCAATTCATTAACACAGCGTTGGGTAAAAATTTGCGTGTCACCCTCCGTACTATTTCAGTCTAGGTGTGGATAGTGCTCTCCTCTGTTCCAAATTCTCAGGTCCTCAATTTCTTCTATTATCTTAAAATACATCCAGTGATGAGACCCCAGGTGAGCAATGTGGGGCTACTCCTTAGTTATCATTGCTCTTACGAGGTGTCTTCGATAAGTTTCCAGACTTTTTTGTATGGGCTCTTTTATTGATAGTGCACACATTAAACTATAGTCCTCTTCAAAGTAATCTCCTCCAGCTGCAATGCACTGGTTGTATCATTCCAACAACTTCTGGAACGCCCATGGAAGTCCCCTTGTGTGAGTGTGTCAATGACCCTCGTCACAGCCTCTTTCATCTCCTCACTTGTCTCATAACGACAGCATCTTAGGTTTTCCTTCAGCTTAGAGAATAACCAGAAGTCATAGGGAGCAAGGTCTGGATTATAAGGAGGGTGAGGAACTGTCTTGATGCTCATCTTGGTCCAATAGTTTGTGACAGGGATGAAGCACCCTTGAGACAAACCTCGCGTAAATCTTCCACATCTTCAGTTCCTTGCAAATAAGTGTGTACAGTTCCCACACTGACATCAAACTGTGCACTTATTGTCTCTATAGACGCCCGATGCTCCTTATCCATTAAATTCTTTATTTGGCCATTCAACTCTGGTGTTCTGACTTCTTTCCACTCCCTTACAGACTCGCTGCTTTCCTTGAATCTCTTATGCCACTCAAAAACTGATCCAAAATGGTCCAAAAGCAGTCTGAAGCATTCCATGTTTCTGTGGCATTTTTTTCAAGTTTAAAACATAATTTTATTGCATATCGTTCTTCTAAAGTGTCCTCACATCCAGATTGCATTTTTGAAATTCACTAGCTATGACAATCAGGCTTTAGTAGGGTGTATTCCAATTCTTGCTATAGCTGTTCATTTAAACCTGAAATCATAAAAATTGGTCAACAATCTCATAAGATGTATAACAATAACATCCTGAATTTTCAAGAATATACAACAATTTAAAATACCTGTACAAAAAAAAGTCTGGAAACGAAGTGGACCGACAAGGTGTCTTCAATATGGCCTAGAGTGGTAATACCTGTTAGGGCATCTGATGCTATTAGATTAGGCTGCCTGAAGATACTGGTTTCCTGGCCAAAAAATGCACCAAACATTGATAGTTTTTTCCCCCCTTTCTATTTGCAAATCTCAATCATATTCTGCATAGTCAAACACATTTCTTCTTACAAAACAATCAAACCAAACACTATTACTAAATATTTGAAAATATTAAGAACTTGAAGACTGAAAAACTTTTCCAAAATTACCCGATTTGGTATTAAATATTGTAAAAATGGATGATATACTAAACAAAAACGAGCAACCAACCAACTCGATTTTTCAATACCTGCATGTCCACTCCACTTATGGGTCAGTGCCAAATGAGCTGCTGTCAAACATCTCTTCCCTAATGTGCATATCAAAGTGCTTAGAACTCCACCTTAAACCAGATCTTGTCAACAAAAGACACCTTTGTGAAGACTTTTTCTAAATATAAACGTCTTTCCACACACTCGCAGTTAATTGTCCGTGGGCTCATCTATATAAATTAATGGAAAATACTTGTCCAACCTTGGATGAAAGAATTATGAGAATGTTTTCATAATAGATTTTAGAAACTGCAGTAGAACCCGGGATACGGTGGCCCCGGGGATACGTTTTTTTATTTTTTTTTTTTTATTTCAGGTTACGATGTGGAATACAATGTTTTTCCAGCCCCAAGTTATGGTATTTGCCCCACCTTAGTGTTATTTGATTATATACATGTGTATTATATACTGTACTGTATTTTATTACTAATTTTTAATATGTACTGTATAAAATTTTGCTTAAGCCCTGCCATACGGCGATTTCACCTTATGATCCCAAACTTGGATCGGATCAGTGCTGTATCCCGGGTTCTACTGTACCAACTTATAAAGGCTTCAAGTATCAAATACTAGCTGTAAAATAGAGGCTGGAAAATAGAGGCAGAGGCGAAATTTGAGCACCACTCTCACCCCAAATAAAATGAAAACCAACCTGCCAGTGATGCGTGTATGTGTCAGTGGAGTGATGTGTGACATTGATTGGCTCGCAATCTCTTGTGAGGAGTTGGTTTACGACTCACCAAATGAACGCAAGACAGAGGTGCTGACCATTGATAGAAAGAGCGTGACCGGCAGCAGAGTGATCAAGGTAAATCTGCAGGTGGATAAGATCCATGTTGTGATGGAGATTCTGGCCATGGATGGAGAAGTATTGGAGTTTGATCTCCCGCTCGGACTTGACGTCATTTTCCTATTGAGCAGTGTTCATAATAATAAGCTCAGTGAGGTTAAAGTTTCCAATATCGATGCTGTTGTTGCAATAAAAATGAAACAACCCAACTTTAATGTCATACTTGACATGACTAAGAAAAATTGGACTGCGACCTAGAAGTAGTCAGATGAGCAGCTGCCAGAACAGCTGATCGATCAGACTCTTGAATATATCGTGTTTGAATACATTTGGAAGAACTATAATTGCAAATTGAAAAATTGGATTTACAGCAGATAGCTGGTACCATATCTGAAGAAAAAGCTTGTGCCTCCAAAGAGATTAATCCCACTAATGGCAATTGCTCAGCATAACAAAGGAAAAATGCGACTTGTTATGGATTACCTTGGAATCATACACAGCACAAAAACTGAGAGACTGGTGTACAAAAAGGGTTTGACTTGTCTGTTGGATTCAAAAAAAAAGTCTTTAGGTGCATGTTCAATGTGGTGAAAGGGCAGATGTACCATCTAATCAGGATGAGATTTGGGCGTAACGTAGCACCATCCATTATGCAGACGATCGTCGAGGCTGTTCTATCCAAAGATGTAACTGTTCGACAGTGGTATACATAGAAGTTATATACTTCGACAATAGTGTGGCACCTGCAGAGCGAGTGAAACAGCATTTTGTTTGGTTTGGGCTAAAAAGCAAAAATCCAGAGCGGCTTAAAGATACATATGAGTGCTTGGATTGGAAGGCGGAGAAGCAAGGTCACTTTGCAATGGATATAACCTACTATAATGGCAAACATTTGACAGTCACCAATTCGATCTGATGGGAACCAGTGTGTCAATGTGATTTATGCCATATACACCTTTTTATATATATATATATATATATATATATATATATATTTTCGAAAACATAAAAATACACTTGTGAGTATGACCTATAGATGTAATTTTCATTAGTTATAAAAGATAGTTAAATATTTATCATTCAGCCTGCAACTTCTTTCCCGCAGAAGAGACGTTGCGAGCAATCGTTATTTTCATATCAAGTGCTCATCTGAGCTCCAATCCATGGTCCTTCCTTGCCAAACTTTTATGAAAAAGACCTGTTTAGCTGAAAACACTATCAATAATTTCTCCATCTCTTTATTTGTGCCTAAACCTGCACATAGATTTCATGAACTGCACATAGATTTCATGAACTGCACATAGATTTCATGAACTGCACATAGATTTCATGAACTGCACATAGATTTCATGAACTGCACATAGATTTCATGCCTGTGGAACTCTCTTCCGTTTCCCTGTTTTCCAGCTGACTATAATTTGGTCGAACAAGTTCTTGATGAGCCATCCTCTTAAGAATTCCAATTTACCAAATTTCCACCAACAATTACTATGATGTTGTTCCATTGACTACTGTACACTCATTAACCATTATCCTCAAGTGGCCTCCAGGCCTTGATAAGTGGTGAATCCTTTGTAAAAAAAAAAAAAAAAAAAAAAGAGAGTCTATGAAAGTTACTATTTAAACAAAAGCAAAAAATAAAAACAGTAAAGAGTCGTTTTTGGCATTGGAAAATAGGCACAGATTTCTTGGGTTTCGATACCACTAAAAGTTCTGACCCCCCCTCCCCCGATTACTCGTCCCAACACTGAGTTTTACCATCTGGCAGCCATTGTCATGTCAGAACTCTAGAAACATCATTCTGTATCTTGAATCTATGTTTTTTTTTGAGTGTGGCCCACTGCACAGACTGCTTACTAACAAAAGCACCGTATTCACTAGTGGAGAATTCAGGGAGTTTTCTGTCAGCTGGGAAGTGGATCTACCTTTTCAGTGTGTCTATATGCCCTAGAACGATGCTGCGGATTGCAGGTAGGAAGAGTTGCCCTGGTCAGGATGCAGTATTAGTACACTGTTATGCTGAAGGACAAGACATCATCTTTGACTACACCTACCAACGGGATCTACACATGTGAGGTTAGGATAAGGAATATTGATCCAGATCCCATGTTGTCAACTTTTGTACAAATCAGTATTGTCTGGGTGACTCTGCATGAGTCGAGCAGCCTTGTTATCGATTCATGTGTGAGTTCCAAGAAGGAATGGAAACACTGATGATTAACTCGCAAGCTATTGTTGCTAACAGCATCTCTCATCATGTGAATGACATGTGACTCCCAGACAAATGCCGTCCCGTCTGGTGGAGCAGATCATGAGACTTCAGATAACGCTGGTTATATCACACTGTCTGGCTGGCAAACACAATAGAGACCTCAGAATCACTCAATGATGAAGCACACACCAGAGATTACAAGTGCAACTTTACCCATGTAGTGATAAGGGATCGGGGTGGGGGTGGGGTACATAATGCTTGACAAGGTGAACATCATGAAGGCAGACAAAGAAATGGCACTGGCCATGTGTTTCTGGACTAAAAGTAAGCATATATATGAGCATCGGAGGGCATTTGGCAGCAAATTTCTGAGTGGAGAGTCTGGTTTCTGAGGCAAGCAGATTTCTGAGTGTCGTTCATTTCAGTGTCGTAGAAAAGTAGAGGAGAAAGAAGTAAAGGATTATGAAACGGAAAAATCCAACATGGAGAGTTAGAATCCTAAAAAAGATCTCTTGGTTGGAGTTTATAAAATAGCAGATGAATGTCTGGCATTTTTTTTTTTTTCTTTTAGAGAGAACGGAAAATAATTACATAATAATTTAAGATTTTTTTTTTTTTTTTTTTTTTAATAAATACGTTTTTATTATTGGGAAACTTTTTTTTTCCGGATTTAATCACCATTGATGAATCCAATTGAATGTATACTTTTTTTCTACTTGATGAAAAAATAATAAAATGTGACATAATATGGACCAAAAAAAAGCTGTCTTAAAAATACAATTAAATGTTTTCAACAAAAGTTGAATTATGTTATTTTTTTGGTTTTTATTGACTATTGCATGTATATGTGTGTCTGATTAGAAAATCATTCAGCTTTCAACCAGCTTTGTATAACCTTACAGGGGTTAAAAACTAACACACACACACACACACACACACACACACACACACACACACACACACACACACATATATGTGTTTTATTTTTTATTACCGTATCTTTCTGTTAAGTTACATTATTGTTTCGGCTACTCGGCCGTTTTTTTGGCCGTCTGTAGCGTCATGTAAGATCCCAAAATAGCGAACATTTCTGTAAAAGTCTGAGGACGCTACAGACGGCCAAAAAAACGGCCGAGTAGCCGAAACAATAATGTAACTTAACAGAAAGATACGGTAATAAAAAATAAAACGCATATTTGCTCTACAACAGTATTGAGCACTTTCTTCAGTTTTTATTAATTACCATCTCCACTAAATATATATATATATATATATATATATAACTACATTTACTCACATAAATTGATATACGAAAGTATAAATTTATGCGTAAGCTTTAAGTATTTACTTCAAAAGTGCTCAATACGTAGGTAGAGCTAGTTAGTAAGTTATAAAAATATTCCGCGTTTCATCCACTCTAGGATTCTTCAAGCCTGAGGAATCCTAGAGTGGATGAAACACGGAATATTCAGTGGAGCTTAATCGCCATATATATTTTATAACTTACTATATATATATATATATATATATATATCCAAAATAGTTTTTCAAATAATAATAAATAATACTAAGAGTAGCATGAATTCTTGGAAGCAAAATGCATAAAATATTAATCAACTTACAAGCAAAAGTTTTTTCCAACAGTGGTTTTGATAGTGTAATTTTTTTTTTTTCCATATAGTTTTAAAAGTTGAAAAACTTCAAAGATATATATATATATAATTTGCCTTTATTCACAGACTTGAAACTTGATATATAGGATATTTGACAAAAACTGTTAGAAATGAATACTTAATTCGCATAAAACTTTTTCTTTTTAAATGATTTCTTTACAAATCTTTTCCATTTGCCTTTTTTAGCTGGAAACTTTCAATATTGAATCACCATACCAAACGACAAATGAACTCAGTTCTGGTATTGCCATGGCACAAGTCTTGAACCAAATGTAAGTATTTTGACTTTGGTTTTTCTTCAACTCTAATGAATCCCTGCCTATCAAGACAAATACAATTACGTTGACATGCCAGTTCTGATCATTAGGTTGAGAAGAAAGTTCTTGCAGGATTTTTATTTTGGATTTCAAATGGCGTATTTTCAAATAAGTTTTCGTTATAATACCTTTACTTTATATATCGTTTTAAACAGCGTTTTTTGCTCTATCAAATCGTTTGAATTACAATCGTTTTAAAACAATTCTGTTGTCTTTTCAGAACATTGAATACAAGATAGAAAATAATAAATTCGCACAAATTTCAATTCAAGCAAGGCCGAAAAGCTGCTGAAACAGCTTGTGATATCAATGAAGTGTTTGGCTCAAGAACTACTACTGAATGCACAGCACAATGGTGGTTTAAGAAATTTTGTGGCGTTGACGAGTGTCTTGAAGATAAGATGATAAGTATAGTGGCTGTCCATCGGATGTTGACAATGATCAATTAGGAACTGTAGTCAAAGGCAAAACACACAACTGTTCGAGAATTTGCTTCTGAATTAGATGTAACGTATACGACGATTTCCAACCACTTGAAAGAGATTAAAAATTGAAAAAACTTGTTCAATTCGTGAGGCAACCATTTATCAACAAGCAAAACAAATGCTGTTTTGAAGTGTCATCTATTCTTTTACACAAGAACAACCCATTTCTCCACCAGGTTGTGACTTGCGATGAAAGTGGGTTGTTTACGATAACCGGCGATGCTAGCTCAGTAGTTAGATGCCGACGAAGCTCCAGGGTATTTCCCGAAGTCAGAGTTTCACCAAAAGCAGATCATGCTGACTGTTTGATGGTCTGCGACTGGTCTCATCCATTAGTTTTTTTAATGCAGTCAAAACCATTACGGCGGACAAGTACTGTCAACTAATAGATGAAATGCATCAGAAACTTTGACAACAAAGTCCAACATTAGTCAACAGAAAAGACCCAATTCTCCAAGATTTATTCTTGATTGCACAGTGCTAAACTGCCCTTGCAGAAATTGTACAAATTGGCCTGCAAAACTCAGCTTCATTCGCCATACTCTAGACCTCTCATCTACCGACTACCACTTTTCAAGCATCTTGACAATTTTCTGCGTGAGAAATGTTTCAAAAACCTAAGCGATATCAAAAACGCCTTCAATGACTTTATCGCCACCAGAACGCAAGATTTTTACGTTACTGGCATAATTACACTTGTTTTGCGTTGGCAAAAGTGTGTTGATTCTGATGGTGCTTATTTCTATCAATAAGTTTTTGTTTGAGCAGAGATATGTTCATCTGAATTTAAAATTTAAAAACCATAAGAAATTTCTTGTTAACCTGATATATATAAAAGGAACTTTGTGAGTTCGTTCCTATTGATTCCGAAATGGCTAGCTCATTTTTTATGAAATTTCACACAAATGTATTTTATGTATCTGGCAGTGTTCTTAGATAGGTTTTGTATCTAAATCCATGCCCCCATTCATCCTTGTTCATGCTACTGACATCCATCACACGTGCACCCTCTCTATTCTCGTGCATGCCTTGTGCTATCCACGCATCCTCGACATACCCCTCGCGATCACTCTCTGTCCTGGTTCTTGCCCCATGCAATTTAGTTTTTCTTTTTTGTTTCCACACATGGATGCAGAGTGTGTTTTAAATTTGTACTTTCATATGTACTCTAGCTGACATCTGTTCTCACCCGTTTCCAAATGTCAGTCTCGTATTCTTGTTATTAGTTTTTCCAAAATGTCTTTTCTTGGCATTTCCACATCTGAAAATAAATAACTGAAATTTTAGCCAACTCGGTTATTTCTTTTTTTATTTTTCACATGCGGCCTGCCTATCTGCGCACTGTGCGATCCGTGCATCCTCGTCCACACCCAGTGCACCCTATCTATTTTTATACACACCCATTACAATCTGTCACTCCTCTGGTCTTTGTCCCATGCATTTTTTTTTTCATTTCCACACATGTATGCAGCATATGATAATTTGAGTTTTAAATTTGTAATTTCATATAAACTTTCTGACATTTCTCCTCATCTCTTTTCAAATGTCAGTTTTCTATTGTTGTTATTGGCTTGACCAAAATATCTGAAGATAACTGACTTTTGGCTGACTCAGTTTTTTTTCTTCTTCATTTCACCTATAAGATGGCAGTCGTCAATGTATGCATTTATATTCCGGTCATGTATCATTTAATTGCACTATTTTTTTTTCCTTTAGTCTGGTTGTATGGGATTAAAAATAATTAAAAAAAAAAAAAATTAATGTGACTCATTTGCTTCATCCTTTATTTTGCAGAGATCCTAAATTCTTTCACGAAAAATGGCTTAATTCAATGTACCAAGATCCAGGAAAGAATCGAAAACAACGGGTAAGTATTTTTAAAGTTTTTTTTTTTTTTTAATACTAGTATTTGTGTCTTACTAGTTCAAGTATATTAAATATATACTGAAGAAATTCTACCATATATTTATATATATATGGAATAAATTCTACCATATATTTATATATATGGAATAAATTCTACCATATATTTATATATATGGAATAAATGCTACCATATATTTATATATATGGAATAAATTCTACCATATATTTATGTATATGGAATAAATTCTACCATATATTTATATATATATGGAATACATTCTACCATATATTTATATATATGGAATAAATTCTACCATATATTTATATATATATGGAATAAATTCTACCATATATTTATATATATATATGGACTAAATTCTACCATATATTTATATATATATGGACTAAATTCTACCATATATTTATATATATATGGACTAAATTCTACCATATATTTATATATATATGGACTAAATTCTACCATATATTTATATATATATGGACTAAATTCTACCATATATTTATATATATATATATATGGACTAAATTCTACCATATATTTATATATATATGGACTAAATTCTACCATATATTTATATATATATATGGACTAAATTCTACCATATATTTATATATATATATGGACTAAATTCTACCATATATTTACATATATATATATGGAATAAATTCTACCATATATTTATATATATATGGAATAAATTCTACCATATATATTGATATATATGGAATAAATTCTACCATATATATTGATATATATGGAATAAATTCTACCATATATTTATATATATATATGGAATAAATTCTACCATATATTTATATATATATATGGAATAAATTCTACCATATATTTATATATATATATGGAATAAATTCTACCATATATTCATATATATGGAATAAATTCTACCATATATATATTCATATATATGGAATAAATTCTACCATATATATATTCATATATATGGAATAAATTCTACCATATATATATTCATATATATGGAATAAATTCTACCATATATATATTCATATATATGGAATAAATTCTACCATATATATTCATATATATGGAATAAATTCTACCATATATATTCATATATATGGAATAAATTCTACCATATATATTCATATATATGGAATAAATTCTACCATATATATGGAATAAATTCTACCATATATATTCATATATATGGAATAAATTCTACCATATATATTCATATATATGGAATAAATTCTACCATATATATTCATATATATGGAATAAATTCTACCATATATATTCATATATATGGAATAAATTCTACCATATATATTCATATATACCGAATAAATTCTACCATATATTTATATATACGGAATAAATTCTACCATATATTTATATATATATGGAATAAATTCTACCATATATTTATATATATATGGAATAAATTCTGCCATATATTTATTTATATATATATATATATATATATATATATATATATATATATATATATATATATGGAATAAATTCTACCATAAGTATCATAAATTGACACATCGGTGCTTGTCAGATCACTGAATTTAGGCAACATATCACCTGGTTAGTACCAGATGGGTGACCATTTTGGGATTCTAGTATGTCCTCTCTGCTTATCTTGGGGATATTTCCAGTTATCCTGAATCTCCACTTGCCACTGGTTAATTAAACAATTCCTACTGAGGAGAGGTCGTGTTGGAGATTGCACAACTTATGCCACAAAATTTCCATGTGCAGACTCCCATACAGTGGGTTTCGAAACTGAAGTAAACTATCATATTAAATGTTGTTCTCCACTTGTTTTCAATTGGAATTTTTGGGTATATCTATGCATATATCTATGCGTTATTACGATCAAATTAAATACGATCTGAGATGACATTGTATCAGTTAAACTTTATTGGATTTTAACTGTAGAAAATAATTTTTTTTATTTTGTGGGGATGCAGAGGGAACTGAAATTTTAAAAAATGGAAAGTCACACCTTTTAGAAAACATTTGTTTCATATAAATTTAAATGAGAACATCTGAAAACCTGAAAATGTTACGAAATGATAAAATCAGTTTTATTTACTTTTTTCTGTTGTTGTTAAAGTCCGAATTTTCGCCAATAACCTGGCTTTATCAAGGAGAGGTTTAGTTCGATTTAATTTTTTTTTTTCTTTATAATGTTGTTAATAAGAGGTCAAAGGCTCTTGAAGAGAAAGTCGTCTTGTGTCGGTGCTGTTTCAAATCCGTGTGTGTAATCGTTCAGTTTAAGTATGAAATTTTAGAAATGGAGAGTTTTTAAAAAACATTTTTTTTTTATAAATATAAATTTAAATGAGAACATCTGAAAATCTGAATTTTTATTTACTGTTTTTTTTTCCTTTTTTATTTTAGATTACAAATTTACAACGGATTCTTAACAGAATACAAGAATTTTTTGCCAGTGTAAGTATAAACTATTAAATCTTGTTCTTTGTCTAATATATAAAGTCAAACAGTTTCTTTTTTTTTTTTTCTTTTTTTTTAATCAATAAATTTCTACTTGAAAAATAAGTATTTGATTATAGTTTAATTCTTACCTTTACTGGGTTGACCATTCCCTAATGGTCAACCCAGTAAAGGTAAGAATTCTAGGCAATGTATATGTTCCCTGCTTATCTGATATACACACATCTACCTCTAGTTTAGAAATCATTTTTGGTCCCCTAACAAAGAAGGAATTGGACCTAGTAATTCACTCCCATTCGTCCGTTTGCACTTTTTTTGTTAGTCATGGTGAAATTAAATTTTTGCCAAAACGGATTTTCCAGAATAACTCTGGTTGCCCACCTTGGAGCTATTATATGGGTGAAATTGCCCCAAAATCGTTCGTTTGTTCGCACTTTTCTCAATAATCATGCCATGGATTTTTTTAATTTTGCACAAACATTAGTCATGGTAAAAGTAAATTTTTGCCGGAACAGATTTTCTGGGATAACTCTGGTTGCTCCCACTAGGGGCCATTTCAATGGTAAAATTGCCCCCAAATTGTTCATTTGTTTGCACTTTTCTCAATAACCACACCTTGTATTTTTTTTGAAATTTTGCACAAACATTAGTCATGGTGAAAATTGTATGCTCGGCTTGTTTTTAGAAAATCTTTATCAATAAACCATATTCTATGGATTCTTCAAAATCTTGAATGTTATTTTCACGTTGCGGTCATTATAACCTTTGACCTTTTTCAGGTATATCTTGTCAAACTCTGGGAATGTTTCTATCAAACTCAGGAATTTGAACAGAATTTCGAATGGAACCCTTTATTTATACTTCATGGGGGTAGCATGCTTGCTCTTGTTCCGTCAGCCATGACTGGGTAGAGGTCCTAAGTAATTCGCAATTGTATTTTTTGGTCACTCACTGAGAATTGAACCTTCAACCTTCAGGAGAATATCATTTTTACAATTGGTTTTTCTGAATACTCTAACCACTGTGCCACAGATCCTTGCAGACTTATTTTTCAAAATAAAATTTATATAACTGGATTCACAATAAAATTTACTTTTAAAATGGTATTTTAATATTTTTGTTGTGATTTGTATATTCGAAGAAATCGCTATTTAAATCTGACTATTAATGATAAAACATGCCAGCATAGCACGCCCGCTGGCGGTAGATCACATTTTGCAAATAAACGGTCGGGTGTGTTCACATAAATACTCAAAGCAAAAGTTGCACCCATCGATGACGTTTCTAGTTGTTTTAGCTAATCAGAGAAAAGGATTGTCTTTGCTATGGAATTTGAACACAGCATGTACATTTTTCGAGTTAAAAGTTAGAATATCTCAAAGTTGATGCTTTGTAGTACAAAGATAAAGATAGAAACTGTGTTTAAACGCTATTTAATAGCGAATATATTAATTTCTTTTGTCCTAAAATTTGAAAAGAATTGGATAAAAACTTATGCACGACTCGATAGAAGTAGTGACAACCACATACAAACATGAGAATTTTTGTGTGTCGAGATGCGCACAAAAAAATCTGTAAAGAAAACGTTCAACTAACTTAGGAATATAAAGTATTCACTTTATTTTTGTTATTTATTTTATTTTTGTTATTATTTATTTTATTTTTGTTATTATTTATTTTATTTTTGGTATTATTTATTTTATTTTTGGTATTATTTATTTTATTTTTGTTATTTATTTTATTTTTGGTATTATTTATTTTATTTTTGGTATTATTTATTTTATTTTTGTTATTATTTATTTTATTTTTGTTATTATTTATTTTATTTTTGTTATTTATTTTATTTTTGTTATTTATTTTATTTTTGTTATTTATTTTATTTTTGGTATTTATTTTATTTTTGGTATTTATTTTATTTTTGGTATTATTTATTTTATTTTTGGTATTATTTATTTTATTTTTGGTATTATTTATTTTATTTTTGGTATTATTTATTTTATTTTTGGTATTATTTATTTTATTTTTGTTATTTATTTTATTTATGGTATTATTTATTTTATTTTTGGTATTATTTATTTTATTTTTGGTATTATTTATTTTATTTTTGGTATTATTTATTTTATTTTTGGTATTATTTATTTTATTTTTGGTATTATTTATTTTATTTTTGGTATTATTTATTTTATTTTTGTTATTATTTATTTTATTTTTGTTATTTATTTTATTTTTGTTATTTATTTTATTTTTGTTATTTATTTTATTTTTGTTATTTATTTTATTTTTGGTATTTATTTTATTTTTGGTATTATTTATTTTATTTTTGGTATTATTTATTTTATTTTTGGTATTATTTATTTTATTTATGGTATTATTTATTTTATTTATGGTATTATTTATTTTATTTTTGGTATTATTCATTTTATTTTTGTTATTATTTAGAAAACATAAGTTTTTAATTATAGACAGAAAAAGAATTTTTTTTGTAAAAGAATAACCGGCAATGAACTTTTTTTTCTTTTTTTTTTTTTTTTGCTTTTTTGCTTTTTTTTTTTTTTTTGCTTTTTTTGTTGTTTTTGAGTCACAAATATAACATCTCAAAGTAAACGCTTTGTAGTATAAAGATAGAAACTGTATTCAAACGCTATTTAATAGCGAATATATTAATTTCTTTTGTCCTAAAATTTGAAAAGAATTGGATAAAAACTTATGCATGACTCGATAGAAGTCGTTCCAACCGCATATAAACATGAGAATTGTTGTGCGTCGTGATGCGCAAAAAAAAAAAAATCTGTAAACAAGTGTTCGTCAACTTACGAACATAGAGTATTCATTTTATTTTTATTATTTAGAAAACATAAGTTTTAATTATGGAAAGGAAAAGAATATTTTAAAAAAATAAATTCTTTGAAAAAGAATGACCGACAATGACCAAGCTTTTAAAGGAGTTAAAACGCACAAACCACTTATCTAGTTAAGTAAAAGAATAACTTTTACCAGGTTTGTTTTACAATCCAGAGGTATGAAAAAGTGGTCAAAAAACAAATACATAAAAAAATGTTACCAAAGGCAAGTTACTCTTCTGCCTACCTCGATAAATTTTTGGTATTTTAAATGTTTGTTCTGGTCAAAAAACAAGTAGTGTCGAGCGTTACATGAGAACAAGACTAAAAAATAAGAAATTTTACAAAATAGTTGTAGAAACTCACCCGATAATTGTCACGGTAACTTGAGGTCGTTAAAATGAAATTTAATTATGCACTTGAAAACATAAATATAATCTGTTCAAAATTTCCTTTCATTTGATATGCTACAAGCTATATTTTGTTAATTTCTTTGAATCCTGTTGTGGTGACCATCTTGGATCTCCTGGTTGCCATCTTGGATTTCCTGGTTGCCATCTTGGATTTCCTGGTTGCCATCTTGGATCTCCTGGTTGCCATCTTGGATCTCCTGGTTGCCATCTTGGATCTCCTGGTTGCCATCTTGGATCTCCTGGTTGCCATCTTGGATCTCCTGGTTGCCATCTTGGATCTCCTGGTTGCCATCTTGGATCTCCTGGTTGCCATCTTGGATCTCCTGGTTGCCATCTTGGATCTCCTGGTTGCCATCTTTGATTTTTCACAGTGTAATGATGACAAATGATAATGTCCATCAGAATAATATTTCGTATGATGATAAAGCCTTACCTCCCATTTTTTTTTTTAAACTGTTTTTTTATGATACTTCTATTTAAAGCCATTAAAATGAAACTTAATTATGCTTATTAATGTGCTAATTAATTTAGTGTACCGGTAAACATAATTCTGATCAGTACAAAATTTCCTTTAATTTGATATGCTACAAGCAATATTTTAATAATTTCTTTGAATCGTGTCATGGTGGCCATCTTGGATTTCCTGGTCGCCATCTTGAATTTTTCATGATGTTATAATGGCAAATGATAATGTCTATCAGAATAATACTTCCTATAATGATAAAGGCTTACTTAAAGTTGTTAAAATGAAACTGAAATGTGCTAATTAGTCTGTAAGTTACCAAGTGAGATGGTCGTAAATAACGCCAACTGAACCTTCATGGTATTATAATATGTTCAAAATTTCATTATAATATCTTAAAAAGATCTGAAGATACAGTTTTTTAAAGATGGGTTAGTCTGTAAATTGTGCAAATTTCCTACCATTTTCAGTCACAAGTTTACATGCATTTGAATAGGATTGACTTCTGGCAAAATGTCCAGTGAACCACACATTTTTTTGGATACGTTGAATGGTCATAACTCCAGTTTTAATAAGCCAATTTTTAAAAAAACTAAAGATATTATTCCTTTGTTTTTTTTTGGTTTTTTTTACTCTTTTCAACAAGCAGCAAAGTCCCACCCCTACACAGTTGAGATCCTTAGATGTAAGAAAGCCTTTTAGCTTCTTCCCCAGAACTGCAGGACTTTGGAATTCTCTTCCGGTTTCCTGCTTCCCCAACTGTACTGACATGCAGAAGTTCAAGGGTAATGTGAACAGACATCTTGCTGCTAAACTCCCTACATAGCATCCCTGGAACTTAGGTCCCTGATAGTAGTCCCCTACGTCAAAGTGGCAATGTGCCTTGTTTGGCGTGAAAATGTAATAAAAAAAAATGCTTGATTTGAGTTTATTTGATCTAAATAAAAAAATATGATGTGGTATTGCTAATATATATATATATATATATATATACTTATATATATATATATATATATACTTATATATATATATATATATATATATATATATATATATATATTAGCAATACTTCGGTTTTTCTTTCTCAAAACAACACACACACACACACATATATATATATATATATATATATATATTAGCAATACTTCGGTTTTTCTTTCTCAAAACAACACACACACACACATATATATATATATATATACATATATATATATATATATATATATATATATATATATATATTAGTATACTTGAACAGCATTTTTTTTTCTCTAATGCATGTTTCATTGAAGAGCAGCAGCAATTCCTGTTTGCTTGTCTTGTAATCGATTTTTTTCTTTTTGGCAGAATAATGTTCGAACATTCTGTTTGAGTTTAAAAAGAAATTTGCTGTAGTTGCAAACGTTTTCAACTCCCATAAGTCATCCCTAGGCAAGTGATGAATTAAAAATTGGTGAATTTATTGAAAATATGATTAAAATTGCTTAAAATCATTAAAATCACTTAAGCGTGCCTTCCCCTTTGGTCCTGGATATGACCTTAAACTATATCCAATGGTGAGGCCCCACCTTGCGGGCCTTGGGGAGTGTGGAGCCACCCTTTAATTGCCATGGCTCCCAGGTCCACTCTGACCCAGAGTTAGGGTCCCACTATAGGTTAAATAGAAATCGACTTGAAAAACAAATATACTCCATTAAAAATCGTTCCTCAAAATAACTAGATTCGGCATTAAATAACCTGAAAAAGGTTGATATGCCGTAAAACAAAAACAACCAACCAACCAACCAACCAACCTTCCCCTTCATCTTGGGCTTGATTGATGGTTGTTTTTTTGTTTTTTTTCTTTACATACGGATTAGTAGGGCTTCAATGATTGGGAGGTGCAGTGCTTAAGTGCTTTTCACCACCAAACTCATCAGAAATTAATTATTGGATATCAAAAGATTAAAAAAAAAAAAAAAAAAAAAAAATTCGCCTTATCATTTAACAACTGTTTAGTCTAACAGACTTGGCCTTTCATTATTCCAATTTTGTTATTGATTCACGTGATTTTATTTGGTCCAGCACGCATTTCAAAAACCATTAAGTCCTTGAAATCGAATAAAGATATTTATATATGTAAACCGTCAAAGGTGCTGGTGTCGTTATCCTGAATTGTGCAGATTATGTCCAGAAAATGTTAGTCATTTTGAATGATGTGCATATGTTTGTTTGCATTGGCCCTGCTGAAATTGCAACAACACTTATAAGAAATGAAATTAAAATCCAGAAGCGCCTTTTTACACTTTTTATAAGAAAGGATACTTTTTATAAGAAAGGATACTTTTTTTAAAGAGATCTCTCACTTGGACCTATTTTGTCTATGGCGGGTTCTGTCCAACACTCCCTAGCCAAGTGGCTATTGACTATTATAGAACCAGTTTAAACTTTATACACAAAACATTGCATTACCTATTCATTCAAGTTGGTTGAATATTTACATAAGTTTCAATCCAATTCTGTGAACAGCTTCATATGGTCATTTGATGTTTCCAGCCTATTTACCAATGTGCCACTACAGAAGACCATTGGTTTTTGTGCCGATTCACTTTATAATAGCAATCTAACTTCCCCAACTTTCCCTAAGAATATGTTTGTTGAACTCATATTGATCTGTACTAAGTCAGTGGAATTCAGCTTTGATAACTTTATGTACGGTCAGAGTGATGGGGTTCAGATAGGAAGTCCCCCTGCATCCTGCATTAGCAGATATTTTTTTTTAGGATTCTATGAGTCAACAGTGTTTAGTAATATATTGAAGCCTTCAATATATATTTTAGATACGTTGATGACACTTTTACAGCCTTTGCTTCTGAGAGTGAAGCAATAATTTTCTTCAATAATCTACATTCTCTCCACACAGCATTATCATTTACTATGGAGAAAGAGAATAAAGATTGCTTATTTTTCCTAGATATTTTCCTTGAACATAGTAAGAATTCTTTTCTTACTACAGTTTATCACAAACTGACTTTTACTGGTCTTCATATGGATTGGCACTCATTCATTCTACCTCTAGAAAAATAGGGCTTATTAAGACATTAGTGTATAAAGCCCTTAGAATTTGTTTCCCCAATAAGCTCAAACACAAATTTGATACTGTCAAAGACATTTTCATTTGTAATGCTTATCCAGAGAATTTGATTAATTATTAATAATCAAGTGGAAAAATACAATTCTCCTATTCCCCTGGGTCTGTCCAAAATTTCTGTTTATTTAAAACTACCTTGGATTGGATAGTTAGTGTTGGGCAGACATATTATTAAGTCTGTAACAAATTGTTTCCCATCTGTCGTATTACGGTTGGTTTTCAGTATAAAATCTGCATTCCCCCTGGTTACAAAGGACGGTTTGCTTCACATCATGCAAAGTAATGTTATTTATGAATTTAATTGCCTGTGCGTTGCTGGCTATGTGGGCTGAACCTCCTTGAACTTGCAGACACACATCAACCAACATATACCGACGGAAATTAGACCAGGCAAACCATGTCGTTTTCACCTTTCTTCTGCTTTGGAATCCATTGGAGTCTGCAATTGGCCAACATCTAATAGAAAATCCAGCTTGTGCCAATTCCTATAAAATGGATTGTTTCAGAATATTGCACCAGGATGACTCTTATCATTTAAAGATTTTGGAGTCTGTCTCAATTCTTTCATGCAAGCCGTCACTTTGCTGACAGAAAGAATTCGTTAAAACATTACACTTGTTTGGAGATATATCTTAATAGTTTTCGTACGCCCTCCATCTCGATTGTATATATATTTCACAAAAATTCCCATGTACTTTTTCTTCCCCTTTTTTTCTTTTCATATATCTCTGAGTATTTGCTCTTGTGTGACAACTTAATTTTTTTTTCATCTTTTGATATCCAATGATGAACTCCTGATGAGTTTGTTGGTGAAAGGGGCCCCTAAGGTTTGTTCATTATATATATATATATATATATATATATATATATATATATATATATATAAGCGAGATAAGTCACTGAAAAGCAAAATACGTGTTTATTCACAGCTGAACATTTTGCTAACCGCATTTCATTTCCTCTGATGATGTGCGCCATTATTGAAAATCCATGGATTAAAGAAATAAACATAACCCCTTCTATATATTCCTTGTGTCAAACAAATTCTTAACTCGAATATGTGTTTATATTTTGATTTTCAGAATTTAACTTTAACCATTAAACTTATATATATATATATATATATATATTTAAATATTTTTTGCGGGGTACAAAATTTTATTATGGCTATGTAAAGACTAAATTTAAACTTGTTCGAAAACATTATTTATTTAAGATTGTGAAATTAAAAAATAAAAATGAATGTGTCAGCTGACCGGTTTCGAAGCTCACTCAACAGAGCTAAAATCGAGCTTAATTACATTTTAAAAAGAAAAGGGGGGGAACAATGAATCGGAGATGAAAAAGTAGGGGGGAAATGTATGTATAAAATAAAAGGGGGGGGGTTAATTATTAAATTGAAACTAGATTAAGCCCTAAGAGATTCTCTTTTTTTTTTTGCAAAGAGAAGGTTTCAGAGTCTTAATATATATAGTTTCTAGAATTTTGAGATGGTAAAGAGAGTGCGACTTGCTAAGGATGGAAAAAAAAGTCCACACTAAAATTCGAAGCACCTTATAAATAATCATATTTGCGTTTCAAATTTTAGTGCGGACTTTTTTTTTCCATCCTTAGCAAGTTGCACTCTCTTTACCATCTCAAAATTCTAAAAACTATATATATTAAGACTCTGAGACTTTCTCTTTGAAAACAAAAAGAGAATCTCTTAGGGCTTAATCTAGTTTTTATTTAATAATTAAACTCCCCACCCCTTTTTTTTTTATACATACATTTCCCCCCTACTTTTTCATCTCCGATTCATTGTTCCCCCCCCCCTTTTCTTTTTAAAACGTAATTAAGCTTGATTTTAGCTCTGCTGAGCGAGCTTCGAAACCGGTCAGTTGACACATTCATTTTTAATTTTTAATTTCACAATCTAAAATAATGTTTTCGAACAAGTTTAAATTTGGTCTTTACATAGCCATAATATATATATATATATATATATATATATATATAAGTAGGTTGTAGTTTGCTTGAAGCATTGTTGAAGAAAATTATCAGGTAAAATTAAAAGCCAAGAACAATGCGAGATTTTTTTTTTTTATATAGAGTAAAATTAAATGCAAACAAAAGAAATAAAGTTCTTTTTTTTGTTGTTTGTTTTTTCTTTTTCACACAAATTTTAACTCTAAACAACAGTAATTTTTTTTTTTCTGTTGTATTGAATGGTGATATATATATCACCATTCAATACAACAGAAAAAAAAAATTACTGTTGTTTAGAGTTAAAATTTGTGTGAAAAAGAAAAAACAAACAACAAAAAAAAGAACTTTATTTCTTTTGTTTGCATTTAATTTTACTCTATATATAAAAAAAAAAAATCTCGCATTGTTCTTGGCTTTTAATTTTACCTGATAATATATATATATATATATCTAGTGTAATCTAGAGACTGTTTTTCACAACTCTTCAGTGTGGCTAAACAAGCACACATCCCAATCTTGGGGACGTTTTTATTAATTTACTTAAGGCAGCATCAGTACTACCTTTCTCTTAGAAACATGAAGGATAACATCAGAACAAGAAAATCAATGGTAATAATTAATAATTCCATCCATGTTTAATCAATTTACTGTTATTCAAATTCATGTTATATTAAAAATTTTCAGTTTTTCATTTACTCAAGAAATGATAGGTGAAAAAAAAAAAAGGTTAATTTTTCAAACTTTTATTTCTAGTTGTCATCGCTGCGCAATAAAGGCTTTCCCCTTCCTGATATCAATGCTATTGGTAAGTTGAATGTTTTTTTTTCTTTACTTTTAAACAAAGATTTCTTTGTATTATTTGGATTCATCCGACTGATGTTCTCATCTCGAAAATCACACTCAAGATGAGAACAGTAGTCCGATGAATCCAAATAATACAAATAACCAATCCTCATCTAAAAAATTCAGAAATGTCAAAGTTTTAATAAATTTATCGTGCGGATACTTGGTGTGTGTTGTACCCATTGAATTGGTTATTTTATTTTTTTAGTCTAAAGTCGGTTTGAAGACCCAGTAAAATTTAAAAAAGAAAATAATTAAAATTCCGTCTATCTCTTTCTCTTTTTTCCCCTACCTCACCTTCTTTCTTTCTTTCCCTTTCCTCCTCTCTCTCCTCCTTTCCTTCTCCCTCTCTCTCCCTTCTCTCTCTCTCTCCACCAGATCATCACAGAAGTAAAGTGGAACGGACAAACTAAGAGAAATATAATATATATGAGTTGTTTTGCTTGCATTAACAAGCTGAGGTATTGGTCTATGCGTTTTCCCCACTGTTAAATTGGATAGCATATATGTAGGGGGAATGGGGGATTGGTGGGCGATGAGACGTGCTATGACTTTGCTAAGTAGTTTCTTGTTAAACATCTTTTGTATTTGTAGTTATTAAATTGCACTAGTTTTAATTATTTTGAACTTCTATAAAGTTTTTTGTCCTTGCATAGTGGTCAAATGTTGATGGGATACACAGCCATATGCACTGATCAAAATAGATACTCACATCTGAACATAACTGTATATATATATATATATATATATATATATATATATATATATATGTGTGTGTGTGGCCACATACACATATGCACACATACTCACAAAGACCTATACATATCAACATATAAATCTAAACACATCTAGCTCTGAAACCAGTATATATATACACACACGCACACACATGGAAGAAAAACCCAACACAAACTTAGCTCAATCTCATAAATTTATTTCAACCCAAAAGGGCTTTATCGAACGAGAAGTAGCTACTTGTGTTTAGCATCTGGCTGAGATAATGGAACAAATTTAATTGCATGTTGAAATAAATTTATAATGAAATTGGACTAAGTTTGTGTTCTGCTTCTTTTTTTTTTCAAAAACTTTTATGTATGCTCTGCTTTTTTTATATTTTTAATATATGTAAGCATTTTTTTTTTTTTTTTTTTTTACAAAGGAGTCACCGTTTATCAAGGCCTAGAGGGCATTCGAGAATAAGGGTTAATAAGTGTACAGTGGTCAATGGGGCAATGTCGTAGCAATCGTTAGTAGTGGAAATTCGGTAAATTGGATTACTTAAGGAGAACGGCTCACCAAGAACTTGTTTATGTTAGACTTGAAAACGACCATATTATAATCAGCTGGAAAGCAGGAAAATGGAAGAAAGTTCCACAGATGTGCAGTTCTAAGAAAAAATCTTTGTTCATAGAATCTACATTTAGATTTAGGCACAGATAAAGAGTAGGGGAAATTATTGATAGTGTTTTCAGCTAGACTAGTGTTTCTTGTGAAAGTTTGGCGAGGGGGGGGGCATAGATTGGAGCTCAGACGAGCACTTGCCATGAAAATAATGATAAAGCCGAAACAGGATCACAACGTCTCTTCTGGGAGAAAGAAGTTGCAAGAAAGAGAAAAGGGCGTTACCCACTAGATTACAAAGTCTATTTTGAACTCTGTCAAGGTAGGATAAGGTCTTTCTAGCAGCTCCTGCCCAAATGTGGCAACAGTACTCCATTCTTGGATGTATCTGGCTCTTATATAGGTAGAGAATTGCATCAGCAGTGAGATTTCTACTGGATCGATAAAAGGATCTTACCATTTTCCCAATGACCTTGGCAACAGATTTGATGTACGTGTTCCATTTCAGATCAGCAGTAATGGTCAATACCAGGAGTTTGATATGTATTAATGAGATTTACCAAAATCCTCAGTTGTTTATTCCCTTTTTAACTTTTGTTTTTAATCTGCTATGCATTGAGTTCTCCCACTTAAGATTCCCTAGAGAAATTGCTCTATCCTTTTACGGATTAAAATTCTAATTTTGTTAGATTGTTTTTATTAGCAACAGTAGCAGCATTTGAGGCTGTTGTATTTAAATTCACTTATTTAAGTGATAACTTTTACTCCCTTGCATGCAAACGCATGCATTAAGTCACTAGCAGTCATCAGCATGACTTGAGTTTGGCAAGGATCAAATCCACAACTACAATAGTTACAGGTTCAATTCTTGCCAAAGGTAAGCCATGCTGATGAGTGCTGGTTAGCAAGAAACCTGTGTCCACGAATAACTTTGATATACATAAAAAAATTATTTTAAAAATATGTATAAAATTATTAAATATATATCCATACATACATATGAACATGTACGTATATACATGATTATATATTTTTTTTGTTTTATTTAAAAAAAATTTTTTTATAAGATAAAAAATAAATTACCCATCAACTAAAATACTAACGTAATTTTAAGTAACCCGGAAAGAATTGTACATTTTGCAACAAGGAAAGAGTAAATTTTTGTCTGCATCCAACTTTTATCAAAATAAATGAATGATATATTGCAAGTAGAAATTGAATGGGATTCCAACATATTTATTGCATGTCAAACTAGGTTGGTTTGTGATACCTATTAAAATTAGGTACAACTATACTAGAAAAGCGAAATTCGGAAAACGAAAAAATTGATTTAAAAAAAATAAAATGGCTGACTTTTTGTGTAAATTTTCACTAAAAGCAATGATATCTATTTAATTGGCATGTTAGAAATATTACTGCATTATTTAAAAAAAAAAAACAAAAAACGAGTTTCTGATCTGTATTGTAAAAAAAAAAAGAAAAAAAAAAGCCCTCACCATATTTCTTTGGGAACACGTGGCATAAAAAGAAGAAAAACTAAAACAAGGCAAGTAACTCATATTTATGATTGTAAATGCACAATTTATTAAAAAAAAAAAAAAAAAAAATTGGCAATAATTACATGCTATTTACATCCCCTTGAAACTCTCCGGTATATATTTTTTTTTTTTTTCGATAATTTTCGTGTAAAAAAATGTTTGCTTTGATAATTTCTTTTTTACCTAATCGTTTTTCATAGTTTTTGAATATTAATTACTAGGGCTATGGCAACAATATACCTCACACAGTCAGACACAGTTAATCAACTGAGAACCACATCACTCTATATAAAAGCATATAAGATATCAACGGATACACACTTGAGAGTCAAAACAATGAAAAGAATATGCTGTTGTCCTAGCCCTATTAATTACTATAACATGACAATTAAGTAGAGACTATTGATTTGCCTTGAAATTCAATAATAAAAATTTCGAATTTCGTTATTATACTGTAATTGCACCTGAAATTAAATTTAAATTGTATATTTAAGTTTGACAAATAATTTGTCGCTTTCAAATTCCTAGTGCTATCAGATCAGGCTGCCTGATGATGCTGACTTCCTGACCTAAAATACACCAAACACTGATGTTATTGTTTTTTTTTTTTTTCATTTCCCTTTGTAAAACTCAATCATGTCCTGCAAAGTAAAAAACAAAAACAAATTTTCTTTGCAAAATAACTAAACCAAACACTTAAATATTTTAAGATTTAAAGAATTTGATGCATGAACTTTTTCTAAAATTAATTTAATAACCTGAAAAAGGGTTGATATGCCGTAAAATAAAACAACAAAACCGAACACTGTATAAGCATTTGAATATAAAATAACCAAACGAAACGCTTTCAAATTGTAATTTTAAATTAATATTATATAACATTGTCGTATGAATTACATGCTTGTCCTTGAAAAGACTTCAAAACTGTCCATTTAACAACCCAAAGGACTATTGCTTGGGGAGATTTTTATATCTCCAAGGAGAAAAGTAAATTATTAATAAAATAAATCTGTTAAAAAAATCTCTGGTCGAGGCAAAAGCTTGCTTCGTATCTTTTAAAGGTAAATAAGCATCCTTTAAAGAAAAAAAAATATATTGTTTGGCTTTCGTAAAAAAAGCAAAAAAAAAAAACATTAATATTCATTCATAACGACATTTCAAATAAAAAAAAATACCACCCCATTTCTTATTGTATAAAATATTGTGCTTCTATATTTAAATAATGGAAAAATATTGAATTTCAAAAAAAAAAAAAAAAGTACCTATGTAATTGTCATGTCACAAATAGTAACATATCCAAAAATTACAGAAAATAATGAGGTAGAAAATTAATTAATCATGAAAAAAGATATTTGTAAAATCTATCTGGTTTCAAAATCTTCAGATTCGAATTGGAGAATTAACAGGGGAGGTAATTAAGTGTTCACTTTCTCGGAGATCTAATGCAAATTCAATCAGTTGTTTCTTGAAAAAAAAATTCAAACAATTAAAAATAGTTATTTTTAAAATATTCACAAATTATGAATATATATATGTTATGCTTATTTTTGTTTTCTGAATAGATTCTGTCTCCTGTAAATGATGTTTCAATTTTGCTCAAGTCACATGACCTAATATGTCCGCCTCATATCAAAGTATTTTTATCCTTCTTCACAAATAATTAATTTTCTACTTAATCATTTTCCGTAATTTTTGGATATGTTACTATTTGCGACATGACAATTATGTAGATACTATTTGTTTTACTTGAAATTCGATTTTTCTTTTTCGTTATTTAAATATAGAAGCACCAAAATATTTACATAATAGTTGATTTTGTTTTTCTTTTTTTTTTAAAGAAAGAAAAAAAAAGAAAATCCATATATTTTCAATTAAATCAGAAGTTACATTCACACCAAGATAAATATGTATTAGAAAACAATACGTATTTGAAAAAAAATAGATAATTTTCTCTCATAAGGATTCCCACCCCGATGGATTTCTTTGCATTTTTTGATCTTACCACCAGGAAATTTGAGCAGATGGCAAATGTGTCTATTTTTAATACGTTCTTACATGCTTTTCGACGTATAACATCTGTCTACCATAAAAGCCATTGCATCTATCTTTTAATTGGTGGCATTCAACATAAACAAAATAAAATACTTGGTTAACATTTCTGAAAATCTGACTTTTATTATGGAATCCACTTAGAACTTATTCTGCTGTAAGCGTCCATGTTTCACAAGCATACAGGAAAACAAGTGGACAAGGTATCGCATGAACCTTATCTTTGAGCTGAGCTTGATTGCCTTATCCTTCCAAATGATGTTCAACTTAGCTAGTGTTGCAGCTGTCATTTTGTTATATAATAAAAGGGTTGAGTGTTTGTTGCATCATCTCTAATAATGGATTAGAAGAGATGACGTGTTATATTATATATTTATGTTGTATCATAAAGGGAATCGTGTGTGAGTGACATGTATTTTCAGAACCTACCTCTGCTTCTTCGATGTTGGACCATCTGGAATTTCTCGTCCTGGAGGGAGACTTGATACTTGTTTTTGGATGAAGATTCAATCACTCCAAGACAAGGAATTAGTTCTATAGTTTATTTCACTTTTCCCAGATGCCCTGCAGAAGGTGGAAAGTGAAATCGGCCTGTGTGGGTTCTTCTTCTACACACGTCAGCGTTCGCCCCCCCCCCCCCAGTGAAGAGGAGGAGACAACGGGAAGCCGTCCGTTGTCTTCTGAGTCCAAATCAAATCTCAACGATTCAGCTAACCTGATCACATGACTCGCACGCAATCCAATCAGCTGATCTTAACTTCCGGTCAACGTGTCTACACTATAACTCTACTCTTCCCCTCCCTCTCTCTCTCTCTCTCTATTCCTTAACAATTTCAGTTCTGGCTAATACTTCAGGTTTAGACTCCTTATCAGAAACTATTGCTCCAACGTATTTAAAATTCTTCACGCTTTCAAGCTTTTCTCAGTTGGCAGTTTGGATTTCATTGTCACTATTTGTCATCAGTTTTGTTTTATATACTGCTTATGTACATGCGATCTTAGTAAAAAAGTAAACTACTTTCCATATTGGTCTGCAAAAAGAATGTTTTATTAATTAACTTTTCTGAGTGGACAAGGGAACACGCGAGTCTTATCGTTGAGCTGAGCTTGATTGCTTGTCCTTCCAAATGATGTCCAACAAAGCTGACTTAAAGAGGATTCAGGCCTCAGAAATACGAAGCCTCAGAAGACTGCGTGGCATCTCTTACAAAGACAACATAACCAATGAGGGTGTCAAAAACAGAATAAGGCAAGCCATTAGTCCTTATCAAGATCTTCTCACCACAACCAGGAGGCGCAAACTAAAATGCTTCGGTTACGTAACAAGACGAGAAAGGCTTGCAAAGACAGTGCTCCAGGGAACAGTCAGAGGAGGAAGAAAGAGAGAAAGACAGGAGAAGAGATGGGAAGACAACATCACAGAATGGACAGGATTGAAACTGATCGAGGCGGTCAAACGTGTGGCGGACGGTGTAGGATGGAGAGGACTGGTTGACAGATCATCTGTAGTGCCGCAACAGCAACTGCCACGGAGCAGGTGAAGGTGAAGGAAGAACTTATAATTTTAGTTTTGGCGAATTGTCTAAACTATTAGTGTAAATGGTATATCCTTATTTTCTTATGAATCATTGCTTAATTAAGGCTAAAAGCCACTGAAGAATAAGGATTAATATGCATAGATTGACAGTTGAATGATTATTATTATGAGAGGATTGAAAGTGAAGTTAATTGATATGATGGTTGACAAGTTCTTGCTATGAATGTTCCATCTTTGTTTAACAATACTAAACTAACACTGATGATGCCATATCGCTACTATTATATAAAAGTCATTTTGTATGTGTGGGTTGCTTCCTCATAGGTTCCGAAACGGCTGAGCCTATCTTTTGTAAATTTCACATAAAGGTAATTTATATGTCTGGCAATGTTCTTAGATATGTTTCTATAGAAATTCATCTGATAAGTATCGAAAATACAATCTTAAAAATAGCTTTTCTCTCTTCTAAATAAAAAAGAATTTTTACAGGGGAATATTTTACATTACACCGACAAGAGAGATAATAAAATTTCAGCAAATGATTTCTTAAAAAAAAAAAAAAAACAGATTTATTATCTGCTTAGTGGTAGAGTATTCAACTACAGAATGAATGAACCCTTGTTCAAGCCTGAGTGTACCTCACCATTTTATTTTAAGTTTTTCTTATTAATGAGTTCAATTTATGATAAAAGAAAAGGTACCATTTAAAACCGTCACAAATCATTTCTTCGTTTACATATTTCAAAACTAAACATTAATCAGAAGTGACTTTTCCAGGGCATTCATTGTCAAGCTCAAATATCAGCTGACATGATATTGTAAACAAACACAAAAGGAATTTGATGAACAACATTATCATGATTATTTTTTTTTATTTTTTTGCGAATTAGTCCACCGGACAAATTATTCCTTGTACTATAGAGGATTGATTCTATAATAATACATACGCAATCTGAATAAATTAAAATATCATGTTTAAGCGTATTGTACGGCCGGGCAACACCGGGCTTCAGCTAGTATGCATATACTATTAATATCCTAGTGCTTGTTTTTTTAAATATTCTTTTTCACCCCCAAACAAAGCATATTACTGCTTGAACATAGGGGGCTACTATTTGGGATCATGTCTAACGGGTGATTGTGGGGAGTTGAGCAGCATGATGTCTGTTCACATTACATTTAAACTTCTGCATGTCAGTTGTGAAAACAGGAAGGGAATTCCTAAATCGAGGGAAGAAACTATCAGAACACCCCATAATTTTAATATACCATATTTCTTCAAACTGAAACATAATTATCAAAGTATACTTATGCAGATAGATATGAAAAGTCTTAAAGTTTGTGCCTATTTCCATTCTATGGAGGCTAGGCGTGAACGCAGACCCCACAATTTTATTATACCATCACTATTTAAGTTAAAAAATACTTATCAAGGTATTATTATGTACATCTATATCAAAAACACTTGTAAACGTTTTTTTTTTATTTTTTTATTTCCATACTTTGTGGACCAGGCGCGTACGCAGATCCCACAATTTTAATGAATCATCATTATGCCAGATCAAACATACCAATTCCTGTGTCTCGATACATCTTCTATCATTATATGTGATCAGTTTTCTATAATAGTCAACCATATAGGAGCCTATTCATGACCAGACACACACACAGACGTTCAGCTATATATATATATATATATATATATATATATATATATATACTGTTATTAGTCCCATAATCTGCCAAGGCCGTAGGGGCGCTGAATGGTGGACATGTTGGCTCCAGTTGATCTGGTTTTGGGCAACTGCTTGGGTTAAATCAAATCTTTTTCCTGTCCAGTCAAGGATCTTGTCAGCCCACTTCTTTTTCTGTCTGCTCCATCTTTTTCACTGGACTGTTCCTTGCAGAATGGTCTTTATAAATCCTTCTGAGCGTATTACATGCCCATACCATCTGAATTCTTTTTTCACAGTGGTCATGACGCACTTGTTGATCGACCTTTTTGCAGACTTCATTGTTGGTGACATGGTCCTTGTATGAAATGCCAAGGAGTCTTCTGAAGCATCTCATCTCTACTACTTATAGGTCTGCGTTCAGCATTCATACCTCACATGTGTAAAGCATGATTGAGATGACTCGTGTTCAGTAGCTTCAAAAAGACCCGAAACCTCATGGGTTTACAGAAGCATTCGCAATGGATCGAATCGAGTGGAGAAAAACCATTCGACCAAGTCGGCGTCTCAAAAATTCAAACCTCAAACTTGAGGAAAGCGACAATAAACATGTATCAGTAATAGTAATACTTTGGTTCCGAGAGGAATGTTTCTGTCTTAAGACTATATGGAGAGTTAGTGCTTGATTAAGGCTAAAATCCCTTGAGGCTAAGATTTAATGAGATGGATTGATTGTTAGTAGAATGGTCACAAACATTATGGGAGGATTGAAATTTGATGACTTATAAAGGTAGTTTATGACAAAGATTTATTGACATATTTAAACATGACTGTGTGTAGCACTAGGTGTATCAGAATTTTTGTAGGAATGTTTGACACCCCTAACACGAAACTGCGAAGAAAATATAAACAACTCGTAATTTCTCTTTTAAAAGTGGGTTGTTTATTTTCTTTGTGGATTATACTTCCAAAATAAACTATTAAAGTTGTTTTAAAAGTAATAGAAATATTTTTTTTTATTTTTTAAAAAACAGTAATGAATTTTACGAACTCAATATTTTTCAATTTTTAAACTTTAAAAATCTATCAAAATTTTTCTGTTGATTCTATTTTTACAATATTTTCAGGGTCAATGTGAAATCTTACGCTCTTTCCAATAAACCGAATATAATATTTTATACAAACGTTTTTTTTTTTAAATATACGCCTCCCCCCCCCCATTTTCAAGTGTCTATTAAAAAATAAATAATTAATTTACTCACCAAAGTTTTATATATCACAAATTGAAGAGAAAAGGTCAATAAATAATAAATTCAAGTTTAAAACAAAAAAAAGTAGTGATTTTTATAAATTTACCTGTAAAGTCTGAAGTTTAAAACCTTAAAAAAAAAAAAAAAAAAACCCGTTTTTTTTTTGTTTTGTTTTTTTAATGAAACCTTGGTCCTTGCTCCTTTAATTGAAAAAAAAAAAAATTAGGGCTTGAATTACATTTTTCGAGGAGTTATAAGCTTGGAAAGACGAGGTGGAATTATTCACTATTTTTCACGAAATTTCTGACACTGTGTAGCACTTAGGGAATGTGGTCTCTTCTGTATGTTAGGTTTTCAGGATATTTTTTTTTTTTTCATTTCTGAAGAGTTTCATTTGGAACAAGGGGAAATAATCACAAAGTTTATTGATGGTTTGCAAAACTTTTTGGTAATTTAAAATCAAATTATTTTTTCATTTTTTTTATTTATTTATTTATTTATTTTTATTTTTTTTAGAAATGCTATTTTCAAACATTTCAGAATATTCCAAATTAACTTTTTTAAAAATTTATTTCGAAATTGTAATTACAAGAGAAATTTGTCTGTTTTCCAAAAAAAGCATCTAACAAAACGAGCCCCCTCCCTCCTTTTGAAAATCTAAAGCAAGTAGATTAATTTTACTTTATAGATGCTATTCTAATAATCGAATTTCTTTCTCTCTTGTATTCGCAATTGTTTGATTGAAGAAGATGAAGTGTTTGTATTTTTCTTTTCATTTTTTTTTTTTACATAGCTGAAACAAGCAGCATGAAAGACTTGGTTCGCTTTCTGCAGCTTCTTCTCGTTTGTGCCGTTTATTGTGAAGAGAACACCCATATTCACCAAATCATGGCAATGGAAGAGTCAGTACAGCAAGTTGTGATGCAGTTATTAAAAGAGGTAAGTGCTAGCAGATGCAATCACAGGTGGGGAAGAGGCAACCTTAAAAATTTGACTTACCATGAGGAGGTTGGGGGGCTGGAGGCATTCTACCACCGGGCGATGCTGGTTAACGGCTCCTGCTAGTTCTTAATATTGCCCGTACTGAGGATTAAACTTTTGACCTCCAGAAGAATGTCACTTAAAACTGAATTTTAAAAGATACACCTGAAGAAGGCTGAAGGTTACGTCAGCCAAAATGTAAGAATAAAATGCAAGAACATTAGTTTAAATAATTCAAATAATACATGTATTTTTTTTTATTTCAATATTTAATTAATAGCAAATTAAATTTAAAACAAAAGTAACTGCAAAGGTTCAAACTTCAAGCAATTCATGTTAGAGGTAAATGATTTTTTTTTCATGAAAGAATGACTTCCTGTCTCCTTCCCTTCATATATACACACACACACACACACACACAATTTGACTTTTGACTTAGTTGAAACTGATTGCAGATGCTTTTTTGGCTTGCAACAAAATGTAGTATCACTTGTGGGTAATGACCCTTTTCGTCTCTTAACTTTCTTTTTCTCATACAAGTGACGTTGCAAGTCTAGCTCTGCTCTATTGTTACTTTTATGGTAGGTGCTCGACTGAGCTCCAATCTGTTTCCTCCCCATAAAATGTTTGTAACAAATACTCGCCTAGCTGCAATAACCGTCAACAACTCCCCTCACTTTCTATTTGTGCCTAAAACTAAATAAAAATATAAAAATTCCATGAGCAGAGTTTTTTTTAAGGTCATGAATGCATAAGTTCAGTCATTATAACAATGTAATTTGCAATCCTTTCTGATCCATTCGGGTGGAATAAAAAAAGCAGGCATTACTTTTGGAAGGTCCCTTCTTATATTAGCTTTCTGTAGTTACCAAGTGCCAACAAAGTAAAAAGCAAAAAAAAAAAAAATGTCTATACTTTATTATACCATCCCTATTTGCAGATATTGACTTTATTATACCATCCCTATGTTGCAGATATTGATGGTGTGGAACTCTTGAGAAAGCAATGCTCCTGTCATGGATGTGTGTCAGAAGCAGACATGCATATTGAATTCCTGGCAAAAGTGCATTGAAAATGGTGATGACTATGTAGAAAAATAAATTCTTGAGCACAAAATGTAACTCGTTTTAATAGTGCCACTCCTATCTTCTGTAGCTCTTCAACTTATTCGACTAAAAAAAACAAAAAAAACAGTAGAAGACTTTACTTTTGGAACGACCCTCATACGTTATATTTGGATGCAGGTCAGGCTGAACGAAGAACAATGAAATTGTTCTCCACAAAATTTGCATCTTAAAAAAATCATATCCGTTCGCCTAAGGAGACTAACCAGCTCAGTGATTGAATCACTCTGTGGGTATTAAGGTCCATATTAGGATTCACACAGGCTTGAAAAGTTCTTGAAATTTTACTTTTGCCTTGAAAAGTATTTATTTCTTATTACCTTCAAAACTCCTTGAAAATATGGAAAATATCTTGAAAATAACGTCACAATCGTATTCGTTATGCCCAGAAAAATTTGTGGTGAAATATTAAAATAAAATCGAAATAAATACTGTTAAATTATTTTTTTTAAATATTTATAAAAATACCATTAAAATATTTTTTAAACATTAAAAATGAAATCAAAATATAATGCTCTGAAATTGCATCGTATTATTGTGGATACAAGAGTTACAACCCTTTATCATAAAACTACCTGATGTTTTCCATATAACAGCATGGAGTAGTTTTGTGATAAAGGGACATAACTCTTGTATCCACAATACCAGAAATTCAAAATTTAAAAGTAAAATGAACACAGTGTAGGCAATATACAATGGCGAAAACCACATTTAATCACGCTTGGTTGGCCAAATATAAGTGGGCCAGGGAATGTAAATATGATTATCAACAGACTTTGTTGGGTATGTAAAAAAGCATTTGCTTTGAGCAAAATGGGTGAAAGTGCCTTGAAATCGCACATGGCTGGCACTAAATGCAAAACTGTACCTCTATAAGGCCACCATTCGTCCATGTATGGAGTACTGTTGTCACATTTGGGCTGGTGCATCTGCTGCTTGTCTCTCACTCCTGGACAGGGTTCAAAAGAGAGTTGCCAACCTGATAGGCCTTGAACTGTCATCTAGGCTTCAGCCTTTGTCCCATCGACGAGATGTTGCATCCCTCTGCCTGTTCTACAAATACTTTAATGGTGAATGCTCTGATGAACTGCAAACACTCGACGTGACTACCCCTGACAAACCCGACAAGCAACTCAGTCCCACCCCTTTACAGTAGAGATCCCTAGGAGTAAGAAAGCATTTTACTCCAATAGTTTCTTCCTCAGAACTGCAAGTTTTTGGAACTCCCTTACGGGATTCTGCTTTCCCAACTGTACTGATATGCAGAAGTTCAAGTGTAATGTGAACAAACATCTTGCTACTCATCTCCCTTCATAATGCCCCGCAAATTATGTCCCCGATAGTAGCCTCCTACTTCAAAGTGGCACTGTGCCTTGTTTGGGGTTAAAATTGAATAATAAAAAAAAAAAACCCCGAGATTATATAACCAAGAGTATAATTATATAATCATAATTTCATTTTCTTTTTTTCTGTTTTTTTTCAGTGACAATGTAATCCAAATCAATCAATCGTCCCACTCACTCCAAGAATTGTAATTTTTAGTCGCGTGCAAGCGACTCTATGAGTCACTCCGTCGGTCTGTCGGTTGGTCTGTTGGTCCGTCCGTAACAATTTTTTGCTTGGCTTTGTTGGTTAAGATCAAAGATCTGTTGTTAATAGATACTGTTCTTAGCTTTTTAAGCTTTTCTTGACCTTTTGGCCAAGATAAAAGTGTAGTATCTGTTCTTACTACATGCTGTACTTATGTTTGTAACTTTTCCTTGGCCACATAGCTAATATAACGTTCCAAATTCCCTAAATCAAATAATTTTTGTGATATAAAGTGGGGGATCACTTTTCTGTATTAATTTAATGTAAAATGATCACCCACTTTACAACCAGTCAGTCTCAAAGCCATTCAAGTCATTCTCCAGATCATTCAAGTTGTTTTTGAAGGATTCCAGTTATTTTTTAAGCATTCGAGTCATTCTTAAGGTCATTCAATTCATCCTTAAGTTCATTAAAGTCATTCTAAGTCATTTACTTTTTATTTATTTAAGTCATTTCAGCCCATTTTTCAGTCATTTTTGTTTATCTTTAAGAAGTTCATGTCAATCCTACATTCACACATTCATTCATTACACAAGAGCATGCGACTAATAGCTATCGGCCTTGTTTTCAATCTTTTTAATTTATGTACATGTGTATTTCTTGTAGGTTGTTGGAGAAGATGGAACATCAAATCGGAATGAAAACTTCTCAGGAATTGCAGATGTAAGAAAGACTTGTTTTGTTTTTTTGTTTATTTATTTTTTTTCTAACATCAAGAAAAGATGTTTTTTTGTTTTGTTTTGTTTCTTTTACATAGAAGTCACCACTTATCAAGGCCTGGAAGCCACTCGAAGATAAGGGTTATTGCGTGTACAGTAATCAATGGGATAGTATCGTAGTAATCGTTAGTAATGGAGATTTGATAAAGTGCCTTACTTAAGGGGACGGTTCATCAGGAATTTGTTTATGTTGGACTTGAAGACATCTAAGTTGTAGTAAGGTTAAGAATCAAGATAGCAGGGTAAGCTCATAGAGAGTGAAAATTTGTGTTATGAATGCAGAGGGGTGGGAGGCTGTCTTATCTATGGTGTGTGAGTAAAAGGGATGAGAGAATTTAAGAAACCGAAATGTATTCTGATAGATTAAATTTTGTAATGAAATTACTTTTTAAATAAGATTTTTTAATTTTCATTTGCACTATGCGATTTTATGTATCTGAATTTTTGAGATGAGGATTGATAATTTGCATTCTTCGGACTACTGTTCTCATCTTGTCTTATTTGCACAATGTTTCAGTCAATGTAATCTCAGATCTTCTCAAACTCAGGCAATCTGTACAAGGTTTCAAACAGAACCCTTTATTTAATCCACAGGGGTTAATATGCTCTCGTTTCATCAGTCAAGTAATTCGCTATTATATTTCATAATATTGCCCACATGAAGGTTTAAACATAAAATTACAGAGTTGGCATGCTCTAGTTCTGTCAGCCATGAATGGGTAGAGCTTCTAAGTAATTCGCAATTGTATTTTGAGTGTCGCCTATACTGAGGATTGAACTTTTTATCCCCAGACGATTGTCACGTACCACTGGATTTATACTATCTATTTATATATATATATATATATATATATATATATATATATATATATATATATATATATATATATATATATATAAAGTATTAGCATTTGTGTGTGTGTGTACAATTCTTTTATAGCTCACACCACTGGACCGATCATGACCAAACCTGGCATGATGATGGTCCTCCACCTAGAGACGGTGCACCCCATCTTCTATAAGTAGTAGCGTTCATGCGTGTGTATACAACCCTCCTATAGCCCACACCACTGGACCAATTATGACCAAACCTGGGATGATCATGGTCCCCCACCTAGAGATGGTACACAACATTTTTCAAGGTCAAAGGTAACTTACAGACTAATTAGCATATTTCAATTTCAATTTAACAGTTGAATGTAGAAACATCATAAAAACAGCTAAGAAAAATGCTAAGTAATGCTTTATTATGATAGGAAGTATTATTCTGATGGGCATTATCATTTACCATGATAAAATCATGAAAAATCCAAGATGGTGACAGAGAAATCCAAAATTCCAAGAAATTATTAACAAAATATGGCTTGTAGCATATCTAATTAAAGGAAATTTTGTACAGATCAGAATTATGTTTACAGGTACATTAAATTAGCATACTAATTAGCATAATTAAGTTTCATTATAACGGCTTCAAATAGAAGCATCATAAAAATTAAAAAAAAAAAATGGGAGATAAGGCTTTATCATCATGCGAAATATTCTGATGGACATTACCATTTGTCATCATTACACAGTGAAAAATCCAAGATGGCAACTAGGAAATCCAAGATGGTCACCACAACACGATTCAAAGAAATTATTTAAAAAATATGGCCTTTAGCATATAACATGAAAAGAAAATTTTGTACAGATTAGTTATGTTTTTAAGTATATTAAACTAATTAGGATAAGTAGTTTCATTTTAATGGCTTCAAGTTACCATGACAATTATCAGGTGAGTTTCTCCACTATTTTTTATAATTTTTTATTTTTAAGTAATTTTCTTGTTCTCATGTAACGCTTGACACTACTTGTTTTTTGAACAGAAAATTTATCGAGGTAGGTAAAAGAGTAACTTGCCTTTGGTAACATTTATTTGTTATGTATTTGTTTTTTGGCCACTTTTTCATACCTCTGTGGATTGTAAAACAAACCTGATAAAAGTTATCCTTTTACTTAACTGGATAAGTGGTTTGTGTGTTTTAACTCCTTTAAAAGCTTGGTCATTGTTGGCCATTCTTTTTCAAAGAATTTATTTTTTTTTAAATATTCTTGTCCTTTCCATAATTAAAACTTATGTTTTCTAAATAATAAAAATAAAATGAATACTTTGTTTGTAAGTTAGTTCACAAACACTTTTTTACTGATTTTTTGTGCATGTCTCGGCACACAAAAATTCTTATGTGGTTGTAACTACTTCTATCGAGTCATGCATAAGTTTTTATCCAATTCTTTTCAAATTTTAGGACAAAAGAAATTAATATATTCGCTATTAAATAGCCTTTAAACACAGTTTCTATCTTTATTTATCTTTGTACTACAAAGCATCAACTTTGAGATATTCTAACTTTTGACTGGAAAGACGTACGGCTTGTGTTCAAATTCCATAGCAAAAACAATTCTTTTTCCTGATTAGCTAAAACAACTAGAAACATTGTCGACAGTTACAACTTCTGCTTTGAGTATTTACGTGAACACACCCCGACCGCTTATTTGCAAAAAGTTTACCGCCAGCAGGCATGATATGCTGGCATGTTTTATCGTTAATAGTCAGATTTAAATATCGCTTTCTTTGAATATACAAAGCACAACAAAAATATTAAAATAACATTTTAAAGTAAATTTTATTGTGAATCCAGTTATATAAGTTTTATTTTGATGGAGGTAGGAGAAATATACTTATTACTGATTTAAAGACTATGAGTGTCAAAATAAGTAGCAGGGTGTGCCTTGTCCAGCGCAGAACATTATGGTGTCTGGTATTGCTACACACACGCGCGCGCATGAAAGTGAATCATGGGTTTACTTTTGGCAGTCTCCTTACTCTTGATCCTTTGTCTTTTAGTATTATAGATATTGCAAACAAGGAATAATATACCCACGCATATTATGTATAAGCTACCAGACTGCCTAGCATTGCCTAGTCATAAAATATTCTTAATTTGATATTTTAATTCATGCAGATTTTCTATTTATTATTATAGAACCAATACTCTATTGATTATTATATTGTACCCAATATACAGTAGTGATTTCAAAAGTTAAAAAAAAAAAAACTATGACTTGAATACCATCAACTAAAATCATAACCAAAACATTCAGTCCTGTAGTGTTAGTCATTACTGCTTGAGCTATCGTCAGATAGACAAAATGTTAAAATTTAACCGACTTTAACACATAAGTGTATATAACATCCGCTTACTGCAAGGGTGCCCGTGGAGCAAAGTACAGCGCGAAGCGTGGGTATCTTTGCTAGTGTTCTATGTTTGTTTTTTATTTTTAGATTTTGTAACACAGCTTAGAACGTCTTTTGAAATAGACAATTCAAGATGGACTCCTTTTGGTGTGAAGGTTTGGCTGTTTGTTTAACAAGTAAAAATTTGAAAATTAAACAAAAATGCAAGAACTGTCATCAATTGGACTAAAATTAAATATTTGATTGATTCCACTATCCCTAACTCTAACTCTACCTTTATTTAATCCCTGGAGGGTATCATGCTCTCCTTCCAAGTAAGTTTGGGTATTTCGAGTGTTGTTCATACTGAAGATTGCACTTTAAACTCCCAGAAGAATGTCACTTACAACTGGATTTATACCTAACAGAAAATTTGAAAATTAAACAAAAATACAGCAATTATAATGAATTGGTCTAAAATTAAATATTTCGTTGATTCCACTACCCCCTTTAAATTTTATTTTTTTACGCCCAAAATTCACGACAAAGCTCTGGCAAAAATAGCAACTATGCTAAAAACCAAGTAAAAGTGGCACTAAAAGACTTCACATGCGTTCAATAGACACGAAATACAGAAATACAAATAGACGTTAACAATATAAGGAGACTCATTATGTACAACTCGCATATTTATACTCGTATAAATTTAGCTCAGCATACAACGTCCTAAGTAATTCGCAGTTGAATTTTGAGTGTTGCTTGCACTGAGGATCGAATTTTCAGCCTCTAGAAGAGTATCATTTAAAACTGAATTTTATGATTGCATCACCTGAAGAAGGCTGGAGGTTAAATTAACTGTAACGTTCTGAAAATAGCACTCAAGAATATTAGTCTGAATATTCCAAACAATACATGTTGCAATTTCGATTTTAATATTTGATTAATAGCAAATTAAATATTAAAAAAAAAACACTTATATTTCAACGTAACTTTGATGCGAGATACACACATAAAGTTATCTCGTATTATTTGGATGATTTGCATTATTGTTATTTCACAATGTTTCAGTTGATATAAGCTCTGACCTTCGGTTCTATCTTTTTGAACCCAGAAATCTTTCCATCAAACTCAAGAGACTGTACAGAATTTCAGACGGAATCATTTATTTAATCCACGAGTTAGCATGCTCTCGTTCCGTCATCCATGACCGGATAGAACTGTTATGTAATTTGCAATTGTGCTTTGAGTGTTGCATGCGCTGAGGATTGAACCTTTAACTGTCAGAAAAGTGTAACGTACAACCGAATTTTACTTTATGGACAGAAAGATTTCTGAGTTTTACAAGATACATCTGAAGAAGGTTGGAGATTACATCGACCAAAACGTTATAAAAATAACACTCAAGATGAGAACAGTAGTTTAAATAATCCAAATATTATATTTCTTTCGTTATTTTTATGGCAAGTGCTCGTCTTAACTCCAACCTATGGTCTCCCTTTGTCATACTTTCACAAAAAACACTTGTCTAGCTGAAACCACTATAAATAATTTTCCCCACTCTTTATCTATGCCCAAACCTAAACATAGATTCCATGAACAAAACTTCTTAAAAATGCACGACTATTGAACTCTCTCCCCATTACCTGCTTTCCAATTGACTACAATATAGTTGTCTTCAAGTCCAATGTAAACAAGTTCTTGATGAGTCGTCCCCTTAAGTAATCCAATTTACTAAATTTCCACTACTGTTTACTAAGATATTGCCCCATTGACTACCGTACACTCATTAGCCCTTATCCTCGAGTGGCCTCTGAGCCTTGATAAGTGATGACTCCTTTCTAAAATATATATAAGCATTGAGCAGTCAGTTGTGACAATTTCTTGTTGACATAAGCTACCTTACCTCCTCCCAAAGGAGGAAATAATGCCTGAAAGAATGGTTAGAATCACAGTACTGGTACATTACTTGCTCCTATTGCATCCTCCAAAAAAGGAGGAGGTAATGTCTGGGAGTACGGTATCATGACGAACACCACTACCTGCCTCTTCCAAAGCAGAAGTTTATGCCTTAAAGAGGGGTCTTATAAAAACAGAAGAGATATTAAGTTACTAACTCCAAAGGAACTGGTAATATCTCTTCGAATGAGGAGGTAATACTAGGGAGGATGGTTCCATGACAAAAGAACAGATTTTTACACTACCCTTTTCACTCTGGATCAAGCACTGAAGGATAATAGTAAATTAAAAAACAAGTAATAGTAAAGTTTCAGTTTTAGACAGACAGATACCAAATCTCCACCAGTAATAGATGTCTGCCTACGAAACAGTTTAATCTATGAATACTTAAAGAGCTTATAAGAACTTAACGCATGAAAAACTTTCATTATGAAAATTGATCAAAAGGGTTGATATGCCGTAAAACAAAAAATAACCCCCACAAACTAAAATAAAAAGTAACTTTTTTATTGTTTTTGTTACAGACATTTGATCATGATGATCCGATTGGGAGTTCCGATATGAATCGTGCAGGTGACCAAGTGAGTACACCGTATCATCCCTTGTGTGTAATGTTTTTGTTTTTTGCTTTTTTGTTTTGTCTTTAAGTATTTTGTTTGCATTTTTCTTTACATTTCTGTTAGATTAGTATTTCCTTCTTTTTTTTCTTTTTTTTTTCTTTTTTTTTCTTCCTTTTTTTCTTTTTTTTTTTCTACCCCCCCCCCCCAAAAAATGCCTATTGCTACTTGGAACATAAAATGCTACTATTTTGAAGTGTCTATCAGAGAACTGTGGGAAGTTGGGCAGTGAGATGTTTGTTAACATTACATTTAAACTTCTGCAAGTTAGTACAGTCGGAGAAGCAAGAAACAGGAAGGCAATTCCAAAGTTTAGCAGTCAGTGAACAAACTATTAGAAGGCTTCCCATTATCTAGAGACCTCAGCAGTCGAGGGGCCTCAACTGCTTGGAAGTATGTATATTGATGGGACACAAGTGCATTGAATTCATCAGATTACACTCCGTTAAATTACTTGTAACTTCAAAATAATCTCCTCCGGCTGCAATGCACTTGTTGTACCTTTCCAACAACTTCTGGAAGGGCCCCACGGAAGTCCTCTTGTGTGGGTGTGTCAATGACTCTTGTGTCACAGCCTCTTTCATCTTCTCAATTGTCTTATAACGACAGCCTCTAAGGTTTTCCTTGAGCTTAGTAAATAACCAAAAGTCATAGGGAGCAAGGTCTGGGCAATAGGGAGGGCGAGGAACAGTCTTGATGGACAGCTTGGTCAAATAGTTTGTAATAAAGATGATCTTCTTTGAGCACTCTTGGGACAAACTTTGTGCAAATCTTCCGCATCTTCAATCCCTCATGAATAATTGTAAGCATAGTTCCCACACTGACATCAAACTGTGCATTTATTGTCTCTATAGACACACGACAGTGCTTATTCATAAATTCTTTATTTGGCCAATCAACTCTGGTGTTCTGACTTCATTACTCCTCCCACACCTCTCATCATCCCTCAATGATGCCTTCCTTCCTTGAATCTCTTATGCCAGTAAAAAACTGATGCTCAATTCATGCAAGATGGTTCAAAAGCAGTCTGAAGCATTCCATACGTTTCTGTGGCATTTTTTTCAAGTTTAAAACATAATTTAATTGCATATCGTTCTTCTAAAGTGTTCTCACGTTCAGATTACATTTTTTAAATTCACCAGCTGTGACAATCAGGCTTTAGTAGAATGTATTCTAATTCTTGCTGTAGCTGTTCATTTGAACGTGAAATCATAAAAACTGGTCAGTCATCTCATAAGATGTATAGCAATAACATATTAAATTTTCAAGAGACTATGACGATTTTAAATGCCTGTACAAAAAAAAAAAAAAACTGAAGGCACTTTGTACTATAGACTATATTTAGGTTTGGAGCACCACATCTGCAATAAGTTGATAAAACATAATGATATTTTCTTCATCATTTGGTGGATGCTCTGAGAAGTGTTTAGTATGACTCGAACCAGGATTGAAACCAGATCTCACTGCTCATTAGCCAACACTAATCATTAACATAAACTAGTGGGATTGCCTCGGTGTTTAGCTGATGTAGTAAGGACCCCCCTCCCTCAGGGGGGTCAAAACAACAGTAGCAGAGCTGCCCGGGTGTGTATAGGTGGTGTAGTAAGGAACCCTGAAAAAAAAAAAAGTGGGGGATTGGTAGCAAGCAGGCAGGCTCAAACCCATAATGCAAAGGGGAAAAAAATGTTTAAAAAAAAGTGACGTCTTAGCCGATGTCTCCATGGCCCGACCGGCAGTCAAGAGCAATTAAATTAAGTGAAGTCAATCCATCGGTGAGAATGACTTGCTAAAATGTCAACGAAAAAATCGACCCCTCCTTGTACAAAATGGCTGGGTTCAGGGTGAAGGAATTAATGTTTTTGGCCGATTTTTCGATATTTGTCTGCCGAAAGGTCGAGCTTCAAAACGGTACTGATCTCGTGAAAATTTGTCGCCTCTGTCGAACGTTTTATGCACACACACACACACACACGCACACATACATACATACATTTAAACAGACAGGTGACATTTATATTATAGATGAGCAGGTTTATACTTTCATCTTACGATAACACTTTCAATTTTATACTTTTCTTAAAACTGATAAAATTTAGAAATGCATTTGTAATTTGCATCTTTTAAAAAAAATTTTTCACTTTTTGCTTCTATTTCTGATGTTTTAAAGTTTTGCTGCTTGCGATAACAATCTGGCATGATTATCTTTTTTATATATGATAAACCCATGATGCAATAATCCTGTTTTATTTTTATTTTTGCTTTCTGCTCACAATTTTTTTATTTTGTTGTTTTTGTTTTAATTATGAACACTTCATGTCAGCTTAACCATTTAAAATCATAGAATTTAATTTTGTTACAATTTTACAATTTTATAAATTTCTAAGTTTAATTTTCTTTTTCTCTCTTTATGAATTATCTGATCAATGACTTAATATGATTTTTAAAATTTAGAAAAATTATTTAAAATATTTAAAATAACATTTTTTGAAATATTTAAAATAACATTTTTTGAAATATTTAAAATAACATTTTTTGAAATATTTAAAATAACATTTTTTGAAATATTTAAAATAATATTTTTTGAAATATTTAAAATAACATTTTTTGAAATATTTAAAATAACATTTTTTTTAAATATTTAAAATAACATTTTTTTTAAATATTTAAAATAACATTTTTTTTAAATATTTAAAATAACATTTTTTTTAAATATTTAAAATAACATTTTTTTTAAATATTTAAAATAACATTTTTTTTAAATATTTAAAATAACATTTTTTTTAAATATTTAAAATAACATTTTTTTTAAATATTTAAAATAACATTTTTTAAAATAACATTTTTTTAAAATATTTAAAATAACATTTTTTAAAATAACATTTTTTTTAAATATTTAAAATAACATTTTTTTTTTAATATTTAAAATAACATTTTTTTTTTAATATTTAAAATAACATTTTTTTTTTAATATTTAAAATAACATTTTTTTTTTAATATTTAAAATAACATTTTTTTTTTAATATTTAAAATAACATTTTTTTTTTAATATTTAAAATAACATTTTATTTAATATTTAAAATAACATTTTATTTAATATTTAAAATAACATTTTATTTAATATTTAACGTTACATATTTTTAATCTTTTAATTTATGATGTAAAGTTTTCTTTTTAATTAAAAAAATAATATATTGATAAAAATTGAATTAAATAAAAAAAATAATGTAATGAATAAGTTTAATATTCAATATCCTATTTTGAATAAAAAAACAAACAGCATGCATCTTTTGGCATTTAACAGATTTAATATATAAAATTATTTTATCGGATCTTTCGGAGTTTGTCATTCTTATTAACTACCGTACTATAAACTAGAAATTTAAATCTTTTGCTTAAAAAATATAAACTGTTTTTGACTATTTTTAAAAATTTTCAATTCATTTAACTTAGTTCTATATTTAGATTGATTGCTGTTAATTTTGGAAGATACAGTGTTTCTTTACACCCTTCACAATTCCGATATTTAAATAAAAAAAGTTCAATTTATAAAAAATGAATTAGAATTCTTGTCTCAGAATAGGACAGATAAAATTAATTTTCCAAACAGAACAGTTTTGTACAACTTTTATGTCTTCTATCACAGAGATTAAAATAAACATACTAAACCTTATGTCTAGAATCCGTATTCTAATTTGGATCAGAATTCAATACATAATTTTGATTCTAAAAAAGTGTTCGAAATTTAAGGCTTTAGCTTAAGGAATCTTAAGAAATTGAAATTTAGGGAATCTTAATTCATTATGGATCAAATTCAAAGCAATTCTGAAATATTCACATTTTTAAATGGGAGGTTGTGCCCATATTATGTGTCCTAAAACCTTTTAAAATACTCAAATGGAATTGAAGGTTATCGTCAGCTAACGTACTTCCTATTTTATGGTGTAGCACTATCAAAAGCAGTGATAGGACAAATCAGTTCCTCCACCTTTTTTTCTCTCACGCCATAAATTATTTATTTTGATTTCAATAATTTCATTTGTTATTTTGATTTCAGTAATTTTATTTGTTATTTTGATTTCAGTAATTTTATTTGTTATTTTGATTTCAATAATTTCATTTGTTATTTTGATTTCAATAATTTCATTTGTTATTTTGATTTCAATAATTTCATTTGTTATTTTGATTTCAATAATTTCATTTGTTATTTTGATTTCAATAATTTCATTTGTTATTTTGATTTCAATAATTTCATTTGTTATTTTGATTTCAATAATTTCATTTGTTATTTTGATTTCAATAATTTCATTTGTTATTTTGATTTCAATAATTTCATTTGTTATTTTGATTTCAATAATTTCATTTGTTATTTTGATTTCAATAATTTCATTTGTTATTTTGATTTCAATAATTTCATTTGTTATTTTGATTTCAATAATTTCATTTGTTATTTTGATTTCAATAATTTCATTTGTTATTTTGATTTCGATTATTTCATTTGTTATTTTGATTTCGATTATTTCATTTGTTATTTTGATTTCGATAATTTCATTTGTTATTTTGATTTCGATAATTTCATTTGTTATTTTGATTTCGATAATTTCATTTGTTATTTTGATTTCGATAATTTCATTTGTTATTTTGATTTCAATAATTTCATTTGTTATTTTGATTTCGATAATTTCATTTGTTATTTTGATTTCGATAATTTCATTTGTTATTTTGATTTCAATAATTTCATTTGTTATTTTGATTTCGATAATTTCATTTGTTATTTTGATTTCAATAATTTCATTTGTTATTTTGATTTCAATAATTTCATTTGTTATTTTGATTTCAATAATTTCATTTGTTATTTTGATTTCAATAATTTCATTTGTTATTTTGATTTCAATAATTTCATTTGTTATTTTGATTTCGATAATTTCATTTGTTATTTTGATTTCGATTATTTCATTTGTTATTTTGATTTCGATTATTTCATTTGTTATTTTGATTTCGATAATTTCATTTGTTATTTTGATTTCAATAATTTCATTTGTTATTTTGATTTCGATAATTTCATTTGTTATTTTGATTTCGATAATTTCATTTGTTATTTTGATTTCGATAATTTCATTTGTTATTTTGATTTCGATAATTTCATTTGTTATTTTGATTTCGATAATTTCATTTGTTATTTTGATTTCGATAATTTCATTTGTTATTTTGATTTCGATAATTTCATTTGTTATTTTGATTTCGATAATTTCATTTGTTATTTTGATTTCGATAATTTCATTTGTTATTTTGATTTCGATAATTTCATTTGTTATTTTGATTTCGATAATTTCATTTTTATATATTCATCAGCATATATTTATTAGATAAATTCAAATGAAAAACTTTGATTTTAAAAATGAAAACAAATGTTTTCACTTTTATAATGTTATAAACATATTTCTTATAAAATTTCAAATAAAATAAAACTTTTTTAATTTTGTCATCAAAAGTGCAAATAAAAAATAATTGTTATTTTTATCTTTTTATAATTTTGTTTATTTTTATTGTATACTTTTTGATAATGTCCTTTTATGTTTTTATTTCAATCAATCACTTCATAATAGAAACACTAAAAAAGAATAAAAAGCAAAAGGACTTGCCTTGTCGGTAGCACTACATCGAAAATTAGGAAGTATGTTAGCTGACTATAGTTGAAGTAAAATTTTGGGAATATCTATTAATTAATGTCTCATGCCTATTGTTAAAATTTTACAAAAATAAAGTTTCAGAAAGATCTGTCACCCCCATTTTATCCCCGTCACATAAAACTATATTGAACTAAAACTTACATTTTGACTCCTAGCTATAGCTAGCAGCTTTATAATTAGTTGATGAGTCATGATGATTAGTTAATTAGTTTAGGAATTAATCTTGTACATAAAAATATTAACATATCTAACTTGAAAGAGATATTGTGGCGCAAGTTTTAGAAATATTGAAGGTTTAGAGCTTTCGTAACACAGTTGAAATGTGCTTTTATTAAAAAAAAAAAAAAAGTTTTAGTAAATTTTTACCTTAACTGCAATTCAACACTTACCTTTAAAATGATGACTTTACTCAGGTTTTCAGGTATGCTGAAAATGAATATCACATTCAAATTTAGAGCAGAGTAGTAGTTTTCTGGATATTAAGACATTTTTTCCAATGTCTTAAAGAATTTCAGTGACTTGCCATTCTTAACATGGGGAGAGGGATTTTTTGTAATGCACATGCATAATAGTACTTGTTCTGTTGGGAAAAATATATGGCCCCCAGTGAACACATAGGGGATTACATTGGATAATAATAGTCTTAATATCCAAAAAATTATTTATTTGCCCCAATTTAAATATATTTGTTTTCAGCATACCTGAAAACCTATCCAAGTCGTCAATTAACGATGAGAATGTTGAGTTGCAGTTAAAGTGAAAAATGCCTAAGTTTCCTTTTTTTTTTTTTTTTTTTGCATCGGACTACATTTCTGAATTTTTGAGATGAGGATTGGTTATTTGTATTATTTGGAATCTTTGGATTCGGATTTGGATTTCATTGAGTGTTATTTTTATGTTTCGGTCAATATAACCTCTGACCTTCGTCAGGTGTATCTTGCCAAACTCGGGAATCGGCAATGCCATAGTAGATAGAGTACTTGATAGATTTAGTTGTAAAGTTACGCTCTTCTAGAGATGTAAGGCAGCACCCAAAATACGATTGCAAATTGCTTAGGATTTCTGCCCAATCATAGCTGATGGAGCAATAGCATGCTACTCCCACGGATTAAATAAAAGAGTTCCATTTGAAATTCCATTGCAGATTTCTGAGTTTGACAGAAAATTTTCCCTGAAGATGGTCAGAGATTATATCGGGCAAAACGTTGTGAAAATGACAGTCAAGATGAGAACAGTAGTCCAAAGCAATACAAATAATCAATCCTCATCTCAAAATTCAGAAATCATTGGCTTAATGAATCAAAATAATTTAATTTAACCTTTAATGAATTCTGATACCAAAAATTGTGTTGTTGTAATTCATCGCACCAACACATTTTTTATTAATCGGTAATGCTTTTGTATTCAATTTTTATGTTTCCTTATTTGTTTTGTGTTGCATTTTTGAAACCATTTGTTGCATGCCACCTGAGTGTTTTGCATGTCACCTCCTGTTCTATATCTATTTATTTATATATATATATATATATATATATATATATATATATATATATATATACCTACACACACAGCCTGACTCCTCCGGTGTCTCCACATGTAGCACGCAGGACACTGAACAATCCGATGTAGAACCTGACGAAACAAAGAAGGAACAAAAAAATGTAAACTAACAATTTTAATATTAATTTTTCACTTAAATGCATTTTTTTTAACCTTTTTGTTTATTACCTCCCTTTGTTATCTTCCCTTTTTTTTTTTTAATTACCTCCCCCTTTCTTTTTTTTTTTTTTTTTAATAATTACTTAAATCTGTTGGGTTTTTGTCCAGAATTCCCCCATATTAAAAAATGAAAATAAAGAAAAAAATCTGCATGATGTACTTACACATGGTGAAACAAAAATATCATATTCCAAAAATTAAATTGGTCAAGTAGTTTTATTTTTAATTGATTTATGGGGATTTGTAGGTATTACAATATAAAGCATGCAAGTTTGAGTTATTGAGTTATTTTCCCTTTTTTTTTTTTTTTTCTTAGATTATTTTCAAAATGGTGGACAAAGTAGTCGCTCTCCTGTTACTCATAAAATTTGATTGTCTTATTTAATTTTGGAATATGACATTTTCGTTTTTTTGCCAGTACATGCATCATACAGATGGTTCTTTTGAAAGTTGTGTTTGAAGGCTATATTAATGCATTTTGTGGAAAACACCATAAACATGAGTTAGTATATAAAGAATAATGACAATATTAGAAGGAATTTTCAATAATTTTTGGTACTTGTACAGTTTAATGAAGACATTAAAAAATGAAAATATCTAAAAAAAAAAATTAAAAAAAAAAAAGGTTATATGGTACGTATCCGTTATGGAATGAAGTTCTCAAAAAAAAATTTCACTTAATTTCATCAAGTATTTTTTTTTTTTTTTTTTTTTTTTTTTTTTTTTTTTACAGCGAAAAAAAAAATTTGTTATGATACTGAGCAAAAGATCTGATTTTTAGGAAGAAAAGCTAGTAGTAGAGATGAGGAGGGAGTGCCAGCGCTTTAGACTGAGTTATCTCCCCCTGGCGTGTTCAAAAAATTCCAAGATGGCTGCCTTCAACATGCTGTCATAAAAACGTGTTTTTCCGCTGTAAAAAAAAAAAAAATGCTCGATCAAATTAAATTTTTTCTGGAGATCTTCAGTCCAAAACAGATACATACAATATAACCTTTTTTTGATATTTTTTAATGTCTTGATTAAACTGTGCAAGTGGCTAATTTTCAATTATATTAAATTCATTTACCAACATAAAATGTCGTACAATATGGTAGGTGTTAATGTCCCTAATTTTTCGAAAGTAGTATCTTTTCTTCAGGGGAGAAAAAAGAAACTTGTACAACTGTTTGGTGAGGCTTTCTTTTGTCTGTTTTATTTTTATTTTATTATTTATTTATTTCCAGAAGTCAGAATCACAGACTGGCTGTCAAATCAATTTCTAGGATACGAGTTTTGATGGATATTAAGTATTGTTAGGAATTATTGTACCTTTTTTTTTTTGTTTAAATGTATATAAATGATTAATTTTTTTAAAGTGTGTATTTAGGAGTGTTAATGATTGCTTTATTAGTGTGGTGTAATATCTGTTTATTGAAAATTCCTTCTAATATTGTCATTATTCTTTTATATGCTAACTCGGGTTTATAGTGTTTCCCATGAACCGCGTTGATATAGCCTTCGGACACAACTCCTTTCACACTACACACAATGTTTCAAGCAAACTACAGCATCCTTCTCAGAGTGTTCTTTTATTTTATTTTTTACTCACCTTCGCCCGAAACAAGGCATATCTCCACTTAGATGTAAGGGAGCTACTAATTTGGATCATGCCTCAGAAAGATTAACAAGATGTTGGTTTATGTTACATTTGAACTTCTGCATATTAGTACAGGGAAGCAGGTAGCAGGAAGGGAATTCCAAAGTCCTGCTGTTCCAGGGGAAAAAGCTATTAGAGTAGAAAGCTTTCTGGTATTTAGGGACCTCAACAGTGAAGGGGTGAGATTTTGTTGCTAAGTAGGTTTGTCAAGGATATGTACGTCGAAGGGGCACAAGTGCAATGAGTTTATAAGAAATTTATTTTTAATTTAGAGGGAATTTTGGACCTGAACCAATCTATTGTTATACTAAATCTGAAGTTGATTAATTTTTGTTTCTCTTCGGCTTTTTCCAATATACATTTAATCAATTGGTTTGATAATTCTAAAGGTCGTTGAATGGAATAAGAACAATTTTTGGATGGCAATAAAACTTTTTAAAATATTTCTCTTTGCTTCGTGGTAAATGTGTAAAAAAAAAATTAAAAAAAAAAAACATGTTTAGTACAATGCATAGTTGCTATGCATGTGTACGACATGCCTACAATGGGAAAAATATTTAGCTAAGAGGACAGAATCCTCTAAAGAAATGGGCTGCTAACATCTTTGAAATAGTAATGTTTCCTTGGATATCAGGTTTTTCATACTTATATTTAAAAAAAAATAATGTCCTTTTAAATACAAGATTCTAGACAGTAAATTGTTATGTCCATAGATAAACTGACCCATGATTTTTAAATAGGTGGGTGTATGATCTACCACAAATAGTGTGTGTGTATATATATATATATTTCTCCAGCAACTTAATTTCTTTTCTCTTATATATATACTAGCGGGGGGTACCCGGCGTTGCTCGGGTGTTTGTAGGTGTGTGTGTGTGTGTGTGTTGGGGGGGGAGCAAATCAGAACAAAAAGGAAACTTAATAGCGATTTTAAAAATGGAAAAACAAAAGGGGGGCTGGTGGCAGGTAGGCTCAAACCTAGAGCCTTGAGGCCAATAGGCTGAACCTGAATACCTGCGCTATGGCGACAGTGGCAATGTAATAGTGATTAAAAAGTGAGTCAAGTCAAAAAAGAGTAAGTGAAAGATGTTTTAATCGACAGGTGGCCGCTTAATGAGGTCATCGCGGGAGCATTACGACGACGTAAGCAATGGCTATTCAACAGTGAATATTTTTATTGCGGGACAGTTTTTAATGATTGTTTTTGAGGGGGGAGCGGCTCCCCCGTTTATTATTAGGGGAGGAGTAATAAAGCAATTGTCTGATATGACAGCAAAGCCAACATTGACCAAACGTTTAGCTGGATATTCAAATCGAGTTTCGATTTTCTTTTTTTTTATTATTATTATACTGAAAAATGAAAGCAACACACGGCGATCCAAAAATGTGGAATATTTAACGTTTCAAAATCGGGCAAATTAAATAGACAGGCAACCCCTGTTGTTAAGTCGTAGATATTACGATTTAGAGGTCATATAAAGTTTTTAGAAGGAGCAAGCCGAGCGAGCAGCCCCCGGAAAAAAGCCTTTTGCGGACATACACAAAAAATGTACATACATACACACACATTTTTCGAGTTAACAATGGGCGTCGCCTGTCTATTTAATTTGCCCGACTTTCAAAAGATAAATATTCCACATATTCAGATCGCCACATGTTGCTTTCCCCTTTCAGTATAAAAACAGCAAAACTGGATTTGAACCGGATGTAAACATCACTGTCAACTATCCCGCAGTAAAACGATTTGTCCTCATTAAAAACTGCGGAATAGCATGATGTTTGACATTCACTTTTTAATTGCTCTTTGTTTGCCAAAAGTGTGTTAGGTAAAATCCACACAAATAAATTTCACATGGTGAACCACGCCGCTGATGTCATCAAGAAAGGAGATTCTCAATATATTGAGAAAGGGTTTCTGCCATTTCTTTAGATATGTGTTCATTTGTTTTCCTGTCGTGTCTGTTATAGAGCGTGGTGTCATCAGCATACATACCCATCTCACAGACAATTTTGTCAGGGAGGTCATTTATGAATATTAGGAATAACAGAGGTCCAAGGATAGACCCCTGAGGCACTCCCGCATTTATATCATATTGTTTAAGTTATTAAGTTAGATCCGTATCCAAGGAACATATATCTAAAATTTCAAGTGTTTAGACCCAAAATTGGCGGAGGAGTTTGGTAAAGTTCTCAAAGGTCAAATCGTTGAACTTTGACCCTTTAACAGCCAAATTTCTAGCCGGAAACCGATCGCAAAGATTTTCCCAAATCTCAGTAACCTGTATATCAAATTTCGAGTCTGTAGACTGAAAATTGACAGAGTTATTGCATAGGGAAATATACACACACACAAACACGTTCACTTATATATATATATATATATTTTTTTTTTTAAGTAAGCACCTATTTCTTTGCTTGAAATTATCTGACCTTGACTTGTGAAATATTATTCTAGTAAGATATTCAATGTCTCTATCAACTGCACCACAAGCCCCAAATGATTGCTGAGAATGCAGTTAGGAGATTCGAAGTTACTATCTGCCGCGGTTACCACCTGACGAAGGCCAGAGGAATAGTTGGTTGAAACGTCGTGAAACAACAGCTAATAAAGATGAGAATAATAGTCCGCAATAAAGGAATTAATACTACAGTTTTATTTTAAAACTTTTATTTATTACGATGCGTTTTGAATGAATTCAATTATCTACAAAAGTGCATTTTTACCTAAATGCAAGTTGGGAATAATTTACACACACACACACGCGCGCACATATTTGTGGTTTTAGCGGTTTATAATATTTTCAATTATTATATACGTCTTAATCATGTTGACACCCCGGTTTTCGCCAAATCACCAAAGTGAAGCAACAATGAAGGAAACCGAGGCATGTGCATGCGAGTATTATGGTTTTTTTTTCTAAACAGTTTATTTCCTGTATTAATTTATTGCCGTCTTTATTAGTTGTTGTCGACAACTACGAATGGCAGTAATTGCTGAGAATGCAGTTAGGAGATTCGCAGTTACCACCTCACGAAGGCCAGAGGAATAGTTGGTCGAAACGTCGTGAAACAACAGTTAATAAAGATGAAAATAATCGTCCGCAATAAATGAATTAACACTACAGTTTTATTTTAAAACTTTTATTGAAAAAATCAATTCAGGTAACTTGATTGTGCAGTAGAGCTGACATCTATTCAATGTAGCTACCTTCAGCTTTAATCACTGCCTCGATACATGTCTGGAATTGAGATCATGCCTTTTTCACAAGCGGCGATAATGCTGGCTTTAATGTTATGGTCATGTTGGTCATATTCTCATTAGGTCATGTTGGTGACATTCTCAACGTCTGATCAAATGAAGTCGTCCAGCATGTTCAAGTCTTGCGAGGTTGGGGAGCAGTGAGAGAAGGGTACATAATTTGGATTGGTAGAGAGCAGGAGTTGTACAGTGACACATCTCTGATCTCATTCGCTGAACATTGTGTCACTTTCAGACATGATAGAAGGCTCCTACCACTCTTGGGATTTGTACACAACTGGCCAACTAATAGATGGTCTGCAACAAAAAGAAAGAAAACCAGTTTTCATAAAATGGAAATGGAATCATGTCTTTTCTAAGGCAACAATTTTATCGTTCCCCCCTGTATAACATTCTCACCCATTCTTTTTTTTTTTTTTTTCCAGCTAATAAGATTGTATACTTAATAAACAAGTTTATGATATATGATTAGTTTGTTTGTGAAAAAAATGAATTTGATATTTTATTGTTTTTTTTTGTGTCTTTGTCTCATGCCATGTTGAGATTAGTCGTTTCATGAATCACTTCCTTCCTGTTGCCTTTTCGTTTTTGATAACTTCATGTTTTTAGCAACTTTCTGCGTGTCAATCGGCATTGATATGAGACAGACTTGAGAGTGTTTCGGATGACATTGTGCAAGATAATTTCTCATGGAAACCTTTACACTGAAAGAAATAAACATTATACCGGTTGTGATCGGAGCAACTGGCTTAATAAAAAAGAATCTTCATAAATACTTAGAAGCAATCCCTGGAAGACCAAGCTGTAACGAAATACAGATAGCAGCCATAAAGGGAACAGTATCTATTCTTAAAAGAGCCCTCGGATATAAATTTAAATCATAACAGAATCAAGTGTTAGCTCCAGGAGGGAGACCCTTGATATCTTAACGTTTACTGAAGTAAAAAAAAAAAAAAAAAAAAGGCAAGAATCCCCTTTGTATGCAACAGAGGTAGCATACCACACACATGCAAACTTTAACTTTTGTATGGCTGCAAAATGTGGTCGGTGATGACATGTCAGACTGATATGAATATTGCTGGAGCACATTGAATGGAGAAAATTGCTGGTGTCGCTGTAAAGACTTCCATGATAAATTGCACTATCTTTAACTTGTCACATCATCTGAAACCTATGGTGGTAGCACTTATCCGGTTTTATCCTAGCGTTAAAAATTGCTTGTAAAAATTGTACAAAAAGATTTTATTATGTACTTACATGTTAACTTTAAAAATGACAGTATACTAAAATTATGCAAATTTCTCAAATATTTAAAAAAAAAATAAAAAAATACATTTTAATGGCAAAATGTTTTATTAGCCATTTTGTGCTTGCATTAATTTCAACAACCAAGGGAAATAATTCAACACAGAATATTCATAATAATAGTGGTTAGAAATCATTTACTGATTAAATTTTATAAAAATAAAAATCGTTGCCTCCATTCAGTCTTGGATACTCCCTATAATGGTATATCTGCACATGGAATTGTTAAGCAAGGGTTGCATAATCTCTAACCATACCTCTCCTGAATTGGCACTGCTTGAGACCAGTGGCAAGGAAAAGTCAAGAATGACTGGAAACAATGCCAAGATAAGTGGAGAGCACATACAACACCTGGAATTCTCAAATGGTCACCCATTTTAGTACTGACCAGGCTCAATGTTGCTTAACTTCAGTTAGTTGACAGGAACTGGTGTGCCGATGTGATTATGCCGTATACTGGTTAATTTGTCTAAATTTTGGTGTGCAGCCATTTTTTTTTTTTTTTTACCTAAGTTACATACATAATAAAATTTTTGTGCAATCATAGTTTTTTTTAATATTAAGCTAAAACTGGCGAAGTGCATGGTGACTCTATAATAGACAAAAATAGAAATAAAATTACTCCATAGCCCCAAAATATTTTACTTAATTTAAATATTAGTTTCTGAAAGTCTTTCATTTTATTGTCCATTGTTTTTTTGTTTTTTTAATTGCATTTTCCCCCCCAAACAAGGCACAGTGCCACTTTGATGTAAGAGGCTACTATCTCGGACATGATTGAACGGGATAGTATGTAGGGAGTTGAGCAGCAAGATGTCTGTTTACATTACACTTGAACTTCTACATCTCAGTACAATTGAGGAAGCAGGAAACCGGAATGGAATTACAAAGTCTATCAGTTTTATGGTAGAAACTGTTAGAGTAGAAGGCTTTCTGGCATCTGGGAATCTCTACTGTCGATGAGTTTGTCGGTGGGTATTAACGTTGAGGGATTACAAGGGCTTGTAGTTCATCAGAGCATATACCATTAAAATACTTGTAAAACAGGCAGAGGGATGCAACATTTCGTCAATGGGACAGTAGCTGAAACCTAGCTGACAATTCGGGACCTATTAAGTGGGCGACTCTCTTGTGAGCCCTGTCTAGGAGTGAGAGACTAGTAGCAGATGCACCAGCCCAAAAGTGACAACAATACTCCATACATGGGCGAATGGTGGCCTTATAGAGGTACAGGATACTTTCAGGCGTAAGTAACTTTCTATAGATTCATCTCTAAGCAACGAGCATGTGCATCCAACCGCTTTGGCTGCGCAAGTGGAAGAGAGGAGCTTTTTGCAATCCTAGAGCATATGCGCCTTTTTTCTTCCTCTTTCTCCTTTTTGATTGCTTCTGATTTGCTCTCTGCTGTTTTTTTTTCTCTCTCTTCATCATTTGCACAGGAACAAGCAAACACTCTCCATTCACCCTGTCTGGTTACAAAGGTCATCAGCTTAGAACATTCTTTTTATAACAAACTAGCCTGAGTGCTCAGCATTGCTTGGGTGTTTAGAGGTGTGTGTGTGTGTGTGTGTGTTGAACAAAAAAAAAAATTGTAGTAGGCAGGCAGGCTTGAACCCATACCACGAAGGAGGAAAAGAATGTGAAAAAAAAAATGTGACATCTTTACTGTTGTGTCCATCGCCAAACCAGAAGTAGCGATGGTTTAAATTAAGGCTAGTCAATTGAAAAGACTTTCAAAAATATCGGCAAAAAAGCGACCCCTCTTTGTAGAAAAATGCCCAGTTGAGGGTGAAGGAATTAATGTTTTTAGCCAATCTTTCAAGATTTGTCGTCCGAAGGGTTGAGCTTAAAAACGATACTGATCTCATGAAAATCAGTCACCTCTATCGAAAGTTTTAGGCAGACATACGTACATACATTTTAAACCGACAGGTGATGTCTATATCATGGATTATCAAATTTTTATAATGTTTCCTGCATATTAAACATTTCTAAATTAATTTTCTCTACAAAAAAAAAAATAAATAAATTTGATTTTTTAAATCTTATAGTGAAGTCTTTTTGAAAAATTGTTTAAATTTATAAGGAACTTTCATGATTATTAATAGTCAAAATAAATTCCTTGGGGTTACAAGAAGAATAAGGAAGAAACTTTTTCAGGCCATATTTCGAAGCGAGCTGCTTCTTGTCAAAAGAGGGTAAGTAAAGGTAAAAAGCGATTAGAAATAAAAAAAAAAATAAAAAATAAAGTTATGGGGGAGGGGTAATATGATGGGGATAAAAGAGAAGAGACAGAAAACAAAAATGATGAAAGCTAAAAAATATACAACAAATTTTTATTTTTTTTATTTTTATTAATTTTGAGGAACATTTTATTTATTTATTTACATATTGTTTATCTTGTGTATTATAATTGGATATTTAAAAAAATGCATTTTAAGAAAAAATACTATTACATAATTACATGTCATGTTGAAAAAATACTATGACATGTCATGTTGAAAAAATACTATGACATGTCATGTTGAAAAAATACTATGACATGTCATGTTGAAAAAATACTATTACATAATTACATGTCATGTTGAAAAAATACTATGACATGTCATGTTGAAAAAATACTATGACATGTCATGTTGAAAAAATACTATTACATAATTACATGTCATGTTGAAAAAATACTATGACATGTCATGTTGAAAAAATACTATGACATGTCATGTTGAAAAAATACTATTACATGTCATGTTGAAAAAATACTATTACATGTCATGTTGAAAAAATACTATTACATGTCATGTTGAAAAAATACTATGACATGTCATGTTGAAAAAATACTATGACATGTCATGTTGAAAAAATACTATGACATGTCATGTTGAAAAAATACTATGACATGTCATGTTGAAAAAATACTATTACATGTCATGTTGAAAAAATACTATTACATGTCATGTTGAAAAAATACTATTACATGTCATGTTGAAAAAATACTATGACATGTCATGTTGAAAAAATACTATGACATGTCATGTTGAAAAAATACTATGACATGTCATGTTGAAAAAATACTATGACATGTCATGTTGAAAAAATACTATGACATGTCATGTTGAAAAAATACTATGACATGTCATGTTGAAAAAATACTATGACATGTCATGTTGAAAAAATACTATGACATGTCATGTTGAAAAAATACTATTACATGTCATGTTGAAAAAATACTATTACATAATTACATGTCATGTTGAAAAAATACTATGACATGTCATGTTGAAAAAATACTATTACATGTCATGTTGAAAAAATACTATGACATAATTACATGTCATGTTGAAATTACTAATAATTACAGAAAATGATAAAGTAGAAAAATAATTACAAAAAAAAAAATATTTCTCAAATAATCCAGTTTTTTTGTTTTTTCTTTTGCGGCTAATTCTGTATGACAAACTGACTCATCTCCCTTGTTTTCAAATTAAAAGATGGCGGGTTGAAGATGCATGATCTTAATGATTTTTGTAAAATATAGTTCTAGCAGATATTTTACTTGATCACTTACATAACTTTGGGAATTTTTTTTATTAATTTCGACATGACACGTAATAATCTTTTTACTTATAACGCGTTTCTCATTTTCAATTATATTGCACAAACTGATTTAGGGCAATAATCAAAAGAAAAATAAAATACATAACTCTTGATAAAAAGATGTTCAATTTCCCACTTAAAAAAAAAGTTTTTTCTGAAAATTAAAAAAAAAAAATATTTGAAATAATTTTTTAAAATTAATTTTTGTTTACAGCTACGGAAAACGGTTGACGAACTTCGTAGCGTCAAGGACGTAAATGAAGAATTAACGAAGCGTTGTCATTTTCTTGATGAACAGGTAAGAATGGATTTAATTAAATTTAATTTTTTGAGTCTGAACAAAAAGAGGAACGGCATGTGAAATATTATTGCGCTATGTCTTGATATGTATTAGTACTTGCAAAAAAAAGTAAAAATAATGATAATTTATAAAATAGTTGTTTTAGTGTTTGCCAAAGACTGGTGTTAGCAGTGTCCTCCACCTCAAGTTTTTATTTAATTATTTAAATATTTTCCTTCATTTACTTTTTTAAAAACAAAATTAAATTTTCAATAAAAAAAATTTTTTTTTACAATTTTAAAAAGAATTTTTATTCTTTTTAAAATTGTAAAAAAAAGTTTTTTTTATTGAAAATTTAATTTTGTTTTCTTTTTTAATCAACTTTAAACTTTCTTTTCAATATTTGTGAGTAGGGTGGGGGTTGTTTTGCTTTTAAAAGTTTATAGTAGTATTGGAACATTGAATCAGAATTCGAAAAATTGGAATGTTTGGGGTTATCAGAATCAGAAAAATTTGTGCCGATTTTCCAATGCCAAAAAGGATTCCTACAATTTTTTTTTTTTCTTCCATTTTGTTTAAAACAAAATCTTCCACTGTTGGTAGTAATAATAAATATTTACCAGCAGGGCCTGTGGAAATTCCACAGTGGCATCTGTCATATATAATATATTACTGCTGGGTATTCTGTGGACATTCAGCATGAATCGAGATTCTGCGCTATTATTGTAGCCCTTTTGTTAAAACTGTAAAATTATTTATCCAAGTAATCTGGTTAATGTAGTGTCAGATTATATCTGCTTTTTACAGTTTATCACCAATATCCTTATAGGAGTCTGTGGTATATTTCCATTGTATGGATTTCCAGCATGAACAAAAACCCCACAATATAATTATACCATCTTTAGACATAACAGTTACTACCCTTGGATCCTAGCCAGAAGACGAAGGTATATTTATTTTCACATACAGCCCAAAAACGACATATTTTTTTATTTTAATTTTTTGGCATTTCTACAGAATTTTAGGACCAGATTTTCAGAAATTGTAACACTAAATTTCACATGAAAATAATGGTATCTATGTATTCTTTGTATTTTTAAGATGATCATATTAAAAAATGACAAAAATCGATAAGGTAGAAAATTATTTAAAGAAAATAACAGAATTTGATGATAACAATCGTAAAACACAGTTCAACAGGGAGGTAATTTTCCATTCAAATTTAACAAAGATGGCAACAATTTTTCACCTGCTAACATGATTAAAGCTGTTTTTTTAATAATTCAGTAAAATTCAGGTAGTTTCGACTGCACAGTTTGGAAGCTACCATTATATCTTATCAGAATTGAAAAAAAACTCAGTTAAAACCATTTTTAGCTTATCTTAAATTTCCATTTATCGACTACAAAATCTCGTCCCAATTCTGTAGAAGCCCCATTTTTTTTTTACATTGTGTTTGGTGATCGGGAGATCCTATTTATTAAAAAGAAGAATAGAAGATAACATACTACAAGCATTAAATTAGTGTATTTATATATTAATTTAATGTATGTACTATGTTATCACCTTCTATCCTTATTTTTTTAATAAATAGGATCTCCCGATCAAATAATTTATAATCTGAAAACAGTGACACACGCACACATGTACGATACTATTAATATTAATATATAGATTGATTTTAAATTACCAATAAAGCTAAAATCTATAGATTCCCCCCCCAGCAAGTGTTTTTATTCATGAGAAAATATCAGCACATTTAACATGTTTTTTTTTTTTTATGGTAATTGGGACAAAATAACAAATTTATAGTTAAATATTTAGAGATTTATAAAGAATTGGAATTGGGAATTTAGTATGGAATCAGTAATTGTATCGGAATTTGGAAAAATATTTGAACTGTCCCATCACTAATATATAAGTAAATGGTAGTTTGCTTGAAGCATTGCTGGTAAAGGAATATATGGATGTTTTAAAAGCAAAGTGGAAAGGACCAGAATCACAAGAGGAAAGAAAGGAAAAACAAACAGACTGGAAGAAAAAAATAAATATATATAATTGTATAATTTTCTTTATTTATACAAACATAATTGGCTACATATGTGTATGCATGTTTCATCTTTGATTTCTATTGAAATCCAGCACCTTCAGGCCTATTATCTCAACTGATTTAAAATATGGATGTACGGAGATCTTTTTTATTGGCAGGGGAGTAGGTGAAGAAGAAGGAGGTCTCCTGTGGTATTTTGGCAAAATATCCAATTAGTTTTTCTCGGTGATTAATAGATATAATTCTATCGTCTTACTTTTTGTCGTCTTACTATCGAAAAACTTTATACAAATTTATTATCCAGTAATAAATTCTAAAGCATAAAAAATATTTTCAAAGATTTACTTGTCTTTACAGGACAGTTAAAAAATCAGTAAATTATAGAACAGTTAAATCATTCGTTTATATAAAAAATATAAACCTATGGGTTGCTTTTATAAAGACTACTTTCAAAATTTTTAATTAAATAAAAAAAATGAAATTTATTTTACCTTTTCATTCTAGATTTTCATGTTTTATATCGAAAACTGAGACATCAAGTTTTTTAAAAATACATCAGGCAGCAGATGTAATATTTGAAAGACGCTCCAATCTTTACGACTTCACTATAGATTTTGCTGAAAAATACAGATGTTGCTGAAACATGGTTAATTATAATCAGTAACTGTATCGGAATTTGAGGGGAAGGTGGGGGTATTGGTATCATCCCATGACTAGTTTATATCAAAATGATCCACTAATAACAACGGTTCTAACCTTTTAGAAGTTACTAGCTGAAGAATACACTTTCTTTCTGCGCCATCTTTAGCACTGTGAAAGCTTTAAGATTAAACATTCGCATCCTCAAATATTCCACGTCGAAAACAGCACACAAATAAACTAAAAGTAAAGCTACGATGAAAGAAAAAAAAAACAAATGCATGAGAAATCATAAAATTGTTTTTATCAAAAGAATTGAGGAAGTATTTTCATTTGCAATATAGAGCAGAAATCAACTCCCTGATGTTTAGGTTTTTACACTGTTGGGAATTGATGGACGAGGTGCGTTAAATAAATTTCCAGACTTTTTTTGATAGGCACTTTTACTGATAGTACGCACATAAAACTCTCCTCCCCTTCAAAGTCTGGTGCTACCAGATCAGGCTGTCTGAAGATATTGGCGTCCTGAGACGAACTGCACCTAACATTGATGCTTTTTATTTTTATATTCCCTTTTGCAAAACTTATGTCCTACAAAAACAACAACAACCATCTTTTCCTCCTTTTCCTTCTTCCCATCTCCCCTTTCTCTTTCTATCTCCCCCACTTCCTGACTGGTTTCCTTAAAATGTACTAAACATTAATATTGTAACTCTTTTCCCTCTCCCATCGCAAAACTCATTCATGTTTTGCAGGGTACGGAACAAAAGCGATAAAATTCACTGTAAAACAACCAAACCAAACGTTACAAACTAGCGATTGAAGATACAAAATGTTTGAAGAATAAAAAACTTCTACAAAATAACTGGATGCAACATGAAAACTTTTGTCAAAATAAATAACCCGAAAAGGGTTGATATGCCGTAAAACAAAATAACCAAACCAAACTCTCCAAATATTTAAAGCTATAAAGAACTTGAAGCATAAAAACTGTTTCCAAAATAACTGGATTCACTATTAAATAACCCGGAAAAGGGCTAATATGCTGAAAAGCAACCAAACCAAACCCCTTCAAAGTAATCTCCTCCGGTTGCAATGCACTTGTTGTACCATTCCAACAACTTCTAGAAGGCACCATGGAAGTCCTCTTGTGTAAGCACATCAATAATCCTTGTCATCACCTTTCATCTCCTCAATTGTCTCATAACGACAGCCTCTAAGGCTTTCCTTGAGCTTAGGGAATAACCAAATGTCACAGGAAACAATAGCATGTCAATTCTTCTGCATATTATTTCATGTGGAAAACTTTATTGATTTTAAAATGACGTAGATTGTAAATTATTGATGACATTTTTTTTTTTTTTTAATAATTCATTGTAGACGAATCCTCATGGCTATCTTGCCAATAACTGGAGGAAAGTCTGCGTTCATACCTTTGCCAAGCCTGTAAGTGAAAATAACTAACTGATATCTGATGGGCGTCAAACGTGTCATGGCAATTTCATTGTCTTTTGTTAAACGTTATATTACTTGCATCTTTCCTCTCCTCTTTTTTTTTTTATTTAATTTTTCAAAGAAATTCATTTGTTCAAGTGGAAGCAATTAAAAAAAAAATACAATTTTTTTTATAAAGCAGAACAAGAAAGCAATTATTGTTGAAAGGGATTAAGGTCATAAGTGTTTTAACAGTTGCATGCTACTTGAAATGGTGATGGGTGCTGGCAATTAATCTCCCATTGTCAGTAGCAACTTGGTATCCTTTTAAGGGTTATGGGATTTGCCTGTACGGTTATCTTGTTAATACTTGGGTTTATACACTTTGGAATCCCTCAGAATATATATATTTTTTTAACCCTTTGTGACCTGGTTGAACTAATTCGTTCAGTCGTAAATAGATGGATATAACAGCATAAATAAAGTGGGGACTGATTCAAATATGCCTTGTACTTACTAGTTTAGTATCTGGGTAGATGCCAGATACCTCCAGATTGCAACTGTCCATTGCTTACATTCAGTATGCCGCCATCTCTCTCAGAGAGGGGAAGATTTTGTTTATTATAAACACTTTTTTCAAGCACTATGGATAATAATCAAGGTAAGTTTATGAAATGCAAAAACTTTCAGTAATAGTTTTACTATTGAACTTCATAATTTTTCCAGTTTAAAGACAATCATAGTATCATTACCCTTTATGGGGACCATCCCCACAAAAATCAAGAAAAGAACAAGTGGTTAGCCAGAACACACATTGGCCACATAAACCTTACTCACTCCTACATACTCAGGCAAGAGCAACCACCACAATGCCTAACATGCCAGAAGACCTACACAATAAAACATACCTTTGTGGAATGTGGAGCCTACGCTACCACGAGAAATCGCTACCTAAAATCCAACAATATGAAAAACATTTTTAAAAACACCTGCACAGACAACATTCTCTCATTTCTGAGAGAGATACAACTATACCAAAAAATATAACAGCAAGGCCTTACCAAAAAAAAAAAAAAAAAACTTTCAACTAAAACAGATAAACTTGTTCCCAACAAAAAAAAAAAAAATGTACTAAGCAAACAAACACTATGAAAAAAATGGTCCAAAGCGATCGTTCGCATTAAATGACCCAACGAAGGTCGATATGCTGGTTAAATACGCAAACCAACCAACCAACCATCATTACCCTTTAAACTAACGAAAATCAGCAATATTTTTTTTAAATCATCTACATCATAATTCAGGTCATAAAATCAGCAATAAATATTTTTTTTAATCATCTACATCATAATTCAGGTCATAAAATCAGCAATAAATATTTTTTTAATCATCTACATCATAATTCAGGTCATAAAATCAGCAATAAATATTTTTTAATCATCTACATCATAATTCAGGTCATAAAATCAGCAATAAATATTTTTTAAAATCATCTACATCATAATTCAGGTCATAAAATCAGCAATAAATATTTTTTAATCATCTACATCATAATTCAGGTCATAAAATCAGCAATAAATATTTTTTTTAATCATCTACATCATAATTCAGGTCATAAAATCAGCAATAAATATTTTTTTTAATCATCTACATCATAATTCAGGTCATAAAATCAGCAATAAATATTTTTTTTAATCATCTACATCATAATTCAGGTCATAAAATCAGCAATAAATATTTTTTAATCATCTAAATCATAATTCAGGTCATAAAATCAGCAATAAATATTTTTTTTAATCATCTACATCATAATTCAGGTCATAAAATCAGCAATAAATATTTTTTTAAATCATCTACATCATAATTCAGGTCATAAAATCAGCAATAAATATTTTTTTTAATCATCTACATCATAATTCAGGTCATAAAATCAGCAATAAATATTTTTTTTAATCATCTACATCATAATTCAGGTCATAAAATCAGCAATAAATATTTTTTAATCATCTACATCATAATTCAGGTCATAAAATCAGCAATAAATATTTTTTAATCATCTACATCATAATTCAGGTCATAAAATCAGCAATAAATATTTTTTTTAATCATCTACATCATAATTCAGGTCATAAAATCAGCAATAAATATTTTTTTTAATCATCTACATCATAATTCAGGTCATAAAATCAGCAATAAATATTTTTTAATCATCTAAATCATAATTCAGGTCATAAAATCAGCAATAAATATTTTTTTTAATCATCTACATCATAATTCAGGTCATAAAATCAGCAATAAATATTTTTTTAAATCATCTACATCATAATTCAGGTCATAAAATCAGCAATAAATATTTTTTTTAATCATCTACATCATAATTCAGGTCATAAAATCAGCAATAAATATTTTTTTTAATCATCTACATCATAATTCAGGTCATAAAATCAGCAATAAATATTTTTTAATCATCTACATCATAATTCAGGTCATAAAATCAGCAATAAATATTTTTTAATCATCTACATCATAATTCAGGTCATAAAATCAGCAATAAATATTTTTTTAAATCATCTACATCATAATTCAGGTCATAAAATCAGCAATAAATATTTTTTAATCATCTACATCATAATTCAGGTCATAAAATCAGCAATAAATATTTTTTAATCATCTACATCATAATTCAGGTCATAAAATCAGCAATAAATATTTTTTTTAATCATCTACATCATAATTCAGGTCATAAAATCAGCAATAAATTTTTTTTTTAATCATCTACATCATAATTCAGGTCATAAAATCAGCAATAAATATTTTTTAATCATCTACATCATAATTCAGGTCATAAAATCAGCAATAAATATTTTTTAATCATCTACATCATAATTCAGGTCATAAAATCAGCAATAAATATTTTTTTTAATCATCTACATCATAATTCAGGTCATAAAATCAGCAATAAATATTTTTTTTAATCATCTACATCATAATTCAGGTCATAAAATCAGCAATAAATATTTTTTAATCATCTACATCATAATTCAGGTCATAAAATCAGCAATAAATATTTTTTTAATCATCTACATCATAATTCAGGTCATAAAATCAGCAATAAATATTTTTTTTAATCATCTACATCATAATTCAGGTCATAAAATCAGCAATAAATATTTTTTTTAATCATCTACATCATAATTCAGGTCATAAAATCAGCAATAAATATTTTTTTAATCATCTACATCATAATTCAGGTCATAAAATCAGCAATAAATATTTTTTAATCATCTACATCATAATTCAGGTCATAAAATCAGCAATAAATATTTTTTTTAATCATCTACATCATAATTCAGGTCATAAAGGCTTAATACACTTTGGATTTCCTCATTTTTTTTTTTTGTTAATTATTGTAAGAGAATATAAAAGCATGTGATACGTAATTTTGTAACAATTGTAGAATTGTTCACATGTCTTCTTTTTTTTTTTTTTTTTGTCTTATTTGTGAACATTTTCACAATGTTTCTGCCGTTGTATTCTCTGGTCAGTAAAAGTGTTGTTACAATATGAAAATCAGGAAAGAAATAAACAAATACAAATTTAATATTCTTTCGATTTGTTTAGTTTTAAACTTTCGAAAACTATTTATACGTTTCTTTTTATTTCAAAATTTCTTGTCAATTTCACTTAATCAATTTTATCAAAGAAAATGGCAGTTAAATTTTTCAGTTTTAAGTGGTTGCTTATTTCAGTTGTGAAACATATTTAAAACAATAAGCAAATCAGATGATAGTACCATTAACCCTAAGTCTCTGTTCCAGTCGGGTTAGCATAATTTTTGTTAAGCCTGAAATAAGTGACATCTCCAAAAGAGGAAAAAATCGCTTATTTTTATTATTTTAAACCCATCAGGTCCCACTGTTCTATAAATCGAACGTCAAATAATTGGCCCCCTGACAAAGGAGGGATTGGACCTAGTAAATCACTCCCATTTGTCTGTTCACACTTTTCTCAGTAACCACGCCTTGGATTTTTTGAAAAGATTTTACACAAACATTACTCATGGTGAAAGTAAATTTTTGCCAGAATGGATTTTCCAGGATAACTCTGGTTGCTCCCGTAGGGAGTATTATAGGGGTAAAATTGCCTCCAAATCTTTCATCCGTTTGCACTTTTCTCAATAACCACACCTTGGGTTCTTTTAAAAAAAAATTTTGCATAAATATTAGAGATGGTCAAAATAAATATTTCACTCATGTAGGGGGCCCAGCATGCTCGGCTTGTTTCTTTTTAAAATCTCTAAGTTAATGCATAATGGTACTGTTTACTGCATAATTAATCTGAAGAAAGAGTAAAATTCATCTATATTTGTCAATTTTCCTCAGAGAGTTGTTGGAACCCTTTTGAAAATTCTTGTGAAATTTGATAAAATTCTATTTTTTTCGATGATGTATGAAATTATATAAATGAGTCTTGCAATATTAAGCCACAAACAAAAAATTGCCAAAAATACAATTTTACTATTTGTGTGAACTAATTTGCTCCTTACTATAATGTGTAAATTTTATCTTGAATGTATTGCCATTTTTGATTTCTAAAATACTAACATAAATACCCGGCGTTGCCCAGGTGTGAAGAGGTGGTAAAGTAAGGCTATTAAGCAACCAATCCCCTAAAAAAAATGAAAATAATAGCAAGTACCCATTCAAGCACAAAAAAAAAAATCAGCCGCAGTAGCCAGGCTCAAACCTTTAATACGAAAGAGGAAAAGGAGGTTAATAGTTAATAAAGGAAACGCATTAGCTGTCTCACTTGTGATGTCACGGGTCTTCAAAATAACATCTTTTATATGTATGTTGAGATCGCGAGGTGTAAATGACTTTGCAAAAAAGTTGACACAAAAACTGACCCCCTCCTTGCAAAAAAACGGCTCAGTTGATGGTGAAAGAATTCATCTTTTTGGACAATTTTTCGATATTTGTCGTCCAAGAGATCATTCTTTCTAACGATACCAATTTTGTTAGCATTTGTTGTGTCTGTCAAAAGTTTTTGCGAGACTGACAAACAGATAGACATCTTTCCTTTATGTAGTAGAATAAAAAATGTCACACGTACCCAGTGTCCTGTTTATAAAAGTCAATATTTCGCTTTTTAAATAAAATAAATAACTTTTCAATTCGTGTATTCTAACCCGTTTTAGTTATTACAAAATTTCAACCCCCCCCCCAAAAAAAAAAAAAATAAATAAATAAATAAAAAGCCTTCAACTTAATGGGTTAAGGGAAAATAATAAAACAACTTTTGAAATAACAAAACTTATAGTTTCAAAAAGTTTAAAACTAACAGGTTGAATTTTCTATCGTTTAGTAACTGTCATTTGTTATATTTTTGTTTATTTCCCTTTTATTGTTGTTAATTATATTAAACTTTTGTTCTCTGGCTTTCTTCAGATTCCTTTTTTCATAATTTGTAATCGTCTCGGAAGTTCACACTGAACCTATCCACAATAAACAAGACTGATGACATCCCTCCTACCTCTCTCTTTGATCTCTTTCAGTTTTTCTCTCGGGTCTCTTTTTTATTTATTTATTTTTTTTTTTTTGTTGATAACATTCTTTTACCAGACTCCTGAAAAAGAATTTCAAAAACTATCTGGCAAATATACCCGGTGAGCCAAGTGCAAGAGAGATTCAGACAATTGCACTTAAAAGGACAGTCAGAATCTTAAAAAGATCCCTCGGTTGGAATATCTGAGCGGGTGAATGTTTGGCATCTGATAGGGTGTTCCATCTCCAGCTTGAAAAAAACTCATAAGAAAAATAAAAAAGAAAATGAAGTCTTCAGCTTATAAAGATGAACTGTTAAAAAATCGTAGTTGATTTGTGTTGTGGCCTTGCAGACTGGCAATAGTCGAGACAGACATAGTGGTGCAATTAGCAAAAGTGTATGCAGAAAAGTATATTACAGAATTATGCATTGTGATTCTGGGGCCGTAGCTGCCATAATATATTTAGTCATAACTGTATTTATTGTCTGGTTAGGTCCATTCTTAAAATAGGTGGATCAGCATCGTTTTAGTCTATTTTCTTTGTTAATTCTACATTTTGTCTGATTTTATACAAACATGTGCGGTGGAAAAGTACCAGGTTGGTGTCTGGCACACAAGAACTCACTTCGTGAGCGGGTAGGAGCTCTTTAGTCCCGATCAACAATCTACCTAAGAGATGGAAAACTCTGATGATACAAGCCTATGTGCAGTTTTTCATTGATTCTGCGGTATATTTTACACCAATTAATGTAATCCGCTGTATCAATAAGTGTGAAAGGTTCTACACAAGCCATTACTACTTAAAACAACTCATTGTGTGTCCGTGAATTTGCTCACTCTGGTTTGCAAAAAAAAAAAAAATTAGTAGGCAAACCAATGTTTCAATCAAAGATGTAGAAACTGCACCTATTCAACCCTTCATTTGTGAGTTATGCGGCTTGGTTTGTGGAAGCATGGCTGGCATTGTTACACATGCAGTACAGATATTGAAAGCAAAGTACGCTCGGATGGATTTATGGCCCTTATCCATCGAACATAACAAGAGTCCATCATAATTTTTTTTTTTTTTTTTTACATGGTAGTCACCACTTATCAAGGCCCAGAAGCCACTCAGGATAAGTGTTATTGTGTGTACAGTAATCAATAGGATAACATCATAGTGATCGTTAGTATTGGAGATTTGATAAAGTGTCTTACTTAAGGGAGAGGTTTATCAGGAATTTGTTTATGTTGGACTTGAAGACATCCAAGTTGTAGTCAGGTGGGAAACCGACAAATGGAAGAGAGTTCCACAGGCGTGCACTTCTAAGAAAAGCTTTGTTCATGGAATTTGATTTAGGCACAGATAAAGAATGGAGAAATTATTGACAGTGGTTTCAGCTAGACAGGTGTTTTTCGTGAAAGATTCGTGAGGGGGGACCAGAGATTGCAGCTCAGACGAGCACTTGCCATGGAAATAACGATAAAACGACAGGCTCGCAACGTCCGTTCTGTGGGAGAGTTGCAGGGAAGAGAAAAGGGCATCCCCCACTAAGCCACGAAGTCTATTTTGTACTCTGTCAAGGCAGGATTGACTGTTTTTAGCAGCTCCTGCCCAGATGTGGCAGCAGTATTCCATCCTTGGACGTACTTGGCTTTTATATAGATAGAGAATTGCATCAGCAGTGAGATATCTTCTGGAGTGGTAGAATCATCCTACCATTTTTCCAGTGACCTTGGCAACAGACTTGATGTACGTGTTCCATTTCGAGTCAGGAGTAAAGGTTAATCCCAGAAGCTTATCAAAACATGGAGCCTCCCCTAGATGAAAGCCATCCATTTCAATTGATGCAAGATGGGGATCAGAGCGTTGATGATGTAAAGATAGGAGCTTGGTTTTAGATGCATTAAAAGTAACCAGCCACCTCTTCTCCCACCGTACCACACGCTCAAGATATATATATATATATATATATCATCCACATAAAGTACTGTTTCGCTGTTTCACAGCTCATCAGTGCGGCTAGACAGGCAACTGCCTCAAGTCAGGATCAAAACCCGACCACCGAAATGACAGTCAAGACATCTCACCATTGCGCTATATGGCTGCTGTTTGCGGGGTAATGAATTAACAGTGTTTGACATCGTCCAAATGCCTCCGCTCGATTTGTTTACACAAAGAGCGTCGCTTAATACGCTAATGGCAGTTTGTATATCACTTCCCAATATGTTCAACCCAAGATAAGGAGCAATTATATATAACACATCAAGTGTAAGGGAACAAAATTCACTAAAAATAGTTTTCATTTGCAGCATACAATTGTTTCAGCCTATCACTAAGATATCATTAATGTTCAAAATGTGTAAGGCATTTAATTCCTCAATGAGGCCCTCATCAGTGCTGAATAAGATAGGCAAAAAAAATCATATAACATACATTCCTTGATATCTTTTCATGATATAAAATCTCTATTTTTTCTTTGTTTTTATATTGGAATAGGTTTTTTTTACATTTATACTTTCAAATCGTAAGATCTTAATATCTCACGCCTTAACCATGCAATATGATTAAGCGCGCGCACACACACACACACATACACGTGTGTGTGTGTATATGATTAACTACTCAAAAATGTTTGTTCAGACATCAATTTCAAAACATCCAAATCAAGATGGGAGACTTTTGTACATATGAAGTGCTCAGTATCTTTTCATCTAGAGCTTTATAACAAATAATAAATGGGAACAGTCTATCCCAGCAGTAGATTATATACAGTGTTCTGTACAAAGTTCCCAGACCATGAATGACTCTGACAAACGGAACCTGAAGAAGGCAGGAAAGTACAATGGTCGAACAATGGTAAAAACTTCAACCAAATTTCGATTAAAATTATTTAAAAAAAAAAAAAAAAAAAAAAAAGCGTACATCATATGAAAATACCTTGTCTGCAAAATGCCATCAAACAAGAATTGGTTTTAAAGTGTTTTCGTCTTTATTTGTTAGATGGCTTCTTTACAAGATGACAAATTGAGTTTATCTTCAGAAGTTGACCGCTTGACCGAACGCCTTAATCAAGCAGAAAATCTTGATGACCCTGGGTAAGTGTTATTATTCATATTTTATATATATATATATATATATATATACACTCTATTGGGTTGAGTTCAAAATTTCTATGTACAAAGTTAAACCGTTGGAAGTGGACTCAGTTTAGGTAAAATATGGAATGAAAGTCATTAAATATGAAACTAGATACAAAACCACATACAAGTAATTTATTTAAAAAAATTATTTTAGTTTTAACACTTCTTATGCTGTCATAAAACAGTTAAAAAAGTAATAAACTTCAAAACTTCAACTTCATAATTCAATTGAAAATGGCTACCTTGTTTCATGATGCTTTATTTATGACATAATTATGCGATAAAATTCGTTAAATTTTTATAAGAATTTGATAAATATATATTAAAGAAAACTTTATTTACCGAAATGTAAAAATTAATTTTTTCTTTTAATTATTTATGTATGAATAAAAATATTTGTAGAACTGTAAACTATGAAAGTCTATTATTTTTTATTTTTTCATCCTAAAACAAGTGTTTCCATGTGGTTTTGTATTTCGTTTCATGCTTAGTGATTTGCGTTTCATATTTAGCTAAACAGTCATCTTACAGCATCTTTGTGTACTGAATTTTTAGAGTTATCCCTCTAATGCATACAAAGTCACTAAATTAGTTTGTTGGTTTTCAACATTATATTCTCAACTCTGATTTAGGATTTTTTACTTCATTGCTAAGTTATAATTTGTAACATTTTCAAAAAGTTTGTTTTTGGTGCATTACATTATTGCATAATTTTTAATATACTTGACTGAAACATGTATTTCGGCCGTTATTTCCTATTTCAGTCACATAAATTATTTAGAGGTCAAAAAAGAAAATACACGATTGAGTCAGATTTTTTTTTTTTTTTCTCCATTCACTTTTTCAACTAAGTTTTTTTTTTTTTTTGTTCTTTTTTTTTTAACCAACAATAAAATCACATGCAAAGAAGACAGCATCCAAAAATCAAAAGACTTCTGTTGAACAAAAAAATCTGTCATTTATTTTGTCACCTCAGACACACAACAGCACCTAAATTTGCATAATCGTATAATTTGTCGGACAAAGGCCTAGTTTATGAGTAACGGAAGAGCATCTAACTTGTCTGCTATTTTAAAAGCAATCCAAAAAACAAAAAAAGAAACAAAGGGAGATAACTCGATTAAAACTTGCAAGATTTATGTTTTAATGCTTATAAATTCCCATTGATTACTTAAAAATGATTTTTGTCTATAAAAATAAAAGGACTTGATCACTTTACGTAATTTTTGGAATATATTTTCATTTTGTCATCGTTATATACATCATACAGATTTTTTTTTTTTTTAACCTAAGGGAAATTTTGGACAAGCCCCATCATTACCTATCCATGTAACTTCCAAAAACCAAAAGACCTCTATTGAACAAAAAAAATCTGTCATTTATTTTGTCACCTCAGGCACACAACAGCACCTAAATTTGCATAATCGTATAATTTGTGGGACAAAGGCCTAGTTTATGAGTAACGGAAGAGCATCTAACTTGTCTGCTATTTTGAAAGCAATCCAAAAAAAAAAAACAAAGGGAGATAACTCAATTAAAACTTGCAAAATTTATGTTGTAACGATGTTGTCATCGTTATATACATCATAGATTTTTTTTTTTTAACATAAGAGAAATTTTGGACAAGCCCCATCACTACCTATCTATGTAACTTCCTATATTACTTGTATTATTTATGCAAGTACAACTCAATAGTTTGTGTTGTTTTTGTTCTGTTTCTAAAGAACTCCCGCAGGAAGACGCTATCAACAGTTACAGCGCCAGATTGAACGATTGCAGGAAGAAGTTTTAAAGTTGGAGTCAGGTGCGTAAAATTTTCTTTATTTCAAATAGTATGTTGCGTTTTCGCATCTTTGTGATGTGATACTGTCTGTGTTCCCCCTCCCCAAGTGTTGGGGAGTGAGGACCGAAAGAGAAAAAGAAGTATGACGAAAAAAAGGAGAGATGGGTTTATCAGCAAAACAACACATAGGAAGTTGTTTACAAAGGCGCACAAAAGGAAACTGACATAGGATTGTTGGTCAAGGTCTGATGATTGGGTCAAAGAAAGTCAACATGATTAGTTAGGAGGGATTGGACCTAGTAATTCACTCCTGTTAGTTTGTTCTCGCTTTTCTCAATAACCATGCCTTGGATTTAAAAAAAATTTTGCACAAACATTAGTCAGGGTGAAAGTAAATTATTCACTCGTGGAGGATGACCTCGAATACTCAGCTTGTTCTATACTTGTGAACCTGTGTGTGCCCCCTTGATAGCTGCTGATGTGAAAGACAACGACACGACCAGAAGATGAAGGAGAAGGCCACTGCACATATGTTTGGGGTCGGTAATGCTGTCAGAGGAGGAGGGGGGGGCGATAATGCTGTTGGAGGATGAGATGGGGCCCGCAATATTGTTGGAGGAGAAGGTGGGTCGGCAATGTTGTCGGAGGGGGAGGTAGGTCAGCACATGATATTACAAGATACCGATATAAGTAATGGTTGAGTTGTTTTATTTTATGATATATCAACCCTTCCAGATAAGTTAATACGAATGTTGGGACAATGAATCGGAAATCAGATAATTTGAAGGTATCGATATTGGTATCAGAATTAGAAATGTTGGTACCTATTTTCCAATGCCAAATCAAGTCTTTTCATTGTCTTTTTTTATTTAATTTTGTTGAAAGTAAAATCTTCCATTGCTGGTAATATTCATAAAGTAGTAAATATTCATTGATTTTAAATTACCAGTAAAGCTAAAATCGATAGATTATAGTCCACAAGTGTATTTTGACGGTTATGAAAATATCTGCATATTTAACATGTTTTTACGAAAATCGGGGAAAATAACGATCTTATAGTTAAATAATTAGATTTATAAAGAATCGGAATCGAGAATTTAGCACGGAATTGGGGTGAAAATTGAATAATAAAAAAAAAAATTGTATCAGAATCGGGGGGGGGGTATGGGAATCATCCCATCACCAGTTATTACCGAATCTAATCATTTTGTAAAAGTTTTTTATGTTTCTGAATTTTTTAGATGAGAATTGATAATTTGCAAGGACCTGTACAATGTTCCCACTACACCTCTCTCCTCGTGTTTGCCGTGAGTGGCGATCCACGATGTCTGGGGACAGAAAATTTGTGACTGGTGACCGAGCATTCCATCATACCTCTGCTGCATAAATTGTCATTTTTTTTTTTTGTTGCAATTTGCATATTTAGAAATTTTTGAGGAATGTGAAGACTTTTTAATTTATTTTTTGAATTTTTTTTATGGAAAATCGCACCAGACAAGGTGTGAATCCACTTGATGCAAGGACATAATAAGGATGAAAGGTTATCACAAAGACAAGATATTTTTATTGACCTTAGTCTTGAAAAGACAAAGGCTATAGGTAGGAGGAAAACAGTCAGCAAGAAGAGTTCCACAAGTTCTTGGAAAGAAGCTACTGGAATAAGAAGCTGTGTTATGAGATATTAAAACAGTGAAATGATGGAAAACACTAGACTAATTAGTCAAATGAGCTGGAACAAAGGAGGCAGTGAATAGATCAAACAATTCTGAAGAACGCATGCCATAATAGTATTTATAGAAAAGACCGAGACTGACAACCTCATGTCTGTGAGGGATAAGTTGCAGAGAAAAAGAATGGGTAGGTGTGGGGGCAATCAAATTACTTATCTGTCTTTAATCCTTTTGTGTAATTCTTTAAAATTTGATGTTTTAATTCTCTTTGTACCTTACTTTTTTAGCCCGCGATAACTACATTGCCAGACTTGACATCATGACTGAAGAGTTCCGAGATCTACAACAGAAAGTATGTTTGTTTGTTTTTGTTTTTTGTTTTTTTTTTGTTTTTTTGTTTTTTGATACATGATTTTATCTAAATTTAAATCTTGGATTTTTTTTTAGTTTTTTAGCATGATGATGTAGTAGTAGTTTTTTTTTGTTTGTTTTTTTATACAGGAATCACCACTTATAAAGGTCCAGAGGCCACTTGAGGATAAGGATTAATGGGTATACATTAGTACAATGTGATTATAGCGTAGTAAACATAAGTTGTGGGAATTTTGTAAATTGGATTACTTAAGGGGACGGTTCATCAAGAACTTGTTTACATTAGACTTGCTGACAATCAGATTGTAGTCAGCTGGAAAGCAGGCAATCTGAACAGAGTTCCACAGGTGTGCAGTTCTAAGAAAGAAGCTTTGTTCATGAAATCTACATTTAGGTTTAGGCGCAGACAAAGTGTGTGGGAAATTATTGAGAGTGGTTTTGGCCAGACAAGTGTTTTTCATGAAATACGCCATTTACAAGTTTTCTTTTTATTCATGAAAGTTTTAGCTGGCTATACCTACACGGCATCTGCATGAAATAATGCAGCACCACCCCCACCCCCACGACCCTGGAGGGTTAAGGGGCTTATCTATCATTATCCAAACCAGGTGTTATCTGGGATCCATTAAAGTCATCTTTTTTTTTTTTTTTATGTTGGTACATTTTACAAAAATTATACAGAGAGAAATAACATACATGCAATTAAAATGAGTTATTCCCCTTGTTTCCATGTTAACACTTGTCCAAGAAGAACTTAATATTTTAATATACATGATTTTGATGAAGTCAGTAGTCCAAAGATATATATCCTTTACTACAAGTTATACTGTAATCTTACAATTATTTTTCCCAGACAACTCTGAGTAAAATAAATAGTTCAGGTCAATTTCTATTTTCTGATTTCCCTCCAGTTTAACATATTAAGATATGTGCCATTTATGAAATCAATAGTTCGAAGAGAGTTTTGTGCTCACCCACATTTCACAATAATATGAAGATATGAAGAGAAACGATGTTGATAAAGACAATAATAACGTTGACACACGGGTTCCTGTTAGATTATTGAAGTTAAGACGCGTAACCATTTGAGAATTTCAGGTGCTTTATGTAGAAGAACGTCGACACTTACCTGCAAGAAATGCAAAAATTTAACATCATCATTTCCTCTGACTGGGATATACATGCAATTAGGGACCGCTTGTGAATTTAATATTCCCTGGACACTTCCTTCTTTGGAGGAAACTGGTTAAATCTACTGGCATACCCACTCTGTTCCGGTTTCCTGCTTTCCAACTGACTACAGTATGGTTGTCTTCAAGTCCAACGTGAACAAATTCTTGATGAACCATCCCCTTAAATAATCCAATTTACCAAATTTCCACTAACGATTATTATGGCATTTTCCCATTGACTACTGTACACTTATTAATCCTTATCCTCGAATGGCCTCGGGACTTTGATAAGTGGTAACTCCTTTGTAAAAAAAAAAAAAAAAAGTGTTTAATTTGAGCGAGTCCATTATTCTAAATAACTTATGATACTAACATATTTTATATTTAATTGTGATTCTATGAATTCATTGTCGTTTAATTTGTTCCTTCCCCCACCCACCCCCAACTGATTACAACATGGTCGTTTTCATTCAAGTTCAATGTGGACAAATTCTTGTTGAGCGATCCACTTAAATGACACTTTGCAAATACTGTAGACCTATGGGCCAGAGTTAAGTTCAACATGGGCTTTGATGGTGTGTGACCACATCTTTCACTGGTCTCCCAGGCATTTTCTCCAACTTCGGAACTATTGCTTTGTAGATGAACTCTCCTCAGTTGCAGCATTAGCGAACCAACAAAGTCTCCTTTTTATAAGAGTCTGGTTGAGGGGGATTATTGTGTTTCATGTCTTGGTTTGGATATTGGAGATTATTTGGACAGTATAAAAAGATGTGTGCAGAACAAGAGACTTAATTGGTTTGATCTCATTAAAAGTATTAAATCAAGAGTTCTTCAGTTAATAAAATGGTTTTGATAAAGAAAATCAAAGAAAACATGGACATAAGTGATAACGATGAATTTTTAGAGAAAACTAGCCTGGGTGCCCGGCGTTGCCCAGGTGTTTGGAGGTGTGTGTTGAGCAAAAAAAGAAAAAAGTGGTAGTAGGCAGGAAGGCTCAGATTCGTACCCCGAAGGAGGAAAAGAATGTGAAAAAAAAAATGACATCTTTGCCGTTGTGTCCATCGCCAAACCGTAAGTGGCAAAGGTCTAAATTAAGGCTAGTCAATCGAAAAGAGGGGATGACTTTCAAAAATATTGGCGAAAAAAGCGAACCCCACCTTGTAGAAAAGTGCCCAGTTGAATTAAGGAATTAATGTTTTTAGCCAATTTTTTTGACATTTGTCATTCGAAGGGTCGAACTTCAAAGCAATACCAATCTTGTGAAATTCCGTCGCCTCTGTTGAAAGTTTTAGGCAGATATACAAACATATATACATACATTTAAGCAGACAGGTGAGATTTATATTATCGATGGAATAAATGAAGATCTGGTCAGAGATAATTTAGTTTGGAAGTCAATTTTTAAAAACTATCTAACATAAGCTAGCATGTGAAAAAATCATTAAACTAAATATGATATTTGATTGCAAGAATTAATCTTTTTTTTGTAGAACATCGAATTAAATCAACAAGCTGAGGAAGCAAGGTCGTTAAAAGATGAAGTTGATGAATTGCGATATTTAGCAGCTCAACAGGTAAAAAAAATTATTTTCTTAAATTAACATTATTTTGATTTTTTTTTTAAAGTTATATGCTTCATAAACCTCATTATAAAAGACACACCAATGGATGTCACAGTCCTGTAAAATGTGTTCTATGTCTTATGGTGACTGGAGATATTCTTTTTAAAGAACATTGTCATATTAACAGGGCATAACAATTTTTTTTTCTTCAGTATATTTTAAATGTAATTTGGTGTATGCACACACTATATCTATATATGTCACTTGTACATTTTAGGTTTCGAGGACGATTTTTTTGCTTTCGTTTTTAAAAAATTTCAAGAGGAGACTATTTAAAGAGTATGAGTTTTGCATAACATATTGGTAAAAGCAAAACAAACACTAAATTAACAGTAACACAAAATGAAGCATTATTAGACGAATTAAATTTAAATATTTTAGCTTTTATAAAATAAAATTTCCAAATTAGAATTGTCATTTTTTTGTATTCATATGAAAATATATGGGAAATAAAAAAACTTTTGTTTTCAAACGGACATTTTAATAAACAATGTTTCTAAGAAAAGAAAATTCTGAAATGAATGAAAGCAGTCATTACATGACTTTAAAAAAAAAAAAAAAATTTACAAAATTAAACTTTTGTAATGAACCAAAATAATCATTAAGTGTTATAAACTTTAAAAACTCTTTGAATTGTCTCCCCTTGGAGCTCTTTAAAAAAATGAATAAAAAAATTATACTAAAAACTTAAAATACACAAGTGCTTTGTATATTGCTAAAATTTTGATGCAATTACATTGACAGTGTGTACACTTTTACATTATCCTCCAATGATTTCCAGCCTGATGTGCTTGCACTCTCTGGGGATGCAAGTCAATATTTCAGGGAGTGCAAGAAAAGTTTAGATAAAAAAAAAAATAAAGTATTGACTATATGTTACTCTTTCGTGTCTTGTTTTTCTTTTGTAGTGTACTAACTATTATTTAAAAAAAAAAAAAAAGATTTTTCTGTTTTACTCTTTATTGCTACTTAGCTATTAGTGCTACTTCAGGTAAGACATTATTTTTAAGTTCATTCTAATATTAATCCTATTTTAGCTCAACTGTCAAGAACTCAAGGCTGTCCATTCCTAACTGTCATAAACTTTCACAAAATTCATTGAAACTCCTAAAACTGTCTAAACTAACTCTAAATTTAATGATCATATATTGCTCAGTTCCTGCCACACCTTGATTAACAATCCTATTTCAGCTTCCTTTTGTGTGCCTTGGTTAACAACTTCCTCTCCATTGTCTTTTTACTAAACTCACTTAAATCTTAGGAAATATAGTGTGGCAGGGGAATGGGATAAAAGATCAGACATACATGGCAATATATTTAGAGTTTCATGACAGTTAAGCACAGTCTTGAGTTTGTGACAGTTGAGGACAATTTTGAGTCTGGAACAGTCAAAGGCAGGTTGTGGCCCAGAGCACATCGAGATAAGCTGACCCCACAGACAACTAAGACGTGGACGTGAGGATCATTTTCCGTGATTGTCATCCGCACACAGTTATGTTTTCTGTTTTATTTTTTTTTATTAAACTTGTGAGCTACTGTGTGCCCCCTTGGCAACCACTAATGGGGGTAGGGGGGCACTTATCCTCATTTGGATTCCCAGAAGAAGCTGCCTAGCATATCCATGTATTATGGTGACCCTGAACATGACCATAATGTCACAAAAATAAAAATTATTTTCTTTTGTGTATTATTTGGATTATTCCGATTACTTTCTCATTTGAGGATTCATTTTTTTTTTTTTTTTTTTTTGCGGACTGTTCTCCTCATCTTCATAGTTGTTTCATCACGTTTTGGCCAGCTTATCCTAAAAAAATAATATATCCTACTTTTCTCATTGAGTTTCATTCGCACAACGTTTCAGTCATGTAACCTCCAACCTTCTTTAGATATATCTTGTCGAATTCTTGGAATCTTTGTCAAACTCAAAAATCTGCACAAAATTTAAAATTGACCCTTTTATTTAATCCACAGGAGTAGCCTGCTCTCCTTCCATCAGCCATGACTGGGTAGAAGTCTTAAGTAATTCATAATTTTATTTTTGAGTATCGTCCACAATGAAGATTGAACTTGAAACCTCTAGAATATTACTTATACTGAATTTTACCAAGTACTTAATCCATTATATTACGAGTTCTGATCCGGAAGTTACATTGTACAAATAACACTCTCAAGATGAGCACGCTAATCCAAATAATACGAATTACCAATCCTTATCTCCACAAAATCAGAAATCCAATTTTCTTTTTATTTTTAAATCATAATTTCTTTTTACTTTTTACAGGCCAGAAGTGAAACTTTAATCCAGTCATATAAAAAGAAACTAGGTGAGTTATTTTTTTTTCCTATAAATATTGTATGAAAAAAAAATTAAATGACAGTGCTCTCCTCTCTGAAATAATTTTTTTTTTTTTTTTAATTATTTTGAGAAAAAAATCTTTGGATTATTATTTGCTTTCAAGGTTACCCAACATTGTCCATCTATCATATTAAAATAATGATGTTTGTAATATACAATGTCAGGATAAATGTCATATGATGAGTGAGGATGCTCATTTGGAACTCGAATCGTCTGTAAAACAGGTTTCAAATCAAAATTAAAAGAACAAGGAATTATTTTGGAAAGAAATGGACAAAGTAAAACCATTCCCTGTCAATTAAGTAAGTAGATCAAAAGAATATGGCTAGCAAAAGAATGGCATTGTTTGAAAAAGTGGGTAATCTCGTCAGCGGTGAAACTCAAAGAGGAGGTTAAATGACGTGAACAAAAGTTATTTAACATTTGAACTGTAAACGCAGAGAACAGGTTTAATAACTGAAGTAAACAGATGTTCTGGAGTTGGAAAGTTGAATAAATCCTTAGGAGAGTCATGTAACCAGGGAATGACAACTGTATACTTACAATAAATTGGAAACTGTTTATTTTTACAAATCCGCAATATATATGATAAACTATGTTTATTTTTACAAATCCATAATATATATGATAAACTATATTTATTTTTAGAAATCCATAATATATATGATAAACTATGTTTATTTTTACAAATCCGTAATATATATAATAAACTATATTTATTTTTACAAATCCGTAATATATATAATAAACTATATTTATTTTTACAAATCCGTAATATATAGGATAAACTATATTTATTTTTACAAATCCGTAATATATAGGATAAACTATATTTATTTTTACAAATCCGTAATATATAGGATAAACTATATTTATTTTTACAAATCCGTAACATATATGATAAACTATATTTATTTTTACAAATCCGTAACATATATGATAAACTATATTTATTTTTACAAATCCGTAACATATATGATAAACTATATTTATTTTTACAAATCCGTAATATATAGGATAAACTATATTTATTTTTACAAATCCGTAATATATATGATAAACTATATTTATTTTTACAAATCCGTAATATATATGATAAACTATATTTACTTTTACAAATCCGTAACATATAGGATAAACTATATTTATTTTTACAAATCCGTAATAAATATAGGATAAACTATATTCATTTTTACAAATCCGACTATTTTTTACAATCCGCCATTTTCTAATGTGAAAATATAAGAAAATGGCAGACTGCTAAAAGATGAAATAAACAAAATAAAAATTAATTATAGCAATTAATTTTCTACGGAATCTTTTTCTTTTTTTTTTTTTTGATAATTTTTTGTGTTTTTACTAATTTTGACATGACAGGTTGTTAGTACATAAGTGTTTTTACCTGAGATGCATTTTTTTTTAAATCTCATATTAGCACCAAATATATTTCTATGAAATGTTTAAAAGCCACAAAGTATTTATGTATAAGACTGTACAGTTAAATAAGAATCTTAGTATTATTCTAATACAAAGAACAGAAATGGTAAATCTTACGTTCATCCATTATTAGAATAAAGTAGAATGCCACCCGTGATATTTTAATGCATGCAGATTTCATATTTGTTATTATAGAACTAATTCTCTATTAATTATTATATTGTACCCAATATATAATAGCCCCCCCCCCCAACATGACCCAGTCATAAAATATACTTAAATATCATATTTTAATTCATGCAGATTTCATATTTATTATTATATTGTACCCAATATATAGTAGTGATTTCAAAAATTAAAAAAAAATGACTTGTGTGTCATCGGCTAGAATTGAATTCAAAGCATATAGTCATCAAATTTGAAAAGTTTGCTAGAAATTACGTCATAACATTAAAATTTGAGACAGTGACAAACAAATTCAGAATTTTAGCTTAATAATAGATAAGTATAGACATTTTTTTTTTTTTGTTTTTTTACTTTGTTGGCACTTGGGAACTGCAGAAAGCTACTATGAGGGACCTTCCTTTTTTTATTCCACCCAAATGGTTCAGGTCCTGGATATGATTGAAAGAAAGATGCAGCAATGCTTAAACAAAATAGAAAACTGGATCGATAAAAATGGATTCAAGTTGGCACAAAACAAAACTGTCTGTATTCATTTCTGCAGAAAACAAAAAATATCATCTGGACCCACAACTACAAATACAAGGAAACCCAATCCCAATAGCACAACACACGATAATTCTAGGTATTACACTGGGCAATAAACTTAATTTCAATATGCATATCACCAACTTAAAGCAAAAATGCCAAAAAGCAATGAAAATTTTAAAAGTAATATAAAAAACAGACTGGAAAGCAGACCAAGACACAATGTTAAAAATATACCAGGCACACATAAAACAAGCTACACGAGCACCAACCCATATTAAAAAACAAAACAACAATAAAAGGACGAAGAGAAAATATTGTTCTAAACAGAATCAGAATCAAACATACCAAATTAACGCATTCGCAATCGAAGCAACAGAAAAACCAAAATGCACTTTCTGTGAAAAACAGATGACAATAAAACATATTAACAGAATGTCAAAAATACAAAACTTACAGAAATAAATATTTTACAGTAAACAAAATCAAAGAATTGTTTCACAGGCTAACACCACACCAAATCATCAAATACTAAAAAAAAAAAAAAAAAAAAAAATACAAATCTTCAAATCACTTTAAATGTAAAAACTCAAAAATTTTTAAAATACATAACTTTCTTTGACAATAAAAAAAAAAACAAACAAAAAACTATCTCAACTAAATACATAGCTTGGCATTAAATGACTCACAGTGGTTGATATGCCATGGAGCCCCAATAAACCAACCAACCAACCCAAGTTAACTCAAAACTTCTACAACTTCTAAATATGTTGACTTCAGAATAAGAAATCCTATGTCCGGTTTTTAAGTGTGAAATGTCTCACCCACTTAATCACTCCCATTGGTGAATTATTTCTAAACAATTTAAAAAAAATGTTTTTTTTTAAATTACATTTTCACCCCAAACAAGGCACGTTGCCACTTTGATGTAGGGGCTACTATCAGGGACATAAGCTACAGGGGTACTATGTAGGGAGTTGGGCAGCAAGATGTCGGTTCATGTTACACTTGAACTTCTGCATGTCAGTACAGTTGGGGAAGCAGGGACCCAGAAGGGAATTTCAAAGTCTAGCTGTTCTGGGGAAGAAACTACTGGAGTAGAAATATCTTTTATATCTAGGGATCTGTACAGTGTGGGGGTGGGATTTAGTTGCTTGTCGGGTTTGTCGAGGGTGTTTACGTTGTGGGGGCACAAGTGCTTGCAGTTCGTCAGAGCATTCACCATTAAAATACTTGTAGAACAGGCAGAGGGATACAACATTTCATCAATGGGACATAGGCTGAAGCTTAGATAACAGTTCAGGACCTATCCGGTTGGCGACTCTTTTGAACCTTGTCTAGGAGCAAGAGACTAGTAGCCGATGCACCATCCCAAATATGACAATAATACTCCATACATGGGCGAATGGTGGCCTTATAGAGGTACAGGATACTTTCGGGCGTTAGTAGCTTTCTAGCACGGTAGAGAGAACCTACTTTTTTCGCAGCAGTCCTGGCAATATTCTCAATTAATTGTTTCAACTCATGTTTCCTGTGAATATTAGGTTGAGGAGTTTAAAAGATGTACTTTCAGATAAAGAATCTTTGGCCATTGCTATTGGTGGTAAAGAAGGTTTCTTGTAATTATTGAAGGAAACAAGTTTAATCTTGGCAGCATTTAATGTGACCATCCATTTTTGTCCCCATTCCACTAGAGATCGGAGGTCATCCTTTAGTGTCATATTGTCTAATTGTCATAGTTCCTTTTTTTTTTTTTTTATATATATAAGTCACTTTCTAATGGCTCTGTTGAGGGAGAGGAAACGTCCATAGTATTATGAATAGACTGAAGTTCACTTGGATTAAATATAATTGGATTGCTAAAATGATTCTGAATTTTAATAACGATTTCATAGGTGACATTGTTTTTGGTATGGAGTGGGGCACCCAATAGACAAGTTCATATTTGAAAATGTTATAATCATTGTTATAGTTTTTTGGTTTTTATCTCAACAACTTTCTTTTTTTTTTTTTTAAATGGATCACTTCCTAACACTCCCTGGGGTCCTGCCTCTGAGGAGAGTGCATCCATATTATCACACAGTAATAACTTTCTGAACACTTTAATAATATATCCAAAATCTTTAATTCTCCAGAGGAAATGGGAGAATTACGAAATAAAATTAACGAACTCCATGAGAGCAACAACAAACACATTGAAGAAAAGATTTCTATGGAAACGGTGAGTAAAAGACTTTGATTCTTCTGGCTATTATTTTCATGTTATTTTCACAACATTTTGACTTGCGTAATCTCTGACCTTCTTCCATTGCATCTTTTTAAATTTTTAAATATTTGTTGATCTGGCCCAAGTATTTAAAACCTATGCATCAGTATCTAGTAGGCATACTGTGGTTTCATAGATTTGGACATGCTAATTCTGTTGTACTGCAGACCAATCATGTTTCTAATTTGTGAATGAACAAACTCCTAAAAAACATAACTTTTTAATAGTATATAGATTAATATATATCAATTGAATATATAGATTAATATATATCAATCGAATATATAGATTAATATATATCAATCGAATATATAGATTAATATATATCAATCGAATATATAGATTAATATATATCAATCGAATATATAGATTAATATATATCAATCGAATATATAGATTAATATATATCAATCGAATATATAGATTAATATATATCAATCGAATATATAGATTAATATATATCAATCGAATATATAGATTAATATATATCAATCAAATATATAGATTAATATATATCAATCAAATATATAGATTAATATATATCAGTCGAATATATAGATTAATATATATCAGTCGAATATATAGATTAATATATATCAGTCGAATATATAGATTAATATATATCAGTCGAATATATAGATTAATATATATCAATCAAATATATAGATTAATATATATCAATCAAATATATAGATTAATATATATCAATCAAATGTATAGATTGATATATATCAATCAAATATATAGATTAATATATATCAATCAAATATATAGATTAATATATATCAATCAAATATATAGATTAATATATATCAATCGAATATATAGATTAATATATATCAATCAAATATATAGATTAATATATATCAATCGAATATATAGATTAATATATATCAATCAAATATATAGATTAATATATATCAATCGAATATATAGATTAATATATATCAATCAAATATATAGATTAATATATATCAGTCGAATATATAGATTAATATATATCAATCAAATATATAGATTAATATATATCAATCAAATATATAAATTAATATATATCAGTCAAATGTATAGATTGATATATATCAATCAAATGTATAGATTGATATATATCAATCAAATGTATAGATTGATATATATCAATCAAATATATAGATTAATATATATCAATCAAATATATAGATTAATATATATCAATCAAATATATAGATTAATATATATCAATCAAATATATAGATTAATATATATCAATCAAATATATAGATTAATATATATCAGTCGAATATATAGATTAATATATATCAATCGAATATATAGATTAATATATATCAATCAAATATATAGATTAATATATATCAATCAAATATATAGATTAATATATATCAATCAAATATATAGATTAATATATATCAGTCGAATATATAGATTAATATATATCAATCGAATATATAGATTGATATATATCAATCGAATATATAGATTGATATATATCAATCAAATATATAGATTGATATATATCAATCAAATATATAGATTAATATATATCAATCAAATATATAGATTAATATATATCAATCAAATATATAGATTAATATATATCAATCAAATATATAGATTAATATATATCAATCAAATATATAGATTAATATATATCAATCAAATGTATAGATTGATATATATCAATCAAATATATAGATTAATATATATCAATCAAATATATAGATTAATATATATCAATCAAATATATAGATTAATATATATCAATCAAATATATAGATTGATATATATCAATCAAATATATAGATTGATATATATCAATCAAATATATAGATTGATATATATCAATCAAATATATAGATTAATATATATCAATCAAATATATAGATTAATATATATCAATCAAATATATAGATTAATATATATCAATCAAATATATAGATTAATATATATCAATCAAATATATAGATTAATATATATCAATCAAATATATAGATTAATATATATCAATCAAATATATAGATTAATATATATCAATCAAATATATAGATTAATATATATCAATCAAATATATAGATTAATATATATCAATCAAATATATAGATTAATATATATCAGTCGAATATATAGATTAATATATATCAATCGAATATATAGATTAATATATATCAATCGAATATATAGATTAATATATATCAGTCGAATATATAGATTAATATATATCAGTCGAATATATAGATTAATATATATCAGTCGAATTTATAGATTAATATATATCAATCAAATATATAGATTAATATATATCAGTCAAATGTATAGATTAATATATATCAGTCAAATGTATAGATTGATATATATCAATCGAATATATAGATTGATATATATCAATCGAATATATAGATTGATATATATCAATCGAATATATAGATTGATATATATCAATCGAATATATAGATTGATATATATCAATCGAATATATAGATTGATATATATTAATCGAATATATAGATTGATATATATCAGTCGAATATATAGATTAATATATATCAATCGAATATATAGATTAATATATATCAATCAAATATATAGATTAATATATATCAGTCGAATATATAGATTAATATATATCAGTCGAATATATAGATTAATATATATCAGTCGAATTTATAGATTAATATATATCAATCAAATATATAGATTAATATATATCAGTCAAATGTATAGATTAATATATATCAATCAAATATATAGATTAATATATATCAGTCAAATGTATAGATTGATATATATCAATCGAATATATAGATTGATATATATCAATCGAATATATAGATTGATATATATCAATCGAATATATAGATTGATATATATCAATCGAATATATAGATTGATATATATCAGTCGAATATATAGATTGATATATATCAGTCGAATATATAGATTGATATATATCAGTCGAATATATAGATTGATATATATCAGTCGAATATATAGATTGATATATATCAGTCGAATATTTCCAGATAAATGTCTTCAAATGTTGAAGTAAGAATTGTGACCATTTTTTTTTTGTTTATATTTATGTCAATTATTTTCTGTCCCGTTAGGAACTTCGCAAAGCCTCCCAGCAAAAGGCTCAACTTGATCTAATGATGAGCCAAGTTTTAAAACTTGAAAATGATCTTGCGTATCAAACGCAAAGGGCAGATAAAAATGAAGTGGATTTTAAAATGGCAAAAAGTAAATTGACAAATTTGCAGAAAGAAAAAGAGGTAGGTCATTAAAATTTTTAGTTTCAATTTGTTTTTTTTTTTTGTTTCAATTTTTTTTTTTTTTCAATTTTTTTTTTTTTTTTCAATTTTTTTTTACTTTCAATTTTTTTACTTTCAATTTTTTTACTTTCAATTTTTTTACTTTCAATTTTTTTACTTTCAATTTTTATTTAGTTTCAATTTTTATTTAGTGTCAATTTTTATTTAGTTTCAATTTTTTTTAGTTTCAATTTTTTTTTGTTACAATTTTTTTTTTAGTTTCAATTTTTTTTTTAGTTTCAATTCTTAGTTTCATTTTTTTTAGCTTTTGTTTACTTTCAAATTTTTTTGCTTTCAATGCTTTTCTTTTCCTACTATCAATTTTCTTTTTAATGTCAATGTTTTTTCATGGGAAATTAAAGAAAAATTCCTGCTCATTCTATGTGTGTACCCTATTCATCCTCATCAAATGTTTTCTCTGCATCCTGCAGAATCTCATGTTAAGCAACTCCAAGAAGGCAGCATACAACGCCCATATTTTTATATGATCGTTTGATGTTTCATCATCGAATACATCTAAACACGATTCTAGCTGTAGCGCGTCGGATGAAGAAAATTGTTGATCTCAGTGTAACGGTTTTCACAAGAAATTGTAGCATATTAATTAATACAGCCACATCGCCCTTCTGTCGGTCATCCGAGCTGAATGCTTTACATGTGAACATTTTCGTAACGACATTCAGAAACAGAATGGTAACAAAAGTTGGAAATCGTTCACAAAATGTTTAAACATGAATATGCGAAACAAAAATGAGTTAATTTTACAATTACTGTTTTCTATTTTTTACTTCTGGTTTTGCTTTTCTTTTTATTGATTACTAGCATTTTGGCCCGGCGTTGCCCGGAGGTGTATGCTGAGCAAAAAAGAAGAAAAGAAAAAAAAACGGTCAATTTTTTTAATTCAAGTTAAGTTAGATTCATGCCCAAGGAATCTATATCTAAAATTTCAAGTGTTTAGACCTCAAATTGTCGGAGGAGTTTGGTAGAGTTCTTAAAGGTCAAATCGTTGAACTATGACCCCTTAATCGCCAAATTTCTAGCCGAACATGGATTACAAAGATGTTCCCAAATCTCAGTACCCTGTATATCAGATTTCGAGTCTTAGACGAAAAATTGACAGTTATTGCGTCGGGAAATGTACACAGACACACAGACAGACACGTTCACTTTTATAGATATATAGGTTTATGGTATATTCTGTTTATCAAATTATTAAATTGTTAGCTGAAAATACAAAATGGGTTAAGGAAGCTACTTCCTCTCCCCATGTTAAGAAAGAGTTTTCTAAATAACAGCATTATTTAGGAATAAACCATTCTTAACATGGGGAAAGGCAGCTGAAACCTAAGTGGAAACCTTAATCGTAAAGGTAACTTTAAAATGAAAATCAAACTAAAAAAAATTAGACTCCTCTCCCACTATTCATCTAAAAGTTTAAGAGTGTCCATTAACACACCATTTTTTAGTAGTGTGCTCCTTTTTGTGAACCTTCTGCCATTTCTTCTAGATTTACTTTGCACATTCTGATTTTTTATCATTTTTTTCGTCCGTATTATCCTAATATTTTTTGTGGCATTTTTATCGTATTGTTTTTGAAGTTTAATGTAATGATTAGTAGGCTTGTCCTCAACTCCAAATTCAACAGTCCGAATGTATGTCATTGACTAAGTTTAATAATGCTGTTACTTTGTAATTCATTTACTTATTAATTAGTCGTTAAAATTAACATTTCAAATCATTTTATTAAGGTCTGAAGGCCACTCAAGGATAAGGTTTAATGAATGTAAAGTGGTAGTGTAGTAATTATTAATGGTGTAAATTGGAATTTGATTATTTATAGGGGACGGTTCAATAAGAACTTGTTTACATTGGATTTGAAGGCTACCATGTTGTATTCAACTAGGAAGCAGGCCAGTGGAACAGTGTTCCACAGGCAAACAATTCTGGGAAAGAAGCTATGTTCATGGAATCTGCGTTTAGACTTAGGCACAGCTAGAAAGTGTGGAAAATCATATATAGTGGTTGTTGCTAGTCAAGTGTTTTTTGTGAAAGTTTGGCAAAAGGAGATCATGGATTGAAGTTCAGTCGAGCACTTGCCATAAAAATAACAATAGAGCAAAGACAGACTCACAGCGTCTCTTCTGTGGGAAAGAAGTTGCAGGGAAAAGAAAAATTATACCTTGTTTTCTTGCCAATCGTGCATGTGTGTTGTACTTCCCAGGACTGAAGTCATTTCTGTAGTTTCAACAAAAAATAAATGATTTATTTATGTGCATACCTATGCCTGCACCTCCTGAATGACCACCTTACTGAAACCCGTGTGCTGTGGATTTTGGTCCTTCGACAAAACGAGGGTGGACCTGTAAATTCATCCTTGTCCATTCATCTGTCTACACTTTTCTCAATAACTATGGCTTAGAATTTTTTTAAATTTTGCACAAACATTAAACATGATATGAGGAAAAAAAGTAACAGAATGGATTTTCCAGGAAAACTCCACCATCCCTCCTCCCACCTCCGGGATGCCTTTCGGGTTAAAATTGACATTTTTGTGCTTATTAAAAAAAATTGATGCCTTGGATTTTTATAAAACTTTCTGAAAAGTTGTAACTAGCTGATTTCTATATAATTTTGTTTGTCTATACTTCATGATAACTCTTGGGTGTGCCCCAGGGTTTCTTTTAGGGCTAATAAAAACTTGATTTTTGGGACTATTTTACCATATTTATCCCAAATTGTCTGTGTATGTCTATTTAGCAGTTTTGCATGGTGCTGAACTTAAATTTAAATATGTTAAGGCCTTGGGGACTTTTGAGGTTAAATGGGGGCAGGCAAATGGTGGACTTAGTCATTTCTTTTTTTTTGCATGGTGCAGAACTCAAATTTAAATATGTTTAGGCCTAAAACTGCACCGTTTGTTCATTTTCACCAGGATTGGACGTGCCCTAGGGACTTTTGGGAGATAAATGGGGGGGGGGGCTGAACTTAGTCATTTTTTTTATGCCTCGTTCACTGTGCATTCACAGTGGATCATGCATGCTTCACTTTTTCTTCTTCGTCTAATTCTGTCCATGTTTATTCTATTATTGGCAGTTATCAAGTCGTGCTGAGCACAGTTTACAATTTGCGTAAACACAACAAACACAGTCATTTTATACAACTGACTTGTTGAACACTGTTAGGATTCAGTACCAATCGAACTCCAGATCATTCTCGTATTGTTTTCTCTCATCTGCCTGAACAGCTAGTGCCCCCCCCCCCCGACCCAATATTTCTACTTCTGACCAGAAATCCTAGATGTCCTTTTTAGTTTTCCTATTCAATTTACTTCAACCAGAACTAAATATGCCCATTTTTCCTCAGCCTACCACCGGAAACTAGATGCTTCCTTTCAAATTCCTTATATTGTCTGTCTTGCCTGTATAAACATGCATGCGTGCGTCATCTGTACAAGCCATGATTGCCTCGTTGTGATCGTTATGAGTTGTCTGACCCAATCCTTCCAAATCAAACCACAATTCCAGTTTAAAAGCAATGAACAAAGTGTTTTTTTTTTTTTTTTTTTTTTTTTTTTTTAGGGAGAGATGAAACTTTTTTCCTCAACCAAATCAAAACAATTTTTTAACTAAGAGTGAAAAGGGCCCATCCTGCATAAAGAGGCACACTGGACAAAACGGGGGAGGGCAGAGCGGTAGCTCAAAATATATCCAAGGCTTTTGACAGAGTATGGCATGAGGGTCTCCTCAGGAAAATCAGATCATATGGTATCACTGGTACTTAACATAATTAAATCCTTCTTAGATAAGAGAAAAATCCAGGTTGTCCTCGACAGTCGTACATCTAAACAATATGATATAAATGTGGTAGTGCCCCAGGGGTCTATCCTTGGACCTCTATTGTTCCTAATATTCATTAATGACCTCCCCGACAAAATTGCCTCTGAGATGGATATATATGCTGATGACACCACACTCTATAACAGGCACGACAGGAAAACAAATGAACACATATCTAAAGAAATGGCAGAAAGACTAGAGGATGACCTCCAAAATAGTGGAATGGGGACAAAAATGAATGGTCACGTTCAACGCCGCCAAGACTAAACTAGTTTCATTCAATAATTACAAGAAACCTTCTCTACCACCTATAGCAATGGCCAACGACTCTTTATCTGAGAGTACATCTTCCAAACCCCTTGGCCTAACGTTCACAGGAAACATGAGTTGGAACAATTACATTGAAGGCATTGCCAAGGCCACTGCAAGGAAGGTGGGCTCTCTCTACCGTGCTAAAAAACTACTAACATCCGAAAGTATCCTGTACCTCTATAAGGCCACCATTCGCCCATGTATGGAGTATTGCTGTCATATTTGGGCTGGTGCATCTGCTACTAGTCTCTTGCTCCTTGACAAGGTTCAAAAGAGAGTCGCCAATCTGATAGGCCCTGAACTGGCATCTAAGCTTCAGCCTCTGTTCCATCGATGAAACGTTGCATCCCTCTGCCTGTTCTACAAGTATTTTAATGGTGAATGCTCTGACGAACTGCAAGCACTTGTGCCCCCACGACGTGAACACCCTCGACAAACCCAACAGGCAGCTAAATCCCACCCCTTCACTGTAGAGATCCCTAGATGTAAAAGATCTTTCTACTCCAGTAGTTTCTTCCCCAGAACCGCTAGACTTTGGAATTCCATTCCAGGTCCCTGCTTCCCCAACTGTACTGACGTGCAGAAGTTCAAGTGCAACGTGAACCGACATCTTGCTGCCCAAATCCCTACATAGTACCCCAGTAGTTGTTACCCCTGATAGTAGCTCCCTACACCAAAGTGGCAATGTTCCTTGTTTGGGGTGAAAATGTAATAAAAAAAAAAAAGATGCAACTCCTTGCCACGTCCAGAAAAATAAATTGACTGTCTCATGCCACCCCATATCTCCTGGAATGCATATACTTATGACTCTCCCTTCAAAACCGACTTCGTAATATAGTAGGAAATGCCCTTTCTCTTCTCTGAAACCTCTTTCTCATAAGAAACGTTGCAAGTCTGTTTCTGCTCTATCTTTATTTTCATGGCAAGTATTCGACTGAGCTCTAATCTATAGTCCCCTCTCTTGCCAATCTTTCACAAAAAACACTCGTCTAGCATTAATCACTGTCAATAAATTCGTTGACTCTTTGTCTGTGCCTAAACTTAAACATGGATTCTATCAAGAAAGCTTCTTTCCTAGAACTGTCCATCTATGGAACTCTGTTCCGCTTTCCAGCTGACTACAATATCATCTTCAAATCCAATGTAGACAAGTTCTAAGATGATATTGTAGTCAGCTAAATTTGATAATTCGATAAAATTCTATTTATATCTGTAATGATTTTTCTAATTAGTTTTGTATTTTATATTAAGTTTTGACATGACCATGTTGTTATATAAAATGTACATTTGTTCAAAGATTCATTATACTGGAAAAGAAGCATCTGCTGAAAGCAATCTAGAAGCCATTTCAATGCATGGTGATTAAAGTCTGCGATGCGAGACACATAATGTTTACTCCCAAAAATTGTTATGACAGATCTCGCTTTCCAAGGGAAATAACTCATACCCAAGATTTCTGATCCATTTAATTGTTTTTTTTTGCAAAGCACTGAGATCAAGAATTTTCTGAAAGTAATCCAACTTTGATATTGGGTAAAAGGAAAAAAAAAAAAAAAATTGAGGAAAAAAACAAAAATTCACAATTTCCCGACTGATTCATGGACATATCATTTTTTTTTTTTTTTTTTTTTTTTTTTTTTAACAGAAACTTGAAAACGAGCGTGATGCAATGAAGGAAGTAATTGAAGAGGACCAAGAAAGTCGTTGTGCATTTCAGCCAATGACCAGCCTAGAATCACAAGAGAAACTTGTCGGATCTTTGTTTACAGAAACGGAAATGCTATCGATTCCACTAAATATTAAGTAAGTCGAATTTCTTCTTTTTTTTTGCATATAAACGAACAAAAAGCAAGCAAACAGGGATTCCATATCAAATTGTGGTTTTTGTGACTGACTTGAAAATAGTGTGTGTGTATGTATATATATATATATATATATATATTTTATGTATCTATTTTTAGTATTTACTTCAATGCTCAATACATGAGTAGTTATGTAATAAGTTATGAAAATATATATGGTAATTAAACTAACACAATTTTCCTGATTAGCTTAACGAGTCGTTACAAGGATGAAATGCGAAAAATTCTATGTAGCTTAATTGTATATATGTGTGAATGTACACATACTTAACTTATATATATATATATATACATAATATATATTATCTCCTGTATCTGCATAAAATTTTTTAAGTAGATATAATATATATATATTAAAGATATAGATTTTCAGTATTTACTTCGTCTGTGCTTAATTTGTAAGTACAGCTAGGTAGTAAGTTTTAAAAATATATATCACAATTAAGCTATACAGAATTTTCTGTATTTCATCTTCGTGAGGATACATCAGGCTATTGCATAGAATTGCTGTTACTGCACGTTTTTCGGTATACACGTGGTGTTAAATTTGTTCAAAAATGGAAATGCTCTTTAAATTTCCACTAAATATTAAGTGATTATGTTTGTGACTGACTTGAAAATATTATATATATATATATATATATATATATATATATATATATATATATATATATATATATATATATATATATATATGCATACACGCACACAACATAATCATGTTAATACCCCAGTTCTCATTAGATCGTCAAAGTTAAGCAACTTTCAGCCTGATCTGTAACAGATGGGTGATAATTTGGAATATCAGGTGCTGCATGTAGAAGGATGTTGACATCTCTCTGAAAAAACGAAACTACCTGGGATATATATATATCAAGGCCAACGCAAACAAGTTCTGGACTAGCCATTCCCCTTAAGTAATCCAATTAACCATATTACACTTCTAACGATTACTATATTGTCCTTTTGGTCACTGTACACTCTTTAACCCTTATCCTCAAGTGGCCTCTGGGCCTTGATAAGTAATCATTCCCTTGTAAAAAAAAATAAAAATAAAAAAAAATAATAATATGCAATTGCTGTTGATTATGAGATTGATATTACTTATAAACTTCCTTTTTTGGGAGAAGTCAGTTCAATCATAATATTTTATATATATGTATATATATATATATATTTATTCCAGGTTGAAAATATTCAAAAGATTACAATCATTGAATTCCAACAAGGGTCATTGATAGTGCTCAATCAAAGGGCGCAAATTCATAATTTTTTATTTTCTTTATGTAAATATAGTCATATCTTGCTACGATGTGCAGACTGTTTTGATCATTATTGATCTTATCAGGCAAGAAAAAATTCGAAAAACTTTTTTAATTTTAGAGGAGGGAAATATTTTGCCATGTCTAACATGTATCATGGTTTTAAGATCGTTAAACCGTAATAATGATTGAAACGATATGCACACATTGTAGCAAGAGATGACTATGTTCCCATAAAAAAAAAATAAAAATTATACATGGAAATGTTCCTTCAATTATATTTCACCTTTTATTTATACCACTCCTTTAATTTATGAAGCTCAATGTAATTACAGAGCATATAACAAAGAAATGGCAAAAGTCTATATTTCAAATTTCATGATGTTGACCACCTTATTCTTTATTTCTTTAAGTAAGTTGACACGCACAATTTTTGACAGCACCCGTTTTAAAGTGACAGATCAATCATTTATTATATCAATGAATTTATTTTACCCTTAACTCATCAGAAGAAAAAGCACTCTTTTATCATTATTTTTGTAATCATTTTACTAGCAGGACCTGTGGAAATTCCACAGGTGACTCATTCATATATAATATATTGATGTTGGTATTCTGTAGATGTTCAGTGTAAATGGTGACCCGGGATGAGACGATTCCAATATTTTTTTCGATTTCGAGCCAATTAATCAATATTAAATTACTAATTCCAATTCTTTCTCTCTCAATATTTAACTATAAAGTTATTTTTCACGATTACCGTATAAACACATGTTAAATGTGCAGGTCTTTTCTCAAACGTAAGGATACACTTGTGAGTGATGATCCATTGATTTTAGTTTAACTAATAGTTTAAAATCAATGTATATTCATTATTTTAGTATTACTATCAGCGGTAGAATATTTTTCTTTATAGAAAATCAAATAAAAAAGCCAATTAAAAGAATCGTTTTTGGCATTGGAAAATAGGCACAAATTTTTTCCGATACTACAAAAAGTTCCGATTATTTTTGGATTTCCGATTTCGATTAATCATCCCAATACTGATGGAGATGCTCTGATATTGTAGCTTTTTTGTTAAAACTGCAAAAGTATTTATTTATCTAAGCTAGTGCAAATGCCCGGCAAAGTCTGGTCGAAAAGTATGTTTAAATATGATATTAGAATTCTTGCAGTTTTTGTATATATTATTATACAGTTAATTTTCTAGCGATTTTTATATATTATAATGTTATGATTTCAAAAATAAAAAAATATATCTATAGGACTTGGGTGTATTAGCTTGAATTGAAATAAAAACTCATAGAAAAAATATATATATATATATATATATATATATATATATATATATATATATATATATATAAACTTGAGTTCCTTGAAGCTGAAACCAAAAAAACTATAAAAGAAAAAATAGATGACTTAAGTGACATCAGCTATAATCGAAATAATAATAATAATGGTAATAAATTTAAAAAAAAAAAATTGAATAAAATATACAAATTAATTAATGGATATATGATGGATGGAACTGAAATATATATCAATTGTAATCAAAACTAAATAATCCTAATACAAAAGTATAGCTTTAAGGATATTTAATGCTTTATCACGGTATACTTTCTGGAAAAATTTGAAATAAAGTATTTGATATAATTTTAATATATTAAGAATACAATAAAAATAATTTTTAAAACCGGGATATATTTGAATTCCATAAATTAGAGGAAATATAATTATGGAAGAAAATCTAATAAACATACCAGGTAATTATTGATTTGAAAATTATAATTTAAGTCAGAACATTAATTGATAAAAGTTATAAGTAGAGATTAATTCATATTGAAATGTTTTAAATATTAAAATTTAAATATATAATATAATCAATAATAATGCAAATTGAATTAATAAACAAATAATATAAATAAAATAAAACAATTAGATAATTATAAAATTTATTAATACAGTTAAAAACCAATATAATCTAAAAAGTGAGATTGAATAAAGGGAAATAAATCACTTTAATTATGAAATAGGTTATCGCCCTTTAACGAAAATTCAAAGTTGATGTAATAAAATTAAAAAAAAAAAAAGGTGATTGCAACTTCTCTCCCAATTTTCAGATTTTGTAATCATGCCCAAATCCCTTTATTTTCTTTAAAAAATTGATAAGGGCTTTTTCTTCTGATGAGTTAAGGGTGAAATAAATTCATTGATTGATATAATAATTAAATGAATGATTTTGCGCTACGAAACAGGTGCTGTCAAGAATTGTGCATGTCAACTTACTTTAAGGAATAAATGGTAAGGTGGTCGACATCTTGTCATATGTGGTGAGTTTGTTGTGTAGAAGCTCCGACTGTTGTTTGGGCGATCAGGTTTCGATCCTGGCTTGAGGTAGTCGCTGGTCTAGCTGCACTGATGAGCTGTGAAACAGCAAAACAGTACTGTATGTGGATGACTATATATATATATATAAAATATTTCCATGATACTTGATTATTTTAAGAGTACCATGTTGAATCGAATTTCTGTAATATATGTATGTGCATAGGTATATAGATACATGTAAATATTCGTAGATGTGTATACATATATATGATGATTGCTGCATCTTTCCAGATGATCGCCGTCACATTGAGTTCTCCCAATTTTGTCGTCCATGCCATCTCAGATGACTCTGCACTCCCGCCGCAGATTTGCACATCTTGAAGCCGGGCTGAAAAAATCATATCCATAGTTCCTCTGCCAGACCTAAAGCCACTTTGTGACTCTGGAATAGCATTAGGACAAACATCCTCCAGTAACCTGTTTAATAGAAGTCGTGCGAGAACTTTCCCAGCAGCTTCCAAAAGCATAATCCCATGGTAGTGGTCACAAACATTCTTCTGTCCCTTTCCCTTAAACAGGGTCACCAAGACACCATCAATCCAATCCTGTGGAACGGGAGCACCTTTCCAGATTTCCTCAACAAAACCAAGAATAGCATTAGCAATAGTCACACCTCCAATCCTAAGTTCCACCGAAACACCATCCAAACCAGGTGCCTTGCCACTGCTGATTTGTGCGATAGCCAACTGCACCTCAACCAGATTAGGCAATATTCTGAATATGATATCACATTGTGGTAGGCTATCAATTGCATCAGCATCTCCTGCTGAGGGATTGTGAAACGCATCAGTAAAGTGCTCTTGCCATCTTTTCAAGATATTTTCTGGATCCTTAATGACAACAAAACCATCTTTCGACATCAGGGCAGATATTGAAGAGGTAGGAGGACCAAATACTTGGTGCAGGAGTCCATAAAATTCCTTTGAATTTTTTGTGCCAAACGCCTTTTGGATCTGTTCTGTTATATTCATACACCATTGGTTTTTCATTTTTCTTAGCTCACGTTGAAATGTGGCTTTGACCTCTTTGTACTGTTGCAAATTAGTTGTATGATCAGAATGATCTTCACGAAGTAAAGATTCATAAATTGTCTGTTTATTCATCAGCAACTGATTAATTTCAAGATTGTTGTCGTCAAACCAGTCCTTGCTCTTATCCCTCTTGAAACCAAGAACTTCAGCACCAGGAGAATAAACCTGAGTCTTAAATTTCACCAATGTACCATCAAATGCAAGATTCCGCCATACTCTTTTGAACTTCAGGCAACTTTAACTTGGCGACATCAATACGACTAGGCACCTTAACACCATTGTGACAAACTTTCTTACGGATTCGTAAATTAAACTTTCCTCTCACCAACTTGTGATCGGTGTCACATTCAGCACTGCGCAGGACACCAACAGTATATGCATCTCGAAGGTCGCGTTTTCGAGTTATGATGAAGTCAATTAGGTGACCATGCTTTGAACGTGGATGTATCCAAGTAGCTTTGTGCTTCAGTTTACGGCGAAAAAAAGTGTTACAGATAGCAAGATTAAATTCTGAACACATCTCTAGTAGCTTAAGGCCATTAGCATTCATGCTACCGATACTATAGCGGCCAACAGGACTCCAGGTCTCATAGTCTTTCCCGACACTAGCATTGAAATCACCAAGAATAACAAGTTTTTCATTAATTGATGTAGATGCAACAACAGAGCGCAGACTCATAGAAACGCAAGATGTCATCTTCATTCACTTGAAGGGTTGGTGCATAGACCGAAAGAATAGTGATGAATCTGTTATGTTAGAGAGGAACACAAAGTTTCATGATGCGATCACAGATACTGGAAGGAAATTCCATAGTATCAAGCAAGGATGTTTTAATCGCAAAACCGACTCCACCATTTCTACGGATACCCTCCGGTTTACCAATCCAGAAGAGAGTGTAGCCTGATGATACCTCTGTCATTTGATCTTCTCCTGAGTGACGGATCTCTGACAGACCAGCAATATCTATATCAAGTCTCCGTAGCTCTGCAGTGACGAGCGCTGTCCTGCGCTCTGGAGGTTGGATGACACTTTATCAAGAAGAGTGCGTACATTCCAACAGCATAAATTGAATTTTACTCCTTTTTGGAGATACATTTTTGTTTTCTTCCTGCTTACATGAACCACCGTTAGCTGCAGGAAACTAAACAGTGATAGTATGACAGACAATTTTTATCACTTTCTCAAGACATTGGGTGAAGAGTGCTCTCCCTCAAAAACCTTATCCCACAAAGCAGTGGGGATTCAGTTTTCTGACGCTGAACACTCGCCATTCACCAGAGCCCCATTAGCGTGGCAGAACTCATGACGTGCACGTGGCGATGATTAGATCAAGAGAAGCTATGTATGACGCTAGAGCATTTGTGTGCTTTTAACACATGCCCACACCAATATATATATATATATATATATATATATATACATACTAGCAGGGCGCCCAGTCATAAAATATGCATAAATATTATATTTTAATTCATACAGAAACTAAGACAGGTGCATGCGAGTATTATGCTTTTTTTTTCTAAATGATTTACTTGTAAGAAAAAGATACTCGAGCTAGAATCGAAACCAAAACTTAAAGACAGTGAGAAGTATGATAACCATTAGGCTAACTTGACATGATCTTTAAAAGTTGTTTTGAAACCTACTCAGTCTTAACATAAGGAATCTGTCATGTGAACGATTCATGCATGTGAATTCATGAAACAGTTTACAAACAGATAAAAATCTGATCCCCCACCCCCACCCCCTCAGTGCCAATTTTTTCAATTTATATTCTTTAGCAGCCCTTTTTCTTTCTTTTTTTTTTGATGAAAACTGATTAAAAAGTTTTCCACATGTCTGAATATCCTACATACCAATTTTTAAGTCTGTAGATCAAACATTCGTTAGGTATATAGGTTGAATATTGTCCTCACACATATTCTCATTTATATATATTTATATTCAGACAGATATTGTTAATAGCATGATGTGTTTTTATATATATATATATATATTCAGACAGATATTGTTAATAGCATGATGTGTTTATATATTTATTTATATATATATATATATATATATATATTCAGACAGATATTGTTATAGCATGGAGTGTTTTTGCTTGATGATTCTTTTTTGTAATTTTTCTATTTTTTGAATGGTCATTCTTGGGTCTCTGTCAAATTTGTATAGGAAAGTTCCATAGTAGTTTTTATCCATCTGTTTTGTTTTTTTTGTTTGTTTTTTGTTTGTTTGTTTTTTTTTTTGTTTTTTTTTTTTGCAAGTACTTTCAGCGTATTTTCTTCAGTCCTCTTCAGGTAGTTTTTGATTATTGTTTCTTTCAAAATCTGGATGGTCTTATATGCTTCAGTTCAAATTACATTTAAATCACTTGAAATAGTGAAGCGTCTTGTGTGTGAAAACATATTTTAATGTTAAGAATGTGGCTAAAATAAATGTACAATGGTTTAAGTGATTTACAAAATGGTATGGAATTTAGTTTTTCCTTTTCTTTTTTTATTTATAAATTTAAATTACAACATATATATAAATTACAATGGAAAAATGCGAGCATAAAAGGTAGTATGATTAAGCTTAAACATGGAAAAGTAAATAACTAGTTGTTAAAACTGGAAAAGGAAAGGACAAGATATTTTAGTAAAAATGTAATAAATTTATAACTTAAAATATTGCAGCATTAAGAATTGATTATACAGGGTGACCCCAAAAAGCGGGCCCCAACTCTAATTAGGCCCGGTTTCTTGGTGTTTTGTATGAATGAAATCAAACTTTGGTCATAACTAGTTTATTATAATTCAAAACATCACATAAAACACTGGGGTCTTTGGCCTTTTTTTCTCCGTTCTATAGCATATGTTCTAGATGGCCTCCATTTAGCTTCTTTTTTTTTGGGGGGGGGGGGCACCGGGGGGGGGGCACCCTGTATGTTATAAATTGAATTTTTTTTTTTTAAATTCTTAATGCTGCAATATTTTAAATTATAAATTTATATTTTTTACTAGAATATCTTGCCCTTTTCTTTTCCAGTTTTAATAAGTAGTCCTTTACTTTTCCATGTTGAAGCTTAACCATATTACTTTTCATGCTTGCATTTTTCTATTGTAATCCATGATTTTTCCAGGCTTTTAGTAAATTCACTTGTTCTTTGTTTAATTTCAGTCTTATTTTATTTTGATCCCATAAACATAACATACACATATGTAATAAGTAAATAGTAAGTATGGCACTCGTCTGCTTTCAATAAAATCCTCCCAATTATCTCCCTTTCATTCTTCTCTCTGTTTCACTTCTCTTTTCATGAGAGTGGTGAATTGGTAGCAACAGTAGTCGCTGAAGCGACGTGGTTGCTATGGAAACCAGTCATAAAAAAACGTCGTTCACCTCCTTATGTTTTTTTTACGCTTTTGAACACCAGTAAATTCATCTTAACTTTTGTTTTACTGAACGAAAATTGAAAATCTTTTTTTTTTTCACAATATAGATGAGAAGGTGATCTATAATCTGTAATAATTGTTTGAAATTTGGTCGGAAAATGAGTGAGCCGTGAAACTTTAAAGCAGTTCTAAACAACCAAAACTGCTACTTAACCATATATTCAAACACGGTAGTATTTGAATGATATACATATGTAACTATATGTGCATCGATATACATATATTGGATCGTTACATACTCAGGCATTTTAAAATGTTATTAATGTTTTCAAAATTTACAATGTTAATTTTTGGCTGCTTAGCTCTTATATACAGTGCTTACAGTATTTTTAGTCTTTTTATGTTTGGATCCATATGAATGATTGTCGTGTTTTTAACTAGGATTTTTCTAAATTGGGAATGTGGGCAGCCATGTTGTTTTAGGTGTTGGCAAATCATTGGCTTTAGTTTTTTTGTTTTGCACAAAGTTATTTTGGCACAAGTTCATTTTAGCTAACCGGAAGTATTTTTTTTTTTTCAGAAGATATATATTAGGCAAAAAAGGAGACAATCCAAAATTTAATGATTTTTAAACTTTTAGGACTTATTTTATTGAAGAAATTTACCTTTTTATAAAATAAAATTCATAATTAAACTTTTTAAAATTGATTTTTAAATATTTATTTTAAAATATTGAATGTTAGATTTTATTAAATTTTAAAAATCATAATTTGAAATATTGTTGCTCTTATAGTAAATCAATTCAAACTATTTGGGATCATGCCTAAAAAGAGAGTTGATCAGCAAAATGTTTGTTCACAGTACATTTAAACTTCTGCAGCTTAGTACAGTTAGAGAAGCTGAAAACAGGGAAGGAATTCCAAAGTCTAGCAGTCCGAGAGAAGAAACTAAACTATTAGAGCAGAAGGCTTTCCAATGTTTATTCGAGCGTGGAATTTTGCTGCTTTTCAGGTTAGTTGAGAATATGTATGTTGGGGGGGGAGGGGGGCACAAGTGCTATGCGTTCATCAGAACACAATCCATTAAAGTACTTGTAAAACAGACACAGGGATGCAACATAGTGGTGATGGGACAGAAGTTGGAGCTTGGCTGATAGTGCGGAAACTATTTGATTTGAGACTTTTTTTTTTTATTGACCCTTTCTAAGATTGCAAGACAAGTGGTAAATGCACCAGCTCAGATGTGGAAACAATACTCCATGCATGGATGAATCGTCGTTTTGTAGAGATATAGGATGCTCTCAGGTGAGAGTTATTTCCTAGCATGATAGAGGGAGCCCACCTTCTTTGCAGCAGCCTTGGCAATGTCCTCAATGTATTTGTTCCAGTTCATGTTGCCTGTGAATGTTAAGCTGAAGAGTTTGGAAGATGGGCTCTCAGGTAGTGTTGTCGTGATACTTAGTAATTAAGGTTTTATGTAATTGTTAAAAGAAAGAAGTTTAGTCTAAGTAGCATTAAATTTTATCATCTGCTTGCAGCCTTGTTCCACCAGACTGAGGGTCATTTTCTAGTTTTTGCCATTGCCTTTGTGTATGTGTACATTCACTTTTACTGTCATGTTTATTATAGAGTATAGTGTCATCAGCAAATATACCCATCTGAGATACAATTTTATCAGGGAGGTTATTTATGAATATCAGAAATAATAAAGTTCCAAGGATCGACCTTTCAGGCACACTTTCATTAATATCATGTTGTTTAGATGTACAGTCAATGTGGATAACCTGGATCTTTTTTCTTGTTTAGGAAGGATTTAATTATGTTGAGTATTCGTCCAGAAATACCATAGGATTTTAAGTTTTGCGACATTATGTTGAACAAAGATGGCAGCAGTAAAAAAATTGGCAAAGAATCAATGCAGTCATGATTTCGAGTGTTAAGTACTTCTTAGTAACAAAGATGGCGGCGAAGAATCTATGCAGTCACGATTCAGTCGTTTCGAGACAGAGGTCAACGACAAACTGATTGAATCCAAAATTCAACATTTTTTATAATAACATTTGAAGCTTCTGATTGGTTGATTGTTATAAGTGTTGTTATAAAAACGATCGTCGAAATCATTGGAGTCATACCCTCATTAGGAATCAAAAACATTTTCACAATCTGGGAGACGAGTCTGGAACGTCACTTTCTGTGTTAGGGAATGAGCTATTGAGGAGCTCTGTGTGCTGCTACAGGCTGCATCTGTATAACCAGAAGCCAAGCCAACGACTGTGATGGACATAAAAATCTCCAAATACATGTACCTGCCCGTATCTAAGACAAGTGTTGCATCTATGTTGTTAGACATGGCCGATTAAGGTACGGTTCTGATTTGCAGAAGAACAATAGAGAAAGTATAACTATCTAAAATATTTTTACTAACCTCGCCCCTCCTCCGCCACACACACACACACGCAAATTTATTTTTTTCTGGATTGCCTTTGAATTGATATTTTCTTTACCTTTCATCTATCTAAGAACACTCCCAGACACATAAAGTATATTTCCTTGATTTTTTTTTTTTTTTTTTTTTTTTTTCTAATTTTAAATCAGCCCAGCTGTTTCGGTGTCCATAGGGAACAAATTAGCGCTATGATAAAAATGATGAATCCACCAAAGCATTATTCACAAATCAAAGGTTTAAAAGTAAAAGTAAGTTTCCAATATAGCCACCAACATTTTCTAGGAAGTGTTAATCATTTGTAACTCCATGCAAGCCATGAAATGAAAAGACTTTGTTGCTTCATACTAATGTCATCAATCCGATTCAATAATCAGCTTGAAAATGACAAAGAAGTAGATGACATTCAAAAAAGGGTACAAAAGGGAACATTTGAATAAAAAGGTACACGCAAGCAGGAAATGGAGAAATTAAAAAAGAAAAAAGAGACGAGTTATTGTGTTGCGTCTAGTGAGAATTAGGGCTAAAGCAGCAGAATATTCTTTTCCTTCTATGGACACTTGAGTATATGTCCGTTGATGTCAGGTTGCACAATTTTTAGTCAAATGGCCTTTTAGTACATTTGATTATGCAGTGTGTCAGATTTAACATTTTTTAACTGCAATCTCTAACATTCTTATAGGAATCTGTGACATATTTCCATTGTATGGATGCTTGGTGCGGACATAAACCCCATAAAAAAATTTTTTATTACATTTTCACCCCAAACAAGGCACATTGCCATTTTGTTGTAGAGGGCTACTATCAGGGACATAAGTATCAGGGGTACTGTGTAGGGAGTTGGGCAGCAAGATGTCCGTTCACGTTACACTTGAATTTTTGCATGTCAATACAGTTGGGGAAGCAGGGACCCGGAAGGGAATTCCAAAGTCTAGCTGTTCTGGGGAAGAAAGGAGTAGAAGGCTTTCTTACATCTAGGGATGTCTACCGTGAAGGGGTGGGATTTAGCTGTTTGTTGGGGGTATTTATGTCGAGGGGGCACAAGTGCTTGCAGTTCGACAGAGCATTCACTGTTAAAGTACTTGTAGAACAGGCAGAGGGATGCAACATTTCGTCGATGGAACAGAGGCTGAAGTTTAGATGACAGTTTAGGACCTATCAGATTGGCAACTCTCTTTTGAACCTAGTCTAGGAGTGAGAGACTAGTGGCAGATGCACCAGCCCAAATATGACAACAATACTCCATACATGGGTGAATGGTGGCCTTATAGAGGTATAGGATACTTTTGAGCGTTAGTAGCTTTCTAGCACAGTAGAAGAACCCACCTTCTTCGCAGCGACTACCCTTGGATTCTAGCCAGAAGATGCCATATTAGTGTGTAATATAATGGCCTTTCCTTTACGTGGTTGTAAAAATCATTCTTCATTCCTTTTTATTTCTGCTCTGTTCTAACAACTCTGCCAACTTTTCCACGTATCTCAAGAAGGTAGGTTTTAGTTTTGTGTACGGCCCAAAAGCGACATCATTTATTTTTATTTAATTTTTCTTTCTTTTTTTTTTTTACATTGCATCTTTGTACTACAAGCATTAAATTAGTATATATCTATACACTAATTTAATGTTCGTGGCATGTTATCACTTTCTATCCTTATTTTTAATAAATAGGATCTCCCGATCGAATAATTTGTAACCTGAAAACCGTGACACGCATACGCATGTATGTTAAAGGTACTACGGTATGAATATATAGATTTCTCACTAAAAAGGTTCATTTAGTGACTGTTAAACCTCTATAAATATCAAATAGCAACTAAGGGCAATAATCCAAGTATTCTTAATAAATGTGTAACAGGGCATTTGTTAACATTTGAAAGTATTGCACGCACACACAAGCTGAAAAGTAAATGTTAAAAAAATGTTTAGCTTAATTTTATAATAAAACTTAATATCTTTTATCCAATTAAATATATATTTAATTTTTTCGTCCTTGTCTAGAATTTCCCCATATCAAAAAAACAAAAATAAAGATTTGTATGATGTACATACCTATGGCAAAAAGAAAATATCATACACCAAAAATCGCGTAAATTGATCAAGTAGTTTTATTTTTTAAATAAGGAAATCAAATTTTATGGGTAAACTACTAAAGGCGATCTCTAAACACCATCTTAAAAACAGACTTGAGGAAGAAAGGGGATAACTCCAAATAATTAAAAACTTGTGAGCTTTTAAAAAACCATTCTTAACATGGGAGGGGTAGAAAAACGCAAATTCGATTAAAAATGATATTCCTCAACTACTTGATCAATTTATATGATTATTAATCATGTAAACTGATTTTCGGAATATGATATTTTCTTTTCATCATAGTTGCACAAATCATGCAGATTATTCTTTATTTTTATTTATTTATTTTTTTTTTATATGGAGGGTGAGGATTCTGGACAAGGATCAATTTTTCTTCCATCTTGATATTTTCATGATGTTAAAATTGTTTTGGCCTCGTATACCGAAGGATTTGTTTTAATTTTTTTTATTTCTCAATTTGTTCATTTCATTATGTCTTTGCTGACTGTCGCTGTTCAGGAAATATTTTCGGCAAGTTTTCTTCACGGTTCTCCAGAAAATGCACAGATCCCAACCCAAACTACACTCTCCTTCCTGTTTGAAAAAAAACGCCCTTCCACACGTTTTGTTTGTAAACATAGATTAGAAATTGGTCGTTTTATTGACTAGATGTAGATTTAGCACATGTAGATATGGACATAGATTTTTACTTATTCGTATGGATGAAATTTTATATATTGGGGTGTTACTCATTTAGCCTTCACAGTGGGGAAAACATGATGTGAAAAGCTGGTGCTCTAGAGGAAGAGCTCTGCCTTACAAAAAGAATTCCTTTGTAGTGCCATCGGCTTTTCCCCAGTAGGAGCACCTCAGACGATTAGCAATAAACTAATTTCTTTTTTTTAATTCATTTTTTTTTTGACATCCTGGAATTGATTTGGAAAAAAAGGATAGATAGATTTTGACATGTCTGGATCGGCTGAGTGGTCATTGGGATGGCTGGGTGGACGTTGTCATACCAGGATAGGATGAGTGAATGTGGGCATGCGATGACCGAATGGCTAGGCATGAACGTGCTGATGACTGGCTGAGTAGGTGTGGACATGCAGTCAGTGGATGGATAAACAAACTTTGGCATGTAGAAAGCGATAAACAATGATTGATTCTATTTAGATAGAAGAAAATATATTCTCATTCATAAAAGGAAACAATACAATGTTTACACTTAAAAAAAAAATAAATAAATAATGAACACGATCAAACGTACAATGTGATAACACAAGGTGCCCTCAATAAGTTTCCAGACTTTTTGCGTATGGGTACTTTTATTGATGATACACACATGAAACTCCAGTCCCTCTTCAAAGTAATCTTCTCCAGCTGCAATGCACTTGTAGTACCATTCCAACAACTTCTGGAAGACCCCATGGAAGTCCTCTTGTCTCATAATGATAGCCTCTGAGGTTTTCCTCATGTCATGGGGAGCAAGGTCTGGATGATAGGGAAGGTGAAGAACTTTCTTGATGCCCATTTTGGTCACGACAACATCTTTCTTTCTGACCTTCTCTGAGCATCCTAGGGACAAACTTTACGCAAATCTTCCACATGTACAGTTCCTTGCGAATAATTGTGTACAGTTGTCACACTGCCATCAAACTATGTGCTTATTGTCTCTATAGACACACAAGTCTTTATTCATGAAATTCTTTATTTGGCCAATCAACTCTGGTGTTTTGACTTTATCATCCCTCACAGATTCCCTGCCTTCCTTGAATCTTTTATGCCACTCAAAAACTGATGCTCAATTCATGCAAGATGATCTAAAAGCAGTCTGAAGCATTCAATACGTTTCTGTGCCATTTTTTCTGAGTTTAAAACAGAATTTTATTGCATACAATTCTTTTAAAGTGTCTTCATGTCCAGATTGCATTTTTTAAATTCACCAGCTGAGATAACCAGGTTTTAGTTGGGTGCATTCCAATTCCTACTGTAGCTGTTTATTTGAACTTGAAATAAAAATAAAACAATAAAAATTGGTCTCAGGTGTATAGCAATAACATACTGAATTTTCAAGAGTCTCCGACAATTTTGAATGTCTGTAAAAAAAAAAAAAAAAAAAAAAAAAAAAGTCTGGAAACTTATTGAAGGGCATCTCATATCCTTCGGTCAAACGAAATAATCAAACACAAATATATAGATTGATAAAAATTTATTATGTGTAACCAATTTTTCTTTCGGTCACTAAACTGAAGCAATGCCAGGTCGGGAAAAGTGTGGTTTGAATTAGTACAGACTTTTCTTCACCATAAACTATAACCTATCACAAAGATAGCTTTTCAGGGGGTATCCATTGTCTCTTACTTATATAGAATTATCTTTGTCTATATATAAAGATACGTGTGTGTGTATGCGTTCATATATCTATATGTAAAAGATTCACTCCTACACTAATTAATCGATCATTATGAATTTTGGAACATGGTGGCCATGCATAAGGAGTCATAATGTGGGCTATATTTAGTTTTATTCCAAACTAGTAGGGGTGTAAAAAAGAAAAAAAAAGAAAAGAAGTCAAATCAAAATGGGCAAAGTAATAACCCTATTTAAATATGATGAAATAAAACAAACAAAAAAACGATGTTTAACTTCTTTAAAAAATCGGAAAAACAAAAAAAAAAAAAGTTTTGGGTGGGTAAGTAGGATCGAACCTTAAGCCTTGAGGCAAGGGTGGAAAAAAAAAAGCAAGTGTGAAAAAAACCTCACACGTTACTGCTAGGCCAGCAAGAGAGAGTAACTGAAAAGTGTTTCAATTTAAGGATTAAAAACAATTGCAAGGTGCATGGATTTTATGAGGTCAAGTATTGCGCCATAGACTGAATGAAATCCTGCACTTCATTTTTTACTGCGATGCAGTTTTTTTGGGTTTGTTTACCCAACTTTGGCTGCGAGGTGGTTTTTCTGGTTTGGTTCAAAATGATACTAATCTCATGAAAATCTGTCGGCTCTGTTGAAAGTTTTAGGTAGACATACATACATACATACATACATACATTTAAACAGACGAGTGAGATTTATCCATAATATAAAGAGCAAAAATCTGTTTAAATGTATGTATGTATGCCTAAAACTTTCCACAGAGGTGACGGATTTTCACGAAATCAGTATCGTTTGGAAGCTCAACCCTTCAGATGACAAATATCAAAAAATTGTCTAATAACATTAATTCCTTCACCCTCAACTGGGCACTTTTCTACAGGGAGTGGTAGCAAAAAATCATTCTTTCATGACAATTTAGCCAAACATGCATACTCCAAAAATGTTCTTTAATAAGTTTGAATAAAAAAAAAAAACGACCTAACTTTGCTCACGCAATCATAGACCAGTTGTTATAGTGGCAGCGTCGTTATCTTAAGATTGCACTTTTGAGCCTAAATATCAGATATATATTTTTTTTTAAAGGTTTAATATTTAAACGGTTATTTATGCCATTTTTTACGTTCATTTTTTTTTTATTATTCCATCACAATTTGCTGTTTTTTTTGTTTTTGTTTTTTTGTTTTGTTTTTTTTTTCTAAGAAGTTTTAATATTTAAGCAGGGTTATTTATACCATTTCTTTTTCGTTTGCTTATTCTTTTTTTTTGCATCACGTTCGCTATTTTTTTTTTTGTTTTTGTTTTTCTGATTTAAAAAAAGTTATAATATTTAAACAGGGTTATTACGTTCGCTTATTCTTTATTTTCCATTTTGTTTTGATTTGCCCGCCCCCCCCCACACACACACATCTCACCACACCTGGGCAACGCTGGGTACCCCCACTATTATAAAAGAAGAAGAAGAGTGAAAGGGGGAGTGAAGCTTTTTGTGAAAATTCCGACACCTCCAATTGTTGTGAAATATCAACAATAAATATTTGACTCTAATTAATAAATATTGCCTTGTAATATTAGGTTGGGAACTAAATTCTTGCTGTTTTTTTTTAATCTACATTTTTTAAAAGTAAAATAATTATGTAATCCGATTAGTGTTGCGACGATTAATCTGAATCAGGAATCAAAAGTATGAGAACTTTTGAGATATCGGAATCAGAAAAAATTGTGCTTATTTTCCGATTCCAAAACTGATTCTTTTTCTTGTTTCATTTTTGTTTTTGCTTAAGACTTAATTTTTTCCGTTGCTGATATTAATGATAAAATGAGCAATATTTATTGATTGTAAACTACCAGTAAAGTTTAAATCTTTAGCTTTGCACCCCCCCCGCCCCCACCAGAATTCGTGGCAAGGTTTTCATCGTCATTACTGGCATGGACCTTTGTTCTGGAATTCAATGCTGTGTGTAATAAGCAATCAAATCATATCTTTTTTTTTTTATGAGAATAAAATTATTTCATTTAAGCATTAAAAAGACATTTTAAGAACTCGAGAGTTGAGCTAATTAAAATATGTCTGCCGCAGATAGTATCGCACTTCTGACTGAATTACCTGTTTCTCTTGCGATGACGAAAACAAGAAAGAGAAGGCAGAGATGCATACTTATTAATGAGAAACAAATCAATATTTGTGATTACTGAGTCTGCATGTCAATTAAACTTAATTTGATCTCTCAATATCAATAGTCGACCTTGATTTTATAAACAACTGTCAACTTCAGTCTAGATAAAACTGAGTTTCTGACGTGCTCTGGAATCACTATGTTTGTAACACAATTTAAATTATGCGTACAGAAAGGTAAGCTTTTAAACATGGAAAGCTTGACGGTGCTGAAGATTTCCTGTTTGCAAAAATGCAACTGAAGGTCTAAAATTTAATTGGTCAAAACGTGAATATGACACAGATTCCCAGTTTGAAAAAAAAAATGCACCTGAACATGGTTATAACAACCAAAATGAGAATGGCTGTTCAAATAAAACATTTTTATTTTTTGTTATAATTTTTTGTGTGTGATAAATTTGATGCTTTTTAAATAAATGTTTTTAAAATTTTTATTTAAAAGCATCAAATTATTTTTTTTAATCATAATTTTTTTATGTTATTAATTTGATGCTTTTCGATAGATTTTAAAAAAAATTTTATTTAAAAGCATCAAATTATTTTTTTAATCATAATTTTTTATGTTATTAATTTAATACTTTTCGATAAATTTTTAAAAAAATTTTATTTAAAAGCATCAAATTATTTTTTTTAATCATAATTTTTTTATATTATTAATTTGATACTTTTCGATAAATTTAAAAAAAAATTTTATTTAAAAGCATCAAATTATTTTTTTAATCATAATTTTTTTATGTTATTAATTTGATACTTTTTGATAAATTTTTAAAAAATTTTATTTAAAAGCATCAAATTATTTTTTAATCATAATTTTTTTATGTTATTAATTTGATACTTTTCGATAAATTTTAAAACAATTTTATTTAAATGCATCAAATTATTTTTTTTAATCATAATTTTTTTATATTATTAATTTGATACTTTTCGATAAATTTTTAAAATAATTTTATTTAAAAGCATCAAATTATTTTTTTTAATCATAATTTTTTTATATTATTAATTTGATACTTTTCGATAAATTTTAAAAAAAATTTTATTTAAAAGCATCAAATTATTTTTTTAATCATAATTTTTTTATATTATTAATTTGATACTTTTCGATAAATTTTAAAAAAAATTTTATTTAAAAGCATCAAATTATTTTTTTAATCATTATTTTTTTATGTTATTAATTCGATACTTTTCGATAAATTTTAAAAAAATTTTATTTAAAAGCATCAAATTATTTTTTTTAATCATAATTTTTTTATGTTATTAATTAAATGCTTTTAAATAAAAAAAATTTTTTTTTTAATTTTATAACAGGTGATTTTTACTTTTAATTTTTCTTGTTTAATTAATCAGAGAAAGATTGATGCGGATCGCAATCGAAAACAAAGAATTAAAAGAATCCCAATCCGGAATGGCAGACGAACAGACAGAAATGCTGCGCAAAATGTTGGATGACAGCAACTCTAAAAGAACGGAATTGGAAGCCGATCTTCGGTTAGTAACAAAAATGATTCTAAATCCATTTTTCTTTTCTTTTTTTTTTGTGGTGGGGAGTTCCTACTAGGGATATGCCAACGGCATATTGTTTTCATTGTTTTGACTCTCAAGTATATATCCGACACAGACACAATCAACTGAGAACCACATTACTCTATATAAAAGCATATAAAATATCAATGGATACACAAGAGTCAAAACAAGGAAAAGAATATGCTGTTGTCCTAGCCCTAGTTATTACACTTAAAAATATAAAAAAACAGGACTTCGGAGTTAAACCAAATTTATTACTTCAAGCATCTGACTTTGTAACTAATTTTGTGAAGGAAGATTTCGTTATAAATAGAATTGTAACGCACATGCACATATTTCCTAATTTCTGTTTCATTTCGATTTTTTTTCTTTAAATGTTTTTCCAGAGTGATCAACCAAAAAAAACTAGAGCTGCAGGCTCAGCTTGATGAATTGCAGGCGTGCCAAACTTCCGCTGATGTGACCACGACGGAACTCGCGGAACTGAAGAAGTTGGGGGCCGAACAGAAGAGGTGTCTTCAGAGCATGGACTCCGAACTGACTGAGCGAAAGCAACAGATTGAAGAATTGGAACGGCAACGATCCGGTGATGCCGATCAGATCCATCGGTTGCAGGATCAGCTGAACAAGAAGGATGATGAGTTGAAGAAAATGGAAGAAACCTACAGACGTTATTTACAAAAAGCCAAAGCGGTAAGGAGGACAGGATAGATACTTTGCCTTTTATCTATTTTTTTTTTTTTTTTACGAAAATGGATTTTGTAGAAATTTATTTATAAAAGTTTGTTGTGATATATGTATTTGTATGATCTTGTTCAGGTGAATATTTATTCATCTTTTAGAAACGATTTGATCTAAACAGTCTTGTGTGTATGTATATATATATATATATATATATATATAGGAAATTTATTACTGTGAGTTCAGAATGAGTTTACAAATTGTTTCAGCTAGAGGAAAATCCCTCAAAGAGGAAAAATCCAACTAGCATCGTCAGAATTCATAGATGGACTCTTTGAGGATTTTCCTCTAGCTGAAACAATTTGTCAACTCATTCTGGACTCACAGTAATAAATTTCCTATATACTGCTCTGACTACACATTGAGCACTCTAGTCCGGTTTTTTCACCACTGGTAAATAAATATATATATATATATATATATATATATATATATATATATATGGCATACTATGAGCCATCATTTTATATCTATGCGTCAAAGATAGTGGTTGTCGCTAAGTTTGTATATTTGGGTAGCACATTAAGTATGTCCGGTGCCCTGGATGATGAGGTATCATTACAGATCAGTAGGGCAAGTGATGCCTTTGGAAAGTTGGACAAGTGTTTGTGGAGTTGGCACGGGATCTCGCTGCCAACAAAGATTAAGGTTTATGCCGCATGCATTCTCTCTGCTCTTCTCTATGCCTGTGAAACTTGGACAACATATAGGAAGCATTTGAGACATCTCTAGCGGTTTCACCAGATGTGCCTATGGCAAATCTTAGGTGTGGGCTGGCAAATGTATGTCAGTGATGTTGAGGTTCTTGAACGGACCCAATGTCTGAGCATTGAAGCTCTCATTATCAAACATATACTGAGATGGAGTGGTCATGAGTTGAGGATGTCAGACAGTCGACTTGCCAAACAACTCCTTTATGGCGAGCTCGCCGAGGGAAGACGTCTGGCTAAAAGACTAAAATGAGATACAAGGATTGTTTGAGGTCCACCTTGAAAAAATGTAAGATGGATGAGAGAACCTGGGAGCGTCTTGCTTTGGATCGTGAAGAGTGGAGAAGGACCTTGTGGGGAGGTGTGGACAAGTTTGAGGCTGATCGAACCCAGTATGAGCGACTGAAACGTGATATCCAGAAAGAGAAGGTGTAAGAAACAGTGGATGGGCTGGGGCGCAAAATTGGTCTGGAGTGTGAGGTGTGGGGGGGATTATGTCTGAACAGAGCTGGGTTGATAAGCCACCAGACTACTCATCAGCGCAGTGGGCCACAAAACAGTCTTATGTTGCCTGTGTCAACTGTGGACAGACGTGCAAAACAGCAGGTGGTTTAAAACGGCATTTGAATATACATAGAAGTTCCCATCAAGAACGTGCTGCTAGTGGCGCACATGTCTGCACAATGTGTGCCAAAGAATGCCAGAGTTTGACAGGGCTTAAAAGCCACTTTCATGCGGCCATCACTGATTTGTTTTCATGTTTCTGTACATATATTTTTTATATGTACTATATCAAGTAATGGCAATATTCGAAAACGAATTTGCTGCCATCATATATATATATGTCTGTGGAAATATACTTTATTTCCTTATAATATATACCAATCCTTATTTCTGATGAGTTAAGGGCAAAATAGATTCACTAATTGATATAATAATTAAGTGATTGATTTCGTGCTACAAAACAGACACTGTCATGTAAATGTCAACTGAATTAAAGGAATAAATTATAAGATGGTTAACATCATGAACTTTGGAATATAGACTTTTTTCATTCATTCACTTATATATAATATATATAATTTCACCAGCTAGACAACATTGCAAGAGCCAAGAAAGCCAACAAACTGTCTGATTGTAGAAATAATTATATAGTCTCTCACATTCTGAAGATTTTATATATATATATATATATACACACACACACACACAGCTGATGTCACAGTCCCAAATGATTTTGGCCTTAACAGAGCTGAACGGGAAAAGATAACAAAATATCAGGACCTAAAAAATGATCTAAAAACGACATGGTCTCTGAAAGAAATAAACATTATACCGGTTATGATAGGAGCAACTGGCTTAATAAAAAAAGAACCTTCAGAAATACTTAGAAGCAATCCCTGGAAGACCAAGCTGTAACGAGATACAAATAGCAGCCATAAAGGGAACAGCATCTATTCTTAAAAGAGCCCTCGGATATAAATCTAAATTATAACAGAATCAAGTGTTAGCTCCAAGAGGAGTTAGCTCCCTTGATATCTTTAAACTTACTGAAGTTAAATAAAAAATAAAATAAAATAAAATAAAAAAAACTGAGTATAGAAGTGAGTTACAAAGAGTTGTCTTGGAGGGTCGCAAGGTATGAGAGGCAAAGAACTTGAAACAGGCAGAGCTTAAGAGAAATCTGCATAAAGGGTCTGTGAAGGAATTAGATACTCATAAATCTGGCTGGAAGTGTAAAACATGCTGAATTTGTGAAGCACATGAAATCACACGAAAGATGCTGTTACGTACCCTTACCTCTACGAACTGATGAGACAACCTGCGTGGTATGTGGCTGAAAGTGCAAGTCAGCTGCTGGTCTGAAGAGGCATATGATTGTGCACAGGGACACTATGCCACAGAGTGGTCCAGTTAACTCAGTGCAGACACTAGACTTCATATATCATCTTTGCTTCAGGTCATGTAAGTTGACTACTGGTTTGAAGAGCCACCAACGTGGCCATGGGGGAAGGCTGATGGTAGGGATTTTGTTGGGCAGGACGACGATCATCTGAAAAGATGAAGCAATCATCATGTATGTATATATATATATATATATATATATATATATATATATATATATATATACACTAGCAAAAGTACCCGTCGTTGACTGGGTTCAAAAACAGCCTACAGAAAATGGACTCTGATTTATTTAAGTTAAAAAAATACTTATCAAAGTATTCTTATGTACATCTATATCAAAAACACTTGTAAACATTTTTTTTTTAATTTTAAAATTTTTTATTTCCATACTTTGTGGACCAGGTGCGAACGCAGACCCCACAATTTTAATGAACCACCATTCTGCCAGATCAAACATACTCATTCCTGTGTCTTGATACATCTTCTATCATTATATGTAATCAGTTTTTTAAAATAGTCAACCATATAGGAGCCTATTCATGACCAGACACACACACACACAGACATTCAGCTTTATATTATAGATATTTGTGTGTACATAGCGTAGCAGCTATAGAAGTGCCAAATGTCAGTTCGACAATTTAGTTTCGATCCCGGCTTCAGGCACTTGCTTTTTTAACTGCAATGAAGAGCTGTGATACAGCGAAACAGTTTTTCTGTGGATTACTATATGCTCCTCTTGCTCCTAGGTAGAGTTTTCGTAAAGAAATCAACCGCTATTAGTTCTTAACACAACCTTTCAGTCCATGTAGCTTTCGACCTTTTCTGTCATTCGTAGAACAGTTAGCGAACAGATAAAAATCCAATGACCTCCCACCCACACACATACCAATTTTTCAATTTTGACCCCTTAGCAGCCTGTTTCTCCGGATAGAAAACTGATAAAAGAAATTTTCACATGTCTGAATACCCTATATACCAAATTTCAAGTCTGTAGATCAAAAATCCGTTGAGTATATAGGTTGAGAAGTGAGCTCACACACGCATTCTCACTTTTATAGATATACATGCACAGTTACTGTCCACATATATTGTTTATATTCTCGGTTTAAAATGATTAGTAATTGTGTTGCTATATTCTATTATATAGAAATAAGCAAAAAAAAATAATTGTTTCAAAATTTATTGGTTTTAATTATAAAGTATTAAAATCATGTTTTTTTTTTGTTTTTTTCTTGGTTTTTATATTTATTGATAAATAAAACTAGAAAATGTGAATATGTTGGATTGGAATTTGCTGGAGTTTTACCAAGAATAGAAAAAAAAAAAAAAAAAAAAACTTATTTTATTTTAAATTCTTGGAAGTTACAAGGGTCGTTCCAAAAGTGAAGCCTCCTGTTTTTTTTGTTTTTTTTTTTTCAACTCAAAAAAAGTTGAAAAGCTACTAAAACGGGAATGGTACCATTAAAACGTGCTCCAATGTTTTGTGCTCCAATGTTTATTTTCCTACATAGTTACCACCATTCTCAGTGCCCTTTTGTTAGAAATTTAATGACACATCTCTGCTCCTGATGAACACCATGACAGGTGTTGCTTTCTTATCTGCAACAGAGAGATGAAACTTTCAGGTCATGAATGCATAAGTTCAGTCATTATAGCAATGCAATTTGCAATCCCCTCTGATCTATTTGAGTGGAATAAAAAAAATAGGAGGCATTACTTTTTGGAACACCCCTCGTATTATGATTTTCGTAGAAGATTCATTAAACTGATTAATTCCTGTATTGGTTTGGATATTTTTCATACAATTTCATTTTCAATTGAAATTTTGTTATTTTACAATAAGCAGTTAATGGAAAGAAAAAAATGCCTTATTTTTTGCAGTAGACGTTTAAAACTTTGGTTAAAGTGTAGCTTAATGAGATGGGAGGCTAGGGTTCAATCCACGGTTAATTCATACTAAAAACTCCAAAAATGATACCATGTATCCTTTTGTTAAACACTCTGCACGCTAAGGTGAGGATCAAGTGTGAGTGGAGCAATTCAGTGGAAACAGTTGCACTCCGACTTGCATCTTTAGGTTTTTGTCCAGAATCACCCCCTCCCTGTATTAAAAAAAAAAAATTTTTTAATCTGTATGATGTACATACTCATGACAAAACGAAAATATCATATTCTAAAAGTTATGTAAATCGATCAATTTTATGAGTAACAGAATAGCGGTTGTTATATCCGCCATTTTGAAACCATTTAAAAAAATGAAAGGGGAGATAACCCCACATAATTCAAAACTTGTGAGATTTATGTTGTAATACCTACGAATTTCCATTAATCTTTTAAAAATGATTTTCTTTATAAAAATAAAACTACTTTATAAATTTACGTAATTTTTGGAATATGATATTTTTGTTTTGTTGTCATGTGTTTGTGTATTATACAGATTTTTCTTTTCTTTTTTTTTTAATATAGCAAAGATTCTGGAAAATAACTCCTCTTTTATAAAAATCAATGAAAAAAAAGAAGCCTCGACAAATCAAAAGAATATATTAAAAACTTTTTTTTTTTTTTTTTTTTTTTTTTACAAGGGTGTCACCACTTATCAAGGCCCAGAGGCCACTCGAGGATAAGGGTTAATAGGTATGCATTAGTCATTGTGATTTTAGCATAGTAAACAGTGGGAATTTTGTAACTTGGATTACTTAGGGGGACGATTCAATTAGAACTTGTTCACATTGGACTTTTTCATTTTTTTTTTTTTTTTTTTTTTTTCATAGGTATCAACTCATTATCAAGGCCAAGAGGCCACTCAAGGATAAGGGTTAAAGACTGTACAGTAGAAATTGGACAATATAATAATCATTAGTAATGAAAATTTGTTAAATTTGATAACTTATATGGAACGGCTTATCAAGAACTTATTTACGTTAGACTTGAAGACAACCATATTGTAGTCAGCCGGAAAGCAGGAAAACGGAAGACAATTCCACAGGCGTGCAGTTCTAATAAAAAAGCTTTGTTCATGAAATCTACGTTTAGGTTTGGGCACAGATAAAGAGTGGGGGGAATTATTGATAGTGTTTACAGCTAGACGAGTGTTTCTTGTGAAAGTTTTGCGAGGGGGGACCATAGATTGAAGCTCAGTCGAACACTTTCCATGAAAATAACGATACATCAGAGACAAACTCGCAACATCTCTTCTGTGAGATAGAGGTTGCAAGGAAGAGAAAAGGACATCTCCTACGAGGCTACGAAGTCTATTTTGAACTCTATCAAGGCAGGACAAGTCCTTTCTAGCAGCTCCTGCCCAGATGTGGCAACAGTATTCCATCCTTGGACGTACCTGGCTCTTATATAGATTGAGAATTGCATCAGCAGCGAGATATCCACTGGATCGATAGAAAGATCCCACCATTTTTCCAGCGGCCTTGGCAACAGATTTGATGTACGTGTTCCATTTAAGATCAGGAGTAATGGTCAAGCCCAGAAGCTTGTCAAAACTTGAGGCCTCCTGAAGACGAGAGCCATTCATTTCAATTGATGACAAATGTGGATCAGAATGTTGATGATGTAAAGAGAGAAGCTTGGTTTTAGATGCATTAAAAGTAACCAGCCACTCCTTTCCCCATTGTACTACATGCTCAAGATCAGAGGAGAGAGAATTGGAGAGAACTTGGTCGTTTACTGTCTTAGATGTGCTACCATAAATGGTAGTGTCGTCAGCATAAATGTCTACAAATGATGTAAGGATGTGATTTGGAAGATCATTAATGTAGATCAGGAAAAGAGTTGGGCCCAGGATGGACCCCTGAGGGACACCGGCATTAATACTGTGGGCTTCTGATTTTTTCCCCTCAACTACTACTCTTATGAACCTATCAGAAAGAAATGATTTAATAATTGAGAAGACATTTCCAGCTATACCATAGCTAGAGATCTTATGAAGTAAACCTTTATGCCATACCCTATCAAAGGCCTTAGATATGTCAAGAGCAATTGCCCTAGAAAGATTGCCACCGTTGAGAGATTTGCTAATCCTATGAGATATAACTGTAAGCACATCTGCTGTAGATCTAGCAGAACGGAAACCATATTGAGTGTCACTAAGAAGGTTATTTTTGTTGAGATGGTTGATTACTTCTGTATTTAATACAGATTCCAGCAACTTACTCATGACGCATAGGAGACTTATTGGCCTGTACTGAGAGGGGGGTGAGCGATCACTTGAATTCTTAAATACAGGGCATACAGATGAAATTTTCCAGGGAGATGGGAAACTATTCTCCTTAAGACAACGTTTAAATAGTTTTGTAAGTATGGGCGCTAGTTCAGGTTGAAGTTTTTTGAGTACAATAATTGGAATACCGTCCGGGCCAGTTGCTTTACTGGAATCAAGGTTTTTGATTAGCTTGGCAACATCACGTACAGATATACGTATATCACATAGTGTGTTTTCAGATACAGGAGGAAATATTGGGGGTTGGTGGCGGCCTTGATCGCAAAAGGTAGAATTAGCTGCAAAGTTCTTGACAAAGAGTTTGGCTTTGTCTGATGCTGACGAGATTACCTCAGGTCCATTGATGATAGTTGGAATGGAGCGCACACTTCTGTTCAGAATTCTGTTTGCTATTTGCCAAAACTGGTGAGAACCAAGCCGCTGCTCAGCTACTTTGGACTTACAGATTGAGCATACAACCATCTTGCGCTCTTTATTACTTTCTTACAATGGTTGCTGGCAGTCCTGAAAGCGGCTTTAGTTTCCATACATCTATTACGTTGGAAACAGTGGAAAAAGTGATTTCTGTGCGCAATGGCAGCAGCACATTCTGGAGAGAACCATGGCTGGCTGTTAGGTTTTTGCTGAAACTTTTTCGAGGGTATGAAACGATCAATACCTACAATTAACCATTCCGTCAGGTCTAATACTATAGAGGACACATCCTTTTTAAATATGGAATGCAGAGGTAGATCAGTTATAAATGTACGAAAGCTATCCCAGTCAGCCTTAGTGTATCGATATACTGTACGATGGAGAGGTACGTCTGGGGACTTATTACATTCCATTTTAAATATTTCTTACATTTTCACTGGTTGAAGATCCAATTTTGAATTTTGCAAAAAAAGATTTCTTTTTGGCATTAAAAATTAACTTAACTTTTTTTATTTCATTTTTTTTTTTTTTTTTTTTACATAGGCATCACCACTTATCAAGGCCAAGAGGCCGCTCGAGGATCTTCTGTAAATTTTATCTTTATTTTATTTTTTTCTTGTTTAGATTTTCAAAACTTTGGATCTCAAACAGAATGCGGCATCTGGTCCTGAAATCCAAGCTCTCCGAAATCAATTGGACGAAAAACAAAAGCTTATCGATCATCTTGAGGTTTGAACATTTTTATCTATTTTGCCAACACAATGATTTCTTCATGAATTATTTGTACACTTAAAAATGAAAAAAAAAATGTACTTTTCTCTTTAATCCGAAATCTCTGAAGATTATCCTTTGCTATAATCTGCCGAGAGGCACAGACGTTGCACCTGTCAGCTTAAGCACTGTGCTACTCGACTGCACAATACTGTGCAGCGGCACGGATTCGTTCTGCTCATGCTGCAAAAGTTCAATGTTGAGCTCAACAAGTCATGTAGGATGATTGTCAGCAACCTGAAATCGACCAAGCTGCCATCTGTCGATAGGATGTCCGGAATCGCTCTATGCTCCGTAGATCCATCGAGAAGCAAAAGCTAGGACAGAATGTGACAAACAAAACAGCGACAATTGCCAGCCCCTATTTGGACACCAAGAGGTGCTGTAGCGGTTATAATCCCGCAAGAGCTTTGCCATTATCACAATCCTCTGATGAACAACACCAGCATCCTTCCACCTACATTGTTAAAATGAATGAATTAGGCAAGAACGAGGCTCTTTCAGGCACTGAAAGGAGACCTCATATGAGTGTTACCCAGGAAGAGTAGGTAACACTCAACAGCATGCTCAGTGTCCCTGTGGTGCCAACATGCAGACTATCACACACATCCTCCTAAGCGAGGTATCGTATGCTCTGATGTGGATCTGAAACATGCCTCGGACACTGCTGATGGATGATGAATCTTCTTTATCTATTACATAATTGTTATTTGTATTCAGTTTAGATGACTTTCGTCTGGTATTTTTTTTTTTTTTAAAAGAAATTCTCCTTTAACAATGGCATATTTAACCGTTCAAGTATAGCTGATTCACAGTTAATGTTGTCAGGCATTAAATATGTCTTGGCTTTGTTTTAGTTCTAAATCCTTTTCGGGGGATACTTTTTTTTTTTTTTTTACCCCCCTCCGTTTTTTTCCAATTTATTTTATTTTTTTCTCTTTCAACTTGTTCATATATTGCCCATTTTACTTTTTACCTCAAATGTAATTTAAACGTGGTCTGCATATCCTCCACAATTTTATTCCAAAAATTCACATCAATTTTAATTCCTGTCGTATATACTCTGAGAAATATATGTATCATGATAGTATAATTGTTGTTTCCCAGATGTAAATCTACTGAAATTCCTGTGTTTATCAAAAAGTGCTCAGTGACAATAAGCAGAGCATAAATAAAGTATGTTTATTTATACTAACATTATTGGCAACATATGTGCATACATATTTCTGCTGTGTCTCTTTCCAGAGAAACAGAATCATTGTGCCTCCCTTTTCTCAATATCAAACTCAAGAATACTTCTTTGTACAAAGTTTTATCAAATTGTAATAAAGGAAACTGCAAAGAGGCAATATATATGGAAAAAGGAGAAAATGTGTGTGTGTGTGTATATGTGTATATATATATATATATATATATATATATATATATATAAACAGTTAATAAAATATGTTGAAAAACACTTTGAAATGAGTTAAAAACATATTTAATCTGAAAAGGAAACACTAGATAAATGGATAGTCCTTAATCCGCAGAGTTTTGAAGAAATACTTTCCTTCTCATGAGAGGGTAAGAATTAGCAAAATTCTTTTAACTTTCTTAAAGTTTTACATTTGGGTTTTACCGTCACTGGATTTTTTTATCTTCAACCAGACTATCCATTCATGTGTAATCATCTATTTCTTCACCATATTCCCTCTGCTTCACTTTTTTTGTTTTCAAGTAAGATCTTTGACTTGTTGTTTCATCAAATTGCTAATTCCTACCCTCTGATGAGAAGGAAAGTATTTCTTCGAAACTCCGCGGATTAAGGACTATCCATTTATCTAGTGTTTCCTTTTCAGATTAAATATGTTTTTAACTCATTTCAAAGTGTTTTTCAACATATTTTATTAACTGTTTGCTCATATTATAAGCTCTATTTCCTATTTGGTTTTATCGAGCTTTTACATCTGGCTGAGATAATTTTATAAATATTAATTCTTTAATATTTATAATATACTTTAATTTTACCATCTTGGATCATTTTGGTAAATTTAATTGTAATTTTTATTTTATTTATATATATATATATATATATAACGGCATAATTGCATTGATACACTGGTTCTTGTTGGATCACTGAAGTTAAGCAAAGTTGAGCCTGGTTAGTACCAGATGGGTGACCATTTGGGAATTCTAGGCGCCGTATGTGCTTTCCACTTATCTCAGCATTTGTTTCCAGTTGTCCTGAAAATACACCTCACTTGCTACTGGTATTTTACAATGAAGAGGTGTGGTTGGAAATTGTGCACCTCCTGCCACAAAAATTTCACATGCAGGCACCCCTACAGTGGGTATCCATAGTCTATCAAAGACTAAAGAAGCCTTTTTTTTTTTTTTTTTTTTTTATAGATATATGTATATTAATAAATATTTTTAGACATGTTTCATGTTTTCAATTTACATTTGACTGTATGGAAATTACGTAAACATATCGCCAGTTGGATGATTCGAACCCTGAATCCAAATATTATGAACGTTGACATCTTACCATGATTAAGCTTTGCAGTATGGAAGAAACACTGGAGAAGAGTAGACGTTGATAATATGACTGCATGAAAAGAATAGATATATATTAAAGTAATTTAGTAATGTGTAGATACAGCAGCCTAGAAAGAAAAGGTTTTCTGCTGAATTCTTATAATGCATTCAACAAGTTTCGTAAATGATGTTTATGACAATCACTTCATGCAGATTAAAGAACTAACAACATTCCAACTGATTCAGTGGATTTCCAAGCGTTGGTGAATATTCGGTACTTGTACAGTTTAATCAAGACATTAAAAAATGAAAATATCGAAAAAAAAAAAAAAAAGTTTAAATTGAAAAATGAAAATATCGAAAAAAAAAAAAAAAAAGTTTAAATTGTACGTATCCATTATGGAATGAAGTTCTCCGAAAAAAAAAATTTCACTCAATTTCATCAAGTTTTTGTTTTACAGCGAAAAAATAATTGTTATGATACCGAGCAAAAAGTTCGATTTTTAGGAAGAAAAGCTAGTATTAAAGATGGGGAGGGAGTGTCGGCGTTTTACATGGAGTTATCTCCCTGTGACGTTTTTAAACTCCAAACCAAAATTTTTTTAAAATCTAAGATGTCTACTTTCAACACACTCTCATAAAAACGTGTTTTTCTGCTGTAAAAAAAGAATAAAAAAAACTACTTGATCAAATTAAGTGAAATTCTTCAGTTCAAAACAGATACGTACAATATAACCGTTTTGCGATATTTTCATTTTTGAAATGTCTTGATTAAACTGTACAAGTACCGCCAGTTCTTTGAGGTGTGAAATCTGTAATTTATCACACATATGTAACCGTTATTCACAGTCAATTGATGGTTGGAGATGTAAGTGTTCAAAAATGACATTTTGTAATTCAACACAGAAATTTTTATTTTATTTTTTTTTTTTAGCAACGCAAGCTTTCCATACGAACAATTATTTTTACAATTTATACATGAAGTAAAGATTTCTTTCAATTTTCACGGAAAACTTTTAATTAGTGACCATTTTCTTTTTAGTGCCACTGTATTTACACATCTATATATATAAAAGGCAATATGTCCAAGAAAGGCTTTTTCCACCTGGCTTCCCGGGGGAGTGGGGGGTTACTATCACTTAGAAGTGTTTATATACTCCCTGGGAACGCTCGTTGCGTCTAGATTTATTTATAGTGAGTTTTACAAAATTATTGCTATCATGGCTTCTCACGTGTTGATTCGGCTTTTTCATATAAAACCAAAACTCATTCGAAGCTAATTCGCATTCTTCCTGGCGCGTGATTCCGGGAACGTCCAGGAAGCAATCAGCTTTGATCAATGCAGAGTTCCTCCTTATATCAGACAATTGCTATTCAATTTTTACAATCCCCTTTTTGTGGGGAGCTGCTTCTCCCCTCCCCCAACATCTTCGGGGAACAAAACCAGCCAAAATTGGGTAAACAAACTCAAAAAAACTGCCCCACATTAACTTCTATTTGACCTCATTAAAAAAACTGCCCCGCAGTGAAACTTAACTCCACTACTAGCATTTGACCTGATTAAGTCATTAAGTGTGAGCACCTATCAATTCTCTTTATACTTAAATAAATTCAAACGTGTTTCAATTACTCTTTCTTGGTGGCCGAGCGGTTAACGTGTCACGTTTTTTTCACACTTTATTTTTCAACTTTGCCTCAAGGCTTCGGGTTCGATCCTACCTACCGACTAAAACGGTTTTTTTACCCCCCACCCACCCTGACACAAACATCCGGGCAACGATTTCTTAAGAAGTTTTAACATTGTTTCTTTTTATATAATACTAGCAAAAGTATCCGTCGTTGACTGGGTTCAAAAACAGCCTACAGAAAATGGACTCTGATTTATGAAATTATGATAGGCTATGAAAAGGAAGGGTTGTAAATTTGGGTCGAATTTGGGGGTATCAAAACCAAAGCAAAATATGAAAGTAAAAATAAAATAGGTAAACCCCATAATTTATTATACCATACCTGTTCACACTGAAACACTTATCACAATATTCTGTGGATCTATATTAATAAACCTTGTTAAACTTTGTGACATATTTCCATTCTATGGAGGTCAAGCGCAAACGAACACCCCATTATTTTATTATACCATATTTCTTCAATCTGAAACATAATTATCAAAGTATACTTACGCAGATAGATATGAAAAGTCTTTATTAAAGTTTGTGCCTGTTTCCATTCTATGGAGGCCAGGAGCAAACGCAGACCCTACAATTTTATTATACCATCTCTATATAAGTTAAAAAATACTTATCAAAGTACATCTATATCAAAAACACTTGTAAACTTTTTTTTTTTTTTTAATTTTAAAATTTTTTATTTCCATACTTTGTGGACCAGGCACGAACGCAGACCCCACAATTTTAATGAGCCACCATTCTGCCAGATTAAACATACCCATTCCTGTGTCTCGATACATCTTCTATCATATGTAATCAGTTTTTTAAAATAGTCAACCATATAGGAGCCTATTCGTGACTAGACACACACACACACAGACATCCAGCTTTATATTATGGATTTAAACATTTAAACAGGGTTATTACTTTGATTATTCTTTTGTTTTGATTTACCCCCACCCCCCACCTCTGCTCGAGTACACTAACCTTTAAACACCCGGGCAACGCCAGGTATCCCCGCTAGTTAGTAAATAAAGTATTTTTTATTTATATATATATATATATATATATATATATATATATATATATTTTTTTTTTTTTTTACACAGGAGTTACTTATCAAGGCCCGGAGGCTACTCGAGGATAAGGGTTAATGGGTATACATTAGTCAGTGTGATTATAGCATAGTAAGCATAAGTAGTGGAATTTTTGTAGTTTGGATTACTTAGGGGGACAGTTCATCAAGAACTTGTTTACATTGGACTTGAAGACGATCAGATTGTAGTAAGCTGGAAAGCAGGCCAACGGAAGAGTTCCATAGGCATGCAGTTCTAATAAAGAAGCTTTGTTCATGGAACCTACATTTAGGTTTAGGCACAGATAAAGTGTGGGGGGGGGAACTATTGATCGTAGTTTTGGCTAGACAAGTGTTTTTTGTGAAAGTTGGGGGAGGGGGGCATAGATTGAAGCTCAGATTAGCACCTGCCATGGAAATAATGATAAAGCAGACAGGCTTGCAATGTCTCTTCTGTGGGAAAGAGGTTGCAGGGAAGAGAAAAGGGCATCCCCCACTAAGCTACGAAGTCTATTTTGAACTCTGTCAAGGCAGGATAAGCTGCTTCTAGCAACTCCAGCCCAGATGTGACAACAGTACTCCATCATTGGCTGTACCTAGCTTTTATATAGGTTGCATCAGCAGTGAGATATCTATTGGAGTAGTAGAAGGATCCTACCATTTTTCCAGCGACCTTGGCAGCAGATTTGATATGTGTTCAATTTCAAATCTGGAGTAAGGGTCAAGCCCAGAATGAAGCCTCCCCAAGATGAGTCATTCATTTCAATTGATGCCAGATGGGCATCAGAGTCTTGATGATGTAAAGATAGAAGTTTGGTTTTAGATGCATTAAAAGTAACGAGCCACCTTTTTCCCCATTGTATGACGTGCTCAAGATCAGAGGAGAGAATTTGGTTGTTTATGGTCTTTGATGTGCTATCATAGATGGTAGTGGCGTCGGTATAAATGTCTACAATGATGTAAGGATGTGATTTGGAAGATCATTAATGTAGATCAGGAAAAGAGTTGGGCCCAGGATGCACCCCTGGGGGACTCCAGCATTAATACTGAGAGCTTCTGATTTCTGCCCATCAACCACTACTCTTATGAACCATCAGAGAAATGATTTAATAATTGAGAAGACATTTCCAGCTATACCATAGCTGGAGATATTTATGTATTGTATGAATGTAAAATGTATATTCTGATCCAATAATTCTATTCTTTTAGAGAGATCAGGAGAAAACCAAAAATATCCGAGAAGAAGAAGAAAAACTCATTATCACGGCTTGGTACAACTTGGTAAGTGCGAGAGGAAATCAACTTTGTATTTGATGACTAATTTATTACGTTGTCTGCAAAGTCCTTATTTTAAAAGTACAAGTTTCTGAAGACTCTTAACAAGTCTATAAACTTAGCATGTGTTATGCATATTTTTTCATTGCTGAGAAAATTTTTCGAATTTATTTACTTTAAGATATTCCTTATTACATGAAAATAGATTGCAATAAATTTCAAGTTCGGGTAGTTATACTTTTTTTTCTCTTCTCCAAAAAATTTTTACAGATTTCTGAAGTGTATGGTGTCAATGCTATAAAAAGAATTGACTGTTTGGAAATTGTCTGCAAAATTAAAAACAGGAAACCTCAGTCTTGAAGATGACAATTGCAGTTGAAAAACCCTAACAATTTTATTTTGATGTTCTGAAGATGAAAATTGAGGAAAATTCAAATGTCACAACTGGAACATTTGCGCAAGAATTGCTAGTTTAAAAAGTACACTTCATAATCATAAAGAAGAAATCTTTTTTTCTATCCTCTTTGTGCGCCTAAAAAATGCTTAGAATATTCCGGACAACCTAATATAATGACTGTATTTGAATTTCAATATGATCTTACTTCGTATTATTTGGAATCTTCGGTACTTTATCTACTATGCCACAGGACTTTGTGGTCCGTAAAGATCCATGGCATAGTGAATAAAGTTTTGGTTAAATTAATTTGTAAGTTACTCTCTTGGAGAGGTTTCAGGTTCAATCTCGGTGTGAGACATACTCCAAACAGAATTGCAAATAACTTAAGGCATCTACCCAGTTATGGCTGACGGAACAAGTACATGCTACCTCTGCGGGTTAAGTAAAGGTTCCGTTCGAAATTCCGTGCAGATTCCAGAGTTGAACAGAAAGAGTTCAACAATATACACCTAAAGAAGGTCAGAGGGTATATCAACTGAAACATTGTGAAAAATAACACTCAACATGAGAACAGTAATCTGAAGAATGCAAATATAAATTATCAATCCTTATCTCAAAAATTAAATGTTTTTTCTTTTTCTTTCCTTTTTCTTTTCTTTCCTTTTTCTTTTCTTTTCTCTTTTTTTTTTGTTTTGTTTTTTTTTTTCTTTGTTTTTTCTTTTTTGTTTTTTCTTTTCTGTTTTTTCTTGTTTTTTTCTTTTTTTGTTTTTTCTTTTTTGTCGTTTTTTCTTTTTTGTCGTTTTTTGTTTTTATTTTTTGTTTTTTTCTTTTTTCTTTTCTGTTTTTTCTTTTTACTTTTTCTTTTTTCCTCTTTTCCTTTTTCCTTTTTCTTTGTTCCTTTTTTCTTTGTTCCTTTTTTTTCTTTTTTCATTTTCCCTTTTTTTTCTTCCTTTTTTCCTTTTTCCTTTTTCTTTTTTCCTTTTTCTTTTTTCCTTTTTTCTTTTTTCCTTTTTTCTTTTTTTCTTTTTTCCTTTTTTTTCTTTTTTCCTTTTTTTTCTTTTTTCCTTTTCTTTTTTCCTTTTTTTTTTTTTCGTTTTTTTCTAAGGAGTTATTATTTTACTGAGATTCTTTTGGAAAATGCTGGTGACATTTTTTTTTTCTTTCCTAATACTTAATTTCTCCTTTTTTTTTTTTTTTAGAGCCGACAACTTCAGCGTCGAGCCGTGGATGAACGTTTATCTAACAATGGTTCTGGCCAATCATTTCTTACAAAACAGCGACAAGTCCACAGTCGGAGGGTATGATTCTTATGCTCTCACCAACTTCAACTCCTGTTGGTTCCACGTGGTGCTAGTCTTTTCTTTTTTTTCTCTCGCTTCTCTCATCCCTACACGTTTCTTTACTCGGGGTCTTTTTTTTTGTTTGTTTTTTTACCGGTGCTGGCATCAATATGACAGATTCATTTGAAATAAATTTCATCTCTCACACATACACATTCCTTGTTCTTTATATTCATCACCCTATCACCTATAACACACGCAATGCCAATAAAAAGTTGATACATAAGGTTGTTTAAAGACATGTTTTATTGCAGACATCACAAAACAAACCCTTAGTTCCATAGTTGAAACTAAGCGCGATCACTCAGTCATAATTACAGGCTAGCAGCAATAACCTTGTATTCCAGAGTTAACAATCTGGCGCAGAGTCATTATCATAAGTTACTGTTATTAATATAACTATATACAGTGTAATTTAGTTCTAGAGAAATAACTGGAGTGCTCAATTATTTGTACAAGAGCATATTTTTATTCCAATTAACACTATATTATGGAACACTGAAAACTCAGCCCGCAGAGCTAATATACCAGATGTAACTGATTCTTGTTCTGATTGTGTAACATTATCAAACATTTGATAGTGTAACATATGATACTGTAACGGGTTATGGTTATAGTGCATTACGCTATCAAAAGATTGATGAATCTGTTATATTCGGTAATTTTTGGACCTGTGGGCTGAGATTCCAGTGTTTCCACAAAACTGAAGGTATCGATGGAGGATTAAACTAACTAATGTATAGAACTTTATGTATATATAAATAAATAGAGACTGAAGAGAGTTCGATATAGTCGACCTGATATTCGTCTCATTTGCTTGGATTTGAAACCGACGGTACCAATTTTTTTTTTTTTTTTTTTTTTTTTTTTTTTATCTTCTGTAACACAAATATAAAAATAAATATTCTGCTCTTGTTTTGTTTTGTTTTTTTTAATTTTCTTAATAATCAAGCACTCTGTTGGGGTTCTCTCCCACTAACCATACATATATATATCTCAAAATAAATACCCGTTCTCATAGATGTTACTATGTTTACTTGTCAGGTGTGTTTAATGCCTAATGAAACATACATAATAAGTGAACAATGTAACCCTTAACATTTCTCATAATTTCCCATTGGAATCATTTTGCTGCATTTTAGAAATTAGAATATGGTTGCGTTTTTTTTTTTTTTTGTAAAACAAGACATTTTAAAAATATACACATTTACCCCCTCTCTTCCCCTAGTTTTGAAAATATTACAAATATTACTTGTAGTCCTTTTTGTGTTTTGTGAGTCTTGCAAGGAGCTTACACACAACTCATCATTGATAAACAGGAGTAACTGATGTAAATTATCTCCCTTGAATTCATTTGGTGTTTTTAATTTGTACTTTCCGTCATTTGAAAGGGAGGTAATTCTGATCAGTACATTTTTTTTTTTTTCATTGCAAAAACTTATGGACTCGTTTATTCAAATTACCGATTTTGTCCAAATTGTTTTTCAAAATGTTCTTTTTTAACTCGTATTCTTAGGTTCATTGCAGACACAAATTCATGGAGATATATTATAATAATCCTCAAAACAAGTTATTTAAACATTATTTTGGTTTTTGAAGTCAATTTGGCCCAGTAACAAACCTGTTTTATTCGGACTTGAAAACATTTTTCGTGAAATCAACTATACACTCAATTTGTTTTTCTTATTTTCTGTTTTATAATCAAGAATTATTTGGGTTAGTCTCCAAGTTGATTTTTTTCGTATAGGCATTCAAAACAGGGGAACAATAGTAAATTATCTTCCTTGAATTTTTTTTTTTTTTTTTTAAAACTTGCCTTGGCTAAAGGCATAAAAACTTGTTGATTTCTTTAACAAATATTATCATTTTTTTTTTTCTGTTTTTTTTTTCTTCAAAATCCCTTCGCAGTAATAACCTTCATTTTACTCTTTTACCAAAATCAAAATATCCAAGAAGACCATAAAAATTATAAAGACAGAATTATTTCATTTCTGACAAATTTCGAATTATTTCATTTTTATTCATGTGTGGGGATGGCAGGTATTATTGACCAATGGAAATCCAAAAACACAAGTAGATAAAAATATAGACAAAATAATGCATGACATACGATTATCTGAGTGGACTGGACAATTTCAGAAGCAAATACATAAAAATAGGTTATGTTTGAGACTCTGATCTAGTCCAATGCCCTACAAAAATATAATTCTTAAACTTACGACTTAAACCTAAATAGATGTTCACCAGATTCTGTTGGGGGTCAATTCGTCTTTCTAATTTATATTCATAGATAAGAAATAAAACTTAACAGAAACAGCCTCTGACAATATCCTCTTGAGAGAAGTGAGCTATGAAACCCGGTGTAATTTTAGTAATTGTATCAACTGATATCCTTTGAATATAAAGAAGTAATTTAAATAAATAGCATTGCAATAGTTTTAAAAACATAGATTTTCCTATTCTCATCGGGAATTTTAAAACAAATTGAAAAAAATTAAAATTTGGCTTAATTATTTTGTAGGATTTTTTAGATGAGGATGTGATAATTTTTTATTATTTGGACTACTGTTCTCATCTTCAGTATTATTTTCCAAATGTTTTGGCCGATGTAACCTCCAATCTTTCATTGCAACTTTACTATTGTGAGTCTTCAAAAAAATGCATTTCAGAGAAAAACATTATTGCTTGCATATCATGCCAAAATTAGTATAAATTCCAAAACTTATAAGAACTGGGCCAGAAAAAAAAAAAAACACAGAATTTTTCAAAATTGTTATTTTTCACTGTAAATGAAGCCTTTAGAAGATCGAAATCAGGGGAAGATAACTGTTTTCTATCGTTTAAGTTGCTTTGCACAGAATCTAATGACATTATCTTTAAGGTTGGCTATCTTGCTTCTTCTCCATAAACTGCACGCTTATTTTTCCAAAAATCAACTCTAGCGCATCTTCTGTTGGATTATTTTTCATAATTTTTTAATTTAGTAATTTCAACATGACACTTAAGTGCGTAATGTTTTTTCCCTAAAATGGCTTTGTTCAAAAATACAGGATTGGGTCAGACGACGCACTTTAATAAAGGTGCACAAATCTTTCTGTAGAGCTGAGGAATATGTACGGAATTTTGAATAAAACCCTTTATTTAATCCATGGGGAGTAACTTGTTCTTATTCCATTAACCATGACTGGATATACGCAATTGTATTTTTAGTATTGCCTGTACTGAGGATTGAACCTACAACTTCATGAAGGATACTCAGCAATACTAGTAATATCATTAGGTATCACGTAAGATTTCTACTTGGTTATGATTAACAAAATGAAGGCAAGCTACCTCTGTGGGTTAAATAAAGAGTTTCTTTCAAAAATTTGTGCAGATTCTTGAGTTCCACAAACATTCCAGAATTCAATAAGCTGCAAACAAAGGACTGAAAGTTATATCGGCTGAAACGAGACGAGAATAATATGCGAAATGAGAACAATAGTCCAAATAATCCAAATTAGTTTCACTCAGGCTTTTCGATACGATATTATGAACTTCAAACATGAAATCTATTACCTTAATGTCTGCATGTGGCATTAAATAATCCGAGAAAGGGTTGATGTCAGAAAATATATACATATATATATGTGTGTCAGAAAGGGTTGATATGTCAGAAAACAGACTTTTTTGTTTGTTTGTTTTATATAAACATTGTAAATAACCACAACATTTGGTTTATGTATTTTTCGTTTTTAATCTCAAACCAATTTCCATTGCAAATAATACACATCAAATAAATGAATTGAATAAAAATTTTGTTTTTCGTTTTAAATCCATATATATATATATATATATTATGTTGAGGTTCTCAAATAAGGATTCATAAAAAGGAAATATAAGTGAATAAAGTATATTTCCACAGAAAAAAAAAAATATATATATATATATATATATATATATATATATATTTTACTTATAAAACAGTAATTTCAAAAATAATAAATAAAATTTTGTTTTAAATCCATTAACGTTAATATAAACTTCTGCATATCAGTACAGTTAGGAAAGCAGGTAGCAGGAAGGGAATTCCAAAATCTAGCTGTTAGATAGAAGAAGCTATTAGAGTAGAAAGTTTCCTCGCATTCAGGGACCTTGTGTCACATTTTCCTGACATGTATTCATCAGTCTTCTGGTTTAGTAGTGTTCTCATACTACACTTCAACTTTTCTGTCCTTAGTCTAGAACGATTTCTCTTTCATTGAGTGAACGTTTATTTTCGTCTCAATCCAGAGTGCTCCTTTTTGGAAAGCTGGATTTTTCTATATGAAAACCTTGGATTTTTCCACATAAAAATTTCCACATTTCCACATAAAAACATTGGATTTTTCTACATGAAAAAAGTAATCTTGGATCTAG